>NC_084799.1:165560851-166286684 GCF_963169125.1 Humulus lupulus
GCCACTTCAATATTTCAATTCTGAAAGCCTAGAATGCTTTAAAAACTTCATTTTAACCTTATCTCAACGAGTCTTTTTCAACCTATGATTCATAAACTACACTTGCCATCAAATGTCAGATTTATCATCATAAAATGCAATGTAGAAAATATGTTGTAGAGACATGAAATTAAGTTAAAACTACTAAAAATGCTATCATCACACAACCCAAGCATAGAAAAACTTAACAAATATTAATACAAAAATGACCTTATCAATAAGCCATTCATCTCAGTATTAAACAAGTTATAATCAACAGACAACAATGATCACATATCAATATTCATCATACAATACTCAGGGTCGACGCCCTTAGACTGCACCCTCTAATTAACCCACTGTCTCCGGCTCACTTAGGCCGAGCCCAGTGCTTAACTCACTAACTCCGACCCGCTTAAGCCGAGCTCAGTGATTATTTAGCTGTCCCCAGCTACCAATGGCCGAGCCGCGTCCTGTGCACAAATATCAGTTTCGGCACTTTTAGGCCGTTTATTTTATGCTCACATGGCATATTATGATCACACAACATATGCATTCATTTAGAGGGAATCTCAATTCGACACAATCACATAAGGGTGTAGCTTTCTTACCTTTAATTCTGAGTGCTTTAGTTAATAGAGACGACCCTCGAGCATGATCCCGTTCCGAGCCCTAGCGTACACCTAGTCACAATCCATAAAATGGTACTTTGATGAGTTTGAATTCTAAAAGACAATCCCGAGAACAAACTCGCACTCTCGAGACCTCTAATCCCACCAAACGAAGTGGTGAAACCTTCCCCTGAGCCCCCAAGCAAAAACCCTAAAAGAGTTTCCAAAACCAAGTTCAGAAGGCTGAGTAGCGCTACAGCGCAACTAGGTGGGTGCTACAGCGCTAGAGTCAGAGACTCAAGCCCCCCAGAAAATGCAGCCTAGCACTGTAGCGCTCCCAACCTAGCGCTACAGTGCTACAACCAGAACATGCAAAGTTTTGGGTTTTTCCCATCGAACTTTCCTAAGCCAAAGCTCCAAAAACCCACTCCAATCATCAACCAAACTCAAAATTGAGTCCACAACTCACTATATCTCATCCAAAAAAACCTAATAACACCCAAAACCTAGCTAAGAACCCCATCAACCACAGGAATCAAAGTTGAGCTTGAAGCTCAAGAACACCATCTAAAAACCAGAAAACCCAAACAGTTAAGGCCATAAATTGTTACCTCAAATGGATGAATCCAACCCTAGGTTTCCCTAAGTGCCCTTCAAAGCTTTAAATCCTCCAATTCCCAAGCTTAAGTTCGTAAACTTCATCCAAAATCCAAACTCAGAAATCATCCTCAACAAAACTCAGCAAACTCAGAAAAACCTTAAACCTTACCTCAACTTGGAAGCTAATTCCAGCTGAACTCCTTAGTTACTCCAAGGATTAAAGCCCCAAACCCTAGCCTAGACTTCCTTTTGAGTTCTCAGCTTCAAAATCCTCAAGGGAGAGTGAGAGAGAGAACAAATCGTGAGGGAGAGAGAGAGGTGAGTTGAGTGCTTCTGTTTTCTTCTTTTTCCTTCCCTACTTCTACCACTTTCTACTATAGTCTAAGGAAAACAGATTATATCAGTTATCTTTCCTAATAACCAAAAGACTCTTTTACCCTCCCAATTAAAACTAAGTCTTTTAATCAATCTAAGGGTATTTTGGTCATTTGCTCCCAATTCCCGCTAATTCCTCGAGTGTCCCTAATATTTACCACTTAAATCCTGTCATCTAATTAATCACCAATTATTTTTCCCCAATGTCTAAAAATCTCCAATATATTTCCCAAATTCCCAGAAATACCCCCAGGCTCCCCCGAGCCGGGTATAAATCCTCGTCGTGACTATTTCGCCAAACCACTCACTTCGATCGTCTCGAGCCATAAGCTGCAAATACATCCACATAATAATGTGGTCTCAACAATTTACCACAAATAATCACATTTATGCCCTCAACGGGCCAAACATACAAATATGCCCCTATAAGCTAAATAGGGCCCACATGCATATTAATAATCATAAACATGCATTTCACATATCCATATAATCATATAATCATGATTATCACATAATCATGAATTTAATCATTTAAATCACACATAAACCAATTATGCCCTCTCGACACGCTAATCAAGGCCTTTAAGCCTTATTAGTGATTTTGGGTCGTTACAGTTATCTATCAAATGGTTCGTGTGAGTACTCTTTCTTGTAATCAAGCAATGTTATTAGCCTAAGCTCAGTCACACCCCTCCTGAGAATGAACTCTTCTTTCTACATAAAAGTATATAAGTTGTGTCGATTGAGGAAGATGACTTCTCAAGTTGCGGCTTACACTGTTAGCAAAGATACATTGGAGGGCAGCTTCCAAAGCAACTGTAGTCTCAGCTTGCTGGGCCAGCATGCCCTTAATTTCTTTTGGGTCTCTACTAAGGCTTATTGTAACGTCCCAAATTACCAATAAGGCTTAGGGCCTTGATTAGGGGGGCAGAATGGCAAATGATGGAATATATGTGATTTAATAATGGAATATGTGTTTATGTGATATATATGTGTGTCATTATATGATTTTCTGAGTTATATTATAATATGGCTAGATATGCATGTTTAGTTGTATTAAATATGCATGTGGGCTCGTTTCTTATTAGAAGGGAAATTTGCGTAATTTGGCTCGTTATGGGTATATCTGGAATATATGTGCATATATGTGATATATGTGTGAGACCACATTATTATGTGGATATATTTGGGTTACTCGGCACGAGGCGATCCTAGGGAGCAAGTTAGCGGGAAAGTCACAACAGGACCAAATACCCGACTCAGGGTGAGTCAAGGGCTATTTTGGATATTTAGAACATTACCAGGATATCGGGTAATGGGAGTAAATATTTGAGGATATATTTGGGGTTAGTGAGATAAGGAGGGAATTTTCAGAAATTTTGACCATTTTACCCTCGTGGACATTTTTGGTACCCCGAGCCTCAGGATTTACATAAGGTTACTAAACCCTAAGTAAACAACACAAAACATAAAACACAACACGTAACTCTTTGCAGCTCTCTCTTCTCTCTCACTCGTTCTCCTCTCTCTCTCTCTCTCGACATTCTTGGTGATTGTTTAGGAAACTAAGAGAAATTAAGGGCTGAAAACTTGGGAAATTGAAGGCTTGAGTTAGGGTTGGATTTGTTGCAGCTAGAAGGATAGAAATCACATTTGAGGTAAGCTGCAAATCCCTATTTTTATTGAATTCTATGTTGGTTCTTAAGTGTTCTAGAGCTTTGTGGCTCAAGGTTTTGATTTTGTGTTTTGGTAGGATTTTGAGTGAGTTTAAGGCTAGGTTTTGTTGGTATTAAAGTGTTGATGATGTTTGGGGAATTAAATTATAGTTTTGAGATCTGTTTGGATGGATTTTGGTAGAAATTGGCTTGAGAAAAAAGATGGGAAAACTGGGTTTGTAGGGTCGCATCGCGACCCTGTTCTTGGGGTGTCGCGACCCGCGTGAACCCAGGGCCTAGGGATTCTATTTCTCAGAGGCGTGCCGAAACCCAGCAGGTTTGAGTCGTGGCACATGTCCCAGGAAATGCAGGGGCTAGGAGCCCCTGCCTTGAGGCGTGTCGCGAACCTTTGGGGGGCGCCGCTACGCGCATAGGCAGAAATGGCCAAGTAGGGTTTTGAGTGACAGGAATTCAAACCTAAGGGCTCGGGATATATTCTACTACCTTATTTGGTAGAATTCGACATCCCTGAGGCTAGGAATCAGTCTGGAAGCCTTTATTCGCTCGTTATTGACGGGATTATATATTTGGTTGTGACTAGGTTAGCGCTAGGGGCTCGAAACCATGATCGTGCTAAAGGGTCATTCTTATTTTACATTGCACTCGGACTTGAGGTAAGAAAACTGCACCCGGTCTGCGTTTAGGACTTGGCCTAGTTATAGTACAAGATTAATATTATGTTTAGAATGTTTTATTAAACATAATAAATGTGATGTGTTTACCTATGTTATGTAATAACTGCTTGCCTGTATATCTGGCTGGGAAGCTCAGCTTATAAGCTGAAGATTTATCTATGTTACATGAAGAAGAGCTTGGCTTAATAGTCAAGGTAATAACCGATTCTAAAAGACTCGACTTATTATTTAAAGGTTAAAAGACTCCACTTATCAGTCAAAGGTTAAAAGACTCCACTTATCAGATGAAGGTTAAAAGACTCAACTTATTAGTCGAAGGCTAATAAGACTCGACTTATCAATCGCAGGTTAAAAGACTCGACTTATTAGTTGAAGGTTAAGGGACTATTCTTATGAGTCGAGGGTTTAAAGGCTCGACTTAGGGGTCGATGGCATAAAGAGCATGCTCAGCGCTAGCTGATAGGGTTAAGCCAACCCGAAAGCGAGATATACGCTTGAACACTCCTAAGGTCGTCTAGAATGTTAAGCATCAGACTTGCTTGCCCAGCTCTAAGGATAGTTATATGAGAGATTGGGTAATAAGCCGTAGTGTGACTCCATAGTCACTTATCTGGATTTATTGCATGCATGAGTAGGGTTATTACTGCTAGGCATGCTAATTCTGTGATTTGATAATTCACTGCTTATAAGCATGATTATATTTTCTTGCTAAGCCTCGGCTCACGGTTGCTAAATGGTGCAGGTAAAGGAAAGTAAAAGCTAGACCAGCCATGAGTTAGAGAGTTTCAAGGGCAGAGTGTTCATATGCGGCCTACTCATCCGCCACAGCCGAGGTTATCAGTTGGAACTAGGGTTGGACCCTGATTTTGCCGCCTAGTTTAGCTTTTGTATACATTTTTTGGTTTGTAACCGTTTTAAACTATGTTGATATCCCATGTATGGAAGTCAAACTCTTTTAATGAAATGGTTGACTTTTGACCGAAATTTTTAGTACCTAAACCTATGGTTGGTTTTAATTACACGATTTAGAGAATCAAGCACTATTTAAATTACACAATGTAACGGTCCTGGATTAGGAGGATGTTACACTTATTGTCGGCATTCAATGCCAAGTGATGACATAACCATAGATGATTCTCCTCCACCACTGATTGTTTCCCAAGTTGCTAGGATTTTCTGGGGTCAGTAAGGATTGACACAGGTGCAACTCAGATCTTAGGTGCATTGGTGGCTACCTTACGTGGAGGCATTATGGTGAATAACAAGTTTTTAATATAGAAAACGATAAGATTATAGTTCTTTCTCTCAACGAAAGCACTAAATTGGTTACACAATTTTTTTCGTCAACTAATTATTATCAAAGAAACAAGATGTGAATTATGAACGGGGGAAGGGAAGTGAACACTCGGTTTATAATGCATTTGCCCTAAAAAAAATGACCTTTGTCCACTAGCGTTTCTTATTGATTCTTTCTAGTGCAATTTTGGTAGCTTTTTTGCATACTCAATCCTACCAGTTTCACCATGACTATCTTATTTATTGGGTTGTGATTGCATTAGGTTTTCCTACAATCAATGAAACACATTTATCTAATTTGTTACAATTCAAATATTCAAATTAGGATAACTAAATTTATTACAATTAAAAATCTTTGACAACATTTTCCTATTTTGTAGGATTGGTTGATCATGATTAAAATGAGTAATGATTGCGGATCAAATTTTGTTTCCCACTGGTTGACCTCCTCCTACTTGAGTTTCCTTTTTGCTTTAGTGTTTCTCAAACACTCTTCGAGAACTAGTCTTCTTCACCTATTTGGGATCAACTTTTATTGGTAAAATGGAACATGAAGTCTTCTATATCTATAACTTTGGATACCTATTAGAACACTACTCAAGCCTTGTTCAACCCTATGGGTCCACCCGAGCACCCCTCTGCTTCAAGCTGAGTTTTTTTCTTGGAAGGCTTCTGTATAAAGATGTCGTTTTTCTCTTTAATTGTCATACATGAGTTATGGGTATAACAAATTATTATTTATGTTATAAGTAAGTAAAATGATATAAGTGATCAATAAAACTATATAACTAAATAAAACATATATGGTCATAAATTTTGTTTAAAATATAATAATAGTTACAAAGTCATCTTAAAACTTTATCTTTCCTTTCCTACCTTAAGCATGATCTAACATCCACCATCTCAAAGTACTTAATTTTTGAGAAATTTACACCTCGCAACGTTTTATAAATTTTATTTACAATAATAACGTCATTATTTTTATTATGGGTACACTCTTAATGGTTACTACTCATGGATGGTTACTTTAATATTAATCATTGAATTAAAATCAATGGTCAATATTTATAGTTGTTAATTAATATTTCCAAAAATAAATTTTGATTTTTTCAAATTTTTTGAAGGGTTACCTGATGAAAAATGTGTATTTATTATGAAAATATAATATTGTAAACTTTTCATTTTTCAAATGTATGTCAATTTCTAAATATAGCTAATGTCAATTATTGGTTTGAAACAACATTAATTATGACAAAAACAAAAATAACTAAATTCGAAATTAATGTAGAAAAAAAATATTTATCTGTTGGTAACTTGCTATACCAAGTTACTAAGTTGCCACATAATCATAATTGTGAGTACCCATCTATGAATAATAACAATTAAGAAATCTTCCTTATATATATATTTATATATATATATAACACTCTCCATTTATATTTTATCTCTCGCTTAATTTTCCTCTTTTTCTATGATAGATGCTTTCATGATTTCTTATCCATAGTTTTCTCTCTTTGTATATGCGTATTGCTATTTTTTTTTCTTTCTTTTGAAAGTTTTTTTTTTTCATATCGATTGTATTCTCTCTCTCTCTCTCTCTTTTCTCCCTCTTCTTCACATCTTTATAAAAATTTTCGGCCACACCGTTGGTTGGTTGGGCTCAAGAGTGGTACTATCACAACCTACTTTTCAAGGTGATCATTTTGATACGTGGGAAACATAATATTTTTTTTGACATCGCTGGAGAAAATGACTAGAATAAACACCAACCTCTTAGTTTCTTTTTTATATTTTGTTAACAAAAAAATGGAAAAGTTTCTTAAAAATTAGAATAAGTAAGTTCTGTGTTGTATTTAAAAAGTAACTATGTAGTTGCTTTTAATTTTGAACAAAGAAAACTTAATAATAAAATACCGAAATGTGTATTCATTATTATAATTCGAAAGTAACTTTTAAGTTTATTTTTTGTTTGATTAATAAAAAAAACACTATTACTCCTATATAAATTACATTAGTAACTAAAAAGTGAATTAAAACTTTTCATTAAAAAAATTATTGTATAGTATACTAAAAATAACTTTTAATAATAAGTTATATAGTAATTTGTTATATTTTTTTGTAACTTATTAGTTTCTAAAAAATGACTAATCAACAACGTAAAAATATCTTAAGTAATAAAACACCATAATATAACTTCAAAATGACTAATCAGTGTCTTAAGATAAAAAAGTTTCAAAAAATAAGTATTGGAGGTAACCAAAATGTATATAAAATAATATGCTATAAAAATAAAAAATTTCATAAAAAATATAACTAATTGGTAACTTATTAACATTTTAAGTAACTAAAATGTTATTTTTTTAAACCCAGATAAACAGGAAAACCAGGATTTGGAAAAAGTTTCAAATTCAGTTATATTACTTTTAAAATTTTGTATTTTTTGATAACATGGCAAGGTATTTTTGTAAATAAAATTTTGTAGGTGATTTTTGTAATTATTTTATATTATAGGTATATAATTGTAAACATCCCTTAATTTTTTCCATGACGTGGCAATAGAGGTGACAAGTGGTAGTACATGGTCCGTAAAAGACACATTAATAAGTCAATAAATATATTGGCTCCTCAGAGTCGTGATAAAGTGATATGGCTTAGGAGTAGCCGAGTAGGCCATTGAAGAATTTTGACTAGCTTGGGAAGTGTCATGACCGACCAGGAATGACTTGTCTGCCCAGTAATGACTTTGCTGCCCAGTAGTGACTTTGCTGCCCAGTAATGGACTTGGCCGATCGACCATGCACATGTCCAACCAGCAAGTGCATGTCCTACCAGCAAGTGCATGTCCTACCAGCTAAGTGCATGTCTTACCAGCAAGTGCATGTCCTACCAGCAAGTGCATGTCCTACCAACCAAGTGCATAACTGTCCAAGTAGAGGTATGGCCGACCAGAAGGTGATATTCATCAACCAGATAGAACAGACTACGTCAAGATTCCCATAAACGGCTTCAACAAGAATCGGTCTTGGCATACGCGGGAATCTCTCATTCTTCCCACAGATTTGGTGTTTTGTTACATTTTGAATATTTTTGTAATTTAAATGTAATAAATATAATAAAATATCCCGATTCTAGGAGATAGCAAATGTATGATCCTAAGCCTATAAATATATGGCCTATGGGATTAGAAAGGGGTCTTCTTCTTCTTTTTAGACTTTTTGGGGAGAAATTTTGGGTCTGAATTTTCTAGAGAGAGAAAGTACTTATATCCGAAAGAATTCTTGTATTCTTGTAATCTGTACTGAAGAAACTCAGTTGGCTCAGTTCATCTGATCTTGAGTACAGATCTATAATCACAACTCTAAGTGAATTAGGCTATTACCAACATATTGGGGCTGAACCACTATAAAAATTGCGTGTGTTATTTACTTTCTTTATAAAACCGTCTGTGTCGTTTAATTTCTCTTGAAGGTTTTATCGTTTTTGACGTTCTCACGTCGTTGGCCAAAAACGCGGTCAACACTAAGTTTTTTATTAGTGTTAGCCTTGTTTTAAGTTTTAATAATAGTGTTTTGTGATCAAATTTCTAGTTCATGTGTTTATTAGCCAAGTACAGTGGAGAGATTGGTATTTTGTCAAAATAAATAAATAATAATGGTGACAAAAAAGAAAACAGTCTTACACTACCGAGGCTTATTTGCCAAGATATCAATCAATTAAGACTTGTGATATGTTTCATTTTCTTTTAGAGGTAGGCTTCTTTAACGACTTAATATATGGAAAATTTACAACCTCAGCCGTTTTTATTGTAACATTCTACATAAACTTAAGGGTATTTTTACTTATTTTTTATGATTTTTTTACATTTTTACGGTCCTTCATTTATTTTTTACATTTTTACTAACTCAAGTTTTCAAAAATACGATTTTAATGTTTCAAAATTACAAAAATACGATTTACACTAAACATCAATTCATAAAACATAACGTTAAAAAACCAACAAGAAAGCAACATGACAACAACTTCCCAACAATACAGTGCAACTCATTGCAATTAAAAAAAACTAAAAAACAACATCAAAAAATTCATTTACATTTTAAAAAAACAACACATTGCAATATAATGTATATTAAAAAAAAGCAACTTAAATGCAACACGACAACAACCTCACAACAATACGGTGTTGAAAAAATAATTAGACATCAATTCATTACATTAACTCAAAATAAACTAAAAAAACAACAAAAAAAGCAGCATCAAAACAATTTTTCCTGCATTTTTAAATGCGGCAAAAATAAACTCAAAATATTTTGCAAAACAACTAAATATATATCCAAAATAAACTAAAAAACAACAACAATTGGAAAACAACTAAACATTAACCCACTACATACTAACACATTAATAATCAACTAAAAAACAATAATTGGACAACAACTAGAAGTCAACCCATTGAATACTAACATTTTTTTTTTAAAAATCAAAATATATCTAAAACAAGTAAACAATAATTAGATATCAGTACAACAACATAACAACTATATATAAACTTAAACAATTAAAACACAACATGAAAACAACTATACATAAATCTACTACTTAGAACTAACAATTGTTTAAAATATAAATTTTCATAATTGTGCTCTTTAACATACAACAATATACTATTCCATTTTGAGTTTACTTTGTGTGCTTTCTTGTGTTGTGTGGACCAGTGTCTACTAATATTACATAGATCAAACACGTGCAGGAGCTTAGTTCTCGGCCATGACTTCCCCACATTTTCAAGATTCTGTGATGCCAAGTGTATTAGAAGTGTTCATGCTTAAATTTTATGGAGTTGGCGAAAGACAGTAACTCCATGCTCATGCATGACTAATTGAAATGAAGTTTTTATATGTCAAATTCAATCATCTTGATATATATATATATATAAATCTGTGTGTGTTGTACATTGTATCAACCCAACATAAATTAAAAAACAACATCAAAACAACATTTTTTTGGTACATATTTAGATAATTTATGAAACAATATATATGTAATGAAATACATATTACCATAAATTAAAAATACGACTAATGATAAATATCATACATTGTCTTACTAAAATCCATTCTACAATATCATATACAAATAAATAATAATAATAATAATATATCATCAAAGGAAAAGACAAAAGAAAATTCTTCAGAACTTTCATATTATATATATATAATCAACAAAATTTTGGATTCGCGTCACTTCAAAGAGAACAAAATTTCTTCTTTCTTGCTCATCATCTGTTACAGAAAAACACTTGCACAACTACTTCACTCATCCAAAGAGAACAAAATTTCTTCTTTCTTTTTTTGTCCTCGGAAAAAGCAATACTATAATAGAAAGAAGAAGAACTAATTAAATGTATATGACAACTTAATGACCAAAACGACAGAAAAAAAAGGGTTCATTCATCAGCAGTCATTTTTTTTAGCGATTCTAGTCAATGACGAAAGGTTACACTGTATAATGGTATCAGCAAACGTGCAAGTATCCTCAACGCTACTAGCGACGCCACCTTCCTCCTCCTCCTCCTCCTCCTCCTCCTGGACTGAAATCGTCGACCGGTAATTGGCCAGGCAGTGGTCCCCGCCGATTATTCAAAACGACATGACTCGGGTGTCGTCGTCGAGCTCTTCAAGAATCTCGACACTTTGTTCGGCGGGCAGCCCCGTAATGATGGTGACTTCACGCACACTCCCGATGTCACCGTTGCCTGAGCGCATGCTGCAACTCTTGACGAACTGCTTGTAGACTTGGGGATAGACTTGTTGAGTCCGTATAAAAGAAATTAATTTAGTAATACCGTATAAATGTAAAAAATACCTTGTAACAGTAAAATTGTTATTTTTTTCATTAAATAAGTGTTATGTGTAAATATCTCTAAACTAATTGGTCTTATCTCTTCTCCTTTCTTTCTCCATCACAGTACTATCTACCGTTTTCAGTTTTTTATAAGTTGTTTTATTTCTCTCTCCTTAATTTCAAAAAAAAAAAATCGGCCACACCATTAGTCGGTTGGGCTCAAAAGTGGTACCATCGCGACCTACTATTTAATGTAGTAATTTTTATATGTGGGAAACATGTATTTTTTCAACCTTTTAGTTTCTTTTTCATATTTTGTTAACCAAAAAGTAACTAAACTTTAAACTTAAAAAAATATATATATACCAAATTTTGTATTTTTATTTTATATTTAAAAGATATCATATGGTATTCTAAACAATTTTAAAGCTATTTTAGAAATATTTCAAGTAACTTTTTTAAAATAGATTCTTTATGATATTGTTTGGTAAATTTTAAATAGAACATAAGAAGATTATTTTTGGTAACTCACTAAGTTTGTTGGTTGTTTTAAATTTGTGGTATACTAAAAAATTTAGTCATATATCAAAAGGTTACCAATTGGTTTCTTAAATTATTTTGAAAGCAACGAAAATATAGCTTTTAACAGTAACTATGCATTATACTAAATAGTATCATTTTCTAATAAGCTATTATTCATGGTAACTTGGAATTATAAGAGTGACTTTTATACTATATGAAAACTAATTAGTTTTTAAAATAGACTTGAAGGTAGCGTAGAAGTCTCTTAATTAATAGGGGTTTTATCATATATATACAAAAAAAAAAGCAAAAAAAAACAAATATACTGTCCCCTTAATTTTTTTTCACATTCATGGTGACACGGGTATAATAACTTTTATACGACTTCTTCTTCAATGGAGGCGTCTCGCATGGAAGACTAAAGCTCCAGTCGGTAGCAACAATTATGGCAAACACCATCAACACAAACCATCAAAGCTACGGAAAATCAAACCTACAAAGCTTAAAAATCATCTATGAGACTCATTCACCAATAATCAATCCCTCTTCAATAAGACCCATTCACCGACAACAACCAAATAAAGAATCAACCACAACCTTGAAAATTGCCAACTGCCAAAAACAGAAAATCACCATAATTGATGACCACCAATGGGGAAAATCAATAGAAATTCAACAAAAATACGATACCAATTTTTTTTTAGAAACATATAGGGTGATAGTGAATAGGGAGCTTCTCCTTCGCTAATCACCTATGTCAAAGAACCTCAAAGCAACGAAAAATCTCCATGGATGTCAGCAATCAAGCTTTGCAAAGCAACAGTACCTAAAACCACAACAAGATCTCAAGGAAACAACATAGAAAAACATTCAATTTGCAAAATTTAAATAAAAAAATTGGTAAAAAAATGAAACCCAAACATTCAATTGCGCAAAAATTGAATCACCAAAATCTTCTAAACAACTTCTAATTTGCTAGTTTAAATTTGTAGAATCATTCAAATCAAGTGAAAATTTGTTGATGGTCTAATTTATTCATCAAATTTTGTTGTAGTCTGGTTGTTTTCTGGTTATTTTCAAAATCTAGAAGGAAAAACACTGAATTGAAATTTTGGGTAGTATAATGAAAACAATGAGAGTATTTTTTTTAAGTTCAATTTAAAACATTGATACTATGGGGTTGTTGGCATGTTGTGTTGACGTTGTTGTCAATGATCTTGGCATACAACCTATATAGTCAACGCAAAATCAACACAAAATCAATAACAATGCAACATTGTCTTAAAAAGAAGAAGAAAGAATAAAAGAAAGAGATGGAGAGAGAGGTGTTGGACACAAGAAATGAAAAAAAAATGGGCAGTGTATCATCAACAACATGTTTACTCATCCCATCTAAAAAGAAAAAAAATATTGCTTGAACCGTATGATCAACCTTTTATCATTTGTAATCTTCAAAAAGAAATAAAACAAACTTAAAAGCTTAAAGCAACTCAACAGTAACTACAAAACATCTAAAAAGAAATATATATATATTTATAATATAAAAATTATATTGATATGTTGAAATAAAAACAACAAATAAACAACCTCAAAAGGTAAAAAATTAGTAAACAACATAAAGGTAATTTGTATAACAACAACATTAAGAGATCTAACAAAAAACACAACATAAACATAAAAAGCAACAACACGAGAGTGAGAGCTTTATGTGTAAATGGAGAGGTAGAACCAGAGTTTGTCTCAATAGTAACTATTATGAAGAATATGAGATCAAAAAATTATATTGATATCTGAAGGGGAAAAAAAAGGGAAAATTGAGAAGATAAATAAAAACTGAAATGAGTATGAGATATTGGGCAATTTGCAAGAAAAGAAAAGAAAAAAAATGATTAAAAGGTGTAGGAAGAAGTAGATAGGGTAATCTTATCACTTGCTAGTTGTTGAAAGCTATCTTTTTTTTAAAAACATCACAATATTTTATTAAATTACATTCTACACATTATATAATAATAATAATAATAATGATAATAATAACCAATAAAGTAGAAGTTTGAGAATAAGAATAGAAAGAGTATACGTGACATGATAAAAAAAATAGAATAATGAATAGAAATAGTGTAAACAATAAAGTGAGTGAGAATAGGGAAACGTGTATATTTGAAGAGAGTGTAAGAAATAAAAAAAATTAATTATAATGTTTAGAAATGATGATGAAGTAAGTGTTAGAGTATAAATAGTATTTGTGTAATATTTAATTATATAATAGTATAAGTTAATTGGAAACAGTGAAAAGTTTAAAATTCCGCTTGATAATAAAATTGTAAAAGATTTGTTAATTTTGGTATTTTATGTAAAATTCCTTAATTAATAAGACATGTAAATTACATGGGTGATTAAAAAAGTCTATTAAAAGTTTTTATTTAAAGATTACCTTATAGTGTACTAAATTAATTTTTATTAATAAATTATATGGTAACTTATTATACTATATGGCAACTCATTAGTTTTTGAAATAAGCTTGAAGATTACTAAAATGTATTTTAAATAATAAAATACCATAATATAACCTAAAAATAATTAATTGGTATATTAAGATGTTTACAAATAAGTTTTGGAGATAATCAAAAAGTAATAAAATAATACAATTTAAAAACAAAAATTTTAATAAAAAAAATGATCAATTGATATCTTAAAAGCAAATAAAAGATAATTTTTTACAACAACAAATTTCAAAAAGCTGGATTTCCCAAGTTTTGTAAATAATTTGGTTGAAGGTATTTTTGTAAATACATACAATAATATCTATTCATTCTTAATAATAAACATAATGCTCAGCCACGTCTAGTGGTGCGGCTGTTCCAAGACAACAAACACAAGATGGAATTAGTAATAAGCCAACAACGGGTTTAGTATTGTGCGCATTTTAAGAATAAGCGACCAGCGTCACAACACAAGATAACAATTTGCATACCACAAAAATAAAAATAAAAAGACTGGTTGCTAAAACTCTACTCCGATTTTTAATGTTGCCATGAATACAAATAGCAGAAGAAAATACATTCTTTACAACACACTATCTAGATTTGGCACCAAAGGAGGAAAAGAATATAATATAACAAAGGCCAAAAATACTTGGAACATATGACAGACTTCAGGATATATCAGGGTTAGCACTTATTAGTCCAGCAAACAGCTACAAGCCCCTATTCCTCAATTAGTTCAGATCAGAATCACAGCACCATTTTATAACAGAACCTGCAACATAGACCACCTACTTTACCGTTTCAACAATCATCTTTTTCCCCATTTTTTTTTTAAATTTAATATCAAAAGCTGAACAAGGAAAACTTTTCTGTTTTAGTTCACTGTTGCATTTACAAAACAGCAATTTTCTGAAATCAAGTTCTTTGCCTGACCCGGCGACCGTTGGTATCACCCCCATCTGATAGTTGTGCCCACACACTCCGGGTCTTCCCTCCACCACTGCTGCAATCCTCATCACATCCTGCAATTGTCTTCAGAAGTTCTGACTGCAGAGATGGGCAATGTTCTTTGAGGTGCTCAAATCCGTCTGTTCTCATAACAGCTGAAAGAAAGAAGTTCAATTAAAGATGAGGTACCAACATATTAAACATGAGCAGATTACACCTGAAATAGTCCTAGTTTCTTCTCAAAAGTACAGAAATTTCACAATTGGCTTTCCATGAAAAGGTAGATAAATCCAGAAGATAAAATAAACTCCTCCATTATGCATGTAACTACAATTATTTTACAAGACGAATGCATGTAACTAGTTGTGTTTTAAAAATTTTACCACATACTTAAATTTTTTTTTATGGGACATCACAAATACAACCAAAATTCAAGATTTGAACTACAGCAAGACGTGGTAGGATTACTGACCTAGGTGATGCCTCCCTAAGTCTATTACATAGCTCTCTTTGAAGCATGCAAATCGTATAGCCTATTCCTTAGGCTTTCCCATGATCGCAATTACCAGCAATGCTGGTACAAAATCAACAACCTAGAAGAAATTTGACATCCAAAATAATTTATTTCTTATGCTCATTTACAATACTCCCAAGATCATATTGAACTTACAATACAAGCCTCTGAGCCATAAATTTGCTGCCACGGTCAGTTCAGTTACCATGCATTAATATCTAGTGCAGTTAACTCAACTCAATAAAAAAAAAATTGAGGTGAGAGAAACATGAAATCTGAACTAGACATGGGTGCCCACAAACTCATTACGACTTTACACAATAAAGTCTAGTTTGATAAACACATTCTTAACAAGGCTACCTTACAAGGGTGTCCACTCCCAGTTCTTCCCTTTCCTTTTCTCTTTTGTGCTTGGAAAAACACCCAACGTAGGAAGAGAATATAGACATAAACCAGTATTTAGCCAAGCGATGCAACTAACCTTACCCATTGAGCTAAACAAAGCTCAGAGATACCAAATCCAATGCAGGAAAAAAAAATGGATGATAAGAAACCAAGGCTTTGGAACAGCAATATTCAGGTCTGATCAGATGATCATTATCAAAGAATAAACAAATGAAGTTATTCAACAGATAGCTAGCTAATTTCATACAAATCCAGTGAAATTAGCTAGTCTATCTGCTGGAACATTAGCTCCTGAAAATTATTAAGCAAATAACCTCGATCAACTCCACCACCTTTATTTTATTAATAAAAAAATAAAAACTATCAATTAGTATTTCAAATCATTACAAGGCAATACAAGTAGGAGGGGAAACAATTTACCAGAACATGAAATTCGATTACAGAAGAACCTCTAGGACCCTGATTAAAATGGGAAAACGAGAAAAATGCAAACTCTTCTACATTGTATAACCAAACAGCAACCCTACACTTAACCTTTCCCCAATAGTAATCCATTCCCCAAATTGTACCTAATTGCACAAGCCAATGCCACCAAATGACCCTTAACACACTACATCTAATATTCTTCTCTAACTTCCCATTACCAACCCAGCATTCAAATTGGGTAACAATATACTCATGAATTGGACAGAAAGCTGATTAAACTCTAGATAACAGTAATTTATGTTAAATATATTGACACAGGTTTGTTATGCAAGTCACATTGGAATATCATCGGACATTCAGTTACCCAGGCTGTACTTTCTTTGCCGTAATTTCCTACTCAAATTGGTTCTATCAACTCTACTCTTATTACGCTTATACCAAAGATAAAATCCCCTGTTCAAGTTGCACATTTTAGACCCATAAGTTTGTATAATGTCCTTTACAAGATAGTCTCCAAAGATCTTCTTCATAGACTGAAGCTGTTTTTTCCACTGCTTATATCTCCTCAGCAGAGTGCGTTTGTTGCTAATTGGCTTATCAGTGATAATATTGGCCTATGAATTACTTCATGCTTTGAAACACAAAACTACAGGGGAAAAAGGCTTTGCAATCATGAAGTTGGATATATCTAAAGCATACGATCGAGTAGAATGGAGCTTTTTGAAAGCTATGTTACTTAAGTTGGGACTGAATGTAGTATGGGATAATTTGATAATGGAGTGTGTTAGAAGTGTCAAATATAGTTTTCTCTTCAATGGCTCACCTACTGGTCATGTCATACCTCAGTGAGGCCTTCGCCAAGAAGATCCTTTATTTCATTTTTAGTCTTTAATCATTTTAGAGGGTCTGTCACGTTTGTTACAAAGTGCTGAGATGCCTCGTACATTCAGAGGTTATTCTATTACTCGACATGCCCCTTCAATTTCACATTTATTATTTGCAGATGGCTCTTTACTACTATGTGAGGCTTCTAAACTTTCTTGTTCTACACTAAAACATGTTATGTCTGTACGTACCGAGTCGAATCCAAATCTGAGTCTGAAATTTTTTGTGGCACCGAAGTCACTGTAAAAGGAGAAGTTGTGGGATGACCAATCCCCACATGAGATTATGTATCTCTTATCATGGTAGAGGATGTGCCTTTCAAAGGAATTAGGTGGACCGGGTTTTTGGGATTTGGTCCGTCTTAACAAAGCCCTCTTAGAAAAACAAGCATGGCAGTTATTGATGGAACCTGAGACTTTGTTTGCCATGGTTTATAAAGGCCAGTATTATCCTCGAGGTAATATACCAAATGCTCCAATTGGATACCATAATTCTCATACTTAGAGATCAATTATTTGGGGACGTGGTATATTAAAGGAAGGTTTGTGTTGGTCCATTGGCGATGGTAATTTGGTGTGCGTCAATACAAATCCATGGCTACCTCGACCACATACTTTTCGTCCTATTTTAACTAATACTACAAGTCCACTATAGGTATATCTTCTTGGTTGCTCTATTAAATATTTAATTATATTGTTCTTATTTAGGCTTTCCCTTTTCTCTGCATAGTCACTGACTTTTATTTGCAACGCTAATATTATAGTTCTCAATATTTTATTTGCTAATGCAACTTTGTTCACATCAGTAATTGTACTCTTCTATTAGTATTTTAATTTTATTATGGCTATACTTTTTGCACTATACAGTTTTCTTTCGATCTATATACGTATTTCATTATGGTTTTTATGTGTACACATATACATAGTATTTTATTTTATTTATGTTACTATTATGACCGTGTTACATTGGTATTTGTTTTGATAGGAGTTATACATCATAAATATGTTTCTTGGAACCATTTCTTCATATACTGTTTTTTAAACAATTAAGTGTATAGTTTCTTTTGCAGCATTCAGAAAACACACCAGTCCTTGGTAGTTCTTGCAGTATTATACCTTCATATATAAATATAACATTCTCCAACCTATTTCATCAATTCAAAATTATATCAAAATTATATTAATATTTTAACTTTAAAACCTTTCTGTTCTTTTCTCTATCATCTAAGTTCTCTAGTAAATATATTTACTTTTCACATGTAATGCTTTACATTTCGATCTTAACACTTTGCTCCATAAAATGTATTATATAAACTTATGTTCTGCATTCTCGAATTTAGTGCAAGGCCTCATTCTTCATGATCGGACATGGCATGTTGATCTACTTCGTAATATGTTTCTTCCAACTGATGTTTTTCTGATTCAGTCTATCGTCTTAAGCCCCATTGCTTCTCCTAATTGCTTGTGTTGGCATTTCACTCATAATGGTCAGTATTCGATTAAATCAGGCTATCATGTGGCTGCTTCATCAAATGACATTCCTACTTACTCTTGTAATCCTGCTTTGTCTAATTGGTGGAAGAAGCTTTGGTCTCTTAAGTTGCCAAGGAAAGTTGTTTATTTGGAGATCCTGTCTAGATATTATTCCTAATGCTATTGTTGTACAACATCATCATGTTCCTTGTCCCTCCAACTGCTTCCACTGTGGCACTGCTTTTTATGATACTCTACATGCTTTGTTTCTATATCCATTATCTACACAAGTTTGGAAACTATCACAATTTTGGGTCCTTCTCAAGTCTTGTTTTACTTGGAATATTTTGGACATGTTAACTACCCTAAATACTTCGTTATCTTCTTTGCATCTTTGCATCATAGCTTGGAGCATTTGGAGAACGTAATAAGTCAAGACATGGATATCATACTCGCCCCCCTCAAGTTCTTCTTGAGTGGGCTTGTCTATATTGCTCAGAGTGGTTTCAGGCACAACATCACCATTCTCATGTTTCCAAGAAGCAGCGCCTTGATACACCATCTTCATGGACCCCCTAAACTTCACTCCCTTAAACTGAATGTGGATGTTGCTCTGGACATCCACCAAGGTTTATGTGGTATTGGAGCTATAGTTCGTGATTCAGATGGTTTTCCTTTGGCGTGCCTTGCTAAACCTTTGGCTGGTTTCTTTAGTGCTAAGGAAGCAGAGGCTCTGGCGCTTAGTATGAGTCTTCATTGGATAGCACATCATGGTTTACATGTCTCTACTATAGAAAGTGATGCTAAATTGGTGATTAATTGTGTACCCTCCCCCAACTACTTTTCAGTGGGGTTTTCACTCAAGTGATATTAGAAACTCATTATCTCTCATTCCAAGTGCAACTTTAGTACATGTTTTGTGTTGTTGTAATAATGCTATTCATGGACTAGTTAAGTTTGCACTTACAACTAATAATGAGTTTACTTGGCAGAATGTTATTCCGCCTTGTATTTTTAGTATTAGTTTTGAAGAGAAAAAATTTAGTATTATTTTTAATTTACTTATTTTTTTAAACTAATATAAGTTTTCCATTTAATTAAAATTGGATTTTATTTTTATTTATAAAATATAACTTTTAATATTTTTAAATTTTCAATTAATTTTTTTATTTTGAATTATACAAGTGGCAATAACATGGCAATGCCACATTAGCATTTAAAGTACCAGCATTCTGTTAGCTACATTGGACGAAATCTAACAGAAATCTTACTTAAAAAAATTTTAACATTGTTAGTCATCCGAAGGCAACTTCTGAATTGCTCATAATTTGAGGGACAAATAAACAGAAAAACTCTTACAAATACCTCTTACTTTGTCTACAATTAGTTCAGTTACCAAACACCAACGGAAAGAGGAGTGCCACAATAAGAAGCCAAATATGAATATCAAAAGTCCATTCTCTAAAGTATACCTCAACCTATCATATAAACTTAATATTTCCTTTCATTAAGATACATCACCTAATATCAACAAGTACACTCTTGGCTATATCAATATTTAAAACTAATACATACAAGCCCTTCTTGGCTATATCAATATTTAAAACTAATACATACTAGAGATATTTGCAGCGAAAGTACTTAAATTATTGTGTTTGTAGCACTTAAGTACCTAAGTTATTTTTTTGTCGGCAAAAGTACATTTCGTCCATGTTTTGGTGTAATTCAGTGCATCTGTTTGTTTCGCCATTAAGTCTATCATCATGTCGTGAAACTTACTTATAACTTTGGTACTTTTGCCGCAAATATATCTTAAATTTAGTACTTTCGCCACAAATATCTCTTTAATTAAGTATTTTCGCCGCAAATATCTATTTAATTGGGTATTTTTTCTTACGTGTTACAATCGAACTTAACGGTGAGAATTGACGGTTATACTGAACTGCATCAAAACATGAACGGAAAGTACTTTCACCGCTAAAAATATAACTTGGGTACTTAAGTGCTACAAACATAATAAATTAGGTCCTTTCACCGCAAATATCCCATATTTAAAACCAATACATACCATTCTTAGCCCTTCTTATTGTTATAAGATTGACAAATTATAAGTTTTCATTAGGCAAAAAAAAGTCTCATTTGCACAACATTAACTACAATCCCTTGATCTTCTAACACTCCCTTGCCCTAATTCTCCAATGAACTTAACACATTATCTCCCAACGAGAAAAGAAAATGACGACACTGGATTTCCTTGCCTAAAAGCTTTAAAGGCCAAACTTTCCTTAGATTTATCAATTATAAAGCCCAAAAGTAAATATATATTTTTACACACCAGTTATCCATGGTCTCCAGCAATTACCAAATTCCTTCTTTGGTATTACACATCAATATCATCAATTTTCGTTTTCCTTATTGGGATAAGTAACAAGACTAGTTTTATTATTGCAAAAATCATTCCAACCAATGTAGCCGATTTATCCAAACATAAATAACCCAACTCAAACAAATAAGCATTTCTATTTCAACTTTTGAAAAATCATCCCATCCTTACCAATAGTTTTAGAATTATACTTTGTGGTGTTGAAATTCAGAAACTACTCCACAAAGGATAACAGTATCACAGAAATATCGAATTCCCCGTTGACAGCATCCCAATTATTTAAGAACTATATAAAGGAAGCATATATAGTTCTTTAAGAAAACTTTTTATTCATAAACTTTGGCATCTATTCTTCTTTTGAATAACTAAAAACTGTTTTAAGAATAAAAATCACTCATCAATATCATTGCGGAGGTACTTCTTTGGGAAGACATATCCATATAAATTATCAAATACCAATTTAAAGTCACATTCATCCAGAATATCCTAAGAAATTTAATTAAGAGTTCCAAGTAGTGTGTGGTGTAATCCTTGCATATATGTAATTGGATGCATATCTAATGGACATCAGGGGGAATCAACTAAGCTATGCTTGCATAAAAATTGTTTTAGTCAATTCAATTATACAAGTTTCGCAGGAAATTCAAATTGTAAACACTTGTTCGCTAGAATTTTCACACCGTGTATTCTTATTATAAATTAATTATTAAAATGCATCAATATCCATTACACATATTGCTTTCATATCTGATTTTAGCATTTTTAACTTTGGCTTGCACATCATAAAAAATGGGAACTAACATGACAATCATAAATTGATATAGAAAAACATACCTGCAAGGTTTTCAGCAGCAAATCTTAGACAAACAGTTTTTAGTTCAGAGGCATTACATCGGTCAGCCAAAGCTAGAATTTCAGCAACAGATTTCACAGATATATCCTTGCAGAGATGAGACTCACACATTAGTCTGAGCCTATCCAGACCGTACCTATCAGCTGCTGCTAATAGTTTTGCAGTTAATGAGTCAGATACCAAGGATGTAGGCGACGTACTTGGTGTTTCAAGCTGCACATCCTCCGGTAGGGAATCTCTGTATATGAAATGCAACATGGCCTGTGGAAAATGATAGAAAGTAGGAACTTTAGATTTAAAACCATACAATGGCAGTTTTAACTCTGAAAATTGACCACTAGATAAGAAATGTTAATTCATTTCTTCAATTGAAATTTCAGACATACCTTGAATACTTTAGGTTCCAGATCTGTAATTTCAACCTCTGTATTATCTTCCTCTAACCCCTCAAAGAATTTAGAACGAAATATAGGGGACCGAGCAGCCAACACCAACTTATGACCACGAAACTTTTCACCAGCCACATCAAAACTAATATCTGAACCTTCCATATTTTCCAATAGCATCCCAAAATGTGTACCAATATCAGATTCTGGGACCCGAATAGAATGTGATCGTGGAGAATCTACCGCTGAAACTACAACTCCAACTGTACAATTGATTTTCAAGCAATCATCTTTCAAAAAGTCTGAAGTTTCAAGCAAAGCTCGTCTGAAGAAACGCTTGTATCCCCTAAAATACAAAACAAAATAAATAAATTAATACCTTAGAGATAAACATGTAGATAGAAATGTTCAATGTTTGCACACTCTATAATTCATTACAGTAAGTAGCAATTAAATTCAAGAAGAAATCAAAAGTCCAGGTGATCCAGGTTTGGGAGAAAAGGTAAAGTTAATGCATTCATACACTTAAATTCTAAGATAGCTCAGCTACTTTCACAGATCATTAAAAAACAAAGAATGAAAGAAAAGATAGATCGGTTTAATTTGTTTTGTTTGCATTATTGAAATTTAAGTGGCGATATTTTTATTTTTCTGAATGTTTATGTTTACCATAGCTAATATGTTTTGCCCTTCATATAATTTTACCAAATCTAATTTCTTAGTTTTTACCCTAAAATTTACACCATAATATTTTTTTTGTTTGTTTGTTTAATAAGACACAATCCTCGCAAAACCTAACCATAGCAACCCTAAATCATCACTCAGAGTTGTTAACACAAACTTTCGGTAAAATTCATCTTCGTAGAAACCATCAAAGCTAAACCTTTCGACCTTTGATTATTTTGTTAATTCCTCTAACTTTTGGAGTACAAAGTTTTCAGGATTTGTATCATCTGACAACCTATGATGTACAAATCTACTGCTGTCAAAAAAATTCCTCCGCTTCAAAGTTTGGCCTGGGAAAATGAGAATCCAATTTACATGAATATTGCATCTTCTCACCCTTATCAAGGCCAAGAATATTATAGATGAAACTGGAAGCATTTGTCTACATCACCACAATTGTCATGAAAAAAAATACAAGTACAGTCTTTTACCAATCTTTGAACAAATAAAAATGGAGAATCCTGTCAATTAATTTAGTTTGTTTTGGTTTAAAGTTCAAGCATTGTCTTTTTTCTCACTAAATATCTAACATTTCATTTCAAAAATAGTGACCCCATGACCCTTAATTCACACAAGGAATAGGCACTTTCTGGTGACAAAAAGCTCTTTGGATTATGCTATCAACCTTACATGAAGCCCATTCTTACACTAACTCATTTTCCTTTTCAGAACTCTAGGCACGCTTTGACTTATGCTATCAACCTTAAATGAAGCCCATTCTTACACTAGTCATTAGCCTTTTCAGAGCTCTAGACACTCTTTGATTCATGCTATCAACCTTAAATGCAGCCCTTTTTAGAACTCGTTAGCATTTTCGTAACTCTAGACAATAAGCACATGCTTATTAAAACTTAGACAGAAAGTTATAATCAAAAGTGATAAGTTTATTTAATCTAACCCTAAAAAGAAACCAACAATAAGCATAGCACTTGTATCAAATTTGCCAAAGCCCTCAAGTAGATATAATATACTCATGATATTGTCAGTTAGTAAGCCTGCTGGCTTTGTAGCTCACTTATTCTTCTATATTTTAGAAAATGATATTTCATACAAGAATTATTTTAAAGATGCCACAAATCAAAACAAGTAACACTTATCCACAAAACATTAAGGTGCACTCCATGATATATTTTCCTACATTTTAATAACTGCAAATCAAAGAATTTTCACATCCATGGGATACACATTCCGAGCAGTATCAAAATCACCACAAAAGTTCCATCAATAAATTCAAAAAATCCTATCTTGATACATCTTTGATGCCAAATTTAAAGACAAATCAAGTTATAACACAAAATCAAATTCCGTTCAAAGATTTTTTTATCTGGTCCCCCATAAACAATTCGGTTAATTGAAACAAAAATGTATAAAGTACCAATTACACAACAGCAATTAAAATTCAGTTCGTACCACATACTGCCCCGATACTTCAACGTGTAGGGGCCACTTTCAAGAGAACGATCGAAATGACTATGGACCTTGTGCTTCTCCTTCCCGCTCTGATCGACGAGGGTAAGCTCGAACAGGGCTCTGACATCGGTACCCTCGCTGGCGAGCGCGATGAATACCGAAACGTAGGCGGAATTGTCCTCCGGATTCTTGCCATCTGGGTAGAAGTAAATGGCCCACTGGTAACCCCCAACCATGAAATTGTCGCTGGCAATGTGTTTACCGACTCCCATGCCCTTGGCCAAGGAGTAGCCCTGGATCACAAACTTGTGCGACCCGTTCACCGTCTCCGTCACCGAGCGAGAGCTCGTCGGCGATAGCAATGGGCTCTTGTCCACCGTTGTCGACCCAGCCATAGATGGATAGGTCACCGCTCTGTGAATTCAGGGAGCAAAAATCTCATGGGAGAATTGAAAAAATAATCGAACAAGCTTTACAAAGAATTGAGTGGCTTCAAACGAAATGGGTTGGCTTCCGGACCGGGAATTAGGGTTTGTTCAGTCGGATTTTGGTTCTGTTCTAAAGAAATGTGTCTCTTCTGATTTTATTTTTAATATTTGTATTCTCCGGGAAAGTGAAGGTAACAGGAAAGAAGTGATAGATGGGAAAGCGTCGCAGACTCTCTTCAGAGGTTTATAAGCTTAAATCAGCCTAATAATACATTAGCAATTTTCTTCGTCAGTGCTTAAGACGGGGGAAAACAAAAATAATTAAACGTTACAATTATTATTATTATTAACACACCAAAAATAAAAAGAATAATTAATAAATGTTAATCATGTGACTTCGTTCGTTATCCTCAAAAAGATCTTACTTCGTAATCGTATGGTAATAATTGTGGTGAATTAATGTAACTTTTTTGAAGTCTTTTATTTAAGATTAAGTTCACCAATATGATGAGCATAGGAATAGCTCATATTGGCCGTTTGTTAAAATTTTAGAAAAGTTGAAAGTTATTTTTTGAAAATAATATGTTATTAAAGAATTTATACATAACAATTAAAATCTAAAAATAATACAACTCAACTCAATCTATAATTATTTTACACATTTATTTTTTATTAATTATTTAAAATAAAAATATTTAAAATTTAGGTCCTCTAAAAAATTTGGTGGCAAAGATGAAAATTTAATTTGGGCATTTTTTAAAATTAGTGCAAAAAATATAAAATAACAAATAAGTAATATACAACTTTTTCTTTATAATATATTCAAATTTAAATCAACTTCTAATAAACTTATTTTAAATAAAATTAAGGCTATATATAAGCTTCAATGAGCTTACCTAACATAAAATACTTAAAATGAAAAAAATATATATATATCTCATTTAATAACTATTATAAAATTTATATTTTTTCGTTAATAGTTAAGAAGTACAAAATTTAATTGTGGCAATTTTTAATTAGTTAAGTAGTTATGTAAGATTTACTTCTAAACTAAAGAATTAATAAATTTAAACGGCGCATAACCTGTGGAATCAACATAGAGTTTTATAACATCACATTATATATATATATTATATGAAATTTACCATTTTTCATATTAACTTTATGCTTTTGTCCTCCAATTTAAGTTATTTGGCTACGTGTCACGCATCACATGTTCTACCTCTCTTCTTCACCATCATTTTTCTCTTTCTCTCACTCTCACACTCTCATGACGCCTTGCACATCTCTCTACTCTCACGACGGTCAGCCACTGGAACTCTCTCTTACAATGGGTTCACACCTCCTGATCACTCTCTGTCTCTCCCTCTCACTACGTGTGGAAGTTAATTCTCCAAATTTTCAACATTCATTTAACCTGTCATAACATTTTTTTACATACCGTATTAGGAAATCAACCTATAAATACATTCCAACACTTTCATTTGTATTAAGTGATAACATAATACATTATGACAATCTAAAAAGAGAGTCTATTGTTGGAGAAAGAAGGTCCCCAATACTGTGTTTTGAAGATTGAGAGCTTGGGTGTACTTGGGGTTTGGGAAAGTGATAGAGATCAAGTGTGATCATTTCCTTTTAGAAGTACTTGTTGAGATTCTCAATTGTGAGAGATTGTAAGTATTTAGAATTCATTAGTGGAGATTGTGGTTGTGCTCAAACTAGATGTAGGATCAATTTATTGATATGAACCATTATAATATCTTGATGTGTTTGTTGATCTTTGTTGAATCTTACTATTTAGAAGCTTCAACATTTACAATAGTTCAGAGCCAGGTTTAGCGATCTTTATCAAGAAAGCTTCACAGATTGATTCATCAGAGATTCTACCAAGAAGCCTCGAATGCCTCTGCAAAGTTCGAGTTAGAGAAGTTTGATGGGAATGGTGACTTTGGCTGGTGGATAGAACGCTTGAAAGATACTAGTTCACCAGAAAATTGCTAAAGTGCTTGGCGACCCTAATTCACTTGTTGAAAAGTTAAAAACCGAAGAGATAGAGGAGATGGAGAAACTTGCCTATTACACCATCATCATGTACCTATTTAACACTGTTAGAAGGAAGACTCAAGAAGAGAAGACAGGTTGTGGGATATAGCAGAAATTGGAGAGCCTCTACATGACGCCTTTAATGTCAAATAACATTAATTTCTTGGAAAGATATATGTGTATAAGTTGTCTTTGTCTCTAACTTTAGATGAGAATAGTGATAACTTTAATCAAATTGTTACAAGACTTTTTAACATTGATTTTCAGGTTAATGAGGAAAGTCAACCCATCATAATTTTGAAGTCATTGTCGATGGACTACAATGAAGTGAAGGCAATCATCAAGTATGGGTGAGATGTGAACTTGCTGGAGGATGTTCTTGGCACATTGAAGTAACTACTCAATTTGTGTCATGCTAGTGAATCCAACCCTAGGGCTAGCGTCAGCCACTATGCAAGCACAATGACTAGGACGTGTGGCATCAAAAATGTCACATGGCATTTTCTCATTCATTTATTTATTTAATAAGATATATGTGGATGCCAAAAATTCGCCAAGGAAAAAAGGTCATGTCCTTTATTGAAATAAATGGCTAAGGGTCACCAAAGGCATTGCGTACATGTTGGCAGTAAAAGGCTACTATGTGCCACCAAGAGGTTGTTGATGCAAAAGTTCCAAATGAACTATGAATATAGGAAAATTGCCAAAAGCGCATAGCCTATAGTCCCAAGGTAACGCACTCCAAAGGTGGTCCCAAACATGCCCGCGTCTCGCACCTAGTGAGGCCCTTATCTCACACCTTGGGTGGCACCTTGAGTCTTGGTGGTGCCTCACATCCAGTCGAAGGGACTCGCACCTCACACCCATCAGGCGCCTCGCACCCAACAGCGACCTCACGCCCGTCAAGTGTCTCGCACCCAACAGGGCCTGCCCCCATCAGGCGTCTCGCACCCATCAGGCATCTCGTGCCCATCAGGTGCCTCGCGCCCATCAGGCGTCTCGCGCCCATCGGGGTCTCGTGCCCATCAGGTGCCTCACGCCCATCAAGGAATCTCACGCCCATCAGGCGTCTCGTGCCCATCAGGTGCCTCGTGCCCATAAGGCGTCTCATGCCCATCAGGGCCTCACACCCATCAGGCGTCTCACGCCTTCCGTCAAAGGTCTTGCGAGGCACAGCCTCGCCTATGATCTTGTACCTTGCTTCAAAGATATCGAGCCTAAGGTCCGAGAGGCCCCTTCACGTCTCATTTTCATAAGACCATCTCGTGAGGTCCTTCCCCCACAGGCATCTTGGAGCCATGTCATTTGTGATATCATATAAGGGTTTCAATACTTGAAGCTCGTGGGAATGAGGTACCTTGTGAGGGTAAGAACCTACGTATGACTCGAATAGCTAGTATAGGTACGAAATGCACCTACCAACAAAGAGGAGTTGGAGTATGGACACGACGTCCACGCCGGACAAGTAGTGACAATACAAGAATGGTACATGGTAAGGACTCCCTCAGCATGCTTATGAGGTCCGTACTCGATAAGTAGTGGAGGTATAATATGGTACCAAGGTAGGAGTACTTTTGCAGACCCCTAACACGTACTAGAGCTGATCACCACTCTTCCAACACCACTACCACCTATGTTACTGCCCTGACAGTGTACCCGTGTACTATTTTGTCTCGAGGGACCACCATGTATAAGGGGCCATTAGAGCCTAGCTATAAATAAACCTTCACCCCTCAGAATAAGGGGTTGGGAAATTCATTGTATACTCAGGCTATTAAGCGATATACGAGTTTTTACTCCATTGTTGATCTGCATTTATCTTTCCTCAAGTCTATTCTAAATTCTTACTTAATTACTCTCTTGCTAAACTTTGAGTTTTCTGACCTAACATCGTTGAAGAGTTCTCACCGTCAACAGTTTGGCGCCGTCTGTGGGAAGGACGACTATCACCCCGTTGTTCTTCCATCAATTTTAACAAGAAAAAATGCCAATGTGTTCAAAATGCCTACAGGAATCTCAGGATGCTGAGATCCACCTTGACAGAGGCCAACTAAAAGCCTCCAGAAGAGACCCTCCACCACCTGAGAATGGAGGCATGCCGGAGGAATATCCAACCCCTAGAGAAGAGAAGGAGGCATCACTCCTAGCAGTCCAACCTAGGGGAGGCCATCGTGAACCATCTACGGCCTGTGTGGGTGGCCTGAGTACGCACCCTCCTCCTCAACCACTGATTGCCCCGCGCTCTAGCCACCGGGATCCATGCCCCTCTTTGCACAAGCCTGATAACAGTTTACGGGTGCACTCCGTGAGTCCCAGCTTCAGAACTCTCTTTTACGAGAATGAGATATGCGAGTTGCGCATAAAAAATCAAAGGTTGGAAGCCACAATAGAGAACATGCAGGAGGTGTTGAATGACCTGCTACAAGGAAGGTCAAGCATGCCCTTTCCCCAGCATAGGAGAAAAAAGCATGCACGGGGAGAAACCACCGTACCCGTGGACGGTGACAAAACGCCACTCTCCACTTGTTGTACCCCTCACCCAGAACGTAAGGAAGATTGTACACTAGAGGCGAAACCTGGCGCGAACCCCACCTACGGGAGGTGCGAACCCAAGACTACCCCCACAAGAGCTTCTCCTGACTTGAGGGAGAAATTTAACTCGAGAGGGTTCGAGGTAAAAACCACACCCCCCGCAGCTCCACCGAGGGACACAACCAAATCAAGGGTTCAGTCTGAGAACCCGCCAGACTCCTTAAGCAAAAAGAGGAAGGAACTAGACATCAAAATGCAAAGCCCTCGAGGCAAGATTATCACTGCACCTAGGGGGCACAGAGATGACGAAGAATTTGACCATGGTTCACCCTTCACAAGGGAGATCCAGGTTGAGCAACTCCCCACCAGCTTCAAAGAGCCTCGCATGACTCCGTACAAGGGTACTACGGATCCAAAGTATCACTTAGACTCCTTCAATAACTTGATGAGGTTAAGGGGGGTCAACAGCAGAGAAAAGTGCCATTGCTTTGTCGTTACACTTAAAGGAGTTGCGTACAAGTGGTCCAAGAGGTTAAGGCCAGAAACCATCAAGTCGTGGTAGCAATTCTCTGGAAAATTTCTTCAGCAACACCATGCAGTCTGTGATTACGTTATGACAATTACCAACCTCGCTAACATAAAACAAGGCGAGAATGAATGTCTGAAGAGCTACATTCATAGGTTCAATATGGAAGCAACAAAGTTGGGAAGTTCAACTAAAGCGGAGCTCAAGATGGCTATTACAGCCGGAGTTGTCCAGGAAGCAAGTTATGGGATAACATGCTCAAAAGAGAGGTTACAAACTTAGATGACTTCTTCGAAAGAGCACAGAAGTATATACGTGTGGAAGAGGGCCATAAGGACTTGCATGTAGAGGGAAGAAAACCTTCCTCCAATCGCCATTCTACTAATACATTTGGAGATTCTATGTGGAAGAGAATGTTGTGATAGAGGAGTCGTTGATCAAGTTGAAAATTGGAAGAGGACTACAAAAAGGCTTCAAAGAATAAGCTAGTAGGATTCATCAAATTATCGCAATCGGCCCCCATAAAGGCCCAAATAGGTGCCTAGCCTCACGAGCCTCGATAGGCACCTAGCCATGTGCAAAATAGGTGCCTAGCCTCGTGAGCCTCAACATGCATCCAGCCTTGTGCAAAAATAGGTGCCTAGCCTCACGAGCCTCAATAGGCACCTAGCGCATTTAGCCATGTGCAAAATAGGTGCCTAGCCTCACGAGCCTCAACAGGCATCCAGCCTTGTGCAAATTAGGTGTCCAACCTCGCGAACTTCAACAGGCACCTAGCCATGTGCAAAATAAGTGCCTAGCCTTTCAAGCATCAACAGGCACCTAGCCATGCGTAAAGTAGGCGCTTAGCCTCATGATCCTCAATAGATGCTTGGCCAAGTGTGAAACAGGCGTCTAGCCTTGTGACATATATATATATATAAGTACTTATAATACATATATGTGAGCACGGTGAACCTTATGAGACAACATTTGAATCTATAAGGACTAACTACCCTTATAGAATCTAACAAAGTCAAAAGGTACCTCAAAAGTGACCTCCTCACGAACAAACCTGTAACGCCCTGAATAGCCAAGATCGTTACACTATGTGTTTATAAAGGTGCAAGACTTGCTAATCGAGTCGTTTAGTTAGAAATGTGTTACTGAAACTGTAGTTGAACTAGGGTTAAAAGATTTTGGCCACAAAAGCTGTAACGCCCTACTACCTTAGAGTCGTTACTAAGTGAGTTTAAAACGTGCATTTAACTCGTTAATCGAGGTTTAAGGATAAATGTGAAATCAAATATAAACAGAGACATAAACTTTGAAAATAACTCCATTTACTGAAAAACCGTAAAATGTTTAAGAATTGGGATCCCAAAGTGCAGTTTAGAAATATTTACAACTCAAAATGTAATCACGGTCGACTAAACGACAAAATCCAGTTTATACATTCATCTCCCAAAAATGCCCCTGATCGTGGCAGTCAGGCTGACCAAACATGTACACGCTGCCTCATTCTCGCCATACTCATGATCGGTTGACTTTCTCCTTGCCCTTACCTGCACCACAGAGCACCCGTGAGCCGAAGCCCAGCAAGAAAACTCACAAACAGACAACATATGCATATCAAACACTTATCAGTTAAACAGGCCATCAACCGGCTAAACACATACGGCCACGCCATCCCAGGTGCCTTACCATGCCCTGGATTTGCGGTCTATACCGTGAGGATATCCTAGGTATCCTTTAGGATCTATCCTAGCAACTCGCACTCCGCATGCTAAACGCTGCTTCCGGCCCTGGCCCCTTGCCGCACACGGCCTTGCACTCCATGTGCCTATCGCCGTTCCTGGCCCATTTCCGTTCTCGGCCTTTGTCGTTATCGGTCTTCACCATTCACGGCTCATGCCGTACAATCAACACATTCACATATGATAAAGCTAATCAACAAGCTAAGCATACATAAACTCAATCAAAGGGTCAAACCCCACAACACAGTCATATAGGGCCGAGCCCTGCAGCTCATGCTCTACGGGAAACAGTAGTTTTCTTACCTGTGCCCCGAGCTCCTTATGCACCAAAGTCACGAGCACGGTCCTCTAACCCGAGCCTCTCCAAAAACCTAGTCACAACACATTTAAAACATTCTTTAATACTAACTGTACGCCCTGGTTTTCCCACGGGCTGATTAGCAGGTCGAGCCTCGGACTAATCATGGTTAGTCTGTAGATTTCCCTAGGTCGGAGCTCCTGTTTTCGAGGTCGTACCTTATTAGCTCGAGGGATCCTCAAGGACTCGTCAAGGTTGCCCAAGACTGGGGCGAAGGGCCTTAAGGCTGAAGGTCAGTTCAGGGGAGAAGCTCGTGGTACGAGCTGGCCGTGGATCTCTGACCTTTGTAAAGTCAACACACGCAAGATAAACGTGCCTATATCTGACATCACGTGTCCGATACCTCCCTGACTTCTCGGACACGCAGCAGGAACGTGCATATTCAGACACCCACGGCTGGGTTGGGCCGTGCGGCCCACTATCTCCTTACCTATCGATTTGACCATACTTATGTGTCAGGTTTAGGAATTAATCATGAATGTCACAGAGTTGATATGACATTTCAAGAAGGTCACGGGATGACCTCCTTACCAACTTCCAGGTGCCTTCTCCTATAAATATGGGGACCCTGGGAGTTGATAAGGGTTGGAAAAAATAGTCTCAAAAGAGATATACACTTTGTAATCAGATACCCAGAATAGATCAATAATATTGACTAGTGGAGTAGAAGGATTTTAACCTTTGAACCACTTAAAAACGTGTCTTGAGTCACCTAGTTCACCCTCTAAGATTTCATATCTGCGACGGTTCTACTTTCAGCACTAATCCCTTTCTCTCCTTCTCTTAATTACCTGTTGGCGAAGAACCGCGTCAACAGTTTGGTGCTTTCATTGAGAGCAAGTTCAGTTAGTGCTGCCACAAACATCCAACTATGGTGACCACTCGATCCAGGTATGGCAACGAAACAGAGCAGCAGGATGGGCAGGAGGCCCACCATATTGCCATCCCTAATGAACAAATTCCTGAAGTCCAACAGAGGCCAGGAAAGCAGCCGGCGGCCCAAGACGATACTGGTAGCTCAGCGCCCCGGCCGCCTAATCCGAACTCGTGTTATTATACTGCAGTGGAAATGGAGAATGCTCAACTGAGGAGCGAGTTAGCAGCAGCCGGTCGACAAATCCAGGATATTCTGGCCCGACTACCCCCTCTCACAACCAACGTTAACGTTGGAGAGAGGCAAGGTGGGGTTTCTAAGTCTCACCAGGGTAATCGGCCCAGGCATAGCCGTTCGGATAGACTTCCTGCAGCCAAATCCACCCCTTCATCGCACCATCAAGAGGCAAACTTCAGGGAAATGCCTGGAACCGGACAACAGCAATACAGCCGTTCAGTCAGGACGTCAACTCCTAGTTCTCAACCTTCCTCGAGAATGCCCAGGAGAGCTCGAGGAAATTCCCGAAGGAGATCCGGGGAGGGCCAGCGACGTCAGCCCGTCCCAGGAGACCGTCCTGCGCCTCGTCCAGCTCGCCCAGAGCGGGACCAGCAAGCTGGCAGGGCCGAAAGGCCCCCAACAAATTTGATCCGTCCAGACGAAACTAGGATCGCCTCCCCAGTCAGGCATCCTCCTTCTCCAATCAGATATCCGTCTCCTCGGCCTGTCCGAGACATCCCAGCTTACGGGAGTAGTAGGAGAAACCCACCATCAGCAGGACCTTCCCGGCGTAGCAGGGCGCCTGAAGAAAGCTCAGGTCCTCACCACCAAAGACGCACTCCAAGCCTGTCCAGCAGGAGTCATTGGACCGGCAGCCGCCGGAGTGATCTCTCCGGAGGAGACCTGCGTCAGCGACTGAGTTCGGCACAGAGCCACCAGACCACCCAGGGAGGCGACCTTCGAGATCACCTCAACTCTCACAGAGAGGATCGAGCTAGAGATGGTAGCCCGGCCCGCTCGGCGGGAGTCCGATCCGAAGTACGTAACGGAGGGAATGTCCCAAATAACCTATCTCAAGATAGGAGGGGCGACAACCCACCTAATATGTACAATGGGTCCGGAGCTGTTGAACAGCCCCGGAATAACCCAGGATCTCAGGACCAAACCCTCGAGCGCCTAACTCAGATGGAGGAACTGATGAGAAAGCTCCTATCAGAAAAAGAAAAAGACGAATATGATTCGGGTGACGAAATGGAACTCTTCGCCCCCAACATAGCAGCGACGGCATACCCATCTGGCTTCCGTATGCCTCACTTGTCTAAGTTCAATGGGGACGGAGACCCGTCGGACCATTTAGGGATGTTCAACACCCTAATGATGGCCCATAACATTGGCCCGGAGCTGCGTTGCTTGATCTTTCCTTCAACACTGACTGGACCTGCCAGGCAGTGGTTCAAGCAGAGTAAAAGGCAGTCAATCAGCTCCTGGAAGACCTTTTCAGCTGACTTCAAAAGGGCGTTCCGCTCCTCCCAGGCCGCTCGAGTCCAAGCCGACTCCCTAGCTAACGTGAGACAGCAGCCCGGTGAGACGCTGAAAGCCTACTTGAGCAGATTCGCGAATGTTGCTGCTCGAGCCAGAGACGCTAACGATAGCTCCAAGCTCATGGCCATGAGAACTGGAATCCTGGTCGGGGGAGACCTGTGGAAAGATATCCAAAGGAAAGGAGTCAGCTCGGTTAACGAATTCCTTAACCGAGCCCAAGAGTGGATAAACTTAGAAGAAGCTGAAGCTTCAGCCGCGGGGACCAGCCAGGTTCCCGAGAAGCCCGCTGGAGTGGGGACAGAGATCGTGGTGGCGATCCCCGAGGTTGCGCAGAACAACCAGCCCGGTGGTGGCAAAAGAAAGGGAAATGGTGAAAACAGCCAGCACGGTCAGAAGAAGAATAAGTCTGCGGATAAATTCAAGCTCGTGTTCACAACATATACCGAGCTCACCCAATCCAGGGAAAGTATCTTCCTGGCCAACTCTGCTCGGGTCCCCTGGAAGAGGCCGGAGCCATTGAAGCACCACAAGGGAAAGAGAGATACTTCAAAATTCTGCCGTTTCCATAACGACGTCGGCCACAATACCGACGATTGCAGGCATCTAAAAGATGAAATCGAGACTCTCATCCGAGCAGGACCCTTGGCGCAATACTCACGAAACAGGGTCCCAGCGATTCGACCCGCTCCAGAAGTCCCAGCCAGTCAGCCCGGGCCTCGGGTAGATCAGGACGTCCCTCCTCCCGTGGTCGAGGGAGAGATATCCACCATCTCTGGGGGACCGCACATGGCTGGCACGAGCAGAGGCGCCCAGAAGAGGTATGTGAATGAATTAAAGGCCCACAACAGAGCGGAGTTCGTCCCGGAGCAGCGTCAGTCAAAACAGCAGCGGTTAGAGAAGCAACCGATTACTTTTACGGAGGAAGATGCAGGCCATGTCCAATTCCCCCATAATGATCCCTTGGTCGTAGCAGTCCAGCTCGCCAACCGGAGAGTGAGGAGAGTGTTGGTGGACAACGGAAGCTCGGTGAACCTCCTATTCCGATCCACCTTAGAAAAGATGGGTCTGACCGTCGCCGAGCTAAAGGCGACCTCCATGATGCTGTATGGTTTTTCGGGAGAAGGATCGGCCGCGATAGGGACGATCAAGCTGGTGATCACCCTAGGAGAAGAGTCTCGGACAGTCTCCAAGCTACTTGAGTTCGTGGTCATTGACTGCTCCGCTGCCTACAACGCCATTTTGGGCCAACCTACGCTCATAGCTTTCGAGGCCATCACTTCCATTCGACATCTCGCCATGAAGTTCCCTACTTCAACAGGAATCTGCACCATCAAGGGCGATCAGCTCGCTGCCAGGGAATGCTACAGCATTTCCATGAAGGGAAAGTCTAAACCCGGGCAGCTGGCAATGGCCATTCAGGGCGAGGAGGAATCTCAGGGACCCTTGGCGGCTCCTGAGATTGAAGAACCTCAGAATCCCGAAGAGGAAAAGATCGCCTTGAGTGAGGACATTGACCCCCGAGTAGGCGAGGACAGATCCGAGCTCCAGGCTATTGAGGAGCTCGAGGAGGTGAGCATTGATAAACAAAATCCATCACGGACGGTTAAGCTCGGGAAGAACCTCTGCGACAAGAGAAAGGCGGAGCTGATTACGTTTCTGAAGAATAGCTTGGACGTATTCGCATGGTCTCACGAGGACATGGTGGGGATCAGCCCGAGCGTCATCATGCACACGCTCCATCTGGATAAAAGCGTTCCTACCAAGTCTCAAAAGCAAAGGCGTTTAGGAACAACCTGATTAGTAGTGAAAAATACACATTTATTGATTTTAATAGTCAAAATAAATTAAGTTTTAATTAATCTTTTCATGGAATTAATATGATTTATTCTATAAATGAAAATATTTGATTATGATTTAATTTATTGTTATTTTGTAGGAATTAAAGTTGTATTTTGGCACTTTGAAATGAAAAAAAAGAAAACAATTAAATCTGAAAACAAAGAGGAAAGAAATGGCATTCTTGAAAGATTATTTCTCTAAATTTGGCCCAAGACTTCATCATTCCTCAGCCCAACACCCCAAGCCCACAGCTGAGCCGAGCCGAGCCACGCCGCCACCTAGCCGAGCCGAGCCGAGCCGCCTGCCACACCTGACATCTGCGCCTGTCAGCCGCCTGCCACCCGCCTGTCAGCCGCCTGCCAGCCAACCACGCCTCGCCACGTCGTCAAGGGACCAGCTGCCAGTTTTGTCCACATACCCATCTAGCCGCGCCAGGTGTCCGCCCGTGATTGGTTGCGGCTGGTCAATGGACCAGCTGCCACCAGCCCATTTTGTGTGTTCTTTGGGCCTTGGACCTCCTATTTTGAGCTTAAAACTCATCTTTTTGTGGTATTTTAGAAAAAGAGCATTTTGACTATACACAAAAATAGCTAGGGTAATATTAATAATAAGATTTGATTTTATTAAAAATCATATTTTATTATTAATATTTCAGATTTATTTTGTAAACTCCATTTTTGTTGTTTAATTTCTTTTTAGTCCTTTTTCCCATCTATAAATAGGGACACTTTCTTCACATTTGGTATGTAATTTTTAGAGTAGATAAACTATAGCAAAATTTCCACTCACTTTCTTCTCCTATTTTCTTCTTAGAATTTTGTGAGAATCATGAGCATAATGGCCTAATCTTCCTAGGAAGGTTAGGGATGATTCCATATGCAAGTGATGTTATTTTGCTACTTTGATTTACTTTGTTCTTAATGTAATATATTTGAGTTATTTATGTGCTTTCATCTCTATCTTTATTTTGCTATCTTTATTTACTTATGCTAATAGTATATAGGATTAGTCATGCTCTTTCTATGTGCTTCTAATTAGCAAAAGTAATATTGATACATAATTTTATGTCTAATCTTCTATTGCATTATTGCCCTTGGGTATTTTGTCATTTTTAGATTTTTCATAAGATTAACTTTGTGCTTTTAAAGTAAAGAACTTTATAACTCAAATGGACTTTTGTTAGAAAGAATATGGACTTTAATGTTAGATTTTCCAAGTAAATGTTGGGATGTGAACTATTTACTTGTGTATTTTTGTAAATCAAGTAACCAAGTAACTAAGCAAGCATATGGATGATTCTTGAAACCTTTCATTTTCTCAAACTCTTGATTACATCTTACATTTATTTCACTTATCTCATTTCATCACTTTATCAAAAATACAATATCAAAATCTCAAACTTCTTTCCATTTACAATTTTATTTACTCATTGTTACTAACTTTTTGTGCTATTTTCTACTAACCTTTTGATTTTAGGTTACCTCCTTGTGGATCGACCGCCCGATCTTACTACAACCACCGCTTAGTGTAGTCACATTTTGGGCGTTAAACACAACCCGAGCTGAAGCCCTAGAAGAGGAAGTGGCCCGGCTCAAAAAGTGCGGCTTTATCCGCGAAGCCAAATTTCCAATTTGGGTCGCCAACCCCGTGCTAGTTCCAAATCCCAACGGGAAATGGCGGACCTGCATTGACTTCTCCGACCTGAATAAAGCCTGCCGCAAGGATTGCTTTCCATTGCCTAGGATCGATCAGCTGGTGGATGCTACAGCGGGGCACGAGCTCATGTCCTTCATGGACGCGTACTCAGGCTACAATCAGATCACGATGAATCCGGCAAACCAGGAGCATACCAGCTTCATGACCCCAACGAATGTCTATTGCTATAAGGTCATGCCGTTTGGCCTGAAGAATGCCGGAGCTACCTACCAGAGGCTAGTAAACAGAATGTTCGCGGACCAAATCGGAAAGAACATGGAAGTGTATGTTGATGACATGCTCGTCAAGTCAAAGACTGCCGACAACCATGTTTCCGACCTGGAAGAATGTTTTAAGATACTACGGGAATACGGCATGAGGCTCAATCCTCAGAAATGCACGTTCGGTGTCGCATCGGGGAAATTCCTGGGGTTCATAGCCAATACCCAAGGAATCGAAGCGAACCCCGACAAAATCAGGTCACTGCTCGAGCTTCCTTCCCCCAGGTCGCTGAAAGATGTCCAAGGCCTCACAGGAAGAGTGGCTGCACTCAACCGGTTCATTTCCAAGTCAACCGACAAGTGTTTGCCCTTCTACAACCTGCTCCGGGGAAACAAGAAGTTTGACTGGACAGTAGAGTGCGAAAGCGCATTCCTCGATCTGAAGGCGCATCTGGCTGAACTGCCTGTGCTGTCCAAGCCCAGGGCAGGAGAGCCTCTTTTCCTCTACATGGCCATCACTGAGGATGCAGCTAGCGCCGTGCTAGTACGAGAAGAGGACCAAGTTCAAAAGCCAGTCTACTACATCAACAAGAGACTCCTCGGAGCCGAATCACGGTACCCACTGATGGAAAAATTGGCGTTTTGCCTAATCACGGCCTCGCGGAAGCTCAGGCCGTACTTCCAATCCCATTCAGTTCACGTCATGACCGATCAGCCTCTAAGGCAGGTCCTGCAAAAACCTGAAGCATCGGGACGTTTGTTAAAGTGGGCGGTCGAACTCAGTCAGTTCGAGATTTTCTATACTCCACGAACTACCATAAAAAGTCAGGCGTTGGCTGACTTCGTGGCGGAGTGCACGGGATTCCAGGAGGATCCATCAGAAGGTCTACTTCAAGTCGCCTCACCGTGTTCGTCGTGGAAGATCTTCGTTGATGGTTCATCTAACGAGAACGGCTCCGGGGCCGGAATCATTCTAATATCCCCCGAGGGACATAGGTTCCACTCGGCGCTAAGGTTCGGGTTCAAGGCGTCCAACAACGAGGCAGAGTACGAAGCTTTGTTAGCTGGGCTGAGGGTAGCTCAGGAGTTAAAGGCGATCTCCGTCCAGTGCTTCAGTGACTCCCAGCTCGTGGTAAACCAGATTCTGGGCGAATACCAGGTGCGGGGACCCAAGATGGCCGCCTATTTGGCAAAGGTAAAAACTGAGCTGTCCGCATTTGAGCGAGGATCGATCGAACAGATACCTCGGGAACAGAACACCAACGCAGATGCTCTCGCCAAACTCGCCACCTCGGGAGAGACAGAAACCCTAGGGTTGGTGCCAATAGAATTCTTGAAAAAACCAAGCATAGAAGGAGATCGGGCAGAGGTCGAGATGATTGATGCCTGGCCGACCTGGATGACCCCCATTCTTGAGTATCTCGTCGAGGGCAAGCTGCCTGAAGAGCGTAACGATGCACGGCGAGTCTTGTATCAAGCTCTGAGGTATACACTGGTCGATGGTGTGTTGTACCGACGTGGACATTCCTTACCTCTCCTCCGGTGCGTTCGTCCAAGTGAGGCACAGGCCATCCTGCAGGAAATTCACGAAGGATTCTGCGGAGACCATGCTGGGGGGCAAAGCCTGGCCTTAAAGGTTCTCAGGCAAGGTTATTACTGGCCGACTCTGTCAAGAGACTCGATCTCGTATGTGAAAAAGTGCGACAAGTGCCAGCGTTTCACCGTGGTTGCCCGAGCTCCTCCAGTCGAATTGAAAATGATCTCGGCCCCTTGGCCATTTGCCGTTTAGGGGATAGATTTAGTAGGCGCCCTGCCTACCGGAAAGGGCGGGGTCCGTTACGCCGTGGTAGCCATCGACTACTTTACTAAGTAGGCCGAGGCAGAGCCGTTGGCAACAATAACATCGAAAAAGGTACTCGACTTTGTGGTTAAAAGCATCATCTGTCGGTTCGGCCTGCCGAAGAAAATTGTCTCCGACAACGGCACTCAGTTTGACAGCGACCTGTTCACCGAGTTTTGAGAAAGGCACGGAATTGTGAAAAGCTTCTCCTCTGTGGCCTATCCTTAAGCAAACAGACAGGTCGAGGCTGTCAATAAGACTCTAAAGGTGAGCCTCAAGAAGAGGCTAGACGAGGCAAAGGGGGTCTAGCCAGAACAGCTCCCCCAGGTCCTTTAGGCGTACCAGACCTCGCATCGGACTCCTACGGGTCACACTCCTTTCTCCCTAACCTTTGGGAGTGAATCAGCCCTCCCCGTGGAAGTTAAAGTTCTGTCGCATAGAGCCCAGTCTTACGACCAAGATAAGAACCACGAGCTCCTATACCATTCCCTAGACCTTATCGATGAAAGGCGAGAGGATTCGCAGCTCCAGCTTGCCCATTATCAGCAGAAGATCACTCGCTACTTCAACACTAAAGTCAAATAACGTACCTTTAGCGTTGGCGACTTGGTCCTAAGGAGAGTTTTCCTAGCCGGGAAAGATCCCAAAGATGGAGTCTTGGGACCGAGTTGGGAAGGACCGTACCAGGTCATTGAAGTCATCAAGGAAGGAACTTATAAGTTAGCTTGACTTGATGGAGGGGCAGTCCCACGGACTTGGAATGCCATCCACTAAAAGAAATATCATCAATGATCCACTTGTAAGGCCTGGAAGGCCACTTTTTATGTATTAATAAAAATCAAGTTTTTCTTTTTATTTGTAAGTGTAATCTTAAAGTAACCATGAAAGACCCTTTCCCAGTTACTTGGGGGGCATATGGTACCTGGATATAACCAGGTCTCCTTAACGACTTAGATGTTGATTCTTATCTATGGATCGTTGCTCTTCTTAAAGAGCTCGAGATATGGATAAGGGTTGATGCCAACTAAGTCATATCCTGGTTTTAACCGGGTCATAAAACTTAGAAGTTAACTTAAATTTATTGATTGTGGTTCTTCTTAAAGAACTCGAGATATGGATAAAAGTTGACGCGAACTAAGTTTTCAAAATAAGCTCCTGGTTTTAACCGGGTCACAAAACTTAGAAGTTGGCTTAAATTTATTGATCGTGGTTCTTCTTAAAGAACTCGAGATATGGATAAAAGTTGACGCAAACTAAGTTTTCAAAATAAGTTCCTGGTTTTAACTGGGTCACAAAACTTAGAAGTTGGCTTAAATTTATTGATCGTGGTTCTTCTTAAAGAACTCGAGATATGGATAAAAGTTGACGCAAACTAAGTTTTCAAAATAAGTTCCTGGTTTTAACCAGGTCATAAAACTTAGAAGTTAACTTAAATTTATTGATCGTGGTTCTTCTTAAGAAGCTCGAGATGTGGATAAAAGTTAACATAAACTAAGTTTTCAAAACAAGTTCCTGGTTTTAACTGGGTCATAAAACTTAGAAGTTAACTTAAATTTATAGGTCGTGGTTCTTTTTAAAGAGCCCGGGATATAAATAACAGTTAACACAAACTAAGTTTAAAAAAAAAAAAAAAGTGTATTGTAGCCAAAAGCATGAAGAAATATATAAGTTAAAATTGCAAGGCAAATTGTCTCGAGGAAAAAATACCGCGTGCTAAGGATTACATAAAATACTTCAAAATAAAGAGAAGAAAAAATGCCCTAAGCCCCGTTAGTTGGCCCCTTGGAGGTCGCGGTCTCATCCTGCTCCGCCGCACCAGAGGCTTCCCCAGTCTCCGAGGGCGGCACCTCTTTGTCAAAGCGGGCTTGGAACTTCACCAACAAGCGCGCCCAGAGACTCGACGGCATGAAGGAGAAGTCAGCCTCCGGGATGTGGGCCCAGCAACGATAGAACAGTTCCTGCATAGACTGTTCCGAGGTGGCCCGTTCAGCTTCAAGGGCGGCCTGGGCCTCGGTCTTCGCTGCCTCGAGGTCTGTTCGCGAGGTGGCAAGGGATGCCTCAAGCTCCCGGATCTTCGAGCGGGTCTTCTCTAACTCGGCCTTCGAGGTCGCCAGCGCATCTTTAGAGGTCGCCAGCGCATCTTTCGTCGCCTGAGCCTCCTGAAGGGCAGCCTGGTGCTCAGCCCTCATCTCATCGAGCTGAGCTCTGGTCCTGGTGATGCCTCGGTGTACGACAGCGATGCCCTGCGAGAAATTGAAAGACAAATTGGCTAAGTAGAAAAATAAGGCGGTATGTGAGGGGTAAAGCCTTAAAAGAATGGGGCAGCTTACCGTTAAGGTCATGTCCATTGATGACTCTATTACGTGGACCGGGCTCAGTGTCTCAATAGCCCGGAGCTCCTTCTCTTTGAACTTGTAGAAATGGTTGACGGCATAGCTCGCCGACTCATACACCATCCCCCGGAAGGCTTCTGGGATCTTCTCCAGAGCCTGGGGGTCGACCGTGATGCGTATGCCGGGGGTCACTGCAGCCGGAGTCCTGACCTCCATTCCCACGTCCTGGGTGGCTGGTGGAGATCGCTGGGGCGGCGGGGGCATGTGTCCTGCTCCTGCAGTAGGAAGAATTGCCCCCTCGACCTGGGATGATGGGGTTTTTTTCCTTCTCCTTTGCCAGAGATTTGGTGGAGCCTTTTCAATCTTGGCCCTGCTGGGGGATTCCCCCCGAAGTCTATGCCCCGCAGACTATCTTCGGGCTGAGACATTTCTTCAGCAAAAACAAAAAACATGGTTATTACAAGTTAGCAACCAGGGAGAAATAAAAGCAAAAGGTTAAAGGCAAAAAGTATACGAATACTAAGGGAGCCCTACCCCCCGAGCTGGAAGAACCTAAGACGATTATTTCCCGAACAGGCGCAAGTTCTGGGTCCGGTTCTGACTCGGGGCTAGACTCTTCTACATACTGCCTAAGCCCCGGAGCATAGATGCCCCTCTGGAGTGATGGCCACGTGCGTAAGTTGGTTCCATACTCCTCAAAAATGATCGACCTAAAAGCTAGGGTGTTATCTACTACTACGGTACCCCTAGGCCGGCTCTCTTGGTGATCCAGCACGAGCCGGTCAACACAATGGAGCAGGAGTGTGTTCAGGTCTGGGTCCCTTCGGCGACAATGGACGATCTACCTAGGATTGAACCTAACCAGTCGGGGGTCCACAGTGGCCCTATCTACATTCTTAAGCAAATAAGGGTTACCTTGGCCGGAAGGACCGGCGGCTGCTCCAGATTGGATCCTCTCCTCGTCCATCCCCTGGGCGACCTCCAAGGTCCTCTTCCTATTCCTCACGAGCGGAACTTCAGCCGCCTCGTCCTCCTCATCTTCCTCTGTCGCAACCTCCTCCACGATGATAGGTCTATTGTCACGGGCTGGGGGCGGCCCCCGAGGCCTCTTCAAGTTCAGAGTCTGATTTGGGAAAATCAGTTTGCAGAACACCATCGTCTCGTCCGTCATGAGCACCCGGTAGTCCTTTTCGCTGGGGGGCAGGCCCGCCAGTGTGTCATATTGACCCCCGAGGGTCACAGACTTTTCGGTCCTCGCGTAGATGGCTGCAAGATTGGCTGGAATCAGAGTGGAATACGGGAGGAGCTAAAATAAAATAACACTTAAAAGGCGACCTAAGGTCAGGGTTCACTTACGAGGACGGTTGAAGTAATGGTGTTCACAGTTCCGGAACCCAGTTGACATGAAGAACTGGTCCTTGAAGTCATTTGGATGGCTTGGCAGCTCGATGACCGCCGCCGTATTAGGAAAACGGGTTAAGTAGTAGAACCCGTCGCCTCGCCCCCGCTGGTCCGGGCTGGCTTTTAGGCAAAAGAAGTATAAAATATCCGCAGGGGTGGGGACCTCCCACTCCTGCTTCTTGAATAAGTACCTCAACCCTGCCAGCAGACGGTAGGAGTTGGGGGGGAGCTGAAATGGGGCCAACCCCACATAGTTCAGGAAGTCAGCAAAGTACTGATCCAGGGGAAGGAAGGCCCCTGCCTTGAAGTGCTCACCGCTCCAGGCCGCGAACGATTCGTCGAGTGGCATGCAGCTCCGCTGGCCCTCCGCAGCAGGTCGGGCAATGACGGAGGCTTTCCCCAGTGGAATGTTGTGGGTGAGGAAGAGTTTGTTAATCTTCGCCTAGTCGGTTATCTTCGAGACGATTCTCTCCGCCTCAAAGAATGCGTCGGGGGCCACCTCGACCTGTTTCTCCACGGCCGGCCCGAAGTGGGGGATCGGCGAGCTTGACATCACCGCCTTTCCTTTTTCCTGCTGGGAGGCCGAGCTTCCAACGTTCTTCTGAGGGAGGTTCTTTTTTGGAGCCATTTGGTCGCCTAGTGAACACAAGAAAACATTTTAGAAAAGGCGACCCAAGCAGGAGGAAGAACAATTATTATTTGCACGAGTTGAGGTAAGCCCAGCTCGTGGGAGGTGGAACCACGCGGTTCAGTGAACACGCGCGTATACTCCCAACAGATCCCTGATTACTCGGAATTCGCGTGTCAGGAGGTTCAGAGTAAAATTTGCCTTGGGGGGAAAGTTTCAGTAGGCAGAAATTGCAAAACCGCCCATGAGGCGTGTTCCCTAAGCTACCCGGTTTTGCACCCAAAATTTCCCAAAAATTCTACCCAGAAATTGTTCCAGAAAAAGCATCCTGAAACCCATACTCTAAGGCGATTTCCTACAACAAGTATGTCCTAACCTAAAAAGGGCTGTCACCCTCCATATCCACGCAACCCAGAAAACCCTTGCATGCGGCTACAGTAAATTTTTTTACCTAAGCTACAGTAGCATGTATTCAAAGTGAACAGGGTCAGGAAACTTACAGTGTATGGCAGGAAGGTAGACAAGAGTGTCGCGTCGGTAGGAGCTTCGTCGATGTAGTAGCTTCCAAAGCTTCGGAGAAACTCATGCGCCTAAGCTTCGTGAACAATGAAAATGGCAGCGACAAAGTCGAGGGTTTCGTTCTTCTGAAAGTTAGAGAGGAAAGAAGGAAAGAGATTTGGGAAATTTTGAATGAAGGGGTGGTCCGTGCGTAGGGTGGCCACCCCCTTTTTATATACGTGAAGGATCACATGTAGAAGGCTCTTGGAGGACCCTAGTGAGGGATCCGAGGCCTTCCACTCGAAATACGAAACGACGGCTGGGCTTAGACTAGGCCATTAAATGCGGTTCTCGTAAAACGTACCGTCACCACCCACGGCGTTCCACGTATCAGACGCCTGCACAAAAAGTGGAATATGAAGAGTTGTGGAGAAGTCTAAAAGCCCCTACTGTGGTCTTCTATATATGACGTCATATACCACGAGCAGGAACTTGGGGGGCAGATGTACGCCCTGGTTTTCCCACGGGCTGATTAGCAGGTCGAGCCTCGGACTAATAATGGTTAGTCCGTAGATTTCCCCAAGTCGGAGCTCCTGTTTTCGAGGTCGTACCTTATTAGCTCGAGGGATCCTCAAGGACTCGTCAAGGTTGCCCAAGACTGGGGCGAAGGGCCTTAAGGCTGAAAGTTGGTTCAGGGGAGAAGCTCGTGGTACGAGCTGGCCGTGGATCTCTGACCTTTGTAAAGTCAACACACGCAAGATAAACGTGCCTATATCTGACATCACGTGTCCGATACCTCCCTGACTTCTCGGACACGCAGCAGGAACGTGCATATTCAGACACCCACGGCTGGGTTGGGCCGTGCGGCCCACTATCTCCTTACCTATCGATTTGACCATACTTATGTGTCAGGTTTAGGAATTAATCATGAATGTCACAGAGTTGATATGACATTTCAAGAAGGTCACGGGATGACCTCCTTACCAACTTCCAGGTGCCTTCTCCTATAAATATGGGGACCCTGGGAGTTGATAAGGGTTGGAAAAAATAGTCTCAAAAGAGATATACACTTTGTAATCAGATACCCAGAATAGATCAATAATATTGACTAGTGGAGTAGAAGGATTTTAACCTTTGAACCACTTAAAAACGTGTCTTGAGTCACCTAGTTCACCCTCTAAGATTTCATATCTGCGACGGTTCTACTTTCAGCACTAATCCCTTTCTCTCCTTCTCTTAATTACCTGTTGGCGAAGAACCGCGTCAACACTAACTAATCCAAAACCATTTCCCGAGACCAATCCCGTACTCTCGGGACCTCCAATTTCCCAAAACAAAGTAGCAGAAACATCCCCCGAGCCCCCTGGGCAAAAGCCCTAAAATGGAAAATTTCCCCTGCCCAAAAATAGCCTAGCGCTGCGGGCACTACCCATTGAGGGTCGCAGCGCCCAGAAGGGCTCCTGATGCCTGATGCTGCCTTGCGCTGCGGCACCAAAGAACAGGGCCGCGACGCCCATACACGAAACCAGAATTCTAGGTTTCCCTTGCATTTTCCCCGAGCCAAAACACTCCCAATTCAACCCCAATGCATACCTAAACCCCAAAATCAAACCAAAACCTCAAATAAACCATCTAGCAACCTATAAACACCAACAACAAGCACAAACACATAATCACACCCATAATTCACACTTTGGTTTCAAATTTCAGAAGTTTAAACCAGTAAACCAGAAACTTAAACCAAGGCTTATAAAATTTAATCCATGCTTCAAAATTCTTAAACCACCCAAGAAACAAACCTCAAAATTGCATAGAATTCTTACCTCAAGTGGAGAATTCGACCTTAAGCTTTCTTCAATTCCAGCTTCAAGCTAAATCCTCTTGTTTCTCAAACTGAATTCCCACACAAACCAACTTTCAATTTTCATGCTCACACCCTAAAAATCAAGCTTAGAAACTTAAACAAAACAGAGATAAATTCTTACCTCTTAATAAATCTTGGCCTACACTTGGTTTTAGTTGCCTCAAACCAACTTAATTCTCCTCCTAAGTTTCACAATTCCAACTCCCTTCCTTTTTCCTCCTTTCCTTCTAGGTTCTCCTCCAACTTCCAGCAAGAACAAGAGCATCTAAGTGCAAAACGTGAATGACTTCTCTTCTCAGCTGAAGTTATCTAAATCCTTGCCAAAAGACCCATTTACCCTTTCATCTAAATCTCTTCCTAGCTAAACCTCAAGGGCATCTTAGACATTTCCCATCCCTTACAAATATACCATTTTCTCACCTAAAATAGCTATCCTTAATGGTTACCAATGGTTACCCAAGTTACCAAAATGTCACTAACCATTACTTACAAATTCCCAAAGTCTAGTTGAAATACTCCCAAAATACCCCTAGGCTCCTCCCGAGCCAGGTATTTGACCCCGTTGTGACTTTCTAGCTAAACAGCTCCCTAGGACCGTCTCGGAACGTGCATCACAGTTATATCACCATTATATCATAAATTCCCTATATATATTACATTTATGCCATCAGCGGCTAAAATTACCAATTTACCCCTAACAATCAAACGGGGCCCACATGCATATTTATTCCACCTAAACATGCATTATAATCACATAATCATTTAAATTCACATAATTAACACAGTATAACAATTATTGCCCTCCAGGCACACTAATCTAGACTCCAAGCCTTATTAGCAAATTTGGGTCGCTACAAAAGCTACATTTTATATAATCAAATATTCCTTTACATGGGATCCTAGAAGTAATAATGCTAAAAGACAGATTACAAAATTTCAAGACAAAAGTACAGCTACTAGCCACTCTAAGGGCAAAACAGACATTTAGGCTTTTCCCAGCCTGTACCACTCCTCGGCCGTGGCGGCCGATCAGCTGACTATGTACATTCAGCCCCAAAGCTCTCCATCTCAAGACTGGTCTACTTTGCCCTTGCCTTTACCTGCACCACGTAGCACCCGTGAGCCAAGGCCCAACAAGAAAACACAATAACAGAGCATAATCATCAATCAAACAATCAAATAACTCATACAATATAATCATATACTCAACAATCCAAATATTCACAATAATCAAGTATTCAGCATACCAAGTTCATCATTTCACATTAATAACCAATTCACATATGATAACCAGGGTCAACGCCCTTAGGTCACACCCTCTATTTATCCCACTGACTCCGGCCCGCTTAAATCGAGCTCAGTGAATATCAAGCTGTCCTCAGCTACCAATGGCCGAGCCGCGCCCTGTGCGCAAATATTGATTCCGGCACTTTTAGGCTGTTTATCACATGTCCCATGGCATAATACCATCTATGACATCATAGCAGATATAGGGAGCTCTTAGTCCCAACATAATCACATATCCAGGTGCAGTTTTCTTACCTTTGGATTCCGGTAGCTTTGATTAATGGTGACACCCCTCAAGCACGATCCCTTCCGAGCCCTAGCATACACCTAGTCACGGTCACAAGTTAGAACCATACCAAACTTCAATTCCAAAACCTAACCTCAGGACCAATCCCGAGCCCTCAGGAAGCTCTAATTCCACCAAACGGGGTGGTGGAATCAAACCCCGAGCCCCTGGGCAAAAAACCCTAAGAAATATCCAAAAAACCCCTCTTCTGGAAACAGGGTAGCACTACAGCGCCACAAAGAGGGTGCTATAGCGCTACAAACAGAGCCAAAAATGCCCCAAGCACCCAAGCCTAGTGCTGTAGCACCCTAAGGCTAGCGCTAGTCACAGCCAGACAACACCCTGATTTCTCCTCTTCGAACTTCCTCGTGCTAAAACCCTCCAAAATCCTTCCAAACCTCAACCAAACTCCAAAACAAGCCTACCAACATCTATATCTTTCCCCATATGACCCAACCACACAAAACTCAACCACATGCATCATCAAACCAAGAAAAAGCCATGACTGATCTTGAAACTCAAAAACTCAACAGAAAACAACAGAAACTTCAGTATTCAAGTGACCAAGTTCAGAATTTCTTACCTTCAATAGAGAAATTCGACCTTAGGATATCCTCCGCACTTCCTTAGCTTTCCCTCCTCAAAACCTCAGCCTTAATTCCCTAGAATTCCCATCAAAACCCAGTTCAAAAATCCAGTTCAACACCAAAACCAAAACTGAAGAAAACCTTGACTACTTACCTTAATTGGATGAGTAACCTCTGCTACTCCTCAAGCTTAATCAAGGTCCCTAACTCCAAGCCTTAGCCCAAGCTCTCCCTGAGTTATAGCTCCAGAAGATCCTCAAGAAATGAAGAGGAATGGCCAACTGAGTGAAAGAAAGGGGTTCGCTCTAGGTATTCTGTTTTTCTTTCTTTCCTCCTTCTTTTCCTTTTGTCTCTTTCTTTCCTTTCTTTCAACTTCCACTATACTCTAAACATTCCACTAAGCCTTAAGGGCAAAAATAACTCTTATCCCTTATAAACCAAATGTCCATATTGCCCTCCAAATAATAATTAAACCATTGAATCATTCTAAGGGCATTTTGGTCATTTCTCCCAATTCCCGCTAATTCCTCGAGTGTCTCTAATATTTACCGCTACTTCCCAGCACCTAACTAATCACAAATTATATTCCTCAATATCAAATTGACTCCAATATATTTCCTAAATTCCTAGAAATACCCCCAGGCTCGCCTCGAGTCGGGTATAAATCCCTGTCGTGACTTTTACGCTAAACCGCTCACTAAGATCGCCTCGGACCAAGGAAAACAAGGTTCCTCACAGTCCCATACTAAAGAAAAAAGTGGGCTTCTCAAAGTCTCACACCAATGAGAGAAAGATAAAGGGATTTACACTCCCCTTATACTTATGTGAGCATGTAAAATTATCTTGCAAATTGGTACATCTGAAAGAGCCACGAGATAAGAGGTCTTTATGTCGTAGGCTCTTGGAAGGATGCGCCCGCAATACAAGGCCACAATTCAGTAGCCTTCAAATGGAATGCGCCAGCAATGTGAGACTGCAATTCAGTAGCCTTCAAATGGAATGCGCCTGCAACGCGAGGCCACAATGGGATGCCCTTGTGTATTCACCTCCTAGCTCATATGTGCCTGCATCGCTGGGATGCAATGCAAGTTAATTTATGGATACCTTGATGAGTCCGCATCGCGAGGTCGCAATGAAAGTCAACTTGTGGACATCTCTTTAGTAATATCCATCTCACGAAACGAGAGGCATCTCAACTCATACTTTACCAAGTGTGAATGGTAGAAATCCTCCCTCGACCCTGGCTCCCAATTGAGTTCGCTTCCTACATTAGACATTCCTTACAGCATCACCAAGTAAAGATGTCTGAAACGAATAGCTCAAGTCGACAAAGGGACGAGACACCTCACATCTTGCAAGAGGGTCTCGCATAGCAAAGGCACCCTCCCTCAGAAAGGTTGCCCTCGGCCTTTTAACTCAATCAGGCTCCACTCTTTCATTGTACATCTATCTAAAGGCCACCTTGCACACATCAATGAAGAATGAAGTCATGGAGACACAAAATGAGGTTAAGAGGCCTCGCACAGTGAGAGGGCCCTCGCATAGCGAGACCAACTATAGGCTAGTGCTTCCAAACATTCTTGTCTAAGTGTTTAAGGTGCCCCTAAGCTTCATATAAGCCTTATCCTTTAAAGGATGGTCAATGAAGCTCCCGGGATGTCAACAGATAAAGCACAAAGAGAAGGAGGTAAGCCTCACCATGTGAGAGGGTCTCGTTGTGCGAGACCATCTTGCATGGCAAGGTCTTCATCACCCAATAGTGTTGTATGACACCCTTCACTGCCTTATACGCCTCCGAGCATAATGCAAGTGTCTCATTCATGAAAAAGGTGACAAGCAAATGCCTTCATGTGTTGACGGATGAAGGTTAAAGACTTGGAGGCACGAAGGAAGGTCACCCTCGGCCCGATGCTCCCGAATGACTTTGTTCGTGGTCTCACATGTCCATGCTTAGTTCTTTTCACCCAACACTTGATTATACCCTCCAAAGTGTATTCTCAAGTGCCATACTCTTCACCTATGCCTAGTCATCTCGTGAGGTCTCTCGAAACAATATTAGCTGTTTTTCCACTCACGCGAACATGATAGCCTGGAGTATGCTACCATTGTCACTAGCATCGTGAAATTCGTTGTCAAGTTATCTAGGTCAACAACTTTACAAGAAGGCACACAACACTACAACCAGAGCATAGTAAGTGTAGCATCGCAATAAGTTTACAATGATGTCTAAAGACCTCCTCATAAACTTGGGGGGCAAGTGTGGATGCCAAAAATCCGCCAAGGAAAAAAGGTCCCGTCCCTTGTTGAAATAAATGGCTAAGGGTCACCGAAGGCATAGCGTACATGTTGGCGGCAAAAGGCTACTATGTCACACTAAGAGGCTGATGATGCAAGAGTTCCAAATGAAGTATGAATATAGGTAAATTGCCAAAAGTGCATAGCCTATAGTCCCAAGGTGACACACTCCAAAGGTGGTCCTGAACATGCCCACATCTCACACCTAGTGAGACCCTCCTCTCACACCTTGGGTGGGACCGTGAGTCTTGGTGGCGCCTCACATCCATCCGACAGGACTCGCACCCATCATGCACCTCACGCCCATCATGTGCCTCACGCCTATCAGGCGTCTCACGCCCAACAGGGTCTCGCGTCCAGCAGTGGCCTTGTGCCCATCAGGCGTCTCGCGCCCATCAAGTTATTGGGAATTGTGCCCTGAAAGTATATGTAGTAGACATTGTTTAAGAAATAAATAAATAAATTGAATTTGTTATGCATATATTTTATGGACTATATTATTCTGTGATAATATTATGTAAATATCAGAAAAATTCATAAGTTCATATATGTGATCTCAAACAAGTATTAGTACGGGAGGATTGTGTTTGAGATAAATGAACTTGAATAGTTCGCAGTAAAATAAAGTTATGGAATATTTAGATTAATTACTGCAAGTACGGTCCACTAGTATTATGAATACATATGATATAAATCCGGATCACTAGTGTAGTTGGACACTTTAGTGGAGGTACTTTATATATTAGAGAATATATAGAACTGGACCAGATATGTTTATTAATACTTAGTTAATTACTGTTTCGAAGTATTAATTAAAGATATCAACTGATGATCATATACAAATAGATCTTAATCCTGAAGTTACTATGAATTCTTGTTTATGTTATATGAGTTCTTTGATTCACTCGTTAGGGTCTGTCAGAATGATTAGGCTAGAAACTTTGGTTTTGGGAACTCATTAATGTAAATGGTTGGGGACATAGTATACAAATATGAAATCTATACCTTCTCGTAAGAGATTGAATAATGGTTCTCTTAAGGGTTAACTTTTGGGATTGAAAGATTATTGAGTTCAAATTCATAATTTAGTTATGAATTAACCTTCACTAGTAATGTCAATGGTACTTAAGGAAACAAGATATAATTAAAAGGGTCAAAGAGTAATTTTATTCCCGATTAATTATGAACAATTATCAGAGGGTTAATTTGTATGTAATGATTATATCAATGGACGTTTTATTTTATAAAGTGCTCAGTAAATGAAATGTCTATAATTACAAGAGTGCAGTCTCATATTTATAGTGGAATAATATTGAGATTATAAAATTAAGATTATTTAATTAAAGAGTTTAATTAATAATCTCAAATTTATTGGAGCTTGAAACTATAGGTCCATAGGTCCTCACAGCGGCTGTATCAACAATATTCAAGACAAGAGTTGATATAAAGGGAAAAATTGTTGAAAGACATATTTAAGAAGAAATTTGTTCTTCGGGCCAAATATGCAATTATAAGATAATAGTGATTAAATAATTAAATTACAAATTAATTGTAATTAATAAAATTAATTAATATTTAATTATTTTGTAATTTTTGAAATTATATTAAATAATTAATTAATTAGAATTTTCGTAATTATAATAAATTAAATATTTAATTTTGAAATTATTATTGGTTTTAATTAATTGGCCGAATTAATTAAATATCTTTATTTGAGTGGGAGATAATAATCTGATAAGTTCGAATTGGATTTGAATTTAAAAGATTCCTCATTGTACATTGGATAAAATCATCTAGATAGACTCAATTAATTAATTTAATTATCAATTAGAATTATCAAAGTTGACCAGGTCAATTTTTGATAGTTTCACAGAGTTATGTAATTTTGAGAATAAAAGATATATTAGGGCAGATTTATTAATTAAGATGAATTGGTATCTAAATTAATAAATAAGTTTAAATCAAGGTTCAAATTATAAATAATTAATTTGATAAAGGATTTAAATAATTATTTAATTAATTAAATCAATAGAAAATAATACATGCCTTGATTTTAAGTCCAATAGGCTTATAATCTAATGAGAAATTTCACGGGCCTAAAGCCCATGATAATTTCGACATAGGGCTTCAAATTGACTATTATTTTATTTATTTTTTAATTAAATTAAATGGTCTAATTGAGTCTATAAAATGAGTGCTTAGAGATAAGTCAAGACAGATGACAGATAAGTTTAATCGCTAATTTTCTGATAGTTTTATATTCTCTCTAGACACAAGTCATTTTCTAAGCATCATATTATTCTTTTCTCTTATTCTCTCTGTATCAATCTCATGTGTTAAGAATTGCCCACACTAGTCTAGGTGATTCTAAGGATACATTGGAAGACTGTGAAGAAATTAGAAGAACGGTTCAGTTTCTTGATAATACTCTGCGACAGAAATGATACAAGAGTTAGAGAAACTGAAGGAAGGACCCTTTCATTCCGTTGCGTATACTGTAAGTATTCTTATCTTTGTTTATCTTTGAATTCAATTTTAGAAACATGTTCTAGGTTATCTCATATTAATTTGTTTAATATTAGATCTACATGAAAATAAATAAAGATCATGTATAAGTATCCCAACAATTGGCCTAAGAGCCTTTGGTAATCTTTATTTTCATGCATGAACATGTTTAAAATTGGATTATTTGATGTATTTGAATAATTGGATGGATTTTCATGTTTTTATGAAGCATATTGATTTTATGTGATTATTAGCAATTTTTAGGTTATTTTGTTGTGTTTTCTATGCCATTAATTTTTATATATGCTTTATTTTGTGTAAAACATGTAAAAATTAATTATAAAATTGTTTTGGTTTGAAAAATTGCTCGATTAATTTTTTTTATAAAATTAAAGAAATTAAAATTATGAAAATAAATTATTTATAATCAAAGCCAAAAATATCATATTTTTTGTTGTATTTAAAATTATTTTTTAAATAAGATATTTTTGTTAGTTGAGATTTAAATAATTAGATATTTTCTACAAAGATTCAAATTCAAATTTAAAAATAGACTAACAACTTAATTTTAAATATTTTAATATATTAAAATATTATAATTAAGATATCAGATATTTAAGATATTTTCTTTTAAATTCTTGATATTTTTATTAAATCTTTATTTGAAAATATAAATATTTTTTTATTCTATAGTTTTTAATATTTAAATTATTTGAAATTTGAATATTGTTAGTTAGATATTTTTATGGATGTTTGAATTTGATTAACTGTTTTGAGATATTTTAGTATTGTTATAATTATTAATATTTAATTTTTTTAAATGGTTAAAATTTTAGCTATAGTTGTAACAACACAATATATTTTTGAAAAACAGTTAATATATTGATTTTAAAATTTAAATTTGGTTAAATTTTGAAAAATATCATTTTTTTTTCAACCAATTAATAAAATATATTTTTTTATTAATTGGAATTAAATTAACTTTGGTTAATTATTGATAACTCATATTTAAATTAAATTAATATTTTTTTCAAATTAACCTAAAACCAAGTTGATTGTTGATAAATGAAATTTAAATTAACTATTGTTAATTGTTGATAAATTTCATTTAAATTGACTTATTTTTTGTAAAAATTTAATTAATTTGAATTTTTGTAACTTCTAGATAATTAATTGTGGTATTTTTGTAAATGAAATAAATTGTGATATTTTTGCATAAATTCATAGAATTGCTCATATAGTAACATGATTAGGCCCATCCAATTATAATATGTCTGTTTGCACTATATGTGGTATTTTTGTAATTGGGCTTCGATGCATATAGTGGCTCATATATTTGTTAGATATATGGTTTTTGCCAAATAAAATATTCATAAAATGATAGGTTTTATTTGGGCCCATTAGAAAATGTAAAGTTTAAATTCCTCTTTTGTGCGTAATTACACTTGTGAAGGCTCATTTGCTTTGTATGACTATAGTGTGCTTAATCAATTAATAACAATTAATAAAACAAAAGTTTAAATTCCTATCTTTTGGACCTTGTATGGAAGATTTGGGGCATTTGTAGTGGGAACAACATACTGGACTCAGCCCTCCTCCATACAAGTCCAATTGTTAAGGCTCATTTACCTGAGTTGGACTTAATTGTATAAGTTCATTATATTAGTTAAACCTAAATATTGATTAGCAACAAATTAATTTTAAATTAATTGGATTTGTTTCAATGTGACACTTTAGAATTAATAAGAAATTATAGGACTTTGGTTTTAAAAAAATTAATCTGTTTAATTTTGTTTTGGAAAACCATAGTCATTAATTTTCTAAAATTAAGTAATAAAAATACTATTTTTAATTTTATAATGAGCTTGTTTTAAGAATTTTATTCGATATCCACCGTTGGTTTAACATAGTCAATAACTTAATGGAGCCTCAAGGCACTTTGATTCGTCCCCCTACGAAAGGTGTTCATTAGTTATTTTGACAATGTTAGATTTCGAAAAATAGATAATTATAGGTCAAATTATACTAGACTCGCCCCTACGGTGACTACTAGGACTAAATCTATGATTATCGAAACTGTGGGTCTAGCTCATAAAATAAGAGATTTTGTTTTCTTTTTTTGATCGAATAGTAGGTTGTTAATAGTGGTGTCCATTATTAAATGAGTTTACACTCTATTTAACTAGTGGTATTTTTTGACTCTCGTCAACTGGGACAAGGATATCATAGATTAGTTAAAAACCTAAAGAAATAGAGATATGATTGTTTTTGGTATTTTTTTTCTCATATCTTACATATTTTGGTATATGTTGTGCTATTTCTTGAAATTTGTGTGAATAGAAGTTTTATTGAGCAAATGTGATTGATTTATATTTTATTGGTAATTTGTAGTTTTAAGTTAAGTAGTGTCTGTGTCTACTTCCATCCTTTCTCAACTTTCGATGGAGAAACTCACTGGAGAAAACTTCTTTAATTGGAAGCAGAATATTAGCATAGAGTTGATTGATGACAACTCTGAATTCGTCATGATTAAGGAATCCCCAGAACGAGCACCGTGTCCGCACGTTAGTGATGGCACCGTCAATGCTCATGATGGTACCATAAATGCTTGGATAGCATCGTCTCTGCCAATACATGATGACATTGTAAATGCTCAGATGGCATTGTGTCTGCACGTTCGTGATCAACTCAACTATGGTCTGACGCAGCTCATGAATGAGCATCAAACTTTCAAGTCTATCATGGGCTGACCTAGTAAAGGAGGAGAAAATAAGACTATTGATGTTGCTGTTGATTCAGCTAAGGCTGAAGCTAACCAAGCTTCGTCTTCGAAAGCTAGAAACAAGAGGAAAGGTGGACAAAACAACAACCCCAAGCCTGCAAAGGCTGCAAAGATGAGTGCACAACCAAGTGCACAGACACATAAGGGGAAGAACAAGAAAGGTAAAGGTAAGTGCTTTCACTGCAAAGAGAAGGGGCATTGGAAACGAGATTGCCCCAAGTTTCTAGCAGCGAAAAACAAAGGTAATGATTATAGTTCATTTATCTTGGAAACATGTGTTTTAGAGAATGATAACTCTGTGTGGATTATTGATTCTGGATCTACTAACCATGTTTGTAACTCTTTACAGCTTCTTGAATCGTGGGAGGAAGTAGACTAAGGCGGCTTAAAGCTTAGAGTTGGGAATAGAGCGTTCGTTGTGGTCCAAGCTAGAGGAAGAGCTCGTCTGAAGTTCGAAAATAAATTTTTAAAAGATGTATTTTTTATTCCAGATTTTAGTAGAAATTTAATTTCAGTTTCCATGTTGCAATTAGAACGATTTGTTATGACTTTCACAAGTTTTAATATATCTATTTCTTTCAATGGATCACAATTATGTATTGCATGTTTGGAAAACGGGTTTTATATTCTGCGACCTAACAAACCCCTCACTCTTAACAATGATTTATTCAAAGTAGCTAAACCTAGGACCAATAAACGTCAAAAGACCGATAACGATAATATGAGGTATTTATGGTACTTGAGACTAGGTCACATTGGCTATGATAGTGTTGACGGTGAAATCTCGTCAACGAAATTAGGTCGGAAAACTCAAAGGTAAATGTGGCGATGTTTAGATAAAAACTTAGAATGAACTTATGGAAGGATAAACATTGATGAACAATGGAGTGAAAAATGTATATTGCTCAATGGCCTCTGCATACAATGAATTTTCCCAACCCCCATCTCTGTGGAAGTGGGGTTCATTTTATAGTAGACTCTAATGGCCTTGGATACATGGTGGCCTAGGGGACCAGGTGGTACACAAGTACTCTGTCAGGAGAGTGGTCTCAGGGGTAGTGGTGCTGATACTAGTACATAGCCAGGTACCATGAGGAGGTCTCCATTACTCTACCGTACGAATGTCAGAGGAGTGGTACAGGTGATAGTGGTGTCGACTCTGACATCTGATTGGGAGTATGCAGGCCATGTCCTTTCTCCTAGTGTTCCCACTACCTGACTAGCATGAGTGCCACGGTCAGACGTATGAGGTCTTACAAGCCGTACCTCGTACGAGATTGTACCATCGTGACCTTTCTGAATCATACTTGGGCTTTCACTTCTAGACGGTGGGGTTTCCATAGGTGATGCCATCACAAGGTGAGGGGCGCGAGATGTTATCACGCGAGGCCCTCATGTAGCCATGGCGGGGCTATGCAAGGTCGCCCCTCGTGGAGATGCCATGAGATGCTCCCACGCGAAGCCGTCAGGGCTAGGAGAGGCTCCCACGCGAGGCCGTCAAGGCTATGGGATGCTCCCACGTGAGGCCTTCGTGGCACAGCCAAGGCGGGGCTACGCGAGGCTGATGCTGAGTGCCGCGGCGCGAGGTGGTGGGCGAGGTGCGCACATGAGGCGGTCCACGTTGGGGCACTGGGCGCGCCGAGGGGTGGCGCGAGGCTAGGGCCTCGCGAGACGCCTACTGAGTGCCGTGGCGCGCGAGGCGGTGGGCGAGGTGCACACGCGAGGCGGTCCATGCGGGGGTGCTAGGCATGCCGAGGGGTGGCGCGAGGCTGGGGCCTCGCGAGATGCCATGTGCCATGAGGTGATGCGAGGCCGTTGCAAGAGGACAGTTTCCCGAGCGTCCCGCGGCTCAGACATGTATTTAGGCCTTTATGGGACCTTAGCACGCGCCTTGGATCTTTTACAGGCATGGGATATTGAGCATCCACAGTGTCCAAGGTGGAGTGGTCAATTTGAGCAGGGTCATTTTGAGCACTAATTTAAGGGTTCAAATGGACTTCAAACACGGTTGCTTTGGACCTTCTAGGGACCTTAGGCATGAGGTGTGGGTTCTTTACCGGTGTTGAATTTTGAGCATCCACAGATAGGATTCAAAGACTTACAAAGGATGGGCCTTTGAGGGAACTCACCTTAGGTGAATTACTTGTCTGTGAATCTTGTCTAGAAGGCAAACTGACCAAGCGTCCATTCTCTGCATAGGGTGATAGGGCCAAAGAACCACTTGGTCTTGTGCATTCAGATGTTTGTGGACCTTTGAATGTATAAGTCAGAGGTGGTTTTGAGTATTTCGTCACTTTCATTGACGATTACTCTAGATACTCATATTTTTACCTAATGCATAGGAAATCAGAAACATTTTCAAAGTTTTAGGAATTCTTAGCAATAGCTCAGAACCAATTAGGTAAAATGTTAAAGATCTTACGATCTGATAGAGGTGGAGAATATTTGGATATGCAATTTCAAGACCATTTAACTAAACTTGGGATTTTATCACAACTTACTGCCCCAGGCACTCCGCAACAAAATGGTGTAGCGGAACGCCGTAACAGAACTTTATTGGAAATGGTTAGATGCATGCTTAGTTACTCAACTCTACCAACTTCCTTCTAGGGACATGCAATTGAAACCACGAATGACATTCCCAATGTCGTGCCGGCTAAATCAATCCCCAAAACACCTTTAGAATGCTGGAATGGTCGTGAACCTAGTTTACGCCATTATAGAATTCAGGGGTGTCCCGCTCACGTCCCGAGGAAAAAAGAGGGAAAGCTAGAATAGCGAACCGAAGTTTGCATGTTTATTGGCTATCCTAAAGGTACCCGGAGTGGAATTTTCTATAGTCATTCAGAAAAGAAAGTGTTTACTTCTACAAATGCTACTTTTCTGGAAAATGACTATGTCCAAAACTTCAAACCTTGCAGCAAAGTAGTTTTAGAGGAGATGGTTAAAAAATTGACTCCAGCCAATGTTCCATCATCATCAACGCGAGTTGAAGATGAAATTCCCACTCTTCATGTCCAACTGACGCAAGTCGATTTAAAGGAAGAAAGTACCACTGTTCCTGAGCAAACAGTCACTGAACCTCGTCGTAGTGGAAGGGATTCTAGGAACCTAGTTCGCTATGGTTTGGATGGTGAAACCAATATGGTTATTGGTGACACTAGTGATGATGATCTGTTGTCTTTCAAACAGGCAATGGCCAGCCCTGAAAAGGAACTATGGCTTGAAGCCATGAAATAGGAAATGGAGTCCATGTACTCAAATTCCGTCTATTGGGGTTTTATGCCCTAATTAAAACCCAAATTCTTTGTAATCTCATTTTATTATCAATAAAAGAATAGAAATCATTTTTTGACTTGGTCAATCACTTTGCTCACATGTTTTATTTTCATGATTATTTGTTTAATATAAATTTCTATTAAATCTCGAGCATATAGCTAATTGTAGCTATAGTGACATAATCACAGTGGAATATAAATATGATTATATGTTCAAAATAAGTTAGTCCTAACATTAGTCAGTGCACAGAATTTACACTGACTTGCCAATCTACGATATGATCTACTTACACATTGTAATGTTATGTTCTTTCCAGAACATTAGTAAAGTAGATAAGATCAGATGTATTTATTACATCGGACAGGACCAATATTGATAGTTGATAAGATAAGTAAACATACCGTTATTATCTATTCTAGCCATATCATATAGTTGACCATAGGTCAATTCAAACTCAATTCTGAGTGGTTAGTATTCTAATTGATTGTATTATTAGAGTTCTTTGACTTGTTCGTTATTAACTTACCATACGGACTAGCCCATACTTACATCTTGGGAACTCGGTAGTATAATTGAGTGGGAGTGTTAATCATAGAAACGATGGTTTCCTTTTAGTTTGGTTCAAGGTGTTAAATGATAGAGATCTCATTTCAGTAATTAAATTAGTTTACTGAAATATCATTTACAAGGAACTAAGTGTTTAAGGATAAAATACAATGAGGGGTAAAACGGTATTTTAGTCCTATCTCATTGTAGACCATCTATAGAGAATTGAGTGACAATTATGGTTGTAACAATAGATAATTAATAGCGTATCTATATTTGTTATAGAGCGTTCCATGAATTCAAGAGTGCAATTCCAAGTCCATAATGGAGTCACGGGGAATTAATAAGTTAGTAAATTTATTTGTTAGATTTATGATAACTTATTGGAGCTTGATTTCATAGGCCCATGGTCCCCATTGTACCTTGGATAAAATCATCTAGATAGTCTCAATTAATTGATTTAATTATCAATTAGAATTATCAAAGTTGACCAGGTCAATTTTGGATAGTTTCACATAATTATGTAATTTTGAGAAGAAAAGAGAAATTATGGCAGATTTATTAATTAAGATAAATTGGTATCTAAATTAATAAATAAGTTTAAATCAAGGTTCAAATTATAAATAATTAATTTGATAAAGGATTTAAATAATTGTTTAATTAATTAAATCAATAAAAAGCAATATAGGCCTTGATTTTAAGTCCAATGAGCTTATAATCAAATGAGAAATTTCACGAGCCTAAACCCCATGATAATTTTGACCTAGGGCTTCAAATTGGCTATTATTTTATTAATTTTTTAATTAAATTAAATGGCCTAATTGAGTCTATAAAATGAGTGCTTAGAGAGAAGTCAAAACATAAGTTTTGATAAGTTTTAGATTCTCTCTAAACACAAGTCATTTTCTAAGACTCTTTGTTATTTTCTCTTCTTCTCTTTGTATCTATCTCATGTGTTGAGAATTGCCCACACTAGTCTAGGTGATTCTAAGGATACATTGGAAGGCTATGAAGAAATTAGAAGAACGGTTCAGTTTCTTGATAATGATCTACAACAGAAAGGATACAAGAGTTAGAGAAACTGAAGGAAGGACTCTTTCATTCTGCTGTGTATACTGTAAGTACTCTTATCTTTGTTTATCTTTGAATTCAATTTTAGAAACATGTTTTAGGTTATCTCACATTAATTTGTTTAATATTAGATCTACATGAAAATAAATAAAAGATCTTGTATAAGTTTTCCCAACACCGTCTGGGATCTTGTGGAAGCACCTAGTGACTTTAGGGCCATTGGGTGCAAGTGGATTTACAAGAAGAAACGAGGTGTTGATGGAAATATCGAGACTTATAAAGCTCAATTAGTGGCAAAGGGTGATACCCAAAGAGAAGGCGTGGACTATGAGGAAACCTTTGGTCCGGTAGCCATGCTCAAGTCCATTCGCATCCTCCTATCCATAGCAGCCACTCTCGACTATGAGATTTGGAAAATGGACGTCAAGACAACTTTTCTTAATGGAAAGCTTGACGAAGTCATTTATATGGATCAACCAGAAGGATTTAAAGTATCTGGACTTAAGCAAGCTTCTCGTTCCTGGAATCTTAAGTTTGATGAAATAATCAAAACCTATGGCTTTGAACAAAATATTGACGAGCCCTGTGTTTACCAACTGAAGGCAAATCAAATAGTGGTATTCTTGGTTCTTTATGTAGATGATATCTTACTCATTGGAAACAATGTTAAGAAATTATCAGATGTGAAGAATTGGCTGAGCACTCAATTCCAGATGAAGGATTTGGGTGAAGCAAGTTATGTTCTAGGTATCCAGATCATCAGGGATAGAAAGAACAAACTTTTAGCTCTATCTCAAGCAGCTTACATAGATAAAGTGCTTGAACGTTTCTCAATGACAAATTCCAAGAAAGGGCGTCTACCGTCTCGCCATGGAGTTCATTTTTCAAAGAAGCAGTCTCCCCAGACTCCTGAAGAGGAAGATGCAATGAGAAAAGTTCCTTACGCATCTTCAGTTGGAAGTCTGATGTATGCCATGCTGTGTACTAGACCAGATATCTGCTGTGTAGTGGGAGTAGAGAGCATGTATCAGTCAAACCCAGGACTGAAACATTGGATAGCAGTTAAGCATATCCTGAAGTATTTGAGACGGACTAGGGATTATATGTTAGTCTATAAGGGTGGTGTTCTGAACCCTGTAGGCTACACCGATTCAGATTTTCAGACTGATGTCGATGACAGGAAGTCTACTTCTGGAATGGTGTTTACTCTTGGGGGTGGAGCTGTGATTTGGAGAAGCATAAAGCAGTCTGCAATCTCATATTCCACCATGGAGGCTGAGTACATAGCCACGTCAGAAGCAGCTAAGGAAATAATCTGGCTAAAGAAGTTCTATTCGAATCTTGGTGTTATTCCAGAAATGGATAAACTGCTTGTGTTGTTTTGTGACAATACAGGAGCGATAGCCAACTCGAAAGAACCTCGAAGTCACAAGAGGAGTAAGCATATAGAAAGGAAGTATCACATTATCCGAGAATATTTGTCAGGGGAGATGTGAAGGTTGTGAAGATTGCAATTGAAGACAATCTTGCAGATTCGTTTACAAAGACACTACCAGAAGCTACATTTGATAAGCAAATCAAGGAAATGAGATTAGTAGAATTAATGCATTAGTTTCAATTAGTGCAAGTGGGAGTTTGTTGGGGTTTTATGCCCTAATTAAAACCCAAATTCTTTGTAATCTCATTTTATTATCAATAAAAGAATAGAAATCATTTTTTTGACTTGGTCAATCACTTTGCTCACATGTTTTATTTTCATGATTATTTGTTTAATATAAACTTATATTAAATCACGAGCATATAACTAATCTTATTTATAGTGACGTAATCACAGTGGAATATAAATATGATTATATGTTCAAAATAAGTTAGTCCTAACATTAGTCAGTGCACAGGATTTACATTGACTTGCCAATCTACGATATGATCTACTTATACATTACAGTATTATGTTCTTTCCATAACATTAGCAAAGTAGATAAGATCAGATGTATTTGTTACATTGGACAGGACCAATATTGATAGTTGATAAGATAAGTAAACATACCGTTATTATCTATTATAGTCATATCATACAGTTGATCATATGGCAATTCAATATCAGTTCTGAGTGGTTAGTATTCTAATTGATTGTATTATTTGAGTTCTTTGACTTGTTCGTTACCAGCTTACCCTACAGACTAACCCATACTTACATCTTGGGAACTCGGTAGTATAATTGAGTGGGAGTGTTAATCATAGATATGAACATCTATAGCTTTTGATGAATAAGTGAAACGATGGATTCCTTTTAGTTTGGTTCAAGGTGTTAAATGATAGAGATCTCATTTCAGTAATTAAATTAGTTTACTGAAATATCTTTTACAAGGAACTAAGTGTTTTAAGGATAAAATACAATGAGGGGGTAAAATTGTATTTTTAGTCTTATCTCATTGTAGACCATCTATAGAGAATTGAGTGACAATTATGGATGTAACAATAGATAATTAATAGTATATCTATAGTTGTTATAAAGCGTTCTATGAATTCAAGAGTGCAATTCCGGGTCTATAGTGGAGTCACGAGAAATTAATAAGTTGGTAAATTTATTTGTTATATTTATGATAACTTATTGAAGCTTGATTTCATAGGCCCATGATCCCCATTGTACCTTGGATAAAATCTTTTAGATAGTCTCAATTAATTGATTTAATTATCAAAGTTGACTAGATCAATTTTGGATAGTTTCACAGAGTTATGTAATTTCGAGAAGAAAAGATAATTTAGGACTGATTTATTAATTAAGATAAATTGATATATAAATTAATAAATAAGTTTAAATAAATGTTCAAATTATAAATAATTAATTTGATAAAGGATTTAAATAATTATTTAATTAATTAAATCAATATTAAATAATACATGCCTTTATTTTAAGTCTAATGAACTTATAATCAAATGAGAAATTTTACGGGCCTAAAGCCCATGATAATTTCGACATAGGACTTCAAATTGACTATTATTTTATTGATTTTTTAATTAAATTAAATGACCTAATTGAATCTATAAAAGGAGTGCTTAGAGAGAAGTCAAGACAGACGATAGATAAGTTTAATCACTGGTTTTCTGATAGTTTTAGATTCTTTCTAAACACAAGTCATTTTCTAAACCTTTTATTATTCTTTTATCTTATTTTCTTTGTATCTATCTCATGTGTTGAGAATTGCCCATACTATTCTAGGTGATTCTAAGGATACATTGGAAGACTGTGAAGAAATTAGAAGAACGGATCAGTTTCTTGATAATACTCTGGGACAGAATGGATACAAGAGTAAGAGAAATTTAAGGAATGACTCTTTCATTCCGTTACGTATACTGTAAGTATTCTTATCTTTGTTTCTCTTTGAATTCAATTTTAAAAACATGTTCTAGGTTATCTCATATTAATTTGTTTAATTTTAGATCTATATGAAAATAAATAAAGACCCTGTATAAGTTTCCCAATAGTGACAACATCAAGCACGAGCAGGAGCTTGAGGGGTAAATATTGTACCCTAAAATTAGCACAAGTTCAATTACTCAGCTCAGGCAACTGGCAGATAAATATGTGGAAGAATAGCCAAGTGGAATATCTGGGTTTTAATGATGTGAACAACTCGAGATCAAATCCATTTCGTACACATTATACAAGTTATCATTTGACCTACACTTAAGGTAATAGTCGAGTTCGAGACTCATAATGGTTAAATCCAACTTTGGGCGCTCTGAAGTTACTACAAGCTCAGAGTCAGGTAATTGATTAAACACGAGCTCGGGTGAAATATGCAGTTCGTGAGAGCCTATACAACGCATACTAGAGGATCCCAAGAGATTCGGGGATTCTTTATACGCTCATTAATGACCAAGCTGTATCATATATCTGTCATTTATTATCTGAGATAGCAGGAGTATATTTATTGTGTTATCAAATCACATCCCAATGAAAATGAGAATAATCTGTATTAATTACATACCTTATTTAATTACGCGGTTTATTTACACAGTGACCTGAACCTGTCCATGGAATTTCTCTATAAATACTAGGAATATTGGACAGGAGGAGGAAGACTGTTTTTGTATTACCGAAACTTTGTAGAAAGAGAGAGAGAAACAATAATAATAGTGACTCGTGGACTAGGTGGATTTTAACCACTGAACTACGCAAAAGTTCTGTGCTTTTGAGTGAATGCTTACTATATCATTGCGGTTTATAATCTAGCACTAATCTACTCATTTATTTTCTTAATACACTGTTGGCTAAAAACTGCGTCAACAAAAATATAATAATATAATAATTAAATATATATTATTTAATATATTAAATAATATATAATATTATATAAATATCATCTTTTCTATATAAAAAGTGTGTAGATATCGGAAATTTATGGTTTTAACGGTTTTTTATTTTTTCCGTTAACTTTAACATAATATTTTTATATTTAATAGAATATTCTTATATTTAACGGTAGATTGTAAACATGACTTAAACTTAAATAAAATAAATAAATAGTTAAACAAATTAAAATATGATATTTTTGAGATATTTTACAATGATAATTATTTAAAAATAATAAAACCATACATTTTTTTAACTTAAATAAAATTTAATTAAACTTAAACTTAATATTATATTAAACATATAATATATAATATTTTGGTGTTACTGCCAAATTCAAAAATTAGAACAAGCATAAACTTAAACAAAAATAAATAAATAAATTAATTAAAATATAATATTTTAAAGATATTTTATGATAATTTAAATAATTAAATCATATTTATTTAAAAATAACAAAGGCATACATATATTTTTATAGTTTATTTTTTATCAAGTTATTTAAACTTTTTTTCTTAGTCAAATTTACTAAAGGACATTGTGAGATACATTAGAATCTAAAAATAGTTGATACATATATACTACTGTCTACACTATGATTTTTTCTATTATTATTTTATTTCTATTATTAATTTCTTTTTAAATATTATTGTATTTTATATATATGTCATGCAGTCATGTAAATATATATGTATGTCAATATTGTGTTTAGATATAATATTTATATATATACACTATAGAACTATAATTAATTTTATTTTATATATATATTTAAAAAAAATAAACTAATTTTTATTAAAATTATAGACGATAACAAACTTCTAATGCATATTGTTTTTACCTAATATATATATATATATATATATAGAGAGAGAGAGGAATTTAGCTCTACTGGTGGACGTTCAGTGTTCTCGACCCGTGAACAATTTTTTGGCGCGATTTTTTTTATGACTGTGTATATTGTAGCTATTTAGAGCATCTTGCAAATTTTCATAAAATTCTGAATAGTTTACAGTACCGAAAACTAAGTTCAAACACGTTGTTGCACGCGTGACTAATTTTTTTTTGCGCGTGGAAAACAACACGTTTGAATCTAGTTTTCGGTAATGTAAACTATTTAGAATTTTCTAAAAATTTGCAAATGCTCTAAATAGCTATAATATACATTATCATAACAAAAATTATGCTGAAAACTGTTCACGAATCGATAAATCTGTAAATATGATTGCAATGGAGGATTAACAAAAGAGACGTGGTGACGGAGATTCCACCAAAGGTAGGAAAATGAGCATTTCATTGGAATTGATTCCAACACTCAAAATGCCAGACCAAACAATAAAATAGAACTTTGATTCCGTTCTACATTCAACCAAACTAAACATGACAAAAAAAAAAAAAAAGTTAATGGAGTTGTATCTATAGTGAACTACCCAAATTTTTTACATATATAAATATATTTATAAAGTGAAGCACCGGAAGCATATTTCCTCTCATTTCCTTCAGTCAGCCTCCTCTCCACATTTTCCTCTTGCTATTCTATCTATCCATTCCGAACGAAAAAGGTCATCAATGGAAGCAACTGGGGAAGCTCAAGAAGTTACTAGGATTGGAACCAAAACCTCCATCTTTACAGTGGATGAGGCTCTGCAAATGGTGCTGGGAGTTGCCAAGCGTCTGTCCCCGATCACCGTGCCCCTTCACGATGCGCTTGGTAAGGTCTTGGCTGAAGATGTTCAAGCTCAAGACCCTTTGCCTCCTTATCCTGCGTCTATTAAGGTCACACAATAGCCATATCTTTACATATTCCACTGTTTTTTTTTTGTCGTTTCATAATGTATTAGCTACTGGGTATTGCTTAGTTTCTTCTTTAAGTCTATAAATTGTTCCACTTGGAATTTTTTTTTCCTTAATTTTTTGACTTATTATTGCCGGGTTTTGGGTTATTTGTGGGTTCGAGTCAAAAAAATGAAAAACCTAGAATAAGCAGAGACTGAATATACTGTGTTGTATTAATCTGGCTTCTATTTATACAAGCTCAGAGGAATAATCTAGATCTGGAATAATCGCATAAAGAAATTCTAACAAACTGTGCTTTGCAAAGGACAATTCCTTGATTTACAATCATTGTGAAAATATACAGAAATGACAAAATTGAATAACAGATTGGTACAATTATTGTGCTGTCAATGATTATCTATTTAGGAATTCTTTGGCGTCATCTTGAATTTTTGCTGCATGATGAATATCATTTTCAACACGCCCCTCAAGCTTATGGTTGGTGAAGGCAAAACCGGAAGCTTGTTTTTCAGAAAATGATGCTGAGATACTAAGTGCCGTTGTTAAAATATGTGCAGTTTGCTCTTCAGTGGGTACACACCCAATTTCCAATTACTTGCTTTCAACTTTCTCTCTATTGAAATGGACATCTAGCTCAATATGTTTAGTTCTTATGTGAAATACTGGATTATTGGCTAGTTGTCTTGCACTACCGTTATCACACCATAACATGGGAGTTCCATGAATTTTTACTCCCACTTCAGTGAACAAAGAATGAAGCCATACCAATTCTGATGTACTTTGGGCTAGTGCTCGGTATTTGGGCCTCTGTACTTGAGCGAGCTATCGCCTTCTGTTTCTTCGTGCTCCATGAAATCAAGTTTCTTCCAAAATAGATAGCATAGCTAGTTGTTGAACGACGATCATCCAATGAATCTACCCAATCTGAGTCGCAATAACCTTCCACATTCAATTGTCTTGTTGGTGTAAACAAAATTCCATGACCAAGTGTTCCCTTGATGTATCGTAGTATTCTTTTGCAAGCTACTCAGTGATTCTGTGTAGGAGCATGCATAAACTGACTCAATTTGTTCACTGATAAAAAGATATCAGGTCTGTTGAGTGTTAAATATTGTAGCCCTCCTATTGTGCTTCTGAAAAATGTAACATCTGAAAAAGGCTCGCTGTCATATAGGCATAGCTTTTTTCCTTGGCAAATTGGAGTCGCTGTTGGTTTGCAATCAACCATGTCACTTCTCTGTAGTAGATCAAGTGAGTATTTAGTTTGAGAGGTGTAGACTTTGATGCCCCTCACAATCTCAAATCCAAGAAAATAAGTATCAGACCCAAGAGTCTTGAGAGCAAACTGGGTATTGAGAGATGCAATAACTTTTGAAACTTCAGCTTGATTACCACCTATAAGAAGAATATCGTCGACGTAGACAAGAAGTTACAGAACTGTAGTGCCATGCTTGTAGATGAACAAGGAGGTGTCGACCTTAGAATTTTGAAAGCCAAGTCGAAGCAAGAAGGACCGTAGAGTAGCAAAACCAGGCACATGGAGCTTGTTTGAGGTCCATAGAGGGCTCGGTTTAGGCGACAAACAACAGTAGGTTGATGAGAATCAATATAGCCCTCGGGCTATTTCATATAGACAACTTCATCAAGGGCCCCATTGAGAAAAGCATTGTTAATGTCAACTTGTTGGATATCCCATCCATTAGCAACAATTAGTGTAAGGATGAGATGAATAGTGGAAGGTTTATCAACTGGGTTGAATGTCTCAAAGAAATCGATACCAGGTGCTTGCAAAAAACCTTTAGCCACTAATCGTGCTTTATATCATTGAATTGAACCATCATAGCTATGCTTGACCTGAAATACCCACTAATTAGCTACCACATTCATATCACTGTGAGCAGGAACTAAGGTCCAAGTGTTTGAGTGCAAGAGAGCATTATACTCGAGATCCATAGCCTCTTTCCACTTGGGAATGGACAATGCCTGTCTAGCTAATATAGGCTCAACATCAATTGTTAAATTTGAAGATAACACAGGAGAACAAGTATATATTTTAGTTTTAAAAATGCCATCTTTGGATCTTGTAATCATAGGATGACGAAAGATGATTTGGGAAGGTTGATGTATAGGAATGGGGAGATCAAGAATTAGAGTAGTTTCATGAGAGGAGGGTGATGCATGGGACTGAGAAGTAGAAGAGGATGAGGGAGAATGCATACCAGTTTCAGGTTGATGTAAGGAAGGAGCATCATTTGTGGAAGGCAATACATCAGACGAGCAGCTGGGGGAGTCGCGGCAACAGAGGTAGGAGATACACCTGGAGAAAATATTGGAATAGAAAACCAGTTACTGTGATCAGAAGTGTGCGAGTTTGATTGAGATGCTAAAAAGGAGCCTGTGGAAAAGGAAAAATTATTTTCATGGAAAATGACACTTGGCAACAAAGACACGACCACTGGAACTAAGACAAAAGTAGCCCTTGTGATTAGGATTGTATCCTATAAAAATACAACGAGTAGACCGAAAATCAAGTTTGTGAGTGCTGTAAGCTCGAAGGTGAGGAAAACATCCAAACACTCGCAAATGTGAATAATCTAGTGCAACATAAATTAAATACTCAAATGGGGACTTATTGGACAGCACGGGGTCGGTAGTAAATTAATGAGATATGTGGAGTTGGAAAAGGCTTCCCACAAAAAAAAAATCGACATATGAGCTTGTGCTAGTAAGGTGAGCCTCATTTCAACAATGTGGCGATGCTTTCGCTCAACGGTACCATTTTGTTGAAGGTCATGAGGACAAGGGTGTTGAAAATGAACCCCAAGTTCTTGGAAGAAGGGGGCGAGACTATGATATTCACTCCCCAATCGAACTGAACAGTCTTAATTTTAGTGGTAAACCTACGTTCAACAAGAGATTGAAACATGGGAAATTTTTTTTTGACATCATACTTAAGTCGCATAGGAAATATCCATGTAAACCGAGTGTAATTGTCAATAAATGAGCATAATATCTGAAACCATCTTTTGATGCAATAGGGGCAGGACCCCATACATCAGTGTGAAGTAGTTCCCGTAGTTTAAGTGAATATAAAATTATGTCTTTCACTAATGTGTCAATCGACATATATAGGTTACAACAGCCAACAAATTAAAAATATTAAACCTATAAAAATAGGAACTAACTAAAACTAACTCCTAAGTCTAAGCAAACACCCTACGACTAATTCCTTTCTACACTTACACGATAACTTACACTCTCCCTCAAGTTGGTATGTAAATATCAAACATACCCAACTTGTATACAAGTAAATCAAATGTAGGTTTAAACAACCCTTTTGTAAGAATGTCTACAGTCTAATCTTCAGATTTTACAAATGGTATACAAATTATTCCTGCTTCCAGATTATCTTTTATAAAGTGTCAATCAACTTCTATATGTTTGGTCCGGTAGTGTTGCACAAGATTATATGCAATACTTATGGCAGCCTTGTTGTCGCAAAACAGTTTCATAGGCATACCAACTTGTAGCTTCAGTTCCTTGAGCACACAGTTTATCCACAAAATCTTACATACCCCGTTAGCCATAGCTTTATATTATGCTTCTGCACTACTCCTTGCAACCACACTCTGTTTCTTGCTTCTCCAAGTCACTAAATTTCCCCAAACAAATTGCAATATCCCGAAGTTGACTTCCTATCTGTGATCAAACCTGCCCAATCAGTATCAGTAAATGCTTCAATACTTCTGTTATCTCTCTTCTTGAAGAGAAGACCTCTACCAGGACAACCTTTTAGATATCTTAGAATGCGATAAGCAGCTTGAAGATGTTCCTTGTAAGGACGATGCATGAACTGACTTACCATACTCGCAGCGAAGGCAATATCAGGTCGAGTATGAGATAGATAGATAAGCCTCCCAACAAGTCTTTGATAGTGTTCCACATCTACTAATCTTCCTTGGTGAATCTCACCAAGCTTTTTGTTCAGATCAATAGGAGTGTCTATTGGACAACACTCACTCATTCCTGAATCTTTTAACAGGTCAAGAACATATTTCTGTTGGGAAATAACAATCCCCTGTTTGGACCGTCCCACTTCCATAGCCAAAAAATATTTCATCTCTCCTAAATCTTTTTTCTCAAACGCCTTGGAGAGTCTGTTTTTCATTGCTTCTAATTCTTCTAGATCGTCCCCTGTTAGGAGAATATCATCAACATAGACAATTAGAGCTGCAATTTTTCCATTGTTCAAGTGACGAGTGAACAAGGTATGATCAGATTGTGCTTGAGAATAGCCTTGTTTTTTTACCACTTAAGTAAACCTCTCAAAGCACTCTCTTGGTGACTATTTTAACCCATAAAGAGCTTTTTCCAACTTACAAACTTTCGTGCCAAACTTGTTCTCAAAATCTAGTGGTGGAAGCATATACACTACCTCTTCCAATCTTCCATTCAAGAAAGCATTCTTCACGTCGAACTGTCGTAAAGGCCGGTCCAGTTAGGTGCGATAGACAACAAAATTCGAACAATATTTAGCTTGGCAACTGGAGCAAATGCCTCGATGTAATCAATACCATAAGTTTGTGTAAATCCCTCGGCTTCTTTTTCTTATCATTATTAGTCTCAGCTTCTTTAACAAATAAAGCTGAAACCTCGTTACCTGATACAGATGAAGATTCATTGCTGGACATGACTTTTCGACGACTCTCCTCCACCCTTATTTCAGAGAAAACCTCCCTGATTGATGGCAATGGTCTGCGGCCAAGAATCCTCCCTTTTACCTCATCCATATTTTGGTTAATTCCAGTAAGGAGCATGAATACACGGTTACTTTCTTCACGCTTGTGTTGGAGCAGATCAGCCTGACTTTCCCAAACGTCGTTATTGTATTGGTCCAGTTCTTGCCACCAAGCCACCATCTCATTGTAATAGCTTATGACACTACACTGTCCTTGCTTGGATTGCCATAGGCGAGTCTTTAGCTAAAAAATTTGAGAATAATTCTCTAAACCAGAATAAGTATCACGCACTGAGTCCCATACCTCCTTGGCTGTAGTCATGAACATGTGAGGCTTTGCAATTGAAGCATCCATAGAATTGAGCAGCCATGCCTTGACCAGTGAGTTTTTCGATCTCCACACCCCATAACCAGCATCATCTGTCTCCGACTTCTTCTCTCCAGTGAAAAATCGAAGCTTTCTTCGGCCATCAACAACAAGCTTGACAGATTGTGACCACTCTAAATAATTATGTTCGTTCAATCTATGCATAGTAATTTGCATAGATGAGTGAACAACATCAATGACAGCAGTCTGTTGAACAGATGTGGTGGTATTTTTCTGAGTTGGGATAGTACTTGGGTTTTCTCTGGTAGAGTCTTCGGCTATATCAGCCATTGGAGAAGGGAAAATTTAGTTGATCTAGGGTTTTCTAGGGTAGTCGAGAATCTAGGGTTTATTAAGCTCTGATACCATGTAGTTTAAGTGAATATAAAATATTATCTTTCACTAATGTGTCAATCGACATATATAGGGTACAACAACTAACAAATTAAAAATATTAAACCCATAAAGATAGGAACTAACTAAAACTAACTCCTAAGTCTAAGGAAACACCCTACGACTAATTCCTTTCTACACTAACACGGTAACTTACAGTTCCAAAACAGAGGTGGTTTTGGTCGTAGAGTTGGAATAGGGCAAATGTTTAGATTTTGCAATGGCACAAGTAGTACAATAATCAGTGAAAACAGAAACTTTGGAATTAGATTTCATTGAAAGTTGTTTCATTACATTAAGACTGGGATGACCAAGGAGCATATGCCAAACACAGCTAGGACTTGCTTTAGAAGCATTACTAGGACTAGGACTAGAAAAAAAAGACAGACTGGAGCTTAAAGAAAAACATGGTAAATTAGTAGAAGCTAAACAAGCAGCAAGATAGGTGAACAGAGTTGGTAAGCGAAGTTGATAGAGGCCCTCATGCAATTTCCCCTGATGTATTGCCTTCCTCGAAGTGATTTCCTTAACAAAACAAACATCAACATAAAACTCAATGTATATTGCATTATCATGAATGAGTTGATGAACACTGAGCAAGTTTTTAGTAATGGAAGGAACAAGTATAATGTTATTTAAGATCAGGGGTTATTTAAAATCAAGGGTTGGGGGGACCATCTTTAAATTTAACATTAGAGGAACCAATATAAGTATTAGACAAGGACTGACCATTACCAATGATAAGAGAGTGACTACCTCAATACTCAAATTTGTTGGCCATGGAGTTGCCATCATTGGTGACGTGGTGAGAGGCACCATTGTCTAGGTACCAGGCCGAGTCAGTGGTGATGTTTGGAGAGGCAAGAAGAGCTTGCCGACCACTGTTAGTAGAGTTTGAGGAGCTGTCGATGGTGGGAGGAGGTGCACCAGTAGAGGAGGAACCTTGAAAAGAAATATCAAAGCGATGGTAGCATTTGACAACGAGATGGCCAGGACGGTTGAACAGCTGATAGAGAGGGCGATTTGAGGAACCCCGACCACGGATGGTACGGCCACGACCTCGACCACGGGGATAGTTGTTGTCGCGAGATACAAAAGAGTTCGAGTTGGGAGGATGATGTGACTGAGCAACATTCGCAGATGGAGCGGAGATGTCGGAGAGAGAAGCATTAGCTTGGTCAAGACGCAACTCTTGGCTTTGAAGAAGAAATTGAACCTCTTGAAGAGAAATAGTGTCTCGGCTTGAGGTGATATCCACAATAACAAGGTCATAATCACTCCCTAAACCTGCTAGGATGTAAAGAAGAAGCTCATCATCAGTAATAAGTTGCCCGGCGGCAGAGAGACTTTCAGCTAGGGTTTTCATATGGAGCATACAGTCGTGAATGGTAAGGGAGCCCTTTTTGAGGGATTGTAACTGGAGTCTAGTTTGGATGGAATGGGCCTTGGATTGAGTAGTAAACATGGACTCAGAAACAGCCCAAATCTCATGAAAAGAGGCACATCTAACAACATGGCCCATCATCACCTCAGTGATGAAGTTAAACAACCAGCTCATTAAGGCTTGGTCGGTTCGGGCTCAGACTGTATAGTCAGAATTGGGAGCAAGCCCATTAGGAAGGGCAGGGTTTGGAGCAGCCAGAAAACAGTCTGGTGCGATGGTGGTGCCAAGAAGATGACCATCAAGGTCAAAAGCACGAACAGTACTTAGAGCTAGGGACCTCCCGTATGATTAATTTGGCCTATCTAACTTAATAGTAAGGGGAGCAAGGTGCTGAAAAAACTGATATTGGGGTATAGTAGGGAGATTAGGAGCAGGAACTGGGGCGGGAATAGGGGCTAGTGGTGGAACAGGGGCTTGAGGTGGAGCAGGAGGAGGTGGTGGTGGGGTTCGAACGTTATCTGGGTTTGTAGGGAGGCCAGTGGAGTCAGTAGAGGACTAGGAAGAGGGATCCATGTACGTTGGTCCTATAAGGCTACTGATACTGTGGATTTATTTCAGTACCCGCACGACGGGCTATTAGCTCAGTGGTAGAGCGCGCCCCTGACAATTGCGTCGTTGTGCCTGGGCTGTGAGGGCTCTCAGCCACATGGATAGTTCAATGTGCTCATCAGCGCCTGACCCTGAGATGTGGATCATCCAAGGCACATTAGCATGGCGTACTTCTCCTGTTCGAACCGGGGTTTGAAACCAAACTTCTCCTCAGGAGGATAGATGGGGCGATTCATTCAGGTGAGATCCAATGTAGATCCAACTTTCTATTCACTCGTGGGATCCGGGCGGTTCGGGAGGGACCACCACGGCTCCTCTCTTCTCGAGAATCCATACATCCCTTATCAGTATATAGACAGCTATCTCTCGAGCACAGGTTTAGGTTCGGCCTCAATAGGAAGCTGACCACAACTGTAAATAGGAATCAATTTGGTATTAATACCAAATATTTTGTATATTTATTCTTTCTAAAATTAGAGGATTTTAATGGTGTACTTTCTAAAATTAGACATTTGTATTTATTAGGTCAGATTCTAGGTTGTATATATATTCCCTCTCTTTGAGATGATAAAACACAGAAAAATATTCAAAATCTCACATGGTATCAGAGCAAGGTTCTGTTGCCTAGCTCTCCAAAATTTTTTTTTTCCTCCTCTTCTCCGTGTGTCCATCTCTGTCCTTCTTTTCTGACTACCATGGCTGCCGAAAAAGACAGCTCCATCTCAGAGGTAACCTCCAAGACCTCCTAACCAGATCAGCCCCTCTCTACTCCAACTCCCTCTCATGACAATAAAGCTATCTCCCTGGTTACCAGTCACAAATTTAATGGGCACAATTATCTTCAATGGTCCCAATCTGTGGTGATGTATATTGGTGGAAAAGGCAAGGAGGAGTATCTCACGGGTGAAATCTCTGCTCCAAAACAAGATGATCCTACATTCAAAGCTTGGAAATCTGATAATCACATGATTAAATCATAGCTGATCAGTTTTATGAACAATGACATAGGAGAAAATTTTCTCTTATATGCCACAGCAAATGAATTATGAGATGCTGTCAAAGATTCTTATTTAAGTTCTAAAAATATCTCGGAACTTTTTGCAATCGAAGCTGCCTTGTTCGATCTCCGCCAAGATGATACCTCGGTCACGCAATACTTCAACACTCTCACACGGTATTGGTAGCAGCTAGATTTATTTGAAGAATATGCTTGGAAATGCAGTGACGACACTACTCTATATCGTACTATTGTGGAGAGAGAGAACTTTCAAATTTCATGGCCTTAACAAAAATCTTGACGCAGTGTGGAGTCGAATCATGAGCACCAAGCCACTTCCTAAGGTCAAAGAAGCATTTTCTGAAGTCCGTCTTAAAGAAAGTAGGAAAAAGGTTATGATGGGTTCTCAAAATTCTTTTTTAGATCAAGAATCATCTGCCCTTGCTGCTGAAAGATAGTTCCATGAAGCTACCCCTAATACTCGTCAAACTAAGGGGCGCCCTTGGTGTGATCACTGCCGAAAACCTGGACACTACAAAGAAACGTGCTGGAAAATCCATGGAAAGCCTCCAAATTGGAAGCCAAAGTCTTGGGGTGATCGTGAGAGTAGGGGGAATGTTGCTGCCACTACTGGTTTCACAGCTGAAGGAAAAAGTGAGGCAACTGAGTCAGCTCCATTCACTAAAGCTCAACTTGAGGCCCTTCAGAAGCTTCTAAGTCAGTCCTCCACTCTGTTGACTGCCACTCATGGTATTGGAATGTTGGCAGAAAGAGGTAATAAATCAGTAGCTTATTTTGTCAATAAAAGAACTACTAAATCTTGGATTCTTGATTCCGGGGCTTCAGATCACATGACAAGAGATGCATCAAATTTTTCTGAGTTTCACATGAGTATAGGAAATCATACTGTCAAAATTGCTGATGGTACACTCTCTAAAGTTGAGGGTTTGGGTTCAGTCATCATTAATAAGGACCTAACCCTCACTTCTGTACTCTATGTACCGAAATTGGATTGTAATTTACTTTCTATTAGTAAATTTACTCGTGACCACCATTGTGTGACTAAATTTTTCTCAAATCTTTGTGTGTTTCAGGACTTGGATTTGGGGAGGAGGATTGGCAGTGCTGAGATGTGTTCTGGTCCTTATGTTCTAAGGAATGAAACTCAATCTACTAGCATAACCCAAAAGTTTAGTTTGCTTTCTTTGAATAATCAATCCATTTCTTGTTCTAATAAAGATAGTGATATTATGCTATGGCACTATCGTCTTGGTCATCCAAATTTTTTGTATTTGTCAAAAATGTTTCCCTCTTTATTTATTAATAAAAATCCAAACTCTTTTTGCTGTGAAATTTGTCGGTTTGCAAAACACACTCGCAATAGTTATTCTAGATCAACATATAAACCATCCAAACCTTTTTCATTAATTCATAGTGATGTTTGGGGGTCTTCGCGGGTTAACACTATATTGGGAAAAAGATGGTTTGTATCTTTTATAGATGATCACACGAGATTAACTTGGGTGTTTCTCATGAAAAATAAAACAGAAATGAGTGAAATATTTCAGCGCTTTCATTCTATGATTCAAACACAATTTCACACAAAGATTCAAATTCTCAAAACTGACAATGCCAAAGACTTCTTTAATTCTGTTCTTGGTCCTTATCTGATACAACAAGGCATCATTCACTTAAGTTCTTGTGTTGATACTCCTCAGCAAAATGGAATTGCTGAACGCAAAAATCGACATCTCCTTGAAGTTGCTCAGTCTCTCATGTTTGGGACTCATGTTCCCAAATTCTTCTGGGGTGATGCCATTCTTACTGCCGCATACCTCATCAATCGGATGCCATCCAAGGTGCTAAAATTTCAAACTCCTTGTCAAACTCTTTTACAACTATTCCTTCATACTCGATTCATTAGCTTTGTTGACCCTAAAATCTTTGGATGCACTGTTTTTGTCCATCTCTATTCACAACATCGTAGTAAGTTAGATCCTAAGTCTATCAAATGTATCTTTATTGGTTATTCCTCCCATCAAAAGGGTTATAAGTGTTATTCTCCTACTACTCGAAAAACTTATAACTCTATGGATGTAACCCTTTTTGAAAAACATGCTTACTACAAATCTAAGATTCAGGGGGAGAATGTAAATGAATCTCATCTTTGGGAGAGTATTCCAGGTACCCATACTGACATTATTCTGGGTACTCATACTCATACTCCACCTCTTGATCAATTTTCCAATCCAGTCAAGGACATTTCTTCGACTTCTTCAGTCATGGAAAATCAAGGTCCATCTAGTTCTTCCCAAGTCATAGAAAATCAAGATCCACTTATGACTATTGAGCCTCAACAACAAGAACCTAAAGAGATCCATGTCTACCAAAGAAGGAAAAATTCTGACAAAGAATTAAAAGATTGAATACATCTTGAGTGCCACCATGAATCGGAACTGGATCCACATCCTCCAGAAATACATTCAGGTTTGAGTAATCCTAGTCATGATAATGTTATTCATATAAATGATGATCTGCCTATTGCTTTAAAAAAAGGTGTTCAAGCTTGTACTCAACATCCTATTGGCAACTTTGTGTCCTACAAAATCTTATCTCCGTCCTATCAGGCATTTGTTTATACTCTTGACAGTGTACAAATTCCCCATACAATTCAAGAGGCGCCGATTGATCCTAGTTGGAAAAAGGCTGTACAAGATGAGATCAACGCCCTGGTGAAGAATGGTACTTGGGAAATCACAAAATTGCCAACTGGGAAGAGACCCGTGGGATGCAAGTGGGTATTCACTATTAAGCATAAAGCAGATGGTAGCATTGAGAGGTTTAAAGCTCGCTTGGTTGCCAAGGGTTTCACTCGGCCTTATGGGATAGATTATCAAGAGACCTTTGCACCCGTTGCTAATCTCAACACCATTCGTGTTCTTCTCTCTCTTGCTGCAAACCAGGACTGGCCACTGCACCAACTAGATGTTAAGAATGCTTTCTTGAATGGAGATCTTGAAGAAGAAGTCTATATGGATATTCCACTTGGTTTTGAGAATTCATCCAACCAGGATAAAGTATGTAGACTCAAAAAATCTCTATATGGCCTTAAGCAATCTCCACGAGCATGGTTTGGAAAATTCACTAAGTCAATCATTCAGAATGGCTATACTCAATGTCAGGCAGATCACACATTGTTTGTCAAACTCACTCAGATGAAAGGATAGCTATCCTAATTGTTTATGTTGATGATATAATATTAACAGGCGATTACAAGGAGGAACTAGTAAGGTTGAAAAGTTTCTTATCAAAGGAATTTGAGATTAAAGATCTAGGGTATCTCAGATATTTTCTTGGCATGGAAATTGCACGATCAAGACATGGCATTTTTGTTTCTCAACGTAAGTATGTTCTACAGTTACTCAAAGAAACAGTAATGCTTGGGTGTAAACTAGCCTCAACTCCAATGGATTCGAACAAGAAAATTGGCTCGGGGACAGATCAGACCCCTATGGACAGGGGGAGATATCAAAGGCTAGTTGGACGCCTTATTTATTTATCTCACACCAGACTTGACATTGGTTTTCCTGTTAGTGTGGTGAGTCAATACATGAATAATCCAACAGAGGAAAACATGGAAGCGGTTACAAGAATCCTAAAATACCTCAAGATGACTCCAGGAAAAGGTCTGCTATTCAGGAAGAATGAAAATAAGGAAATCAGAGTGTACACTGATGCAGACTGGGTAGGAGATAATAACATACAGAAGGAGTACTTCAGGTTATTGTTCTTATGTTTGGGGTTATCTAGTAACATGGAGAAGTAAGAAACAGACAGTTGTTTCCAGAAGCTCAGCTGAAGCCAAGTTTAGAGCTCTAGCTCTCGGCATTTGTGAGTGAATTTGGCTGAAAAAGTTACTTGGTGAACTGGGAGTATTTACAGAAGAGTATCCAAATGTTTTGTGACAATCAAGCTGCCATCAGTATTGCAAAAAATCTTGTTCATTGTGACAGGACTAAACATATTGAGATAGATAGGCACTTCATCACTGAGAAGATTGAGAATGCCATTGTTAAAGCTATTTATACTCCATGAAGATTTCAAACAGCCGACATCCTCACTAAAGCTCTCCCAAGAACTAGTTTTGAAGATTTAATTTGCAAGCTTGGGATGTTTGATATACACAACCTAGCTTGAGGGGGAGTGTGAATTTATTTCAGTAATTAGGAAGTTGACCACAGCTGTATATAGGAATCAATTTGGTATTAATACCAAATATTTTGTATATTTATTCTTTCTAAAATTAGGGGATTTTAATGGTGTACTTTCTAGAATTAGCTATTTGTATTTATTAGGTCAGATTCTAGGTTGTATATATATTCTCTCTCTTTGAGATAATAAAACACAGAAAAATATTCAAAATCTCACAGATACCAAATCAAAAAATGAAAAACTTAGAATAGGCAGAGACTGAATATACTGAATAAACTGTGTTGTATTAATCTTGCTCACTCAGGAATGAATACATAGACTTCTATTTATACAAGCAGAGGAATAATCTAGGTCTGGAATATTCGCATAAAGAAATTCTAACAAACTGTCCTTTGCAAAGGATGATTCCTTGATTTACAATCATTGGGAAAATATACAGAAAAGACAAAATTGAATTTCGGATTGGTACAATTGTTGTGGTGTTAATTCTGCTGCTGCATGAATATCATTTTCAACAGTTCGGAGACGGCCTTTACATATTGCGGTCGCTTGTATGTTTGGAGATTAGTACTTTTGTCTGATTCTAAGCTTTTGTAATTTATATGTTGTTTTCTAATTACTGAATTTTCGTTCTACACCATTTGGGCTCAGGATGGGTATGCTGTTGTGGCTTCAGATGGACCGGGTGAGTACCCAGTGGTTGCTGAAGCTAGAGCTGGAAATGATGGGCTTGGTGTCACTTTGACTTCAGGAACTGTTGCATATGTCACAACTGGAGGTGACTTGGCTTTCATTTCATTTTTGTTTTTAAGAAATTTCATCTCACATCTCACGTTTTTTTTTGCAAGAGAGGCCAACAGAGGCACTGGTTTTCTGTCGTCTCTTACTTCGATAGACTCTATGCTATTAACTTAATGCCATCAACTTGTGTAGTCATCTTCTATTGTGAAACGACATTCAGGAGGTTTGAACTGGATCTATTTACCTTTGGTTCATCCTGAAATTGGCCACGTTTTTTGAGCATTAAAGATTTTGGATAGCTATCTCCTGGATGACTTGGTAATGCATATAATAAAACTAAGTTTAAAATTGGTTGGAGGTTTTAATTCTGAGTATAGAGGAATTAGGGGAGGCCTAGTAGGGGGATACAAGCACTGCCTTTTGGATAAAGTTGATATTAGAAATAGTTATTAGGTTAAGGAGATCAGCAACTGTCTCATCGACAAGATTTAATAAGTGATTATATTCGATTCAATTAAATAACTTAATACATAAGCTAACGACAACTTTTCTTGTATTCCTGATAAGACTAGCGAAATGGTGGTAGCTCTCTAAAACTTATGTTTAATGTACAATGTTTCATACTTTGACTATCAATTCCTCCATTGAAGGAATTTCATTAGCAGCTACTCCTTAGCAGAATTATTTTTCTACTTATCTCTTTTTAATAAAATATATTAATCTAAGTATCTTTTACTGTGTTGACTCTTATATTTGATCAATATAATACTGTTTTAACTTGACAATATCTTAGTTAATGCAAAATAGTATCATTAATGGAGTTAATTGATTGTTGTCCCCAAAAAGTGAGGACTTCTTGATACCGATATGAGTGAAGTGATTGATGGAACTTTGGGGTCAGTTGAAGTAGTTTACACGTTGAGTAAAATCTTTGCTAAGTTAATTTCATTTTGTTAATAGATTTTTATTTCTGTTCCTTCCCTCCTATTGTTGGTATGGCTTTTGCTCAGGACCTATACCTGATGGAGCTGATGCTGTTGTTCAAGTTGAAGACACCGAACAAATTGAAGAGTCTTCACTTGAATCCAAACGAGTCAGAATCTTGGCGGAAACAAGAAAAGGAACAGATATCCGTCCAGTGGTATAATATCATTACTTGACAATATGCTGATTGAACTTTCAAAATTTGTTTGTTTAATATTACATAGTTGTAATAGGAGAAAATAATGTTGAATTGATAGAAATGGATATCTACACCCATAAACCAAAATAAGTATATGACTTTTCACTTTTTGCAAATCAACTTTCTCGTATATGTTGATTGAAAGAGTTTAGTTTGGATCTTTAAGATAATCTCAAGAGTTTGTGAATTGGTGCATGTGGTGGTAATAGATGATTATAAATACTCTTACAGCTATTCATTGGATATTTACCAGTATTTTATCAAGTGAAACATGAGTGCTTTTAGCATGCAATGTGGAATGGCTATTGCGAGCTTTTGTACTTAATTACACTTATTTATGTACGTCTTAAATATTATTGACCGAAACATTTATAAGATTCCCAAAGTTAATGTAGTATGTAATTTGTTTTAGTTCCTATGGGAAGAAGTTCATTCATGTATTTGCTTGCAGGGATGTGACATTGAAATAGATGCTGTAGTCTTAAAATCTGGAGAAAGACTTGGAGCTTCAGAAATTGGCCTGCTCGCCACTGTTGGAGTAATGATGGTGAAGGTATTTAAATAATATACTTTGTTTACTTTGTGCTTGCTATTGCTGTAAATTGCTGATCTATAATTGTCATGACAGGTATACAGTCCCCCAACTGTTGCTGTCCTTTCTACTGGAGATGAACTTGTAGAGCCAACAACAAAATGCTTAAGTCGTGGCCAGGTACTAGAATTGGATGTCTATTGGAGAAGCTCAAATTTCAACCCTGGAGTCCTTTCCAAAATTTTCTAGTGGCAATGATACGAAGAGATAGCTTTAAGCTATCAGTTTGCAATTATTATCAGTCAGAACTGTAGATTGAAAGTCATCAATATCAATACCTAACACCTCCCCACGAGGGTAAAGCATGAAAGCTTGAGATACTTCTGAGAATCCATGAGATAGTTTTTTTTTTTCTCTCTCATTCTTTTACTCTTCTGTGTATTTACTCTGTTTTTATTGCGTTCAGTCCTTCGGTATCCACCTACCAAAATATAGGAAATGAATATATTATTGATTGTCAATAGTAAATTTTATACAAGAACTGTATGTTCCTTTAATGTTGGACAGATCTTTTCTATTCATTGGAATTTCATCAAGGTTTCTTTCTTCCTATGTGGTCTGGACAGTTTTAACTGTGAAATTAATTCAACTCTTGTGCAGATTAGGGATTCAAATCGAGCTATGATACTGGCAGCTGCAATAGAGCAGCAGTGCAAAGTACTTGACCTGGGTATCGTAAGAGATGATGAAGGTGAACTAGAGAGAGTTGTAGATGGTGCAGTTTCTGCTGGTATCGATATTCTTTTAACTTCTGGTGGTGTTTCCATGGGAGACAAGGATTATGTCAAGCCACTTCTCAAAAAGAGAGGAACAGTGTATTTCAGTAAGGTAGACTGTATCCATGTATTTTAACTTTTCTTCCACTGCTAACATGTGATTTGTACATTATAAAGGTTGATATTATGTTATCAAGTTAATGATAATTTGTTATAACTTTTTATTTTTGATAAAAAGAAAAAACAAATCAATATACTTTTGATAAGAAACAACATTTTTTTTGGAAGAACGGAATATATATGATATGAAATAGGTCAATCATTCTTCCAAGAAATATATATTATAGATATTATGATGAATAAATAAAAAAATCCACCACTAGCAAGTAACACAAGCAAACCCTTTGGAACACCAAACACAAGATCCAAAGTCCTTACAAGAAAAACCAAAACTAACATTGATTTGGCTATTTAGGTTAACATGAAACCAGGGAAACCTTTGACATTTGCCGAGATCATTGCAAATGTCAATCTAGGTGTATGACTAGCTGTATAGCTGATTCTTAGGGATTACTTTCCTAATATATTGATATTTTATATTAGTTAGATTTGTGTATTATTTAGGTCCTAATTTCCAGCAGATATTTTAGGCAATATGTACTGGATACTTTGTATATATGTATGTACTCATCTCACGATAAAAATAAGAAGCAGTTTTTCCAAAATATAAAAAGCTTCATGGTATCAAAGCCAGATTCTATAACCCTATCCTTTCCCTCTCAAACAACCGCCCTTAGCCTTCTCTATTTCCGAAATCATCCCTTCATGGCAGAATCTGAACAAACATCCAAGGACTCATCTACAACTAATTCCTCTCCCAATGTTCCTACAATCTCTCAGCTAACTCCAGCCAACACTGAAAGTAATCTCATTCCCATCACCACTCACAAACTAAATGGCCACAACTATTTCAATGGTCACAGTCAATGATGATGTTCATAAGCGGAAGGAGTAAAGATGAATATCTTACTGGAGACATCCCAAAACCAGATTCAAAAAGTGCAGAATACAAGACCTGGAGCGCAGAAAATAATCTGATCATATCATGGCTAATTAGTTCCATGACAACTGAGATAGGAGAAAATTTTATGTTGTACACCACAGCAAAAGATATATGGGAAGCAGTACGAGAAACATTCTCTAGCGGCGAGAACACAGCCGAACTATTTCATGTGGAGAGCACCCTCCAGGATCTTTGTCAAGGTGAGAATTCTGTGACAACCTACTTCACGACTTTTACTCGCTATTGGCAGCAGCTAGATTTATTTGAGACACACGACTGGAAGTGCACTGAAGATCGTGCATATTTAAAAAATATCGTGGAGAAAAAACGGGTCTTCAAATTCTTCAAGGGACTCGACAAGTCTCTGATGAAGTAAGGGCCAGAATCCTTGGAACCAAACCTCTACCTAGTCTGCGAGAGGCCTTCTCTGAGGTACGTAGAGAGGACAGTCGAAAAAGGGTTATGTTGGGGTAATCTCATCCTAATCCATACCCTGAAATTCCAGCCTTTGCAGCAGTCAAAGAAGACCTACCAGATTCAGGAGCTTTTGCTACTTGAAATTATTCCCAAAGTACCTATGATAATAGAGGCAGAAAAGGCCGCCCTTGGTGTGATCATTGTCGAAGACTTGGGCATTTGAAGGAAACTTGTTGGAAGTTGCATGGAAAGCCCGTTGATTGGAGCCAAATCGAGACCGCGAGGCAAAAGGACATGCTGCCTTTTCTGAAGCATGTCAACATGGTAATCTTGTACCTTTCAGCAAGGAACAATTAGAACTTCTTCAGCAACTCATACAAAAGGCCAATAATCCCACACAAAGCTCCAACAGTTCGGCACTACATGCAGCTAAATCCTCCTCCTCGTCTTGGATTGACTCGGGGGCATCCGTTCACATGACAGGTGACAGATCACTTTTTACAACTTATTCATCTTGTACCAGCCTTCAAACAGTGTGTATTGCCAATGGTACACGAGCCAAAGTGATTGGAACAGGAACCATCTGTCTCTTAAATAATCTCACTCTCAAATCTGTGTTATTTATGCCTGAATTTGATTGTAATCTTATATCTGTTAGTAAATTGAATTGTGACTTAAACTGTGCAACTAAATTCCTTCCTAAATCTTGTATTTTCCAGGACTTGAGCTCGGGGAGGACGATTGACAATGTTGATTTTCGTGCAGGCCTTTATGTTCTAGATGTCAACACTCCTTCAAACCATTCTGTTAGTTACCAGTGTCAATTGAGTCATAGTCTCAAGTCTGCTAGTCATTCTAATAAGGAAAGTGAAATCATGATGTGGCACTTTCGTCTAGGTCATCCAAATTTTCTGTATTTGAAACGTTTGTTTCCTTCTCTATTCATCAATATAAATCCCAATTTATTTCATTGTGAAGTTTGTCAATTAGTAAAGCATACTCGGAACACTTATTCACCACGATCATACAAACCAAGTCACCATTTCTCTTTAATTCATGGTGACATTTGGGGGCTATTCCGTATTTCTAGTATAACTGGTGCTAGATGGTTTTTGTTGTTAGTTGATGATCATACTCGATTATGTTGGACATTTCTTATGAAAGACAAATCAGAAACCAAACACATATTTCAACAATTTCATGTCATGGTCCAAACTCAGTTTAAAGAAAATATTCAAATCCTCAAGACTGACAATACCAAAGACTTTTTCAATTCATGTGTTGACACACCCCAACAAAACGGTATGGCTGAACGTAAAAATGTCATGTACTTGAGGTTGCTCGGTCCCTGCTTTTTCAAGCCAATGTTCCTAAGAAATTTTGGGGTGAGGCTATTCTCACTGCAACATATCTCATCAATCGTATGCCTTCTCGTGTTCTCAAATTTCACTCACCTTTGCAAACATTTCAGAATCTATTCCCTACGTCACGTCTTGTGTCACAAATCCCTTTCAAACTTTTTGGTTGCACAACCTTTGTTCGTATTCATTCTCAATTTCGTGGTAAATTTGATGCTCGTGCACTTAAGTGCATCTTTCTTGGATATTCATCCAATCAAAAAGGCTACAAATGTTTCTCTCCCACACCCGAAAGTTTTATAATACCATGGACGTTACTTTCATTGAAGAAAATCATTTCTACTCTAGTTCTGCAATTCAAGGGGAGAATGACACAAGTGAATCACAGAATTGGGAACGGTCATCACGCATTGAACCGAATTCACCATCACAGCTTTCCTCCACTTTGCCTTCTCTCTCTAATACTTCAATTATTCCAATTTCAGATTCAAGTTCAGATTTGATCCAACATATATCCCCATCTTCCCCATCGAAATCCATGCCTGAACAATCTCCCACTGTCTATCCTAAACATCTTCTTCTTCCTGATGATGCTGTAAAAGTTTATGGCAGAAGGAACAATCTAATTCTCCCGTACCAAATCAGCAAGGTCAAGAGCCTCTCCTAAGCCAAGTCGAACTTGAAAGAATACTAGGTGAGGCAGATTATGGTTCTCAGTCAGATTCAGGTTGTGACCCAAAGTTGGACCTTCCTATTGCACAGAGAAAAGGTGTTCGATCATGCACCCAACATCCTCTTCGTAACTACATCTCTTACACAAATTTGTCTCCGAAATTTCAAACATTTGTGACATCCTTGGACAAAATCACAATTCCCAACTGGGTTTACGAGGCTCTAAAGGTTCCAGAATGGCGCAAACCAACCTTAGCAGAGTATACCGCACTTGAAAAGAATGGTACTTGGGTATTAACAAAACTTCCTCCTGGAAAGAAGACTGTGGGCTGTAAATGGATATTCTCAGTTAAACAAAAGGCAGATGGATGTGTAGAAAGATTCAAAGCTCGACTAGTGGCTAAAGGGTTCACTCAATCATATGGGATTGATTACCAAGAAACTTTTGCTCCAGTGGCTAAGCTTAACACAGTTCGTGTCTTATTGTCTATTGCAGTTAACCAGGATTGGCCATTGTTCCAACTTGATGCCAAGAATGCATTCCTATTCGGAGACCTAATCGAGGAAGTCTATATGGATATACCTTCTGGCTTTGGGACTGAGGAGACACAGGGGAAGGTTTGCAACCTGAGAAAGGCATTATATGGACTTAAACAATCTCCTAGAGCTTGGTTTGACAGATTCACGAAGGTTCTTAAACAGGATGGATACTCCCAAGCACAAGCAGATCATACCCTATTTGTTAAACACTTCTCAAATGGGAGGATCATGGTTTTGATAGTCTACGTTGATGACATAGTTCTCGAAATGAGGAGACTGAAGGTGCAATTGTCTAAGGAATTCGAGATCAAAGACTTGGGTTTCCTAAAATATTTCCTAGGAATGGAAGTGGCACGAAGCAGTCAGGGAATCTCAGTTTCTCAACGCAGATATATTTTAGATCTATTGCGTGAGACCGGCATGATTAGGTTCAAACTTGTTGAAACTCCTATGGATCCTAATACCAAACTAATGCCTTGAACAGATGAATTGGTAGCTGATAAGGGGCGATACCAACACATGGTGGGTAAGCTGATATATCTAACTCATACCCGTCCAGATACAAGTCTGCTGTCAGCATTGTTAGTCAATTTCTTAGCAACCCATCAGTAGATCACTTGGAAGCAGTCTACCGCATCCTAAGATACTTGAAGAAGGATCCAGGGAAGGGGCTTATGTTCAGAAAAACTATTAATCGAACCTTAGAAGTTTATACTGATGCTGATTGGGCTGGATCTCTTTGTGACCGAAAATCTACATCAGGATACTGCTCATTTATTTGGGGTAATCTAGTGACATGGCGCAGCAAAAAGCAAGCAGTGGTAGCACGTAGTAGTGTTGAGGCTGAGTTCCGTGCATTAGCCTTGGGCATTTGTGAAGGAATTTGGTTACGGCGACTGCTAAACGAACTTAAGATTGGAACTTCAGATTCTATCAAGATCATGTGTGGCAACCAATAAGCAATTGCAATTGCCAAGAATCCAGTCCATCATGATTGGACTAAGCATGTGGAGATTGACAAACATTTCATCAATGAGAAAATTGAAAGCAAGACAATCTCACTCAACTATGTTCTATTTGGATTGGAAAATATATATCGCCTAGCTTGAGGGGGAGTGTAGAATATCAATCTAGGCGTATGGCTAGTTGTATAGCTGATTCTTAGGGATTAGTTTCCTAATATATTGATATTTTATATTAGTCAAATTTGTGTATTATTTAGGTCCTAATTTACCACAGATATTTTAAGCAATATGTACTGGATACTTTGTAAATATGTATGTACTCATCTCACGATAAAAATAAGAAGCAGTTTTTCCAGAATATAAAAACTCCAACTAACATTGATTTGGTTATTCAGGTTAACATGAAACCAGGGAAACCTTTGACATTTGCCGAGATCATTGCAAAACCTGCTGCAGATAGGCCAGAAAAAAAGATTCTTGCATTTGGTTTGCCAGGAAATCCTGTGAGCAGTTTAGTCTGCTTCCATCTCTTTGTGGTACCTGCCATCCGCCTCCTCGCTGGATGGGCAAACCCCCATCTTTTAAGGTTTCTGAAAGCTCTCTCTCCCTTATATTCAATTATCCAAATTTAAATTACTTTTTAAATTGACAAAGCATGTTGACAACCCAGATTAATGATTTAATAAATCAAGTTTATAAACAGATAACAAGGTCATTTGCTAAATCAAAAACTTTGAAGTGGGTCATTTCCCCAAAGCACTTATTTTTTATTTTTAGAGTGCAGGCCCGTCTTCGCCAGCATATAAATACACACCCAGTCCGTTCAGAATTTCATCGTGCTATTGTTAGTTGGGAAGTTGATGATGGATCAGGCAAGCCTGGGTAAGTTGAGCAAGGAAATTGCCATCTTGACATCTTGAATTATAATACTAAATATTCCGGGATCAGTTCCACCTTTCCTCTTTTTATTTTTTTCTTCCTACATGCTTGGTTTCTTTTTACCTCCTTTGACGCATTTAAAATAGGATAATGATATGTGAACCAAAATTATGCACCAAAACATTACACTAACTGACGTGGCATGGGTTTTTTAAAACAATGGGTCCCTTCTGAAATAAATTTGATTGGTTAATTGAAACTGCCACATCAGTTGGTGCAATGTTTTGGTACATAATTTTAGTGCACATATCATTACTCTTTAAAATATAGCTATTTTTTTTTTCTAATTATGTTTTATTTTCTTTTTGGGTATTTAAGTTTTGTTGCTGAGAGTACTGGTCATCAGATGAGCAGCCGACTTTTAAGTATGAAGTCTGCTAATGCATTACTAGAATTGCCAGCAACAGGAAGTGTAATGCCTGCTGGTTCTTCTTTGTCAGCCATCATATTTTCTGATTTAGGCAGAATTGCTATTAGCAAAAATCCTTCCACAATCAATCCAACTTCTACTTTGCAAGCAAATGCAAAAAAGGAAATAAATGCAAATGACTATCAAGCTTCTGAATTCAGATTAGCTATTCTTACAGTTAGTGATACTGTTGCATCAGGGGCTGGACCAGATAGAAGGTATGAAACTTCATAATACAGACACATTTACTATTTAAAGATGATGTTGGCTTTGTGTAATATTAATCTATCATCTATACTTGTTTTCTTGAGAATCATATAGGAAACTTGGTTCTGAGACTAATGCATCTAGATACAACCCTTTGAATTATTGTTTTCAATAGGGTCACTTTCTGGATGACAAATTGATAGTAGAGTTGATGTTCCTCCTTCTCAAAGTTTGAGATTGAATGGGTGAACGCTCTTCAATAAGATGTTTACTTAAGCCACCTGGTGACCCTCCTAAGCCATACCTTTTAAGTGGCTTAGTATCTGATTGTTCTGGTGTCAGGGACTGGGATTTGGATAGTCAGTTTCAAAGCTTAATTGCATGTGGATTCTTCTTGTTATATATACTCAAATAAAGTACAAAATTGATGCTAAAGAAGATAGAGAAAAAGTTAATTTTGCTCCTTGTCAATGGAAAGCATAGGAAGTACTAAATTCTTTGATATAAATTAATGTCTCCTCACTCATTTCAACTATTTCCAACGAAAAGGAAAGAAGCATTAAAAAATAACCCTTAATACTTCAACATCTGTGTTGTTGAATTATATTCTTAAATTATCACATCAATCTAATGTTGGGGATTTTGAAGTTTGGGATTGAAAATTGCTTGCATCTGGATACCCCCTTTTGAGTATACTTTTCAATAAGGCCACCAATTGATGCCAAAGAAGAGCAAGGTTGGTATTGCTCCTGTTTGAAGTACAAGCAGGGGAAGTACAAAAGGCTTTGCAACATATTTAATGCTATGCCGATCCCCTGGGCAATTTCCCAACTTCCCACCCCATTTCCAGTCCATGGAATTTCTTTAATATAAATTAACATCTCGTCACTCATTTCCACTATTCCTAACAAAAAGGAAAGAAACATTAAAAGATAACCCTCAATACTTCAACATCTGCAAACTGTTGAGCTGTATTCTTAAATCATCACATCACTCTAATGTTGGGGGTTTTGAAGGTTGACACTGAAAATTGCTTGCATCTGGATACCCCTTATTGAATATACTTTTTGATAAGGTCACTAATTGATGCCAAAGTTGAAAAGCAAAGTTGGTACTGTTCCTGTTTGAAGCACAAGCATGGGAAATACTAAATGCTTTGCAACATATTTAATTCTATGCTGCCGGCCCCATGGGAAATTTCCCAACATTCCACACCATTTCCAGTCCATGGAGTTCCAGACAAGGAAATAAAATTTAAGTTTTTATCATGTTCATTCTGTATGCCTCAACATTTGCATAGATAAATGTTAAACACTTTTCTCATTGATTACTCTTTTAAATATTTGTTTCAAGATCACCTGTTGATTCCTAAGCAACGTAATTGATGTATTTCTTTGTCATGGTAAAGAATAACCCCGTGCTTGCAACAAGTTAATTTCATCCCTCCCCTTTGCATGTGCTGGAGTCCTTTTATGAAATTACATAATGTCTTACAACCAGATCTATAACTTTGCAGTGGTCCTAGGGCAATTTCTGTTGTAAATTCATCAGCAGGAAAGTTAGGAGGAGCTAGAGTTGTTTTGACAGCTGCAGTTCCTGATGATGTGAGCAAAATCAAAGATGTTCTGCAGAAATGGAGTGATATTGAAAAAGTGGATCTCATTCTCACCCTTGGTAAAAGTTGTTTGTATTCACATTTCTGTTTGCTGGAGTTAACCACAAGGGCTTTCTTGCTTATATTGTTTTTGTTTTTAAAAATGGTGAAGATATTCATCATCCATTTAAAAATTAAATACAGAAAGTAAAATGCTACCAAGCATGATATCATTTATCATATGGTCTTTTTGAATTCAACACTTTTGTAATGTTAGTTTTGTCTTGATCAAGGTGGTACTGGTTTCTCCCCGCGGGATGTAACCCCCGAAGCAACTAAACAGTGTATTGAGAAAGAAACACCTGGACTCCTGTATGTCATGATGCAAGAGAGTTTGAAGGTAAAGTTTCACCCCATTATTGCCTTACCAAATTCATTGTTATTATTGAAACGCTTAAAAAGAGGAAAAGTTTTGAGAGGATGGTTGATTGAAGTGAATGAAATTGTGAACAAGTTCAAATTGGAGAATGTGGTTGGGAGTGGAAGAAAGGAGGTAGTGGAGGAGCAGGACTTTGGGGAATGGAAAGCTAGAAAGCTAGTACCTTAGTTGGCATTAAACTTAGATGCTATATCTTGTGGCTCGTTGAACCTTCACCTATATAAATATACTGCATTTGCATGTCATATTTTTATAACAAATAGTTGGCCCTTATTCCCAACTGGGGGGTCTAGCCCCTTGCTTGCACACTCAGACACCCACCTGAGCTAGCAACAAGTGGCGCATGTCCAATTGTGATTTACATTATATAAAATTTTTAAAGAGAGATTTGAATGGTATTGCACTTCAGATACCTGATGTTTATCATATTGGTCCCAGTTCTGTTGATTTTGTTCTTGTGTTGTGTTTGCCTATTTTCCAGTGTGTTTATCATACATGCGGTGGTTTATCATAATAGTTTTTAATAATATTATGTAAAGTGCTTCTTACTGGTCATCTAAATGTTGTTGTGTGTGATCGAATCAGGTGACACCGTCTGCTATGCTCTCACGCTCTGCAGCTGGAATAAGGGGATCAACACTGGTACGCTCTCTCGCTCTTTGCATACCCCCTTTTCTTCCATCATGCATGGATTATGCATACTTGAATTTAAACATTCGTGTGGAATAGTCATTTTTCCCATAGAGGTTAACAGATTTAGAAAATCAACAGTCTCCAGCAATCCTGGGAAAATTTCATTTGGTGTGAATTTCTTGAATAACACAGTTCTACACTTGAAATTTTCAGATCATCAACATGCCTGGGAATCCAAACGCAGTTGGGGAGTGCATGGAGGCGTTGTTACCTGCCCTTAAGCATGCATTGAAGCAGATAAGGGGTGACAAGAGAGAGAAACATCCCCGCCACGTTCCTCATGCAGAAGCGGCTTCTGCAGATGAGTGGGAGCGTAGTTATAAATTGGCCTCTGCTGGTAGCGGAAAGACCTCCTGCTCTTGTGGCTAAGCGTCGTCTGATAATTGTAAATTTATCAATTCATGATGCGCTTATTTCTTAATATATTAGCAGAGAAGTACTTACAATAATAATAATAATAATAATAATAATAATAATAATATTTCCGGTGGAGTAAATATTCCATAACTTTTGTGTTTGTTTTAACTATTAATAATATAAAAAGAAATTATATATATAAGATTATTTAAAAAAAAAAAAAAAACTAATTTTATTTAACAAAACTTCATCTCTAGTACTCCAGTAATTAACTATAAATATAAAGCAAGAAGAAAATAATATAGTTATGAACTAAGCAAATTGGGGATGGTAACGGGTAAAGTAAGCCTATTTGACGATTTAGTTCTAAAACAAAAATTTCTGCCCATGTCTTACTATATTATATGGGGTATCCTAGGATAATCTGATACTATTGAAACTTTTTAAAGAATTCTATGTAACTAAAAAAAAATGAAGAAATTACCCGGTTTTAGTTAACTCTTTCTATTTTTAACTAAAATTTTAAATCTGTTAATTAATACATACTTTTCTAATCATAATATCTATTTTACTTTTCCTAGGTTTTGAAATGTAAACTACAATGATTTGAAATGTAAACTACAACTATTTGAAATATAAAGTTTTGAAATTTAGACCACTAGGTTTTAAAATGTAAATTATAGGTACTTTATACCACATGTTTATAAATGTAAATCAATGGTATTTTAGTCTCTGTCTTTAATTATCGGAATTAATTATAAAACTAAAATGTGTGACTATTTATGGTTAGTGAAAGATAAGTGGGTAGTTTTCAAAAAATCCCCAAAAAAATATAATAGGACAAATAAGTGATAAATAATTAAGTGTTAAGAATCACTCTCTAATCCCATAATAGGGGTTTTGAGATATGGATTAATCATCTAGCATCTATATTAAAAAAAAAAAAGATCAAAAAATGCCTGATAGTATGCATGCAATGAGCATTAGTCTCACATTAGTGAGAAGTGGACTTTACTCTATATACATATCAAGGTCGTACCACTCTCTAACCCCATGATCATCAAGTATCAAGGATATTCTTCATACTCTATTTTTATTGTTCTATGGTAGCCAAGATTTAGAATGAGGCTTTGATATTTCTCTTAAAGTATTCAAAACATAGACTATCTTGGATATCTTTGAATGTTTGGTATCACATTTTGATGACTCTTCTTTGACCAATTAATTTTATTGGTTATTGCTTGGGGTATTTGGGGGAGAAAGATAAATTTAAACATGGTGGTCTTTGAGCCATTGCACTTTGGGCGGATGTTTATTACACATAATGGAATCAAACTCAGCTTCCATTTCAGCCATTGTGTAAAAAATCAAGACCACCTATGTCTACTTACAGACTTGATCTTCTTGGCGAGTCTTTAAAAATGAATAACAATGTAGCCCTAAATTTAGCAACGGTGTCATTGGGGTTGGGGTCACTATTAGAGCAGCATGTCACGCTCCTAGCCCTCAACTAGTAATCGTGCGACACTTAGGATGGTCTGTTGTACTAAGTGAGCCTTCCCAATCCCAAATGATCCTCAAAGTGGAGTAAATAGAGATTTAGAGTGATGAAGAACTTTAAGAGATAATTAGGGAATACAAGGAAAGCATGAAAGGGTGCGTGTTTTATATTACACTTGAGATGTTTTGTACAAGTTGCCTAAGTTGGCTACAAATGAACCCCAAATGGCTATTCATAGTTAACCACCATGATCATGAGTGGCTAGGATCTTGCCACTTGTCTAGATACTATAGAGTTTCTAGAATGTACATGGAATATTACAAGTGTTTGGGATTTATGGCTTACACATAAATGCAAATCTTGATAATTAAATAAACATATTCAAAATATGAATGCAAATTTTGATAATTAAAGATTAAGTAATTAAATAATTACAATATGAATTTAGAATAACCATGGATTTAATGTAAGAATAACATAAATTAGATCAAGAGAAAAAATAGACCACTGTGGAGAGAAAACCAAGTTCATTAAAATAATAACTCTATGATTTTAAGTGAATTACAAAATGTAACAAGGCTTGACACAAATAAAGATTTGTTGTCCAAAAATCTCTATTCCTAACCTCCTCCTTGAGACTGTTTGAAGCTACTACAATGGAATGAGATTGAGATCAAGCCTTGAATCTTCATGCAAGTCAATCTTTCTTGATGAAGATCTTGGAGAAAACTAGTAATCTTAAGAGCGCGAGAGAGAAAGAGAGGTTTATAGAGAAAGAGAGAGGTGAGTGATCAAGTCACCAATTAACTCAAATGAACCATTTATATAGTATAGGAACCTCATTAGACTCAACCAATGAGATTAGAACATTTTAATTTGAATTTTGGAGCTAAAACACATCACTGTATAGATTTGTACAGATGGCCCAGGTGACACGTCGCCTAGGTGCTTATGGGAAATTTCATGTTATATGCATAATAACTTAGTGAAATTTTTTAATATGCCACCATAACTTACTATCCCAAATATATGCAATTTCAATTTTTTAGACAAAAATACCCCTAACATTGAAATTGCATCGAAAAAGCATCGTTTGGGATAATAATAAAGTTTTCATGATTGCATCGAAATATCATCTATGTACCATCGATTTTGTATCAAAATATCATCGATTTGGCATCGAAACACCATTGATTTTGCATCGAAAAGTCATCGTTTTGGCCAAAAAACAAGTTTTCATTGTACCATTGATTTTGCATCGAAACATCATCAATGTACCATCGATTTTGCATCGAAACACCATCGATTTTTCATCGAAACATCATCGATGTACCATCGATTTTGCATCGAAACACCATTGATTTTCCATCGAAAAAATATCGTTTTGGCAAAAAAAAAACTTTTTATGATTGCATCGAAAGAACATCGAAACACCATCGATTTTGCATCGAAAAATCGATGGTACATTGATGATGTTTCGATGCAATCATGAAAACTTGATTTTTATCCAAAGCGATGTTTCTTCGATGCAAAATCGATGGTACATCGATGGTGTTTCGATGCAAAATCGATGGTACATTGATGATGTTTCGATGCAAAATCGATGGTATTTCGATGCAAAATCGATGGTACATCGATGCCGATAGTGTTTCGATGCAAAATCGATGGTACATCGATGCAGTTGCGATGCAATTATGAAAACCTGTTTTTTTTTAATGTTAGGGGTATTTTTGTCTAAAAAATTGAAATTGTCATATATTTAGGATAGTAAGTTATGGTGGCATATTAAAAAAATTTACTAAGTTATTATGCATATAATATGAAATTTCCCGTGCTTATTTCACAAACGAGGGACGCGTCACCTCCTAGAGGCGACGCATTGCCGGTGCCTCTGACTTGGCGCTCAAAAAATTGTCTCAAAACATATCCAAATGCTCCAAAATTTTTTGGGCACTCTCATATACTCCAAAGAAACACTTTGGACTCAAAAATATGATTTATAAATGTCTATACCATAAGTCAACTCTCACATGTTGACTTTAGTAAAACCGTTACGGTTTTAGCACCTCTTCGTGCCTACCAATTTCACTATGTATTTAACCAATCATAACAACAAGTATATTCTATATTATCTACAAAGGTCTAGTACCTTCTAACCAAGTCTAGTCAACTTCTAGAGTCTTCTAGAGTTGTCTAGTTCCCTCTTGATAGTTCTCAAATGCTCTAGAGTATTCTAGAGGCTTCTACATTCTTCTCGCACCATCTAGCATGTTCTAGAACATTCTAGAATCTTCTAGCATCTTGAAGCACATTCTAGTGTACTCTAGAACTTTCTAGAGTCTTTTAGGCTTGAGTTGAGTCCATCGAACTCTAGCTTTCTCTAGACAATGCTAGACCGCTCTAGAAATTTATTATGTAGTAATTTGTAGAAAAGTCTAGACTCTTTAGGTAAGCACCATTTCTTTGGATTTTAAGGAGAAAAATGAGCAGGGAGTGACATCCTCCCCCACTCAAGTTCGTGACGTCCTCAGTGCATCTACAAGCTTGAATCTCTCAATTTGATCCTTAAACTGCCACAAGGAGTCCTTCAATTCCCAACTTGCTTCAACATCTGGAGTATTTTTCCATTTTACCAAGTATTCTTGATAGCTTGGCACCCCTCTTCGTCGAATTAGGCGATTGTATCTACCTCTTTGTCAAAAGAGGTTATTACTGTAGTTGGTGCCCTCTTTGATTTTCCTCGTGACGGATCCTCTTCATCCCCATGATATGGCTTTAACATGCTCACATGGAAGACTAGATGAATCTTAAGTTTCGAAGGTAGTTGTAGCTTGTAATTTACCTTTCCAATTCGTTTAATCATTAGAAAGGGCCCTTCATACTTTCGTATTAACCCCTTATGAACCTTACGAAAAGCTTTAAATTGTTGGGGTAACAACTTTACAAGTATCAAGTTCCTTTCTTGGAACTCCACTAGCCTTCTCTTTTTGTCGGTCCATTTTTTCATCCTTATTTAGGTATGCACGAGCCAACTCTGCTTGTTCATGCCAGACCTTAGCGAATTTGAAGGCAGCTAGACTTTTTCCTTCGTAACTTGTTGCCAAGGCATGAGGCGTCATAGGTTGTTTCCCCATGACAACCTCAAAAGGACTCTTATTTGTAGATTCACTTCTTTGCAGGTTATAAGAGAATTGAGCCACATCAAGCAATTTGGCCCAATCTCGTTGATTTGAACTAACAAAGTGCCGAAGGTATAACTTTAGTAATGTGTTGATACACTCTATTTGGGCATTGCTTTGTGGATGAAAACTTGTTGAGAAGTTCAAGTATGATCCTAACAACTTGAACAACTCTGTCCAAAACTTCCCTTTGAACCTTGAATCCCGACCACTCACAATGTTGGATGGAATACCCCAATGCTTCACCACATGTTTGAGGAATAACCGTGCTGTCTCTTTAGTAGTACAATCAGCATGGGCACCTATAAATGTGGCATATTTGTTGAATCGATTAACAATAATTATAATGCCACCACATCCCTCTGACGTGGGTAGAGAAGTGATGAAATCCATTGAGACACTCTCCCAAGGTCTCTCCGGAATGGGTAGAGGTTCCAACAACCCTCTTGGTGGATGTTGTTCAATTTTGTCTTGATGGAAAACAAGTCAAGTCCTCATATAAGCCTTTACCTCATCTCTTAACTGAGGCCAGTAGTAGACCGCCTTAAGTAATGCTAGAGTGTGCTTGGTGTCACGAGCTGACATTTTGATAGCAGAAATGCCCATGTGACACCTTGACTCCTCTAAGCCAAGGTCAGCCTTCCAACCATTCGGATAACAATGGGCACATTTTTCGCGCGACCGTATACCTCTACACACTTCCTTCTCTTGAAAAAATCTCACTGAGTCGTGCTCTCGAGCATCGATGAGTGCATCCATGCATCAAGCTCTTTAGCCAAGATACTCACATTGTTTATAGGTTCTCACTATAGCAAGGCAAATCACAACACTGATGCTCACCTAGGCATCCGCAAGTCAAGGTAGCATGTGTGGCTAAGAGCCAACACCAAGCTAACGTGTCAACACCTATCATCATGCCCTATTCGATACTACCCAAATAGCTCTCATCACTGTCTAGGGACTCCCATAAGTCCATTGTAACGTACTGGATAGCCAAGACCATTACACTGTGTATTTTAGATAGTGCTAGGCTCGCTAATCAAGTCATTTGGCCATAAACGTGATTAACGACTTAAGGTTGAATTTTTTGGATGAAAGGAATAGTCTTTTCATTAAAACGTTAAGTGCGTACATGGGATCCCAAAATAAACGTTTACAAGGTCATTTACAGTTCCAAAAAGGTAATTACAACTCAAAAATTACAAACAGTCGACTTAAGCGGCAAAATAGGGTTTGATCCAAGTTCTTCTGAGAAACCCAGGCCGTGGTGGTCGAGCAGCCGCATATGTACACATCGCCACCAAAACTCTCCAACTCATGGCTGGTCCAACTTCCTTTTTCCCTTACCTGCACCACATAGCACCCGTGAGCCAAGGCTCAACAAGAAAACTCAAACATGCTCTTAAGCAGTTAATAACATATTACAGAATCATAATAAGCATGCCTAGCAGTAATAACCCTACTCATGCATCCATTCTATTCAGATAAATGACTACAACATCATATCGGGGCCCATTGCCCTAAATAATTGACTAATAAGTCATATTAGGGCCCGGTGCCCTAGGATATGGGACCATGGAGTCACCTCGGGGCCCATTGGCCTATCCTCTGGATAACCAGCCCTGGAGCTGGCCCAGCGTACCTGGAACTTTAATTTTCCAACGACCATAGGGTCGGTCAAGCGTATAAAACGCTCCTGATTAGGCCTAACCATAACGACCAGCGCTCAACACGCTATTGCCGCCCTTAACTTATAAGTCAATGCTTTTCAATCAGATAATGCAAATAATCATACACCATTTAACAATTATCCAAATACATAGCATTCAAGCATGCTTAATCAAGAAATCACAAGCATAATCATAATCATGCACATTTACAGGTGCCTGAGCCCAAATCATAACTATATTTAACAACCGGGCCAAGACCTAATCACATACATCACGTATTGGGTGAAATTTTCTTACCTTTGGTCCAAGCGCAAGTAAATAAGCAAGCAAGAACGACTCCCAAGAAAGATCCTCTCCCGAGCCCTAGTAGTAACCTAGCCACAGCCCACAAATAATGTTCTCATTACCATTCGGTTCCATAATTGAACCCCGGGACTAATCCCTTACTAATCCCGTGCTCTCGGGATCTCCAATTCCCTTACACGGGGTGGTGAAATTGTCCCCCGAGCCCCTGGGCCTATGCCCTAAAATTACAAAACTAAGGCCCCAGAAAAATGGCCTGGCGCTGCGGCACTCAACCAGAGCCTCCTGCACTGGACCACCCTAGCATTGTGGCGCCCTTGCGCGAACCCAGAAATCTGGTTTTTTCCACCATTTTCTCCGAACTGAAATCCATGTAAACTTACCACTACTCCAAACCCAAACAAGAACTATACCCTAAAAACATTTCCAACCATCCTAAACAACTTATACACCCTAAAAACCAAGAAAAATTCTTAACCCAAATCAAAATCCAAGCATTAGTTTAAAACTTTACTAATACTTAAACCACAGAAGGAATCCACCAAAAAAAATAGAGCATAACCTTACCTTAATGAAGAATCATAACCCCTGTGTTGTTCCACTTCAATCCAGCTTCAATTCCCTTCAATTCCAATCTTTTCTCCTTAAAAAACATAAAACCCCCCAAAGCTTCAAGAGATAGAGATAGATAGAGAGAGAGAGAGAGAGAGAGAGAGAGAGAGAGAGAGAGAGAGAGAGAGAGAGAGAGAGAGAGAGAGAGAGAGAGAGAGAGAGAGAGAGAGAGAGAGAGAGAGCTGAGTGTTTCCTAAATGTTCTGTTTCCTTCCCCTGAAGCAATGACTAAGTCACTCCCTTGGCATAAAAAGGAAAAAAATGCCTGTAACGCCCTACTTCCTTAAAGCCGTTACTATGTGAGTTAAAAATGTGACATTAGCTCCCTAATCGAGGATTTAGGTCAAAAGTGTGACTAAACCGAAGTTAAAATCGTTTAATGACAAAAATTATAAAATTTGGACATTCATTGAAATTATATAAAGTTGTACAAACGGGATCCCAAAATAATGTTTAGAAAATACTTTACAACTCAAAAATACAATTAAGGTTGACCTAGGAGCAAAACAACCATTACAGTACATTTTCCCAAAACAACCATGACCGTGACAGTCAGGTAGGCCGAACATGTACCCGTCGCTCCACACTCTTCATACGCATGGTTGGTCGATCTTTCCTTTTCCATTACTTGCACCATAGAGCACCCGTGAGCCGAAGCCCAGCAAGAAAACTCAACACAAAACATATAACATATGCATAACAATCCACAATATGCAACAAAACAGCCAACGACTAAACACATAACAACCTACGCCGTCCTAGGCGCTTTACCAGGCCCTAGGTTCACGGTCTTCACCGAGCGGGTGGATACAACACCCTAAGAGGGTCTCACCCTAGCGGCCTGCACTCATCGTGCTTAAATATGATCCCAGCCCTTTACTGTACTCGGCTTCTTGCCGTTCTCGGCCTTCGTCGTTCTCGGCCCTCGTCGTTCTCGGCCTTCGCCGTTCATTCATAACATACATAATAACATTCACAGATATTTAAATGCATACAAAATACAAACATTAGGGTTGTGCCCTACAATACAAACAATAAGTCCACGCCTTGATCTACGGGTACAACAGTTTTCTTACCTTTTATACACACACTAGATTACAAGAGATGGCCCCTGAGTACGATCCTGTCCCAAAGTCTAAGCGGTCACCTAGTCACAAACCATAAATAGCATCCTCATTACAATTTGATTCCATAAACTAATCCTGGGACCAATCCCATGCTCACAGTAACTCCAATTCCCCCAAATGGGGTGGTGGAATCGACCCTCGAGCCCCAGACCAAATTCTCAAAAACTGAAAAAAATTGCCTTCCTAAATTTTTGCTTAGTGCTGTAGCACCCAAGAAGTAGCGTTGTAGCGCTACTTACAAAACCCAGAAGGACCCCTAGCACTATAGCACCCAAAGAGCAGCGCTGTAGCGCTCCCTACAGAACACAGAAACGAACACTGGTTTTTCCACCATTTCTTCGAACCCAAGCTTACCCAAATTGATTAATGGTGAAAAATATACATTTATTGATTTTAATAGTCAAAATAAATTAAGTTTTAATTAATATTTTCATGGAATTAATATGATTTATTTTATAAATGAAAATATTTGATTATGATTTAATTTATTGTTATTTTGTAGGAATTAAAGTTGTATTTTGGCACTTTGAAATGAAGAGGAAAGGAAACAATTAAATTTGAAAAAGAGAAGAGAAATATGGCATTTTTCTTGAAACATAGGGTCCAATCCGAAACCCCCAAGCCCAGGCCCAGCCTCATCTTTACTCTCTCCCTAGTGCCAGGTGGCACGCTCTTGTTGTGCCACACGTCCGGAGCCAAGCCACCAAAGCCGAGCCACACTAAAGCCGAGCCTGCTAGCCGCCTGCCAGCTACGCCTGCCACCTGACAGCCCCGCCTGCCACCTGACAACCCCGCCTGCCACGCCTGACACCTGTCAGCAGCCGCTGTGTGCGCACCTCAGGTTGCGTGCAACATCTCACTCTCCCAACCAGCTCCGGCCCAACATTTCCCCAGCTGCCATAGTGCTTCCAGCCCAATCCTTTAATTAGTTTGGGCCTTGAACTTCCCTGGGCCTTGAATTTCCCATTTTGAGCTTTAAAGCTCACATTTTTTTGGTGTTTTAGAAAAAGGGCATATTGACCATGCACCAAAATAACTAGGTTAATATTTATAATAAGATTTGTTTTTTCAAAATCATATTTTATTATTAATATTTTAGATTTATTTTGTAAACCCCATTTTGTTGTTTAATTTCTTTTTAGTCATTTTTTCCCTCTATAAATAGGGACTCTCATTTCACATTTTCAATGTAATTTTTAGGTAGCGAAACTCTACCAAATTTTAGTCTCATTTATCATATTTTCTCTCTAGAATTGCATGAGAATGTCTAGCATAATAGGCTAACCTTCTTAGGAAGGTTAGATAATCCTATATGCACTATGACTTTGTTTGGTATTTTTGATTCACCATGTGCCTAAAGTTTATATATTTGAGTGATTTATTTTATTTTATCTCTACTTCTTCATCTCTATTTCTTCATCTTGTTATCTATATTTATGTTTACTAATAGTATATAGATTTTGTCAAGCACTTTCTATGTATTATCAAATTAGTGAAAATAATGTAGATAATATCTTTATCATTTTCTCCATCTCATTCATATATATTTACTTTTGCTAAAATCTATATAGAATTAGTCACGCTCTTTCTTGTATTTTATAAATAGTAAAAGTAATATTTGTGTTAGGTTTTATGTCCAATATTTTATTGTATTATTGCCAATGGTATAATGTCAGTTTTAGATTTCTCATAAGATTTATCTCATCTTTCCATGGTAAAGAATAATAATCACTTAAATACATTTTTGTAAAACATATTTGGGCTTCAATGTTAAATCTTCCAAATGAATAGTTGGGATGTGAACTACTCATTTGTGTAATTTTTATGAATCAAAGATCTAAATAAATAAGTATGCATATTGGTGACTCTTGATCCTTCCTACTTGTTACCTATTGTTACATCACACTTTAGTCTATCTTTATTTCTAATATTTAAATCTCAAAAACAATAAAAATATCACTTGTTCTAATTTCCTCATATGATTTATCTCTTAACTTTATTTATTGATTAACTTTATTTCTTTGCCTCCTTGTGGAATCGACCGCCCGATCTATACTACAACCACCACTTAGTGGATGCATGTTTTGGGCGTTAAACACAAATCATTCCCCAAGTGTACCCAAGTCCCAATTGGACCCAAAACTCCTAATAAACAGCACATATGCATAAAAAACAAACCCAAACTCACATCCAAACTCCAAATCACTTAATGATCTAAAATTGCACAAAGCTTAACCCTAACCAGAAACTTTTCAAAAACTTAAAGGAATCCTTACCTTTAGAGAGGAATCTTGACCCTAGGCTGCCTCCAATGCCACTCCAAGCTTCAATCCTCAAATTCCAAAGCTTAAGTTCCTCAGAACTTCATCCCAAAACCCAAATTCAAAAATCAAATTCACATTCCTCAAGAACAACATAAAAGACCTAAAACCACATGAAAAACTCTTACCTCTTCTTAGATTTTGAGATTCCTAGGTGTGGATGGCTGCTAATCTCTTCCTTAGTTTGAATTCACTTCCAATTTCCTTCAAAAACCAGCTGCCTAGTCTTGTGCTCTCCTCTTTCTTCTTGAAGCGACCAAGGGACTCTTGAGAAGCCTAGAACGTGAAAGCTAACCTTCAGCTGTGGGTTTGTCTAATTTAGAGCCTAAATGACCATTTTACTCCTCCCTCTAACTCACTTTTATACTAAACCTCAAGGGAAACCTAGTTCTTTCACTCTTTTGCAAAAATAGCACTTATTCCCACTAATTTCACAAAAGTTACTAACACTAAGAGTTACCACTCACAACTAAACATCAATAACCATATTTGTGACTTTCTGCTAATACCGCGGGACAGGATACCCAAATGCTGAAACACAAAGCATAAATCCACACGCATACCCTCAATGGGTTCAATTTATAGAAATGCACATGTTTACCAAGCATGTGACTTTAAACACAATTAAATTCACATAATCACATTTATATTCATAATTACACACACTTAATTGCACAAATATTAAATTACGCCCTCCGGCACGCTAACTAAAGCTTGAATTATCTTTCTAAATTTCTGAGACGTTACAACTATCCCCTCCTTACAGAAATTTCGTCCTCAAAATTTTACTTGAATAACTCGGCATACCAAGCCCACATATCCGACTCGAGCTCCCAAGTAGCCTCTTCCACCTTTCTATTCCTCCACAACACTTTCACTAAAGCAATGGTCTTGTTCCGCAAGTCTTTATCTTTTCTGTCCAAGATTTGAACCGATTTCTCTTCATAAGACAATTCTTGATCCAACTCCAGATTCTCATAGCTCAGCACGTGCGTAGAATCTGATACATACTTCCGAAGCATGGATACATGAAACACATTGTGAACCCCTGATAGAGCTGGAAGCATCGCCAATCTGTAAGCTATCTCTCCAATCCGTTCTAGAATCTCAAAGGGACCAATAAACCTAGGGCTCAACTTGCCCCTTACTCCAAACCGTTTCACCCCTCTTAAGGGAGAAACTCTGAGGAACACATGGTCCCTGACTTGAAACTCTATGCTCCTGCGTCTCAATTCTGAGTAACTCTTCTGCCGACGTTGGGAGGCGAGCATTCGAGATCTAATCTTCTCAATCGCCTCATTGGTTCTCTGAACAACCTCAGGACCTAGATACCTCCTCTCACCCATCTCATCCCAATGGATGGGTGATTTGCACTTCCTCCCATATAACGTCTCATACGGAGCCACTCCGATAGTCGCCTCATAACTGTTATTGTACGAAAAGTCAATCAAAGGGAGATACTTACTCCAAGATCCCCCAAAATCCAGCACGCAAGCTCGCAACATATCGTCCAGTATCTAAATCATCATTTCAGACTATCCATCCATCTGACGATGATAAGCGGTACTAAACCGCAACTGTGTGCCCATAGTCTTCAGCAGGCCCTCCTTGTCGGATATTATCAACCTCGAAGCCCCATGTAGTCGTACAATTTCCTTCACATACAGTTCAACATACTATTCCACAATATAAGTTGTCTTAACAAGAAAGAAGTGGTCTAACTTGGTATACCTGTCAACAATCACCCACACCGAATCATGCTGTCCCACAGTCTTCGGTAATCTAAACACGAAGTCCATGGTGATATCCTCCCAATTCCACTCCGAAATCCCTAGAGGCTGCAGCAACCCTACTGGCCACATAATCCACCATATCCCTCTCCATTCCCGGCCACCAATATAGAGTTCTCAAATCTTGGTACATCTTCGTCGTACCTAGATGTAAAGAATAGGGAGTGGTATGACACTCATCTAAGATCTCCTGCCGGATACCGAAATCCATTGGAACGCAAATCTGACCTTTGTACTTCAATAATCCCATCTCTGAAATAGAAAAGTCTTTAGCCGCTTCGGCTAAGACGCCCTCTTTGTGCTCTCTCAACTGGGGATCCTCCTCTTGTGCCTCCTTGATTCTCTCAAGGAGCGTAGACTGAAGAGTGATGTTGGCTAACTGTCCAACCACCAACTTTATGCTTTCTCTAGTCATCTCTTCAACTAACTTATTTGATATCTGCCTCAAACTGAACAACTATCCTGGGCCCTTCTGACCCAACGCATCAGCTACCACATTGGCCTTCCCAAGATGGTATAAAATATCACAATCATAATCCTTTACCAATTCCAGCCAACGCCTCTGACACATATTCAGATCCTTCTGAGTGAAGAAGTACTTCAAACTCTTATGGCCAGTGTATATCTCGCACTTCTCGCCATATAAATAGTGTCTCCAAACCTTAAGTGCAAACACCATCGTTGCCAATTACATATCAGGCATGGGATACCTTTGTTCATACTCCTTCAACTGTCTCGACGCGTAGGCTATTACCTTCCCATCTTGCATCAATACACACCCCAAGCCCTGTCTGGAAGCATTACAGTAGACTACAAACTTCTCATTATTTGACGGCAGGCTCAATACTGGAGCGGTGATCAGTCGTCGCTTCAACTCCTTGAAACTGTTCTCAAACTTGTCTGTCCATACATACTTAGTCTTCTTACGCGTCAGTTCGGTCAATGGTATGGCTATTATGGAGAATCCCTCGACGAACCGTCGATAGTACCCTGCCAATCCCAAAATGCTCCTAACTTCTGGTACACTGCTCGGCCTGGGCCAATCTCTCACTGCCTCAATCTTACTTGGGTCCACTAGAATCCCCTCCTTACTGACAATGTGACCCAAAAATGTTACTTGAGGTAGCAAAAACTCACACTTACTAAACTTATCATATAACCTATGCTCTCTCAACCACTATAATACCAGACGTAGATGTTGCTCGTGCTTTGTTTCTGACTGAGAGTACACCAGTATGTCATCAATGAATACGATCACAAATTTGTCCAGATAATCCTTGAAGACTATATTCATCAGGTCCATAAAGGCTGCTGGGGCGTTGGTTAATCCAAAGGACATGACCAAAAATTCATAGTGTCCATACCTCGTACAGAAATCGGTCTTTGGTATGTCCTCCTATTTAATCCTTAACTGGTGGTAGCCTGACCGAAGGTCAATCTTAGAGAACATTGTCTTCCCTTGTAGCTAATTAAACAAGTCATCGATTCTAGGTATTGGGTACTTGTTCTTAATGGTCAACTTGTTCAATTCTCTGTAGTCAATACACATCCTTAAGGATCCATTCTTCTTCTTGATGAACAACAATGGAGCACCCGACGATGAAAAACTCATTCTAATGAATCCCAAACTAGTAACTCTTGCAACTGAATCTTCAATTCCTCCAACTCTGTTGGAACCATTCTATAAGGTGTCCTAGATACTGGCTCCGCCTTCGGTGCCAACTCTATGACGAACTCAATCTTTCGGTGTGGCAGCAACCCTGGAAAATCTGCGGGGAACAAATTAGGTTACTCACATACCAGTCTGGTCTCATCTGATCCGATCGAAACAACTCTAGAAGTATCCACAATGTTTGCTAGGAATCCTATGCAACCCTCTTGCATTAGGTCTCTAGCCTTCAGTGCTAAAATCATAGGTACTCACAGTCCACTCACTATCCCCACTAATACAAATGGTACCTCCCCTTCCAGTTCAAACCGTCCTACGCTTGCAGTCAATCGTCGCCCTGCACTTTAATAACCAATCCATCCCTAGGATCATATCAAAGTCATCCATTGCTAGCTCAATCAGATCCACAGACAACTCCCTACTATCTTTCTATACTAGCAATGCTCTACCCCATATCCTAAAGACTACCAGTTCCCCAGCCGGCAACAAAGTCTGAATTCCCCTAGAATACAAATCACTAGGTCTACACAGCTAATCTATCACTCTAGCAGAAAAAAATGAATGAGTAGCCTCTGAGTCAATCAATGTAGTAAAAGAAGAACCAGCACTAGAAATTTGACCTGTCATGATAGAGGGGCTAGCCTCAGCCTCAGTCTGGGTCAAGGTAAATACTCTGGAAGGAGTGAGGTTGTCGCTCTGTTTCGACTCTCCCCTCCTGACTTGTGGGAAGTCCTTCCTCAAATGACTAATGCTCCCACAAGTAAAGCAGGCCCTAATCCTGCACTCTTCCTGATGTCGTCGTCTGCACCGAGGACACACTGGGAAACTCCTCTAGTTGTCTCCCCCGCCCTGACAGCCACTGAAAGCACCTCGTGCTCTCCTATCCGAGCCAGGAGGAACAAAATAGTCTAGAGCCTTTCTCTTCTGTTCACTAGGGCCACTACCCCGGCTAGATCCAGTAAAATGAGGCACCGTCCTCCGAGCATCGCGCCTAGCAGTGCTTTCTCTCCATATCTGATCCTCGGCCCCCTCAATTTTAAGGGCCTTGTCCACTACTTGTGCATAAGTGGTAGTCCTCAGATCCAAAGTTATCTTGATGTCACGGGCGATCAATACATTCAATCCCTGCACAAACCAATCTCTCCGCGCCATGTCAGTCGACACCAAATCCAGCGCGAACTTTGCTAATCGGTCAAACTTCAATGCATAATCGGTAACCGCCATCCGGTTCTGAGTCAGGTTTGTAAACTCATCCACCTTCGCAGCTTGGATTGCGACACTGTAATACTTCTCATTGAATATATTTCTGAATTCTTCCCAGGTCATGGTTGCAATATTTCTTCTTTGCAACACAACATCCCACCAGATGCAGGCATCTTCTCCCAACATGTAGCTGGTGCAAGCTACTCTCTCATTTCTTTCCACCCTCACAAAATCCAGGATTGAAGAGATCATGTTCATCCACTGCTCTACTCGCAGTGGGTCTGGACCACCCTCGAAGGTGGGAGGATGCTACTTCTTGAACCTCTCATACAAAGGTTCCCACATATTCTCCATAACAGGCTGGGCTGGCACTAGTGCAACAACCTATGGAACCTGTAACCCAATGCCCTAAGGAGGGGCTTGCTGCCTCAACTGTCGAAGCTATTCTTTTGTTTGGTGAAGTCTAGCTTCCATCTCGACAAATAACTATTGCCAATTCAGTGGGGCAGGTGGAGGGTCCTGACCTTGGTTGTTATCCTCAGCCCTATTGCCGCGGAGTCTGATTGATCGCCGAGGCATTACTACAATATGCCTGCAATCAATGATGTCGCACATTAGGCATGATAACAACATCCAAAACCACCTCCCAATCTCATCAATCAATCACAACCACCAAGTCCACATATCACAAATAACATACGAAAATCAAGGGGGCCATGCCCTAGCATCATGCATATATCAACACATTCATCATGCTCTATATATATATTCAGGCAAACATGGCACTTAATCAAGCAATCAAACATATAATTCATTAAATACCATCCAACCCTTAGTCGAGCTTGTCACTGGCAGTGAGCGTACATGTTCGGTCGATCTCCAGGAACCATAAACCTTGGCACGCTCAAATACCAAGTTGTAACGCCCTACTTCCTTAGAGCCGTTACTATGTGAGTTAAAAATGTGCCATTATCTCGCTAATCGAGGTTTTAGGTCAAAAGTGTGACTAAACTGAAGTTAAACACGTTTAATGATAAAAATTATAAAATTTGGACATTCATTGAAATTATAGAAAGTTGTACAGATGGGATCCCAAAATACTGTTTAGAAAATACTTTACAACTCAAAAATACAATTAAGGTTGACCTAGGCGACAAAACAACCATTACAGTACATTTTCCCAAAACAACCCTGGCCGTGATGGCCAGGTAGGCCGAACATGTACCCGTCGCTCCACACTCTCTGTAGTCATGGTTGGTCAATCTTTCCTTTGCCCTTAGTTGCACCATAGAGCACCCGTGAGCCGAAGCCCGGCAAGAAAACTCAACACAAAACATATAACATATGTATAACAATCCACATTATACAACAAAATAGCCAACGAATAAACACATAGCAGGCTACGCCGTCCAAGTTTCTAAACCAGGCCTTGGGTTCGCAGTCTTCACTGAGCGGGTGGATACATCACCCTAAGAGGTTCTCACCCTAGAGGCCTGCACTCAACGTGCTTAAAGTCGATTCCGACCCCTTGCTGTACTCATCTTCTTGCCGTTCTCGGCCGCGCCGTTCATTCATAACATACATAATAATATTCAAGATATTTAAATGCATACAAAACACAAACATTAGGGCCTCACTCTACAATACAAACAATGGGACCACGCCCTGCTCTACGGGTACAACATTTTTCTTACCTTTTATACACGCACTAGATTACAAGAGACAACCCCCGAGTACGATCCTGTCCCAAAGCCCAAGCATCACCTAGTCACAAACCATAAATAGCATCCTCATTAAAATTCGATTCCACAAACCAATCCCATGCTCTCAGGAACTCCAATTCCACCAAACGGGGTGGTGGAATCGACCCCCGAGCCCTCGGACCAAATTCTCAAAAACTGAAAAAATTGCCTTCCTGAATTTTTGCCTAGTGCTGTAGCACCCAAGAAGTAGCGCTGTAGCGCTACTAACAAAACCCAGAAGGACCCCTAGCGCTATAGCTCCTGAAGAGCAGCGCTGTAGCGCTCCCTACAGAACCCAGAAACGAACACTGGTTTTTCCACCATTTCTCCGAACTCAAGCTTACCCAAATCATTCCTCAAGTGACCCAAGTCCCAATTGGACCCAAAACTCCTAATGAACAACATAAACAACACATATGCATAAAAAACAAACCCAAACTTACATCCAAACTCTAAATCACTAAATGATCTAAAATTGCACAAAGCATAAACCTAACCAGAAACTTTTCAAAAACTTAAAGGAATCCTTACCTTTAGAGCAGAATTTCGACCCTAGGCTACCTCCAATGCCACTCCAAGCTTCAATCCTCAAATTTCAAAGCTTAAGTTCCTCAAAACTTCATCCCAAAACCCAAATTAAAAAATCAAATTCACATTCCTCAAGAACAACATAAAAGACCTAAAACCACATGAAAAACTCTTACCTCTTCTTAGATTTTTAGATTCCTAGGTGTGGATGGCTGCTAATCTCTTCCTCAATTTGAATTCACTTCCAATTTCCTTCAAAAACCAGCTGCCTAGTATTGTGCTCTCCTCTTTCTTCTTGAAAACTTGAACCAAATGACCAAGGGACTCTTTAGAAGCCTAGAACGTGAAAGCTAACCTTCAGCTGTGGGTTTGTCTAATTGAGAGCCTAAATAGCCATTCTACTCCTCCCTCTAACTCACTTCTATACTAAACCTCAAGGGCAACCTAGTTCTTTCACTCTTTTGCAAAAATATCACTTATTCCCACTAATTTCACAAAAGTTACTAACACCAAGAGTTACCACTTGTTACCACTCACAACTAAACACCAATAACCATATTTGTGAATTTCCGCTAATACCGCGGGACAAGATCCCCAAATGCCGAAATACAAAGCACATAGCATAAATCCACACACATACCCTCAACGGGTTCAATTTACAGAAATGCCCATGTTTACCAAGCATGTGACTTTAACCAAAATTAAATTCACATAATCACATTTATATTCATAATTACACACACTTAATTACACAAATATTAAATTACGCCCTCTGGCACGCTAACCAAAGCTTGAATTATCTTTCTAATTTTTCGAGACGTTACAATGCCCCTTGCTAAACCCTTACTCATCAAACATCCCCAAGGGAAAATCCCTTTTTTGCCACTTTTTTTCTCGCTAATTAATGCCTCATAATTCCCGTTATCTCAAATATCCTCGAATAATCACTAAATAATTTTCCATTACCCAATAAATCATGGTAATGCACTAAATTACCAAAATACCCCTAGGCTCACCCCGAGCCGGGTATTTGACCTCGTTATTACTAAACCGCTAACTCACTCCCTAGGATCGTCTAGTGTCGAATAACCGAAACATATCCACATAATGATGTGGTCTTAATCATGTAACAGACACACACACACACACACATATATATATATGTATTCAAATATGCACTCAACATGCCAAAATTACAAAAATGCTCTTGTAATAAGAAACGGGCCCGCATGCATACTTAATACACCTAAACATGCAAATAAAATCATATTATAATATAACTCACATAATTCATATAATCATGCATATCCTCACATAATAATGTAATTAAATCAATTATTGTCCTCTTGGCCCCCTAATCAAGGCACTAAGCCTTATTAGGGAAATTGGAACGCTACATTCATGGTCCAATCCTCAAGGCACCATGCCTTCACTCATGTTGGCAGGCCATTGAGACTAGCTTCCAAACTAGTAGCACACACTGGACCTCAGTCCTTCTCAAGCATTGCACACCTTCTAATGCTTGTTTGCTAACAAGTCCCATGAATGACTTCCCGTGCCATCTCATGTCAAGACTTGTGGCCATGGCGCGCTACGACATCTCTCGAAGGTTTGTGCCATGTTCCATGCAAGCGGCATATCGGCAAGCCAAGGGAACTGTACCCATAAACCTCTGGTAGCACACTTCAACGCACTACCATGGCAACCCGGTAATGTCCATGAGTACTCCCACTCATGGAGACATATGAGTCCCCTCATGGTCCTCATATGCCCGCTCTACTAGCCCTCCCGACTAGTAGTAGCTCACTTGACGCACCTGCGCCAGGGGGTGGTGGAGAGCTGACACCATGTGCTCCTCATAGATAGAGCCTTATGAGCTTTTAGCCTTCTACCAGGAACATATATGAATTTTTCTTGGGAGACATATTTGGATCTCAGCTCGCTAATTCTCTGAATCTCCTAAATCCAATCGCACCATTGCATTCATTGCCCCTTTAATATGGGAACTATCATGTCCCATCCAATTCTGGGTAATATTGAAGATATTTATGAAAATGTCACTGCCGTACAAACTAGGCATCAACATGCTCACTAGCTTGCACCCTTGCCTACGCATCTGATCGAGCACCAACCTATCTTGTAATATGCCTTCTAGGCCAGCATGTTACACTTGGCACCTAGGTGACCAGCCCACAAGGAATCATGGCACTCTTTGATTAGCTCTTTTCTCGGGTTACCCCATCTCAGCACATATACTCATTTTTCCTTTGAATAAAGCAGTCCATCGCTTACCCAAATTTGTCGAGTCTTTCCTTCATAGATAAGAGTAAGAATATTCTTCGCAATAGGTTCATGCTCTAACCCTTCCTTGATTCTCTCCATTAAAGGGCTGATAGATTGACTTAAGGCTGCCAACTCAGCTTTTTCGACTAAGCGCGTCTACAACCACGTTAGTCTTGCCTACCTTGTACTCTAGCTTGTAGTAAAATTATGCCAAGAAGTCTTTCCAACGAGTTTTCTTATGGCTTAACTTCTTTTGTGTTTGGAAATAGCTAGTAGCTACGTTATCTGTCTTGATCACAAAGTTACAACCCAACAAGTAGTGTCGCCATGTTCTTAAGCAATGGACAATTGTTGTCATCTCTTGCACTGTATAGCGATGCTCGGTGTCATTGAGCTTCCTAATCTCATATGCTATGAGAAGTCCTTCTTGAATTAATACCCCTCCAATGGGAAAGTTTGAAGCATCTGTGTAAAGCTCAAAGATCTTGGAGTGGTTGGGTAGAGAAAGTACAAGTTCCTCACTGATGGCCTTTTTCAAGTCTTCAAATGAATCTTTGCACTTATTTGTCCACTTCCATGGTTTGTTCTTCTTGAGTAGATCTGTAAGTGGTGTCGCTCTTGCTAAATAGGACTTGATGAGCCTCCTATAATAGTTCACAAGTCCAGGAAAGATCGTAATGCTGGAACTTTTGTAGGAGGTTCCCATTCTATAATAGCTTGCACCTTTGCATGATCCATTATAAGATTTCCATCCTTGATCTTATGCCCCAAAAAACATTACTTCTTCTTGGGAAAAAGAACACTTCTCCTTATTGACATACGATTTGTGATGCCTTAAGATTTCAAACACCTTTCGCAAGTGCTCAAGATTTTTTTTCCATAGTTTGGCTATATATCACTATGTCATCCAAATAAACTACCACAAATTGATCAAGATATGGATGGAATATCTTGTTCATGAGGGTGAAGAATATCGCAGGTTCCTTTTTAAGACCGAAAGGCATAACTAGAAACTTGTAAGCACCATACCTAGTCATGCACGTGGTCTTGGGCTTGTCTCCTTCAGCTATACGCACCCAGTAGTACCCTGAGCGCAAGTCCAACTTGGAGAAGTATCTAGAATTCCTCAACTGATCGAACAAATTAGCAATAATTGGTATGGGGAACTTTTTCTTTACTGTGATCTTGTTTAGAGCTTGATAATTGATGGAAATCCTTAAAGAACCATCCTTCTTCTTTTGGAAGAGCACTGGTGCACCATATGGGGATTTTGAAGGTCGAATAAATCCAAAATCCAACAACTCCCTTAGTTGTTTTCGAAGATCCTCTAACTCTAGTGGTGACATCCTGTCTGGAGTCCTTGTAGGTGGTTTTGTGCCTAGCTCTAACTCGATCTCGTGATCTACCTCTCTTCTTGGTGGCAAATGCTTAGGCAATTCCTCAAGCATAACGTCTTGGACTCATCCAAGATACCTTGCACTTATGTTGGCAAGTTGGCTTGTAATGTCAACTCCTCGTCATCATGTTTTCTCAAGATGGCCAAGTATATTTCCTCCTATTTCTTTAAGCCTTTCTTGAATTTTAAGGCCGAAAGAGCTTGCTTCTCCAGCTTGGTGGTCCTTTCCTTTGGTACCACACATGCCTTAACACCGTCCATGATACACATAGAATTTGAAAATGGAACTAGGAAAGCTCTTACTTGATCAAAAAATTCCTTACCGAAGATGATGGAGAAGTCATCCATGGGAGCCATCGAGAAATCAACTATTTCAATCCATTTACCAAGACTAACTTTCCCTCCTCGAATAACACCTTGGATTAGTCATGTTGCTGAGTTTACTACCTTAATGGATACTTAGCCATCAACAACTTTGAGACCAAGTTGTTTTGCTTCATCTATTGAGACAAAGTTATGGGTCGCATCTGTGTTGATTAAGGATTTGGTTGATTTTCCATCAATTGTTGCTTCCACGAACATCAACCTTTTGATAGGTAACTTAGGTGTTGATTGCAAAGTTTTAATCTTCTTCATCAAACCCATATGTCTGCCAGTGTCATCTTTGCCTCCTGCTTGGTCATCACTATTTGAAACTAAGGCATTTAATGCTTTCCTTTTTGGACATTCACGTGCCCAATGTGGTCCATCACATATGAAGCACTTCAATTGGGACTTGGAACCACGATCCTCATTTGCCTTGCCTTTGTCCCATGGCTTAAACAACGGTTCTCCCTTGTGGTTCTCGTAGTCATGTTCCTTGGTTTGGTCTCCCCTATTCTTTGATCCACCATTCTTCTTGTCTTTAGCCCTGAAACCTTATTTTTTGGAGTAGTCGATAAGACTCTTAGCATCTGCAATTGCGTTCAAGTTTTGCCCACAATTGAAGACCATCCATGAAAAGGAACAAAGCATCCTTGTATGATGTGTCGAGGACCTTGAGCATCAAGGTTATGAATTCCTTCACGTAGTCTCTTATGCTTCTCGATTGCTTCAAACGTCAAAGACAACCCATCACCTCATCTTCAACATTTATCAGGCTAAATTGTCCTCTAAAATCCTTCTTGAAGTCCGCAAAGGAGTTTATACTGCATAATCCTCATTGCATATCACCATGCCTACGTCTCCACCACAACATAGCTGTATCGGTCAAGTACATGGCTGCAGTGTGAATCTTTCCAGCATCATCCATCATGTTGGTGCCCTCAAAATACTACTCAACACCCTATAGGAAGTTTTCAACTCCCCTAGCATTCCGTGCACTATTAAAGGTCTTTGGCTTGGGAAGTTCAACCTTTTTTGCCTCAACAATGGTGGTTGTGTTTACCCCTGAAACCAATGTGCGTTGACATAATGCAAGTTCTCCATTTAATTATTCCACTCTAAGTGCAACATTAGTAATCTCTCTTTGAATGAGATCACGTACCTTCAAAAGTTCACTCCTCAACTCGTCGACCTCGTGCCTTAAACCCTAATCTAGCTCTGTCATGGACTCCTTTATCGCTGCATAGATCTCCACGTACTCAGCCTCAAAGACATTGCAATGTGCCTCAAGGTTGTCAACACACTCAATCAACCCTGACAAATCCTCTTAGACATTCTTCATCCGTCCCTCCAAGTTATATAGTGTTATGATTGGTTAAATACAAAAGATAAGTGTTAAAATACAAGCAAGGTATAAACACTTAGTAAATTTCACATAGAAAAGATGTGAAGTTTGAGCTTCAATTGTAGGCACTTTAAAAATGTGTTTTTGGGTCCAAAATGATGCATGAAGGTATCTAAGGGTTCCCAAAAAGTTTGGTAGAATTTAGAGCATTTTTAGCATTTCACCTAGCAGGCGATACATCATGCAGGCAACGCGTTGCCTACTGTAGTATGTACAAGTTAGTGAAATACTCTTAATGACGTGTTTTACAAGTCTAATCCTATTGGTTAGACCTAATGACAATGCCTACTCTATATAAGGGTCAAAATAGTATTTTGGAAGACTTGTTCACTCTTTCCAATCTTTCTCTACCCCCCCCTCTATCTCTCTCTCTCTAGCTCCAAGAATCTCTAGTTTTCTCCAAGAACTCTAAAAAAAAAGTGCTTGACTTTATGAGTTTAAGGCTTGTTCAATCTCAATCTTCATTTCCTTAAGAGAAGGCCTCAAGCATCTAGGTGACTAGGAAATAGAGTATTAGGATAGCATTTTGCAACATGTATAAGCCTTGGATTTGTGATTTTGCATTGTTCAAAAGGTTTGCTCAAAGTGGTGGTTTCTCCTAGGGTTTTAAAGCTTCATCAAGGTTGAAGAAGACCATCCATCTACTCGGGTTTGCAAGTTCTTTCTTAATTCTTTTTTAGTCTCTATCAATCCATTTTATATGTAGATTCTAAATTTTGAGGTGGTGTTATGTCATTCTCCCCTAATAAGTAGTGCCTCTGAGGTCTTGGAAGCTTCCTTAGGAGCCATAATTATTTAAAGCATCAAAGTAGTAAATCTTCAGAGTAACAAATTGCTTGACCTAGCTCTGATACAAATTGTCACACTCCTAGCCTACAACTAGTAATCGTGCGACACTTAGGATGGTCCGTTGTACTAAGTCAGCCTTCCCAATCCCAACTGATCCTCAAAATGGAGTAAATAGAGACTTAGAGTGATGAAGAACTTTAAGAGATAATTAGGGAGTACAATGAGAGTATAAAAGAGTGCTTTATATTACACTTGAGATGCTTTGTACAAGTTGCCTAAGTTAGCTACAAATGAACCCCAATGGGCTATTTATAGTTAACACCATGATCATGAGTGGCTAGGATCTTGCCACATGTCTAGATCCTATAAAGTTTCTAGAATGTACATGGAATACTACCAGTATATTCTATATTATCTACAAAAAATCTAGAACCTTCTAACCAAGTCTAGTCAACTTCTAGAGTTGTCTAGTTCCCTCTTCATAGTTCTTAGTGTTAGGAACGAGTTTCCTAATACGCAACAGAATGGTGGTGGGGTTGGCCCAGTGTACAACAAAAAATTTGTAACATATTTAAACTACCTTTAAATATGTAGATCCATTAATATACATACATTAATCATAAGCAAGTTAAGGATAGAATTCATACCTTTTGAGCCTATCAAGTGTCCTTGCTATCTTTTCGTATTTAGAACGATCTTCCTCTCCAAGCCGCTCCCACGTACTCACACCAAGATCTTCCAAGGCGTTCTCTACACCTCAAGAAGTGTGTGGGCACTTAGAGAATGAATGATAGTTTATTTGTGATTCTACTTGATGTACTCAACACATGAGATCAAGAGAATAGGCCTGAGAATTGGTTCTTTATTTTTTAGGGAGAGAAAACTATCGTTTTATTTTTCACAGAGCGAATGTTCTGAGTTGTCTCACATATCTGAATATTTTTCTGATTAGTCATACTTAAAAAGAAAATATTCAAATTTAAAAAAATAAATTTGTAACCATTTTACAATTTACTTTTTAATTAATTAATTATTCTATTAATGAAAAAGTCCAAAAACCAATTTTTGAATTATCCGTTAATTAATTAAATAAATAAAAATGAAAATCAAATCCCTGAAAATTGCCCTACACGCCACACACACTGTGTGTGCACGTGTAGCCTCCCTAATTTTAGGGATGTTGGTTTTTCAATTTTTATTTAATTATTTATTCAAACTTCTTTGTCAGATAAGATCTAACAACCTGATAATTAATTCAAATTTGAATTAATTATCTTTTTAATTAAGTATCAAATATAATTAATTATTTGAATAAATATTAATCTTTTAAATTCAAATCCAATTTGAACTTATCAGATTATTATCTCCCACTCAAATAAATATATTTAATTAATTCTACCAATTAATTAAATCCAATATTTTCGAAAATAAATATTTAATTTATTATAATTTCGAAAATTATAATTAATTAATTACTTAATTAAATTTAGAAATTAATTTAATTATTTAATATAATTTAAAAAATTATACAAAAATTAAATATTAATTAATTTTATTAACTACAAATAATTTGTAATTAATTAATTAATCACTATTATCATATAATTGCATATTTGGCCTGAAGAACAAATTTCTTCTTAAATATGTCTTTAAACTATTTTTCCCTTCATATCAACTCTTACCTTGGATAATGTTGATAGAGCCGCTATGGGGACCTATGGACCTATAATTCCAAGCTCCAATAAATTTGAGATTATTAATTAAACTCTTTAATTAAATAATCTTAATTTATTAATCTCATGATTATTCCACTATAAATATGAGACTGCACTCTTATAATTATAGACATTTCATTTACTGAGTACTTTATAATCATAAAGCGTCCATTGATATGATCGTTGCATACAACTTGACCCTCTAATAATGGTTCATAATTAATCGAGAATAAAATTACCGTTTTACCCTTTTAATTATCTCTTGTTTCCTTAAGTACCATTGACTTTACTAGTGAAGGTTAATTCATAACTACATTATGAAATTGAGCTCAATAACCTTTTAGTCCCAAAAGTCAACCCTTAGGAGAACCATCATTCAATCTCTTGCGAGAAGGCATAGATTCCATATCTGTATACTATGTCCCCAACCATCTACATTAATGAGTTACCAAAACAAAAGTTTCTAGCTTGATCATTCTAACAGACCCTAACAAGTGAATAAAATAACTCATATAACATAAACAGTAGTTCATAGTAACTTAAGGATTAAGATCTATTTGTATATGATCATCAGTTGATATATTTAATTAATACTTCGAAACGGTATTTAGCTAAGTATTAATAAACATATCTGGTCCAGTTCTATATACTCTCTAATATATAAAGCACCTCCACTAAAGTGTCTTACCACACTAGTGATCCGGATCTAGATCACATGTATTCATAATACTAGTGGACCGTACTTGCAGTAATTAATCTAAAGATTCCATAACTTTATTTTACTGCGAACTATTCAAGTTCATTTATCTCAAACACAATCCTCCCGTACCAATACGTGTTTGAGATCACATATATGAACTTAGGAATTTTCCTAATAATTACATAATATTATCATAGAATAATATAGTCCATAAAATATATGCATAACAAATTCAATTTATTTATTTATTTCATAAAACAATGTCTACTACATATGCTTTCAGGGCACATTTCCAACACTTAGAAGATCTAGAGTATTCTTGTAACGCCCTACTAATCCAGGACCATTACACTGTGTGTTTAAAATAGTGATCAACTTGTTAAGCGAGTCATTTGGACTCAAAAGTGTAATTAAGACTAATCAAAGGTTAGGTATTAAAAATTTTAGTCAAAAAGGACAAACTTTCTCCATTAAAACTTAAAACAATTACAGGGATCCCAACAAGAGTTTTTAAATTACACTCAAAGTTACAAAAGTAGTTTGCCTAAGTAGCAAAATCAGGCTGGTAACTTAAGTCCCTCGCACTACTCAACTGCGGCGGCCGAGCTGGACATATATGTACGTGCCGCTTCAAAGCTCTCCAACTCATGCCCGATTACGTCTTGTGACATCCCAAAAATGCTATTAAGCCTTAGTGCCTTGATTAGTATGCCAGGAGGGCATAATTGGATATATATGTGTGTGAAATCGATTGATTAAATGTGTGACTACGTGGCATACATGATTTATATGATAATGTGGATATATATGCATGTTTTATGGGTAATAACTATGCATGTGGGCCCGTTCTTGTTAATAAGGGCATATTTGTAATTTTGGCCCGTTGAGGGCATAAATGTGATTATATGTGTTAAATAATTGAGACCACATTATTATGTGGATATATTTACAGTATTCGGCTCGAGGCGATCCTAGTGAGCAAATTAGCGGAATAGTCACAATAGGGTCTAATACCCGGCTTGGGGTGAGCTTAGGGGTATTATGGGGACTTAGTGCGTATTTGAGATTTATTGGTTAACAGACAATTATTTGGTGATTAGTTGGGCACGTCGGAATTTATTGGGAAATTATAGGAATATTCGAGGAATTAGCAGGATGTGGCAAATAATGGGATTGCCCTTGGAGGCATTCAGTGGCTGAGGATTAACATAGTGGTAATTTTGTCTTTTAGAGGATAGACTTAGACTTGGCTTGGGGGCACTAGAATTAACTAGAAACATCTCAATCCTCTCCCATGTTTGCTCTCTCTCTCTCCCTCTCTTGGTGATAGTTTGGAAGATTGAAAGAAAGGGCACCAATTCTTTGAAGTTTGGGGCTGAGAATTTAGGAATCAAGCTAGGAGCACAATTGGAGTTAGCTCAGGGTCATAATTGCAGTTGAGGTAAGGATTGTGTTCTGATTTTTCATAGTACTTTTGCTGTAGTTAGAGGTTTTGTTGAGTTATGAGGTTAAGGTCTAATTTTGAGATTTCAGCTAATTTATAGGTTATAAATGTTTTATGAGTTGCAGTGAACCTGTTAGGGGTTTGATTTTGGGAAAAAGAAAGATTTTTGGTAGGAAATTCTAAGGATTTTTGGATTGAAAACGTTGGGAATTTCTGGGTTTTTGGGCTCGAGCTGTGGCTTTGTTCTTCAAGCGCTGCGACTCGTATGAACTACGAGGCTTGGGAGCCTTTGAAACCATCCAAGCGCCACGACCCATGTCCCCATGATGAAAGCCCAATTCTGTCTAACTTGTAGCGCGCCGCAGCCCTAAAGGACTGGGACGCAACTCAAATAGGGATTAAGGGCTATAACAGGGTTTTAAGCCCGAGAACCCAAATTTAAGGGCTTGGGAAGGATCCTACTACCAGGTTTAGTAGGATTCGAAGTCCCGAAGGTTAGTATGTTATTCTAAAGCTTTTAATTGGTTTAGTTTTTAATGGTTATACATTATCGCTTTGTGACTGGGGTTATCGTTAAGGCTCTGGATTGAGGACCGTGCTCGGGACCATCTCACACCTTTAGCTCGGGACTTAAGGTAAGAAAACTGCACCCGGGTTGTGAATGGGGCTTAAACCCCTAGTAAAGAGTATGTTATGATTGTTAATATATCTGTATCTGAGAATATCTAGATAGGCATGCTTGTATAGGTTGCCTTTGATTGCTCGATGTGCAATGCATATTTATGAATATATCTATTTTGAAGGCCGACCTAAGGGTGCCGGGGGCCGATAGCAAGCGTGCGGAATGCAGCCCGGCCTAAGCGTATCGGGGTTGGCTATAAGACGAGAGGACTCGGCCTAAGGGCGTCGGGCCTGAACATTATACAATAACAGAAGTGTTGTTTGCACTTAACTAATTGTATTGATTGATGTGATTGGTTTATGTGTTTGTTGAGCTGAATATTACTGTTAAGCTTATTGTTTATATCATGATGTTGATTGAACTTATTGATCTAAGTTTACTGTGTTGGTTTTTATTGATCAAATCAGAGATTATACGCAGCGGAACAACAATCAAATTGTCAGTTTAATCCCAAAAGATTTCTAGATCTACTTCTTCACATACATATATATATTGAATCAAAGACAAGAATAGAAAAAATACCTCAGGTCCTTCCTTGCTGCTATCTTTTTGTATGGCTAAATCCTTGAGATCTCACACCAAGATCTTCCAAAATGTTCTCAACACACAAAGAACGAGTGTGGGCTCGCTATACAAATAATAGGCAAAAAACTATTTATTAGGTGTTATCAACACATGAGATCTGATAAAGTTTGGACCTAGGTTTTGTAAAGAACAATGACTTTTGATTATCTCACTGTTCTCTTTCTCTGAGAGAGATTTCTAGATATTTTTCTATCCCTGAAAAGTTATGTTCTGTAAAACTGATATCCTATATTTAATATATCCAATATATTAAAATATTTGTTATTTTAAACAAATTCAAAATAACTGATCAGTTATCAAATTTTTGTTTAAATAATAATATTTTAATCATATTAAAATATCTCATTATTTATTTAATATTTAAATAACTAAAACTGTGGAATCAAGAGACTGAACACACTCTCTTATGCGTGTAGCACAGTGACTGTGCACTGTGCTACACGTGTACCACGTGCCTGTGATGGCATGTGATTTTTCCCAATTTTTATTATTATTTAAATACCAAAAATCCCAAAAATAAATTAATTCAAAATTAATTATATTTTTGTTAAATCAAATAATTAATTAATTCTCAATTAATTAATTACTCATAATTAAACAATAATTATGTTTGATACATAGAAAAATATTGTACTTATCACATAAGTCCTTTTTGCCCATTTTTTGTGTTTAGCTTTGTCAGTGATTGTTTGAACCATTTCGGGGACCATGGACCTATAACATTAAGCTCCAATAAATAAACTAAATAATTAAACTCTTTAATTATAATAGTTAATTTATTAATTCTGATATTACTCCATTATAAATTCAGAATTGCACTCTTTATGTTATAGATATACTTTTACAGAAATCTTTTCTTAAGTCGTCCATTGATATAACCATCTTACAATAGTTCAACCCTCTAATTAATTAGTTCATAAATTAGAATGGAAGAAGTACCATTTTCCCTTTCTAATTTACTTCTTATTCCTTAAGTACCATTAATTCACTAGTGAATAATTAATCTATAATCTAATTATAGATTTGAGCTCAAAATCATTCAGTTCCAGAATTAACCCTTAAGGGAACTAATATACGATCCGTTAGGAAAGATTAGATTCCGTATTGTTGATACATGTTCCCAGCCATCCATGATATTAAATCTCCAAAACAAAAGTCATTAGCCTCATTCTTTGAAGAGACCTTAACGAATGAATCAAAAGATTTAATAAACATGAACAGGAGTTCATGAACACTCAGAATTTAGGTTGATCTATAAATGATCATCAATTATGATATGAATTACAAGTCTTTATTGTTAAATGATTTTTGGATAAAGACTTTAATTCATATCGGCCCATGTCATATATAATCATATTATATAAAACACCTTTACCGAGATGTCTTTCCACATCAATAATCCGAATCTAGATTATTTGTATCATTATGATACTCAGTAAACCGTACTTACAACTCCAATTAAAGAATTCCATAACTTTAATTTGTTATTGTTGACTATTTTTATTCATTCATGTGATCTTAATTCTCTCGTACTAATACAAGATCACATCCTCAATAATGAATATGGAAATTTTCTAATATTTACAAAATTATTCAAATAATAATTTAACAATCTAAATATAACAATAATAATGAACCATTGTATTTATTTATTCACAGAAAAACACAAATGTCTTTACATGCTTTTAGGACACACTCCTAACATACTGTGCATATACTATGGCTTAATTGTGCTTGTTGAATTAAGTTTTATTGCTGAGCCTTGGCTCATGGGTGCTATGTGGTGCAGGTAAGGGAAATGGAAAGTTGGACTAGCCGTGAGTTGGAGAGCTTTACGGGTGGTGTGTACATCAGCAGCTGCTCGATCGCCACGACTGAGGGATTGACAGGGACTAGAGCTAAATTGTATTTTGCCACTTAGGCTGGCTTCAGTTGTATTTATTTTGAGGGTTGTAATTGCCTTGAAAACACCTTTTTTGGGATCCCGTGTACAAACTCTTACATTTTAACGAAAAACAACTATTTTACGATCAAAATCGTTTAACCTTAATGCGTTAATTGACCTTAGTAACACGTTTATGTCTAAACAACTTGATTATGAAGTCTTGCACTATTTAAAATACACAGTGTAATGGTCTTGGCTATTTAGGGCATTACACGTCTAGTTCACCCTTACCTGCACCATAGAGCACCTGTGAGTCGAGGTCCAGCAAGAAAAGTTTCACAAGATATGTGTAACAATTACAACATGAACATATAAAAACTGATAAAGATACAATTTGCATAATTTATAAATCACGGCCACACATATAATCGATAATCATCATGACATTCTATAACAAACAATATCAAGCGATCGGCCTCACCAACACCATATGTATGATCGATGCCTAATAGAGTATGTCTCCTGGCACTAGGACTATGGTAATAACTGCGTACTTTGCATCACCAACACCATATGTACGGTCGATGCCTAGTAGTGTGCGTCTCCCAACACTAGGCACAATGGTTGCATACTCACAAACAATCAAGGTATATAATAACCATACACCATCTAGCTCATTACCTAATGCAGTCATAACCATTTCTAGATGATATAAGGCTAATGCCCACTCTATGTGCAATGTCAATTTTTCTTACCTCAATTCCTGCATGAATAGTGAAACGATCCCGAGTGCGATCACTATCCTGAGCCTCGTGGAAACCCTAGTCACAACATAAGTATACACTTATTAGGAACCAAATCTAGATTCTGAGTTCCAATCTAATCTCTAGCCATTGGAACCACTAACTCTAGCCAATGGGGTGGTGGAAATGACCCCCGAGCCCCTAAGTGGGCCCCAAAAAAACCCCAAGGAACCCCAAACAATTTCCCATATATTCAGAAACAAAAAATTCAGGGCACTTGGCGCAGTCGCGCCCACAAAATATTTGGGTTTCTGGGGTACTAGCATGGTCGTGTCTAACCCTGATGCGGTCGCGCAAATGGCCTGAAAACAAAAAATTGAACTAAAAAATCCCTCACTTTCTGGGACACTAGCGCGATAGCGCTAGTGTGTCACGCCAAACCCTAGCTCTTCCGCGCTAGGTCGCCTGAAACCCAAAATCACCCAGAATTCAAAGTGTTCTCCCCCAATTCGAGAACTTAAACTTCCCCTGCATACTAGACCTCAAAACCTTGATCTAACCAATATTTCCATCAGTTTTTCGGCATAATAAGCCCTAGTATAGCTTGTACAATCCAAATATAACAACAATATAACACATAAACACCAAATACCTAGCAAATAACCAAATTGCATTTTTGTGTCTCAAATCCAAACTTTCTCTCTAAAATTCGAGAATCACTTCTCAAAATTATGGATCCCAGTAGCAACCAAGTATAAAAAATGATTCTAAACTTATTTCTATACCCATTTATCCCACCTAAACATCCTAAACAAGCAAGAAATTTGAAATTGCCATAAAATTTCTAAAATTTCTATCAAGAGCACCAAAGAGGTAGAACAAGGAGTTTTACCTCTAAATTTTGAAATCCCAAGTGCTAACAAATATCCTTGGCAGTTCATTCATCTTCCCAACAGTTTGAATCTCCTTCAAAGTCCCCAAATCCACCAAAATTTTCTCAATTTGGTTATGTGTATGTGTGTGAGTCTTGACCACTTGAAGAGCAAAGAGAGGTGGAGAGGATAAACGAGATGATGACTGTCCAACACTTAGCTGAATTCTAGTCTATTCCCATGTACAAATGACAAATATGCCCTTACCTTCATAAGCCCCCAAAACCAAAATCCAAGGGCATTTTAATCATTTGCCTCAATTTCCACTAAACCTCAAATTACCTTAAAATCCTAATTAGTCCACTAATCTTTCTAACCCCAATATTTTCCCAAAATATTTAATTTTTAATAATTCCTCAAAATATACCAATTTACCAAAATACCCCTTGGCTCACCCCGAGCCAGGTATAAATCCCCGTTGTGACTCTTCCGCTATGTTGCTCAAACAGATCGACTCATGCCAAATATCACTATGGTATCTACATAATCATGCAGTCTCAAGCATATAGCACAATAAAAATACAAATATACGGATCAAAATTACGAAAAATGCCTATTTTTTTTAACAAAAGCGGACCTTTAAGCATATTTAATACACATAAACATGCATAAATAGTCATATCATAATATAACTCATATAATCCACATAATTATTCAATTTAATTACACATAATTATCTCATGTGCTCTCTCGGCACGCTAATCAAGGCACTAAGCCTCACTAGGAATTTTTGGGACATTACAAGTCTAGAGGCTTCTACATTCTTCTCACACCATCTATCATCTTCTAGAACATTCTAGAATCTTCCAACTATTAGTATTAAATGAGAAAAATAAGAATACAAAGCGGAATAGGATCTTTTTAAAAAATTTATTAGTACTAGCCAGGATCATACATATATATATTAAATAACACATAAAAGGAATAGAGATTACCTCTCGTATCCTATCAAGTGTCTTTGAATCTTTTCGTAAAATCAACGATCTTCCTATCCATTATGAAAGTTCACACCTTAGCCTTCCAAGCTCATCCTCAAACACACAAGGACGTGTGTGGGCATGTAGGATTCAAAGGTTGATTACTCTCTAGATGTACTCAATATATGAGATCTAGAGAGGATTAAGAAGAGAGGCTATAGAAATTTCTAGAATTTCAGGATTAGGAAATTCTATCGTTTCTTTTCTTAGAGAGAGTCTAACAGTCAAAATTAACAACTTCTTAAACTTAGGAAAAGTATCGATTCTTTTCATGTTTATAAAGATGATTAACTAATTTAATTAATATTTATTTTATTTTAATAAAACTGATCAGTTACATCTATTTTAACTATTTAATTTAAATCACATTTTAAAAATTAATTAAATAAATAAATAAATTTAAAATTCAAAATTAAATTCACAAGGATAAAAAGATCCCTAAGAGGCGTCACTCACAGTGCAGTACAGTGAGTGGCGTGAGCCACTAAGTGGCTCTCCTTGATTTTCTCATTTGTTTGTTTAATTAATATTTAAGATAATATTTTTATCCAAAAATAAATATCAGTTAATTCAAAATTAACTTTATCTTAAAGTATCAGTTTTAAATTAATAAATTTATAAATATCTTATAATAAGATAATAATTAAACTCTATCTATATTAATCCAAACATAATTAATATTATTTTTAACATAATTTTTTTTTGAATAAAAATATACCATTAAATAATTAATTAATTCACTATTAACCAATTTCCCATAATTATCACACAATTATTTCATTGCCCTGGAAAATTAATTCTCTTGCAATTTAGTTGTAACATCCCAAATTACCTAATTAGGCCCAGGGCCTTGATTAGGGGGCCAGGATGGCAAATTATGGCAAATTATGTGTTTATGTGATATATATTTGTGTATCGTTATATGGTTACGTGATTTATATTATAATATGACTAGATATGCATTATTAGGTGTATTAAATATGCTTGTGGGTCCGTTTCTGATTAAAAGGGCAATTTTCGTAGTTTGGCCCATTATGGGTATATTTGGAATATATGTGCATATATGTGATATATGAGTGGGACCACATCGTTATGTGGATATATTTGGGTTGCTCAGCACGAGGCAATCCTAGGGAGCAAGCTAGCGGGAAAGTCACAACGGGACCAATGCTTAACTCAGGGTGAGTCAAGGGGTATTTTGGGTATTTAGTACATTATCGGGATATTGGGTAACGAGAATGAATATTTAAGGATATATTTGGAGTTAGTGAGATCAGGAGGGAATTCTGGGGATTTTGACCATTTTGGCCTCAGGGAAATTTTTGGGTACCCCGAGCCTTGGGATTTGCTTAAGGTTACTTGAACTCGAAGTAACCTCTCATAACCGTATGACTTAAAAAACTCTCTCCTTCTCTCTTTCGTTCTCTCACCTGACACTCATTAGTGTTTTCAAAGGAAACTCGAGTTTTAGAGCTCAGATTCAAGCAAGGTTAGAGTCATAACAATTCTAGGGAAGATTAGAAGCTTGATAGCTAGGGGATTTAGCTGGAAAAAAAGTTAATAAGAGGTAATCTAAGCTTTAAGTTCCAAGTTTTTTAGTTCTTAAACTTTTATTGGATTTTATGGTTCAGTGAGTTTTTGATCCATTGGAAAAGTGGGTTTTGTTGCTTGGGGTGTTCTATGGATGTTTTGAGATTGAAAGGTAAGTTTGGTATAGTTTTGGGGTGAGCTTTGAGAGGAATTGGATCAGAGAAAGTTGGGTTTGTGGGGTCGAGCCACGACCTTGTTCTTGGGCGCCACGGCTCTCATGAACCCAGGAGCCTGGGCGATTCTCTGAACCGTTATCACGCAGTGGCGCTTGTGAAGCTGCACCGCGGCCCATGCCCAGAGGAGCTAGGGGCTGGGTTCTCTGTTTGTGAGAGCTGCGACCCTAATTGGGGGTGCCGCGGCGCAAATAGAGGATTTTGTCCAAGGAAGGTTTTGAGTATGGGAACTCAAACCTAAGGGCTCGAGATCGATCCTACTACCTGGTTTAGTAGAGTTCGATGTCCCGGAGGCTAGGACTCAGTTCAAAAGCCTTTTATTCGCTCATTATTGACATGATTCTATAATTGGTTGTGATTAGGTTATTGCTAGGGGCTCGGAACTAAGATTATGCTCGAGGGTCGTTCATTCTTAATCTGTGCTTGGACCAAAGGTAAGAAAACTACACCCAATACGTGATGTACGTGATTAGGACTTGGCATGAATGTTGAATATAGATTTGATCAGGGCTTGGGCGTCGAATAATGTGCATGAATATGATTATGCCTGTGATTGTTGATTAAGCATGTTGAATACTCTATTCCTAGATATTTTATATATGATATATGCTTGTTTTCATTATCTGATTGAAAAGACTTGACTTATAAGTCAAGACGACAATAGTGCGCTGAGAGCTAGTTGAAAGCATTGACTTATAAATCAAGGGCGGCAATAGAGCACTAAGCGCTGGTCAATATGGTTAGGCTAATCATGAGCGCATCATACGCTTGTCTGATCTAATGGTCGTGGAAAACTTAGCGCCAGGTACGTTGGGCCATCTCCAAGGTTAGTTATACAGAGGATAGGGAAATGGGCCCCGGGGTGACTTATTAGTCCTATATCCTAGGGTTGGGCCCCAAACTTGACTTATAAGTCAAGAACGACATTAGTGTGTTGAGCATTGGTCGATATGGTTACGCCTAATCAGGAGTGCATCATACGTTTGTTCGACCTAATGGTAGTGGAAAATTCAGCGCTAGGTACGCTGGGCCAGCTCCAAGGTTGCTATATAAAGGATAGGGAAAATGGCCCCAGGGTGGCTCATTAGTCCCATATCCTAGGGCCCTGATTCCCCGTATGATTCATTAATCATGTATTTTGGGCAACGGGTCCCAATACGATTCATTAATCATGCATTTTGGGCAACGGGCCCCGGTATAATTCATTAATCATTTAATTAGGGAAGCTGGCCCCATTTAATGTTGTAGTCATTTATATAAATGATTGGCATGCATGAGTAGGGTTATTACTACTAGGCATGCTTATTATAATTTGGTAACGTGTTATTAACTACTTATGAGCATGTTTAAGTTTTCTTATTGAGTCTTGGCTCACGAGTGCTATATTGTGCAGGTAAGGGGAAAGGAAGCTGGACCATCCATGAGTTGGAGAGCTTCGGTGATGATGTGTACATATGCAGTTGCTCGACCACCACGAATGAGGTTTCTTAGAGGAACCAGGGTCAAACCCTATTTCTCCAATTAGGTCGGCTGGTTGTAACTTTTCAATTGTAATTAACCTTTTTAAATGTTAGTTTAGGATCCCATGTATGGAAGTAAACGTTTTAGTGAAACAGTTATACCTTCTAACCAAAATTTTTAACCCTAAACCATTAATCATGTTTAGTTACACGTTTATGGCCAAATGACTAGTTTAGCGAGTCTAGCACTATTTAAAATACACAGTGTAACGATCCTTGTTTAGGAGGGCGTTATAACTTGGTATCAGAGCGTGCCAAGGTTAAGGGTTACTGAAGACAAGTTGAGCATGTACACTCGTTACCAAAGACAAGCTCCACTTAGGGTTTGGTAACTATTTATGTGATTATGTGTTTAACTGCTTAAATAGGATATAGATGCCTTATTAGGAAGCATAAGATATTCTAATAGGGCTTGGCCCTTGACTGTTGATATGATTATGTGTTTGCTTGCTCAGTTGATATATGAATGCTTTATCCTCATGATAGAGTACAGAGCATGGTATTTATGTTGGGAAGAGCAGGGCTTATTGATTGATGTATGAATTTTATGGGCATGTATTTTAGCACTATAGTGGTATGTGAATGTGGTGTTGTTTGGTTTTCCCATGGGACGGCTTTTGGATGTGCTCATCATGCCTAATGGGTCAAGTTATTGACTGCAGACGAATTCAGAGGTTATCTACCCAAGGCTGTTAATGGGACACGATGGTATTTATGTTGAGGCTGGTAATTATAGCCAGGGCCAGAGCTCTCTGCCTACCCCCTCAGAATTGGCAGTAGGTATTTACAGATATGTAAACAATATTGCAGAGGCAAGAGGAAGAGATCATGTGTTTAAAACAACAGGTTTTGTCATGGAACACCTCTTCCTTTGTTATACCAGGAGTGGCACCAGTTTTGGCTTGGCCTAGGGTTAAGAACGTACTATTATGTTGGCCGACCATAATAGTACGTTCTTGATTGGGACTAAGCCTTTCGACCTGCGCGCAATGCGCTATTGCCGCCCTTGACTAATAAGTCAAGCCCTGAGCTAGGTATTCAGATATAGATACAGATACAGATACAGATAAGCATACTTCAGACAATACAACCATGCATACATATTAATTACATAACACCATCAATTAAATGCAATCATAGTATTAACCATGTTCCTTAACGAGGCCAACCCCTAACTATGCAGACCATGCAAACAATCATATAACACTTAGCCAGAAACAGAGTATTCAAGTATGTTAAATCAACAAGCACAAACATAACTCGATCACGTTCACTCCCAGGGGCCCAAGCCCTAATCACATATATCACGTATTGCGTGCAGTTTTCTTACCTCAGCTCTGAATGCAAAGTATAATAAGAACGATCCTCAAGCACGATCCCGATTCTGAGCCCCTAGTAACTTATTCAAAACTATAATATGGAATCCCATCAATAACGAGCAATTAAATGCTTCCGGACTGAGTCCTAGCCTCCAAGACGTTGAGTTATACTAAATCGGGTAGTAGAATTGATCCCGAGCCCTTGGGTTTGAGTTCCCATTACTCAAGACCTAAGGTGGCCGAGGATGCCCAGGCGGGCCGCGACCTGACCTAAGGGTCACGGCACGCCTCCCAGAACAAAAATCCCCTCCTGCCTGGAAACAAGATGTGGGTCGCGACTTACCCATGAGGGTCGCGGCGTGTGGCATGCTGCCCCTTTGGCACACCCACATGGGGCCATTTTGTAAGTGAGCATGCCTTGGTGCTTGATCATTAGTCAAGTCTTGCACCAAGAAACCTCATGGGATAGGGTAGTGGCAATTTTGTAATTATGCATATGTCTCCCAGAAAAAAATCATATATGTTACTGGGAAGACCTTATTTCCCTAGAAGGCTCCTTAGGGGGAGATGACCTGGTGACTTAGGGAAGCACCATGGCCATCAGCAGATAGGGGCCAAAGCTGTGTACTCCCTTGCCCTATCAAGGCTATATATTAATAAAATGATATTTATCCATACTTGCCCCTGTGTGCTTCCTTATTGCCTATGTGTTACTTGTTTGTTATCTTCATTGGGCCATTGCATGCCACTTGCCTTGTTGTGTGCTTTGTGTTGTGTGGACATTCCTAGGAATGACTTGCTTTGTGCTTGCTCATACTTCGTTATTGCCCGTGGCATGTCCGAGATGTGTATGTGGCTAACCACTGAGATGTGTGTGTGTTGTAGGCTGACTTGCTAGCTTGAAGAGTCTGCAAGTGCCGCACGTTTTGTCTACTTGGAGTACCTAAATAGCCGGCCCGTGACATGGCGCACCTCTGAAACAAAATCTTCACCTGGCCTTGGGTTCACATGGGTCGCGGTTCGACCCTACGAACCCATAATTCCCCTATTTTTCCTTAGCCAAAAACCCACCCACCAAAATCCTCCAAGATAATTCCTAGAACCATAATTCAATCCCCAGAATAACATCAACATGATACCAGCAAAAAACCCCAACATTAAGTTCAGCCAAAATCCTACCAATACACAAAATCTACACCTTGAGCCACAAAGCTCAAGAACAATCCAAGAACTCTAGAAAATCATTACAAAATTAAACTAAAACAGGATTAGAGCTTTACGTTAGCTGTATTTAATGACCTCGTAGCTGCAACAAATCCAAATCCTAACCCAAGCCTTCAATTCCCTTAGTTTTCTCAAGAAATTCACACCAAAGTTAAGAGAGAGAGAGAGGGGGGGGGGGGGGGGTCGGTGGGAGTGAGAGAGCTGATGAAAGTGTTTTATGTTTTTGTGTAGTTTACTTAAGGTTTAAGTAACCTTAAGCTAATCTCGAGGCTCAGGGTACCAAAAACATCCCCGAGGGAAAAATGGTCAATGTAACGCCCTACTACCTTAGAGCCGTTACTAAGTGAGTTTAAAAGAAACTTTGTGCAAAGAACTCGCTAATCGAGGTTTTTAAAACAAAAGTGTGACTAAGCAAAAGTTAAGGCGGTAATCTTTAAAAATGCGTTGATTCATTGAAAACTTCTAGTATTTAACCTTTGGGATCCCAAAATAAGGTTTGAAAACTATTTACAACTTAAAATAAGTTTACAGTTGATTAATTATTAAAATCACAAATTATTACAGCCATTTCTCGAATAAACCCCCAACCAAAGCAGTCGGGCAGGCCAAACATGTACGCGTCGCTTCACGCTCTCCGTTCTCATGGCTAGTTGACTCAATCTTTGCCCTTACCTGCAACACAGAGCACCCGTGAGCCGAAGCCCAGCAAGAAAACTAATACAGTATATAACATATGCATATTATTTAGTTAACATATCAGATTATCCACAGATAAACAAGTATTCCATCAAACTAAACAAACACGGCCATGCCGTCCCAGAGGCATTACCAGAGCCTGGGGCCTCGGTCCTCACCGTAAGGATATCACATGTATCCATTGGGGTCCCACCCTGACTACAAGCACTTCACGTGCTAAGTGTTACTTCCGGCCCCCACTGCCGTTCTCGGCTCCATCGCCGTTCTCATTCTACTATAATCACAAATAGTATAACTCAAATAACATTCAAACATATATCAATTCATTTATGTCTGCACCCTAACATGTAATGCAATATAGGGCCGTGCCCTGCAATCACACTATGGGCCCATGCCCTGTCCTACGGATGCTGTAGTTTTCTTACCTGTCAAATTGATAGCTTTGAACACTTGACTCCTTGAGCACGATCCCACTCGAGCCCTAGCGCACACCTAAACACAACCATAGGTCAAAGTCATCACCAAACCTTAAGTCCAAAAACCTAGCCTCGGGACCAATCCCAAACCCCCCCGGGAAGACCTAGATCCACAAAACAAGGTAGTGGAATCGAACCCCGAACCCTAGGTCAAAATCCCTCAAAAATAGCCCAAAAACCGCTTTCTGGGAACAGGGTAGCGCTACAGCGCTCTCAGGAGGGCGCTATAGCGCTACAAGAAGAACCAAAAACCCCCCAGAAACAGGGCCTAGCGCTACAGCGCCCCAAGACTAGCGCTGTAGCGCTAGTTGCAGGCAGGCAACACCAGTTTTCTTTTTCTGCGATTTCTTTGAGCCAATCTCAACCCAAACTTCCCCAAATCTTCACAAAACTCAAAATCAAGCTTATAAACACTCTCCACTCATCCCAAGCATCCCCAAATCTCAAAACCCAAGCTCATGCATCCCAAATCTCAAGATTCACCATAGATGAACCCTAAACCCAGAAATTAAGTCAAACATCAAGTTAAAGGCTTAGAATTCATACCGTTGATGCAAGTTCGACTTTGATTCAACTCCTAGACCTCCTTAGCTTGCTCTTTCTCAAAGCTTGCCCAGAAATTCCCCTAAGATTCCCATCAATCCAGCTTAGATACACAACCCAAACCAGTCAAAACTGAAAAACTCTAAAAACTTACCTCAAACATTGGTATGATCTTGCTAATCCCTTGCCAAATCTTCAAGCCTAGCTTAGGATCCTTGATGCTCAGCCTATCCTAGCTCTCCTCTGAGCTTTGCCCTAAGAAATTTGAAGAGAAATGGTGCATGAATGCACAAACCGCCCCTTTTGGAAAAACCCCTCTGTTTTCTCTCTTTTCTTTTCCTTCCTTTTTCTTTCTTTTCCACAGCCTTCTCACTCTCTCTAACAATCCCACTAAGTATATAAAGCCCCAATAAACTTATCTCTAAGAAGCCAATTGACCAAAATGCCCTCCCTATTAATTCTAAACCCTTTTGTCCAAGTAGGGCCATTTTAGTCATTTTACCCAATTCCCACTAATTCCTCAAGTGTCTCTAATATTTTCCTGTTGCTTCCCAATACCTGAATAATCACCAATAATATTCCTCGATATCAAAATAGACCCCAATCTACTCATTAAATTCCTATTTATACCCCCAGGCTCGCCCCGAGCCGGGTATAAATCTCCGCCTCGACTTTTCCGCTAGTCTGCTCTCTAGGATCGTCTCGAGTCACAAATCACAGGTACATCCACATAACAATGTGGTCTCGACAATCATCACATATCAATACAGTTATGCCCAAAATGGCCAAAATTACAATTATGCCCTTCTAACACAATCAGGGCCTACATGCATACTAATACACATAGTCATGCATCTCAAATAATCACATAGGCATATAACATGCTTTAAATCACCATCATGCATTTTACTCATTAAAGTCACACAAAAATCCCATCATGCCCTCCTGGCACACTAATCAAGGCCCTTAAGCCTTATTAGCGAATTTGGGTCGTTACAACTATCCCCTCCTCATAAAAATTTCGTCCTCGAAATTTACCCAAACACATCAGTCAGTAAGCCCGAAACTCTGACCAAAAATTCCAAGGTCAATTGCCTTACTTTACTTCCCAACAACACTCTTACAAGAGTAACAATCTTGCCCCACAAGATCTTGTCTAATAGCCATACTTTCGTTAGCTCCTTACTTGCACCGTAACCCTGCTGAAGCTTCAGGGTCAGCTTAGATTACCATAATCACCTCAATGTCTTATTCTTGATTCCATAGATTCCCATAAGTCATCACCTCTACCAGGTGGGATCAATCTGTAGGCCCCTGGCCTAACCCTTGGTACAACTTCAGAATTTATGTTGAATCAAGAGTCAGAACTCTCCCTTCTTTCTCTGAACACCAGACAAATCCTCGTCTGTCATTACGTAGAGAGATACAAATCTTTCATCCTGGAACTTTATTTTCTCGAAATTTAACAATTTACAAGTTCTTTTATTCTTCCAGATAGGCAGACACTCTTGCCTTAAAAATTCCAACAATCTCTTTGGCTTTCACTCTGAACCAATGCCAAACCGTAGTATTCACTATCCTTCGCCTCTTACCATGTCCTATGTCGTGTTACTTTAACAAGACGCCAACATCTGCCACCACGACTATCTTATCAGGGATTACGCTTCCCTCAATACCTCAAGTATTCGCATAGTCAACGCTTAATTCTTTAAGATATCTGATAAGATTTCAGACTGCTATTCCACTTGCAATCAACCGATAATTCTAGGTTCCCACTCTGTTCTCTTCGTTCTCTAGATCCTTTCCAACATTTAAAATACTATAGGGTCTCAATTCAATATCATCGACGTTCTATCCTGAAACCAGTTCACTTGACCCAACTACATTAACTCAATCAACTGAGTTAAAACTTTTCATGTCCAAACACCTTACTTAAGGTCTAATGTGGTCTATTCCCACGATACACCACTACATCACTTAACCCCTCAGTGTCCAAAAGAAATCGCTAAATTCCGTCACTCGATCAACCCTCCCGTTACAACGTACCCTAGGAGGTGGAATGATATCCATTCAGAGTTCTCATTCATATGCCAAATTCTAATTGGATCCTTCATTCGATCCTGGTATCCTAACTTGTATCACCTTAACAGGGTTCTTCCCTGTTTCAACCAAAGCCAACTCTTTGGATTCCATAATTCAGTGACACTCATCAGTCAATCCTTACCTACTAACATGATGCCAATCTCAGTCGTTGCCTTGTCCACTCCATTACAATCTATGGCGTTATTCCTTGACTGACACACGCCTCTCAGTTAGGAGTTCCGCCTCCAATTAATTTTCCCCTCGTTCAATTGAGGATTTTAAACACTGATCGTCCGTCTGTTACTTTTCACCACATCTAGGTCTCAACGTTATCTTTCTTACTAATACTCATCACTCAAGTACCTTATGATATGCATAACTGTCAACTTAACGTTCCAAGTATATCAACCATGATCCATTCTTTCACCTCCCGCAAGGTTCGATCCATCCTCGCGTCGATTTGCGCCTGGGCGTGCCCAATCTATGATGCACCCCCACAGTTCCATATCCTCATCATGGATCAGGTCCTTTATGCTATCACTCTATACTTAACCATATCACACACATATTCCAGCATCGCCAGATACCAATCAATTCTTACCTTATCTTCTGAATTTTCCTGACTTGACACCACTCGTTTCGCCTAACCTCAAGTTTTATTGTTCTCCTCATCTCCTATGTAGTTGTCTCCGGAGATACTTATGCAATAGATGACACGCTTACCACTCCTGTCATGCTTTCTATTCTTCATTAACTCCTTTGTGGCTTCAGATAAAATCCTCTTATACCTATCCTTTCTTCTTATAGCTCTACTTTGAGTACTTCCAACGACACCCAAACTGACACTCCGTAGAACCTTACCTGTGACCCTGCTTCCTGGGTACTAACGTCTTCAGCATAATAATCATTTGCTCACCATTTCCGTCTGGGAGTAATCCACATATACTGCTCATGAGCTTGAAGGGGACATGCCTATACCATCCTTGTATTCTCCACTTTAAGAACTTACCTGTGTTGCTGTAGCTTGAACCATTCTAGAATCTTTGTTACCAACTCTTCACACCCTACCCGGTGCAAAATAAACAAATTCATGAAATGTCTCTATCCTTGGTTTCCAGCTGGTAATAACCAGGTCATAAATCATCTCCTGGAGACATCGTCCCATCTTGTATCCAACATAGTACTTTTCGTTCTAACCCGACGATGCTAACAATCCCTGTAGTATAACGCTCTGGCTACTCCAGGGTCAAATTCCTTCGATTGCTTCAATAGATTTTTCTGTCAGCCAATACCATCTATTACAACATTCCTTATACCAATCCTATCTATAGTCCGACCTTGAAGTACCCCCAATCTTTCTTTACATACCCATATAATTTTCCCACTGGTCAGCTCAGTTTCCACTCAGTCTCATTTACATACTCCAGATGATATCCTCTACAATCCATGACCATCAGTCTAAGGATGATAAGTTGTACTGAACTTCACCTGTGTACCAACCACCCTTTGTAAACTTCCCCAAAACATGGAAGTAAAGATAGGGTCCCTATCAGACACGATAGACCTCGGAGTCCCATGAAGGCGAACTATCTCTCTCAGATAGAGATCTGCATACTAGTCAACCGTGTAATTTGTCCTTATTGGCAGAAAATGAGCTAATTTTGTATACCGGTCTACATTGACCCAGGTTGAATCGTGTTGGCCCACTGTCCTGGGAAATCCTACCACAAAATTCATCATGATGTCCTCCCACTTCCACTCAGGGATATCCACAAGCTGGAACAAACCTGATGGTCTCTAATGCTTTGCCTTGACCTGTTGACAGGTCAGGCACCTTGCCACGTACTCAGTCACGTCCCTCTTCATCCCAGACCACCAATATAAAACTTTCAGATCCTAGTACTTCTTCGTGGTGCTTGGATGTAGAGAATAAGGGGTAGTATGAGATTCATCTAGAATCTCTCGTTTGATCTCAGTGTCCATCGAAACACAGATCCGATCCTTGTATCTCAATAAGCCCATGCTTGACACTGTGTAGTCCTTAGCTACTCCAGCTAGGACGTCCCCTCTAATATTTCCCAACTGTGGGTCACTCAACTGCTTCTTCTTAATCCTCTCCAAAAGAGTAGAGTGCAAGGTGATGTTGGCTAACTAGCCTGCCACTAGCTCAATACCTAATCTAGTCATATCGTCCGCCAACTCCATGGATATATGCCTGTCACTATACAAATGTCCCAGACCCTTCCTACTTACGACATCTACTACTACGTTGGCCTTCCCTGGGTGATAGTTGATTTTACAATCATAATCCTTCACCAACTCTAACCAACGTCTCTGCCTCATGTTCAGTCCTTCTGGGTGAAGAAGTACTTTAAACTCTTGTGGTCAGTGTATATGACGCCCTACTTCCTTAGAGCCGTTACTAAGTGTGTTTAAAATCGTGCTTTCAACTCGCTAATCGAGGTTTTAACTTAAAACGTGTAACTAAGCCATAATTAACAAGAAAACATTAAAGAAAGAAAGTAGTTTTTCATAGCTATTCACAAAAGTTTACACTTGGGATCCCAAAACATAGTTTAGAAAATATTTACAACACAAAACTGATCAGAGTCGACTAAACGACAAAACCTAAGTTCATTTACAAACATCTCCCAAAATTCCCTAGCTGTGACAGCCAGGCTGGCCGGACATGTACACGCTGCCTCACGCCAGCTGTGCTCATGGTTGGTCAACCTTTTCTTTACCCTTACCTGCACCACAGAGCATCTGTGAGCCGAAGCCCAGCAAGAAAACCCATAACAGATAACATATGCAATACACAAAACAAACATATGAACATGCCACCAATGGCTAAACACATACGGCCTAGCCGTCCCAGGCGTTTACCAAGCCCTGGGTTCGCGGACCACGCTGTAAGGATATCCCAGGTATCCTGTTAGGGACTCGCCCCGGCAACTCGCACCTCACGTGCTCGACGCTGCTCTCGGCCTCATGCCGTTCTCGGCCCCACGCCATTCCCGGTCTACACCGTTCCCGACTCTTCCCGATCACACATATAATATCAACACAATATAGCAACAAGCACAGAATTCAAGCATGAACAGATAAAGAACCATGCTCTACAATTCTAATATATAGGGCTCGGCCCTTCATGTCATTTCCATTCAATATATTAGGCTCAGCCCTGCACACAAGCTCTATGGAAACAGGGGTTTTCTTACCTGAGTTCTGAGCTTCCTGAGCACCGATGCCCTGAGCACAGTCCACTAACGTGAGCCTCGCCGAAACCCTAGTCACAACACATAACAATATCCGACCATCAAATTCTAATCCAACAAATAACCTCAAACCATAAACCTAACCTTCGGGATCTTGAATTCTATCATTCTGAATGATAAAATCCATCCCGAGCCTTACCCTTTAGGTTCTCAAGTCAAAAATATCATTAAAATTCTCACTGACACTAAGGGCCGTGGCCCCTCCCACTAGAGTCGCGGCTAGCCTCAAAATAGAGGCTAGCTCTCCACTGAACACCACGCGGGCCGCGGTGCGCTCGAATTTCCTCAGCCTCCCATGGCTGCGCGCGCATGCAGGCCGCGACACACCCCTCCTAGGGCCGCGACACTAACAACGAACCCATAATTTCCATCAGCTTTTCATCCCTTTTTTCAAGCCAATTCCCACCAAAGCTAAGCCAAGACTCCTAGATATTCAACATAATTAATCCAGCACAGAAACAACATCAAAACCTCATCAAAGTATGCTCCAAAACTTAGCTAAAACACCCAAAGATTAAGCAAGCTTAGCTACATGCAAACCTCTAAAACCAGCAGAAAATTAAAGACTAAACCTTAGTGTTTAGAGCTTACCTTGCTGAGCTTAGTCCCAAAATTTTGATCCTCAATACCAAAGCTTCAAGATCCTAAAACATCCCAGCTGAAATCCCCTTAATTCTTCTTGAGTTTTGTCTTAGAGAGTGAGAGAGAAGGAGAACAAAAGCTAACTTCAGTTCTTAGGAAAACATAGGTCGGTTTCTCAAGGTTTCTAAACTATTCCCTTCTTTTATTTGTTTTATATAACTTAAGTCTAAAGGTTACCTCAAGGCTCGGGGTACCAAAACGTCCCCGAGGGCAAAAATGGTAAATTCCCCATATATTCCCGCCTAGACATTCTATCCTCGAATATATCTCCAAATATTTATTTCTAAGTCCCGATAATCCCATAACTCAACTAATACCCGAATTACCCCTCGACTCGCCCCGAGTCCGAATCTCAACCCCGTTGTGACTCTCTGGCTAACCGCTCCTCAGGACTGTCTCGGATCGTGCTGTACAGACATATCACACATATACAACATATATTTCATTTATCACATTTATGCCCCCAATATCCAGACGGGGCCCACATGCACATTTAACTCAATTAAACATGCATCATAATCATATATACACATAAATTCACATATAGGCATATTAAACCACTTATTGCCCTCCAGGCACACTAATCAAGGCCCTAAGCCTGATTAGCAAATTCGAGTCGTTACAGTGTATGTTAGCAGTTACGAATATGAATAGTTTCTGGTTTTAATATTTCATTTATTTTGTATTCTAATCGTTTCAGTCTTTTTAGGGTGATTAATTGTATTTCCCCTATATATACTCTCTATTTTACTTTGTAAAGATATACAAAAATAAAAATGATTTCCATAACAATTCTTCATATGGTATCAGAGCACTAAGGCTCTCGATTCCCTCTCTCTCCTGATCACCCTCTGGTTTTTCTTCATTTTCCAGTGATCTTTCCTCAGCTTTCAGACGACATTCAAAGTGCTCCAGGTGATGTCTTATCTCTCGTGCACCGATCAAATTGTCCCTCTGTCCATTCGCACATCCCAAACTAGTCCGGCGAGATTCCAGGCACTCAGATGAACGAGTCCAGCGTGTTCCAGGCTCTCAGGCGAACCAGTCACATTCCAGGCGATTCCCTGCTTCGTGAAGTCCCAAGCCTTTTGTCCCTTCGTCAAGTCTCAGGAAACCCTAAAAACCACTTTGTCCGAAGCCCTATTAACCAAGCCCAAAAACCCTCTGCCTAAAGCTCTATTAACCCAGGCCCAAAAAAAAAACCTATGTCCGAAGCCCTAGTAACCTAGGCCCAATTTTTTTAAGTCCAACAATGTCTACCATTGAGGAAGTTTCTTCTGAGAGGAGAGGATTTATTCTTCCATCGCAAGCTCAGTCTAGTGGCTCTATAGGATCTCTGTATAGCCATGGCAATAGCTCTCTTCATATCACGACGCATAAGCTTGATGGAAAAAATTATCTTTAGTGGGCTCAGTCAGTCAAACTCGTCATTTGTGGACGTGGGAAACTTGGGTACATCACTGGTGATCTCTCGGCACCACATTCCACTGATCCTACGTACAAGGTATGACAAGATTACATTTTTTTAGCAGCATCCCATACTTCCTTAGAAGTCTTAACAGTGATCAAGCCTAGCAAGACTCTAATTGAGCTTGGAGACAAGTGGAAAATGTTTGAAGGAAGTCCAGTTGACAAAGGAAGGTAGCTAGTAGGGGAGCTTATCTACCTCTCACATACTAGATCAGACATTGCCTTTGCGGTGAGCCTAGTCAATCAATATATGCATGATCCTTGTCATGGAAATCTCAATGCAGTATATAGAATTATGAGGTATCTCAAGAAAACACCTGGAAAAGGTCTTTTCTTCAAAAAGAAAAACTAGAGGAAGGTTGAAGTGTTCACAGATGCAGATTGGGCTGGGTCAGTTGATGATAGAAAATCTACATCTGGGTATTGTACGATTGTCTGGGGGTGATGTAGTTACATGGCAAAGTAAAAATCAAATAGTGGTTGTGAGGAGCAGTGCGAAGGCAGAATATAGAGCCATGGCCCATGGAGTATGCGAAGCAATTTGGATTAAACGCCTACTAGAGGAGTTAAAAATTGAGTATGTAGCTCCCATTCAAATTTATTGTGATAATCAGTCTACCATCAACAATGCAATTAATCCTACACATCATGATCGAACTAAACATGTAGAAGTGGAAAGTCACTTCATAATTGAGAAGATTGATGGAGGAATCATAAGTATTAGATACATACATACAGATCAATAGCTAGCTGATATTCTCACAAAGGGCTTGTCCGAGCGAGTATTTGATTTTCTTTTAAATAAGCTTGGACTTATCAATATCTACAGTCCAGCTTGAGGGGGGGGGGGGGGGGTGTTAGCAGTTATGAATATGAATAGTTTCTGGTTTTTAATATTTCATTTATTTTGTACTCTAATCGTTTCGATTTTTTTAGGGTGATTAATTGTATTTCCCCTATATATACTCTCTATTTTAGGTTGTAAATGTTGGGAAAACTTATATAGGATCTTGTTTATTTTCATGTAAATCTTATATTAAATATGTTAATATAAGAAAACCTAGAATATGTTTCTAAAATTGAATTCATATAGAGATAATGATAAGAACACTTACATAATTGTGCAGCGAAATGATTGAGTCCTTCCTTCAGTTTCTCTAATCCTTGTATCCTTTCTGTCGTAGGGTATCACCAAGAAACTGAACTCTTCTTCAATTTTCTTCACAACCTTCCAAAGTATCCTTAGAATCACCTAGACTAGAGTGGTCAATTCTCAACACATGAGATAGATACAAAGAGAAGAAGAATAGAAGAGAAAATTGAGGCTTAGAAAATGACTTGTGTTGTAGAGAGAATTTAAAACCTAGAGCATCAAGAATAGATCTTTTGATTTTCTGTTGGATAGTCTTTCTGTAATCTCAAACATCTGTTTTCAACTCTCACTTAGCATTCCTTTTATAGGCTCAATTAGGTCATTGATTTTAATTAAAAAATCAATAAAATAATAAATAATATCAGCCTAATGGTCGAAATTATCATGGGCTTTAGGCTTGTGAAATTTCCCTTTTAATTATGAGCCCATTGGACTTAAAATTAAGGCCTATATTATTTTCTATTGATTTAATTAATTAAATAGTTATTAAAATCTTTTATCAAATTAATTATTTATAATTTGAACCTTGATTTAAACTTATTTATTAATTTAGATACCAATTTATGTTAAGTAATAAATCTACCATAATTTCTCTTTTCTTCTCTAAATTACATAACTCTGTGAAACTATCCAAAAATTGACCTGGTCAACTTTGATAATTTTAATTGATAATTTTAATTGAGACTTTCTAGATGATTTTATCCTAAACATAGTGGGGACCATGGACCTATGAAATCAAGCTCCAATAAGTTATCATAAATTTAACAAATAAATTTACTAACTTATTAATTCCTCGTGACTCCACTAAAGACACAGAATTGCACTCTTGAATTCATAGAACGCTCTATAACAAATATAGACACGTTATTAATTATCCAATGTTACAACCATAATTGTCACTTAGTCCTCTATAAACGGTCTACAATGAGATGGGACTAAAATACCATTTTACCTCTCATTGTATTTTATCCTTAAAACACTTAGTTCCTTGTAAATGATATTTTAGTAAACTAATATTAATTACTGAAATAAGATCTTTATCATTTCACACCTTGAACCAAACTAAAAGGAAACCATCGTTTCACTTTTTCATCAGAAGCTATAGATGTTCATATCTATGATTAACACTCCTACTCAATTATACTACCTAGTTCCCAAGAAGTAAGTATGGACTAGTCCGTAGGGTAAGCTGGTAATGAACAAGTCAAAGAACTCAAATAATACAATCAGTTAGAATACTATCCACTCAGAATTGAGATTGAATTGACCTATGGTAAACTATATGATATGACTAGAATAGATAATAGCGGTATGTTTACTTATCCTTTCTACTGTCAATATCGGTCCAGTTTGATGTAACAAATACATTTGATCTTATATACTTTGCTAATATTCTGGAAAGAACATAACACTGTGATGTGTAAGTAGATCATATCGTAGATTGGCAAGTAGTATAAATCATGTGCACTGACTAATCTTAAGACTAACTTATTTTGAACATATAATCATATTTATAATCCACTGTGATTACGCCATTATAAATATGATTAGCTATATGCTCGGGATATAATAGAAGTTTATATTAAATAGATAATCATGAAAATAAAACATGTGAGCAAAGTGATTAACCATGTCAAAAATTGATTTCTATTCTTTTATTGATAATAAAATGAGAATACAAAGAAATTGGGTTTAATTAAGGCATAAAACCCCAACAAACTCCCACTTGCACTAATTGAAACTAATGCCTTAATTCTACTAATCTCATTTCCTTGATATGCTTATCAAATGTAGCTTCTGGCAGTGTCTTCGTAAATGGATCTGCAAGATTGTCTTCAAATGTAATCTTCATAACCTTCACATCTCCCCTGGCCACATATTCTCAAATTATGTGATACTTCCTTTCTATATGTTTACTCCTCTTGTGACTTCGAGGTTCTTTCGAGTTGGCTATCGCTCCTGTGTTGTCACAAAAAAATACAAGCAGTTTATCCATATTTGGAATAACACCAAGATCTGAATAGAGCTTCTTTAGCCAGAACACAAGAGATTTATCCATATTTGGAATAACACCAAGATCTGAATAAAACTTCTTTAGCCAGACTATTTCCTTAGCTGCTTCAGATGGAGCTATGTACTCAACCTCCAAGGTAGAATCTAAGATCGCAGACTGATTTACGCTTCTCCATATCACAGCTCCACCCCCAAGAGTAAACACCATTCCAGAAGTAGACTTCCTGTCATCGACATCAGTCTGAAAATCTAAATTGGGGTAGCCTACAGGGTTCAGAACACCACCCTTGTAGATTAACATATAATCCCTAGTCCGCCTTAAATACTTCAGGATATGCTTAACTGCTATCCAATGTTCTGATCCTTGGTTTAACTGATACCTTCTCACTACTCCCACTGCGTAGCATAAATATGGTCTAGTACACAACATAGCATACATCAGACTTCTAACTGCAAATGCGTAAGGAACTTTTCTCATTGCATCTTCCTCTTCAGGAGTCTAGGGAGACTACTTTTAAAGATGAATTCCATGGTGGGATGGTAAGCATCCTTTCTTGGAATTTGTCATTGAGAAATGTTCAAGCACTTTATCTATGTAAGCATCTTGAGATAGAGCTAAGAGTCTGTTCTTTCTTTCTTTCCCTAATGATCTAGATACCTACAACATAACTTGCTTCACCCAAATCCTTCATCTAGAATTGAGTGCTCAGCGAATTCTTCACATCTGAAAATTTCTTAACATTGTTTACAATGAGTAAGATATCATCTACATAAAGAACTAGGAATACCACTATTCAATTTGCCTTCAGTTGGTAAACACAAGGCTCATCAATATTTTGTTCAAATCCATAGATTTTGATTATTTCATCAAACCTAAGATTCCAGGAACGAGAATCTTGCTTAAGTCCATATATGGACCTATTCAACTTGCAGACTTTTCCTTCTTGTCCAGCTACTTTAAATCCTTTTGGCTAATCCATATAAATGACTTCGTGAAGCTTCCCATTAAGAAAAGATGTCTTGACGTCCATTTGCTAGATCTCATAGTCGAGAGCGGCTACTATGGATAGGAGGATGCGAATGGACTTGAGCATGGCTACCAGACTAAAATTCTCCTCATAGTCCACGTCTTCTCTTTGGGTATAACCCTTTGCCACTAATCAAGCTTTATAAGTTTCGATATTTCCATCAACACCTCATTTCTTCTTGTAGATCCACTTGCACCCAATGGCCCTAAAGTCACTAGGTGCTTCCACCAGATCGCAGACGAAATTTGAGTACATGGACTCCATTTCCTATTTCATGGCTTTGAGCCATAGTTCCTTTTCATGGATGGCCATTGCCTGTTTGAAAGACAACAGATCATCATCACCAGTGTCACCAATAACCATATCGGTTTCACCATCCAAACCATAGCGAAATGGGTTCTTAGAAACCCTCCCACTACGACGAGGCTCTGTGACTGTTTGCTCAGGAACAGTGGTACTTTCTTCATTTGAATTGACTTGTGTCGGTTCGACATGAAGAGTGGGAATTTCATCATCAACTTGCATTGATGAAGATGGAACATTGGTTGGAGTCAATTCTGCAACCATCTCCTCTAAAACTACTTTGCTGCGCGGTTTGAAGTTTTGGACATAGTCATTTTCCAGAAAAGTAGCATTCGTAGAAGTAAACACTTTCATTTCTGAATGACTATAGAAAATTCCACTCCAAGTACCTTTAGGATAGCCAACAAACATGAAAACTTCAGTTCACAGTTCTAGCTTTCCTTCCTTTTTCCTTAGGACGTGGGTGGGACACCCCCAAATTCTATAATGGTGTAAACTAGGTTCACGCCCATTCCAGTGTTCTAAAGGTGTTTTGGGGATTGATTTAGATGGCACGAGATTGAGAATGTCGTTCTCGGTTTCAATTACATGTCCCCAGAACGAAGTTGGTAGAGTTGAGTAACTAAGCATGCATCTAACCATTCCCAATAAAGTTCTATTCTCGCGTTTCGCTACACCATTTTGTTGCGGAGTACCTGGGGCAGTAAGTTGTGATAAACCCCAAGTTCATTTAAATGATCTTAGAACTGCATATCCAAATATTCTCCACCCCTATCAGATCGCAAGATCTTTAACGTTTTACCTAATTGGTTATGAGCCATAGCTATGAATTCTTGAAACTTTGAAAATGTTTCTGATTTCCTATGCATTAGGTAAAGACATGAATATCTAGATTAATCGTCAATGAAAGTGATGAAATACTCAAAACCACCCCTGGTTTGTACATTCAAAGGTCCACAAACATCTGAATGAACAAGTCCAAGTGGTTCCTTGGCCCTATAACCCTTTGTAGAGAATGGACGCTTGGTCAGTTTGCCTTCTAGACAAGATTCACAAGCAGGTCATTCACCTAAGTTGAGTTCCCTCAAATGCCCATCCTTAGTAAGGCTTTGAATTCTATCATAGCAAATGTGACCTAGTCTCAAATTCCATAAATACGTCATGTTATCGTTATCGGTCTTTTGACGTTTATTGATCCTAGGTTTAGCTACTTTGAATAAATCATTGTTAAGAGCAAGGGGCTCGTTAGGTCGCGGAATATAAAGCCTGTTTTCCAAACATGCAATACACAATTGTGATCCATTGAAAGAAATACATATATTAGAACTTGTGAAAGTCATAACAAATTCTTCTAATTACAACATGGAAACTGAAATGAAATTTCTACTAAAATTTGGAATAAAAAATACATCATTCAAAATTAAAAATTTATTTCCAAACTTCATGCGAGCTTTTCCTCTAGCTTGGACCGCAACAAACGCTCCATTCCCAACTCTAAGCTTTAAGCCGCCTTCGTCCACTTCCTCCCACGATTCAAGAAGCTGTAAAGAGTTACAAACATGGTTAGTAGATCCAGAATCAATAATCCAAATAGATTTATCATTCTCTAAAACACATGTAAGTTAAAATGTGTATTTTTTAACTTACATGTGACTAAACTGTGCCACCAGCTCGCTAATCGAGGTTTTAGGTTAAAAATGTGACTAAACTGAAATAAAACTCGTTTAACAACATTGATTATAAAATTTGGACATTCATTGAAATTATAGAAAGTTATACAGTTGGGATCCCAAAAATACTGTTTAGAAAATTGTATTACAACTCAAAATATACACACAGTTGACCTAGGTGACAAAACAACCATTACAATACATTTTCCCAAAAAAAAACCCTGGTTGTGGCAACCAGACAGGCCGAACATGTACCCGTCGCTCCACGCTCTCTGTACTCATGGTTGGTCGACCTTCCTTTTGCCCTTACCTATACCATAGAGCACCCGTGAGTTGGTTCCCAACAAGAAAACTCAACACAAAACATATATACAATACAATCCACAATATACAACAAAACAGCCAACGGGCTAAACACATAGCAGCCAATGCCATCTTAGGTGCTTTACCAGACACTGGGTTCACGGTCTTCACTGAGAGGGTGGATAAGCACCCTAGGAGGGTCTTGCCCTAACGGCTTGCTCTCAGCATGCTCAATGCTGATCCCGGCCCCTTGTCATACCCGGCTTCTTGCCGTTCTTAACATTCGCCGTTCTCGGCCTTCATCATTCCCTCACAAACATGCATATCATAGCATAATAATAACATATATTCACAAATATATTAAGCATAAACAATAGGGTAGCTCCCTAAAATACAAACAATAGGGTCATGCCCTGCTCTGCGGGTACAACAGTTTTCTTACCTGTGTCCCGAGCTATCTGAGTACTGCGATCCCGAGCACAGTCCTCTAACTCGAACTTCATTGAAAACCTAGTCACAACGCATTCATAACAACCATCCATCAAACCTTAAACCAATAAATAACTTCAGAATATTAATCTAGCCTCCAGGACCTTCGATTCTACTAACCCGGGTAGTAGGATCCTTCTCAAGCCTTAACATTCAAGTTCCTGAGCTAAAATCTCCCTTTTTCCCTTTCTTTCCATTTAGGGTCGCGGCATGCCCTTTAGGGCTACAGCTCGCTACTTATTCAGAGGCAAGGCCCTCCCTGCCGGAGGACACGGGCCACGGCATGATCCTCAAGGGCCGCAGTGCCTGAGTGAACCAGAGGCTTCTCCAGCCTCTTCGAGCACGCGGGTCGCTGCGCCTGAAGAACATGGCCACGACCCGAGCCCCCAAACCCATAAATTCTAGTTATTTTCTGTGTTTTTCCTCAAGCCTAAACCCCAAATTCATAACCCATTCATCATCCAAACTTAGAATTAAGCCTAGAATTCTTATCCTTATAGCCTAAACATCACAAAAAATCCATAAGCAACTTCATACACTCATAAAACACCCACAACCAACCTTAGAATCCATTTCACATGCAAACCTATAATTATAGCGGAATTCAACAGGATTATACATAATAGATTAAGGTTCGGTCCTTACCTCTAATATATGTTCAATCCAGAGCTAATCCCCTAGCACAACAAGCTTCCAATTCTTCAAAGAACTTAGCCTAAAATCCTCAAAGTAATTCAAGCCTTCAAACCCCAAGAGAGAGAGAAAGAGAGAATCGAACGAGAGAAGGAGAGACTTCTGTTTTTTTTCCTAAATCATTCTAGAGTTTCAGCTGCCTAAGTTTTCAAACCTATCCCTAGTTAAAAGTCCAGAATACCATTTAAGCTTATCTAAACCTTTTAATGCTCCCAAGGGTAATCCCGTCATTTTCCATGTCCCGCTAATTCCTCAAGTGCTTCTATAAATCCCCGTTTCATCTCGACATGTCCAAATAATTGCTAGACTACTACCTGTTACCCGGTAAATCCCGAACACCAACTGTGTTCCTAAAATATCCCTAGGCTCTGTAACGACCCAAAATTACTAATAAGGCTTAAGGGCCTTGATTAGCATGCCAGGAGGGCATAACTGGATTATATGTGATTTAAATGATTAAAAGCATGTTATATGATTATTTGGATATCTGTGATGCATGACTATGTGTATTAGTATGCATGTAGGCCCTGATTAAGTTAGAAGGGCATATTCGTAATTTTGGCTTGTTGAGGGCATAAATGTAAATATCTGCGATAAATTGTTGAGACCACATTATTATGTGGATATATTTGTAACTTGTGACTCGAGGCGATCCTAGTGAGCGGTTTAGCGAAAAAGTCACGGCGGGGATTTATACCCGGCTCGGGGCGAGCCTGGGGGTATTTATGGGAATTTAGGAAATATATTGGAGTCTATTTTGATATTGAGGAATCTAATTGGTGATTAGTTAGGTGTTGATAAGTAAGCGGTAAATATTAAAGACATTCGAGGAATTAGCGGGAATTGGGTGTAGTGACTAAAATGCCCTTAGGAGGTTTAAAAGCTTAGTATTAAATGGGAGGGAAAATTGGTCATTTGAGTTAAAGCAGGGATAAGTATTATAATGCTTTATGCCTTAGTGGAATGAGTATAAAGCTTTAGAAGTCTGAAGAAAAGAAAAGAAGAAGGAAAAATGAGGAGTCTTCTCTCTCCCTCACGGTTTGAGGTTTCTTCTTCAATCCTTGGGGTCTTTTGGAGCTAAAATTCAGAGGAGCTCTTGGCTAAGGCTTTTCACTTGAGACCTTGATCAAGTTTGAGAGTTTAGCAGGGGTTAGGCATCCAATTAAGGGAATTGCGGCTGAAGTTTTGAGGAGTGAAAGCTAAGGAAGAGTGGAGGATAGCCTAAGGTTGAACTTCTCTGTTGAAGGTGTACGCTAGGGCTCAGACGGGATCGTGCTTGAGGATCGAATTGAACAAAGCTATCAGAATCTAAAGGTAAGAAAACTGCACCCGGTTATGTGATTGTGTTGGGACTAAGAGCTCCCTATATCTGTATGATGTCATAGATGGTATTATGCCATGGGACATGTGTTAAACGACCTAAGGGTGCCGTAAATAATACTTGCACACAGGGCGCGGCTCGGCCACTGGTAGCTGAGCAAAGCTTATTATTCACTGAGCTCGGTTTAAGTGGGCCGGAGTCAGTGGGATAAATAGAGGGTGCGGCCTAAGGGCATTAACCCTGGTTATCATATGTGAATTGGTTATTAGTATGAAATGATGTGCTTGGTATGCTGAATACTTGATTATTGTGAATACTTGGATCATTGAGTTTATGAATATATTGTATGAGTTGTCTGGTTGTTTTGTTAGATAATTATGCTCTGCTATTATGTTTTCTTGCTGGGCCTTGGCTCACGGGTGCTACGTGGTGCAGGTAAAGGCAAAGGCAAAGTGGACCAGTCCTGAGATGGAGAGCTTTGGGGCTGAGTGTACATAGTCAGCCGATCGGCCGCCACGGCCGAGGAGTGGTACTGGACGAGAAAAGCCTAATTGTCTGTTTTGCCTTAGAGCGGCTAGTAATTGTATTTTAATCCTGAAATTTTGTAAACTGCATTGTAACTTTACTACTTCTGGGATCCCATGTAAAGAAAATGTTTGATTATAAGAAATGAAACTTTTGAGACCAAAATCTTTTAACCCTAGTCAACTGTAGTTTTAGTAACACGTTTCTAACTAAATGACTTGATTAGCAAGTGTTGCACCTTTATAAACACACAGTGTAACGGTCTTGGATACCCAGGGCGTTACAACTTTGTATCAGAGTGTCCTAGGTTTAAGGGTTCCTGAAGACTGGCTAAACATGTACATTCGCCGCGAAAGTCAAGCTCGACTCAGGGTTTGGTAATTGTGTATACATTATTATATGCTTAAATGAATAGAATAGAATATGATTGTTGATATCTGCTTGATTAATAGGGAGCGTGAGATACTGATAGGCTTGGCCCTTGACTATTTCATGGAGATATTGAGGCATGCTTATTAGCACTGCTATGCATGTGAATGAAAATATTTGGATATTTGGATAAACTGTTATATCTTGATTGTTTGTGAATGTTTGAGTCCTAGTGGTGGATTATGAAAGGATTATTACCCTGTCATCATAGTTTGACTGCCGAGTTGTTGATTGTAGATTGACTTGGATAATTATGCGTCCAAGAAAATGTACGCAACTAGCCGGCACCGGTTCTGAGACTAGAGATGATGACCAGGGCCAGACCCCTCCGCCAATCCCTACGAACTGGCAGCAACTTATGGCTGATATGCAAGCACGGCTACAGAGCCAGGATGAACAGATTCAGATTCTGCGACAGCAGGCTCCATCAGGGAGTGCTGCCCCTATTGTGCCACTTGCAGTGGTACTAGTTGTACAGTCAGTAGAGGTTGGGAACAGATGGGAGCCGTTGTATGAGCAGTTCAGGAAACAACAACCCCCAATCTTTGAAGAAGGACCTGATCCACTGAAGGCTGAACAGTGGATGACTATGATTACTACTATCCTAGATTTCATGAGGGTAGAGGGACATGACAGAGTTACCTGTGCCACATATATACTGAGAGAGGATGCCCGTATCTGGTGGGACGTGGTATCACAGACTAGAGATGTTACAACTTTGACTTGGGAAGGATTCAAGGACTTATTTAGTCAGAAGTATTATAATGTTGCCATTAGGGCAGCGAAAGTAAATGAGTTCATGGGGCTAGTTCAGGGAAGTATGACAGTTACAGAATATGCCCTAAAGTTTGACAGGCTTGCGAAGTTCGCACCAGACCTTGTGCCTACTGATGCAGCTAGGCAGGACAGGTTTATTAGATGACTTAATGCTATGATAGCCCGAGATGTGAGGATTACAACAGGTCCTAGGGGGACAACTTATGCCCAGGCTGTAGAGAAGGCTCTTACCGCTGAGGAAGCGAAGAATAAGATATGGAGAAAGAGTACGGCGAGGTGGGAGGGCCGCAGGGCGGTGCCTCCATATTCTGGTTCTGGTAGGGGTGGAGGCCCCAGTGATCTGAAGAGAAAGATCCCTGATGCTTCGACCGATCCTGGTCCTGATAGGAGAGGTCGGGGTACTCAGGGTGGCCGTCAGGGAGGCGGTGATACATGGAGGACCTATCTTGAGTGCACGAGGTGTAGAAGACGCCATCCGGGTGAGTGTTGGGCTAAGGCCTGTTATGTGTGCGGTGTGGCGGGACACCTCAAGAAAGACTGCCCGAAAGTGAAGAAGGGAGATGCGAGAAAGATGGACAACTTGACTCCAGCTCGAGTGTTCACCCTGACGCAGGCGGAGGCCGAGGCTAGTCCCTCGGTAGTGACAGGTCAGCTTTCTAGCACTGGCTCTCCTTTTACTGTATTGATTGACTCTGGTGCTACATATTCGTTTGTTTCTAGTAAGGTAATTGATAGACTGTGTAGACCTAGTGAGTATTATACTTCAGGGTTTGGGACAATTTTGCCTATAGGGGAACTGGTATTTTCTAGGAGGTGGATTAGAGCACTGCCAGGGATGGTTGATGGTAGGGAGTTGTCAGTAGAATTGATTGAGTTGAGTATGGAGGACTTTGATATGATTTTAGGTATGGATTGGTTGGTTAGATATGGAGCTACTATTGACTGTAGGAAGAAGATGGTGACCTTTGAGCCGGAGGGCGAGGATCCCTTTGTCTTTGTGGGAGCGGTGCATGGACCCTGCGTACCCAGGATATCAGTGATGAGAGCCAGAGATCTGCTACAAGGAGGGTGTATAGGTTTTCTAGCTAGTGTGGTGGATACCACTGGGGTTTCGCCAACAGGACCGGAAGAGACTAGATTGGTTTTCAAGTTCTTGGATGTGTTTCCTGAGGACTTACCTGGGTTGCCGCCGCGTAGGGAGATTTAATTTGTCATTGAGTTGGCGCCAGGGACAGAACCAGTGTCAAGGACACCGTATAGAATGGCACCGACAAAACTGAAGGAATTAAAGATACAGCTACAAGAGCTTCTAGATTTGGGGTTCATCAGGCCTAGCTACTTGCCATGGGGTGCTCCAGTTTTGTTTGTGAAGAAGAAGGACGGAACTTTGAGAATGTGTATAGACTACAGGGAACTGAACAAGTTGAATATCAAGAATAAGTATCCCCTACCAAGGGTTGACGACTTGTTCAATCAACTGCAGGGTAAGACGGTGTTCTTGAAAATTGATCTTCGATCTGGTTATCCCCAGCTGAGGATCAAGGACGAGGACAAACCGAAGACGGCCTTCCGAACGAGGTATGGGCACTATGAGTTTCTGGTCATGTCATTTGGTTTGACCAATACCCCATCAGCCTTTATGGACCTAATGAACAGAGTGTTCAAGGACTTTCTGGATCAGTTCGTTATTGTCTTCATCGACGACATCTTAGTGTACTCCAGTTCAGAGGCAGAGCACGAGATTCATCTTCGACAGGTTTTGCAGAGGTTGAGGGAGCATCAGTTGTACGCCAAGTTTAAGAAATGTGAATTTTGGTTACCAGAAGTGACGTTCCTTGGACATATTGTTGGTGTTGATGGGATTAAGGTGGATCCATCTAAGGTGGAGGCAATTAGGGATTGGCCGAGGCCAAGGAATGCCTCGGAGGTGCAGAGTTTTCTTGGTCTAGCAGGTTACTATAGGTGGTTTGTGGAAGGCTTCTCGAAGATAGCGGCACCGATGACAGAATTGACACGGAAGAATTTGAAGTTTATCTGGTCAGACAAGTGTGAGAATAGTTTCCAAGAGTAGAAGTGACGAATTATTACCGCGCCTATGTTGAGTCTTCCTTCGGGGGAAGGGAAGTTTGTTGTCTACTGCGATGCGTCGAGGTTGGGTTTAGGCTGTGTGTTGATGCAGAACGAGGAGGTCATAGCTTATGCGTCACGACAGCTGAAGGAGTATGAGCAACGGTATCCTACCCATGATTTGGAGTTAGCAGCAGTGGTATTCGCACTAAAGGTTTGGCGGCATTACCTATATGGGGAGAAGTGTGAGATATACACTGATCATAAGAGCTTGAAGTACTTTTTCACCCAGAAGGACCTGAACATGAGGCAGAGATGTTGGCTAGAGTTGGTGAAAGACTACGATTGTGATATTCTTTACCATCCGGGGAAAGATAATGTAGTGGCGGATGCATTGAGCCGGAGAGGCCCAGGTCAGTTGTATAGTTCCACCCAGATCTCGAGAGAGTTAGCAAATGAGATGGTCAGAGCGGGGATAGAATTGGCGGTGGGCCGATTGGCCAATATTACTATGCAGTCGACCCTGCTAGAGCGGATTAAAGAAGGGCAGTTGGTAGACGCTCAGTTACAGAAGGTTAGAGAAAATGTCTTAGCGGGAGTAGCTAAGGACTATTCTATTTCTGAGGTTGGTTTGCTCCGGTATCATGGACGGATTTGTGTTCCAGCTGATGAGGGGATCAGACGAGAGATACTGGATGAGTCGCATACAACGTCATACTCACTTCATTCGGGCACCACAAAGATGTACCAGGATCTACGGATGTTATATTGGTGGCCCGGGATGAAGAAGGATGTGGTAGAGTACGTAGCCAGATGCTTAACTTGTCAGCAGGTGAAAGCTGAGCATCAGTGACCGGCAGGGTTGCTTCAGCCTTTGGGTATTCCCGAATGGGAATGGGAGGATATTACGATGGATTTTGTGGGAGGTTTACCCAGAACAGTAGGGCTTCATGACTCGGTGTGGGTGATAGTGGACAGATACACCAAGTCAGCCCATTTTCTTCCAGTGAGGTCGACATATACTGTAGATCAGTATGCAGAGTTGTATGTGAGGGAGATCGTACGTCTCCATGGGGTTCCTAAGGCTATAGTGTCAGATCAGGATCCTATCTTTACCTCCAAGTTTTGGGGTAGTTTGTAGAAGGCTATGGGGACTCAGTTGAAGTTCAGCACAGACTTTCATCCTCAGACTAATGGACAGTCTGAGAGGACGATTCAAGTGTTGGAGGATATGCTCAGAGCGTGTGTGATCGACTTTGAGGGGTCATGGAGTAAGTATCTCCCGTTGATTCAATTTTCATATAACAATAGTTACCAATCAACAATTGGAGTGGCTCCCTACGAGATGTTATATGGGAGGAATTGTAGGTCACCCATTCATTGGGATGGGATGGGTGAGAGAAAGTATTTGGGGCTAGATATGGTTCAGAAGACGAATGAAGCTATAGAGAAGATCCGAGCTAGGATGCTCGCCTCACAGAGCAGACAGAAAAGCTACGCTGATCCCAAGCGTAGGGACGTGGAGTTCCAGATTAGGGACCACGTGTTTCTCCGAGTTTCACCACTGCGAGGGGTGAGGAGATTTGGAAAGAAAGGCAAGCTAAGCCCTAGGTTCATCGGACCTTTTGAGATCCTGGAAAGGATCGGTCAGGTGGCTTACAGGTTAGCCTTGCCACCATCGTTGTCGGGAGTCCATGATGTATTCCACGTTTCTATGCTCTGGAAGTACGTCTCAGATGCGACACATGTGTTGAGGTATGAAGACTTGGAGTTGCAGACAGATTTAGCTTATGAGGAGCAACCGGTTCAGATTTTGGATCGGAAGGACAAAGTACTATGAAATAAGACGATTCCTCTTGTTAAGGTGTTGTGGAGGAATAGTAGGGTCGAGGAGGCGACCTGGGAGCTTGAGACAGTGATGCGGGATTGGTATCCCGAGTTATTCAGGTAAATTCCGAGGATGAAATTCTCATTAGGAGGGGATAGTTGTAACAGCCCAAATTTACTAATAAGGTTTAAGGTCCTTGATTAGCGTGCTGGGAGGGCATAACTGGATTATATGTGATTTAAATGATTAAAAGCATGTTATATGATTATTTTGATATTTGTGATCCATGACTATGTGTATTAGTATGCATGTAGGCCCTGATTAAGTTAGAAGGGCATATTCGTAATTTTGGCCCGTTGAGGGCATAAATGTAAATATCTGCGATAAATTGTTGAGACCACATTATTATGTGGATATATTTGTAACTTGTGACTCGAGGCGATCCTAGTGAGCGGTTTAGCGAAAAAGTCACGACGGGGATTTATACCCGGCTCGGGGCGAGCCTGGGGGTATTTCTGGGAATTTAGGAAATATATTGGAGTCTATTTTGATATTGAGGAATCTAATTGGTGATTAGTTAGGTGTTGATAAGTAAGCGGTAAATATTAAAGACATTCGAGGAATTAGCGGGAAATGGGTGTAGTGACTAAAATGTCCTTAGGAGGTTTAAAAGCTTAGTATTAAATGGGAGGGAAAATTGGTCATTTGAGTTAAAAGCAGGGATAAGTATTATAATGCTTTATGCCTTAGTGGAATGAGTAGAAAGCTTTACAAGTCTGAAGAAAAGAAAAGAAGAAGGAAAAAGGAGGAGTCTTCTCTCTCCCTCACGGTTTGAGGTTTCTTCTTCAATCCTTGGGGTCCTTTGGAGCTAAAATTCAGAGGAGCTCTTGGCTAAGGCTTTTCACTTGAGACCTTGATCAAGTTTGAGAGTTTAGCAGGGGTTAGGCATCCAATTAAGGGAATTGCGGCTGAAGTTTTGAGGAGTGAAAGCTAAGGAAGAGTGGAGGATAGCCTAAGGTTGAACTTCTCTGTTGAAGGTGTACGCTAGGGCTCAGACGGGATCGTGCTTGAGGATCGAATTGAACAAAGCTATCAGAATCTAAAGGTAAGAAAACTGCACCCGGTTATGTGATTGTGTTGGGACTAAGAGCTCCCTATATCTGTATGATGTCATAGATGGTATTATGCCATGGGACATGTGTTAAACGACCTAAGGGTGCCGTAAATAATACTTGCACACAGGGCGCGGCTCGGCCACTGGTAGCTGAGCAAAGCTTATTATTCACTGAGCTCGGTTTAAGTGGGCCGGAGTCAGTGGGATAAATAGAGGGTGCGGCCTAAGGGCATTAACCCTGGTTATCATATGTGAATTGGTTATTAGTATGAAATGATGTGCTTGGTATGCTGAATACTTGATTATTGTGAATACTTGGATCATTGAGTTTATGAATATATTGTATGAGTTGTCTGGTTGTTTTGTTAGATAATTATGCTCTGCTATTATGTTTTCTTGCTGGGCCTTGGCTCACGGGTGCTACGTGGTGCAGGTAAAGGCAAAGGCAAAGTGGACCAGTCCTGAGATGGAGAGCTTTGGGGCTGAATGTACATAGTCAGCCGATCGGCCGCCACGGCCGAGGAGTGGTAAAGGATGAGAAAAGCCTAATTGTCTATTTTGCCTTAGAGTGGCTAGTAATTGTATTTTAATCCTGAAATTTTGTAAACTGTATTTTAACTTTACTACTTCTGGGATCCCATGTAAAGAAAATGTTTGATTATAAGAAATGAAACTTTTGAGACCAAAATCTTTTAACCCTAGTCAACTGTAGTTTCAGTAACACGTTTCTAACTAAATGACTTGATTAGCAAGTGTTGCACCTTTATAAACACACAGTGTAACGGTCTTGGCTACCCAGGGCGTTACAGGCTCCTTCCTAGCTGGGTATTCGACCCCGTTGTGACTATTTAGCTAAACTGCTCCCTAGGACCGTCTTGGATTGCACATCACAAATATATCATCACTCACTCGTGGTATCAATCACAATAAACACAAATATCACAGTTATGCCCTAAACATGCTAAAATTACAAATACGCCCATAATAACTAGATGTGGCCCACATGTATATTTAATTCACCTAAGCATGCATTTCTAATCACATAATCGTTAAATTCACATATTAGCATAATTAAATCAATTATTGCCCTCCCAGCACGCTAATCAAGGCCCTAAGCCTTATTAGCAAATTTGGGACGCTACAACACATGTTTCTAAGATAAACGAACTATAATCATTACCTTTTTTTTCGCTGCTAGAAGCTTAGGGCAATCTTGTTTCCAATGCCATTTTTCTTTGCAGTGAAAATACCTACCTTTACCTTTCTTGTTCTTCCTCTTAGGCTTCTGTGCACTAGGTAGTTCACTCATCTTTGTAGCCTTTGCAAGATTGGGGTTGTTGTTTTGTCTATCTTTCGTCTTGTTTCCAGCTTTTGAAAACGAAGCTTGGTTAGCTTCGACCTTAGCTGGATCAGTAGCAGTAGTAGTAGTTGTCTTCTTTTCTCCTCCCTTACTTGGTCCACCCATGATAGACTCGAAAGTCTGAAGCTCGTTGATGAGCTGCATCAGACCATAGTTGAGTTGATCACGAATGTGTGGAGATGGTGCCATCCTAGCATTGGCATATTTCTTGGTGGCCTCAAAATGAGTCTGCACAGACTTTGCACCGAACATGTCTTGGAGCCGATCCATGATTTCGTTGGCCGTCTTGACAGTCTCCATCTTAGTCTTGAGAGTGTCGACCATACTAGTCAACATGTAGTGTCGCGCCTTGTTATTAGCCGCATGCCAACAGTCATATTTATCTTTTACAGACTTGGGAGCTCCTTCAACTGGAACTTCTAGGGATTCCTCAGTCATGACGAACTCGAAGTTGTGACAAATCAACACAATGTTGATGTTTTTCTTCCACTTAAGGAAGTTTTCTCCATTAAGTTTCTCCATCGAAAGTTGAGAAAGGATGGGAGTAGACACAACCATACTTAAAACTACACATTATCAATAAAATAGAAATCAATCACTTTTGCTCAATAAAACTTCTATTCATTCTAATTTCAAGAAATAGCACAAAATATACCATAAATATGTACGATATGAAAAAATATATTTAAATAATCATATCTCTATTTCTCTAGGTTTTTAACTATTCTATGATATTGTTGTCCTGGTTGGCGAGAGTAAAAAAATATCATTAGTTAAATAGAGTTGTAAACTCATTTAATAATGGACACCATTATTAACAACCTACTATTCGATCAAAATAAGAAAAAAAAATATCTTATTTTATGAGCTAGAATCACGGTTTCGATAATCAATAGATTTAGTCCTAGTAGTCATCATATGGGTGAGTCTAGTAGAATTTGACCTATAATTATCTATATTCTGAAATTTAACCTTGTCAAAATAACTAATGAACACCTTCCGTAGGGGGGCGAATCAAAGCATCTCGAGGCCTCATTAAGCTATTGACCTTGTTAAACCAACGGTGGCGATCGAATATAATTCTTAAAATAAGCTCATTATAAAAATAGTATTTTTATTATTATTTTTCGAAATTTAATGACTATGGTTCTCCAAAAAAATTAGAAGATTAGAATTTTTAAAACCAAAGTCCTATAATTTCCTATTTATTCTAAAGTGTCACATTGAAACAAATTCAATTAATTTGGAATTAATTTGTTGCTAATCAATATTTAGGTTTAACTAATATAATGAACCTATACAATACTTGGGAAAATGGGCCTTAACAATTGGGATTGCATGGAGGAGGGCTAGGTCCAGTATGTCATTCCCACTACTAAGACTCATTTCTTCCATACAAGGTCCAAAAGACAAGAATTTAAACCTTTATTTTATTAATTCTTATTAATTGATTAGGCTCACTATAGTCATGTAAAGCAAACGGGCCTTCATAAGTGGAACCACCCACAATAGAGGAATTTAAATTTTACATTTTCTAATGGTCCCAAATAAAACATATCATTTTATGAATATTTTATTTGGCAAAATCCATATATTAAGCAAACATATGGGTTACTATATGCATCTAAGCCCAATTGAAAAAATATCACATATAGTGCAAATAGATATGTTATAATTGGATGGGCCTAATCATGTTACTATATGAGCAAGTCTATGAATTTATGCAAAAATACCACAATTAATTTTCCAGAATTTATCCAAAAATTTCAATTAATTAAATTTTGCAAAAAATAAATAAGTCAATTTAAATGAAATTTATTAACAATTAACATAAGTTAATTTAAATTTCATTTATCAACAATCAACTTAGTTTAGGTCATTTTGAAAAGTATTACTTTAATTTAAATATGATTTATCAACAATTAACTAAAGTTAATTTAAATCTCATTTATTAAAAAAATATTTTATTAATTGGTTTGAAAAACGTGATATTTTTAAAAATTTAACCAATTATAAATTTTTAAAACAAATATCATATGCTATTTTTTGAAAAATGATCTTAAACAGTTAAACAAATTCAAATATCTATAAAAAGATCTAGTCAACAAATATTCAAATTTCAAATTATTTAAATATTAAAATCTATAGAATAACCAGATATTATTATTTTCAAATAAAAGATTTCAAAAAAAATATCAAGTATTTAAAAAATATCTGTAAGATCTGATAACTTAATTCTAATATTTTAATATATTAAATATTTAAAATTAATAAGTTAACCTATTTTTAAATTTGAATTTGAATCTTTGTACAAAATGTCTATTTTTTAAAAGATCAAACAACAAAAATATCATATTTCAAAAAATATATTTTTAAATAATAGAAAAGATATGATATTTTTGTATTAACCTATTAAAAAATACATTCAAAAATCAAATTTTAAGAAAAAATTATCGTAGGCCACGACCAAGGGACAAAACTGGGCATTTTTCACGTCCTCGCCGCGGCCAGGGGTTAATGGTGGCCGCAATCACTAGCCACTGTTACCCAGGGTGCGGCCACTGCTCGAAAGAAAAAATAATTAATAAAATTTGTGTAATTTTTCAACCCAAAAATATTTTCTAAATAATTTTTACCATGTTTTACATCAAATAAAGTATTTATATAAAAATTATTTGCAAAGAAAACACAACAAAATAACCTAAATATGCTAATAATCACATTAAATTCAATATGCATCATAAAAATCATGAAATCCATCCAATTACTCAATACATCAAATAATTCAATTTTACCATGTTCATGCATGAAAATAAAGATTACCAAAGGCTCTGAGGCCAATTGTTGAGAGAACTTATACAAGATCTTGTTTATTTTCATGTAAATCTTATACTAAACATATTAATATAAGAAAACCTAGAACATTTTTCTAAAATTGACTTCATACAGAGATAATGATAAGAACACTTACATTATTGGGCAGTGGAATGATTGAGCCATTCCTTCAGTTTCTTTAACCCTTGTATCCTTTCTGTCGCAGGGTATCACCAAGAAACTAAACCGTTCTTCAATTTTCTTCACACACTTCCAAAGTATCCTTAGAATCACCTAGACTAGAGTGAGAAATTCTCAACATATGAGATAGATACAAATAGAAGAAGAATAGAAGAGAAAAATTGAGGCTTAGAAAATGACTTATGTTGTAGAAAGAATCTAAAACCTAGAGCATCAAGAATAGATCTTCTGATTTTCTGTCACATAGTCTTTCTATAATCTCAAACATTTGTTTTCAACTCTTACTTAGCATTCCTTTTATAGGCTCAATTAACTTATTTATTTTAATTAAAAAATTAATAAAATAATAGATAATATCAGACTAATGGTCAAAATTATCATGGGCTTTATGCCCATGAAATTTCCCTTTTAATTATAAGTCCATTGGACATAAAATCAAGCCTTGTATTATTCTCTATTGATTTAATTAATTAAATAATTATTTAAATTTAAATCCTTTATAATATTAATTATTTATAATTTGAACCTTGATTTAAATTTATTTATTAATTTAGATACCAATTTATCTTAATTAATAAATCTACCATAATTTCTCTTTTCTTCTTTAAATTACATAACTCTGTGAAACTATACAAAAATTGACCTGGTCAACTTTGATCATTCTAATTGATAATTAAATCAATTAGTTGAGACTATCTAGATGATTTTATCCAAGGAACAATGGGGACCATGACCTTATGAAATCAAGCTCCAATAAGTTGTCATAAATTTAACAAATAAATTTACTAACTTATTAATTCCCCGTGACTCCACTAAAGACACAGAATTGCACTCTTAAATTCATAGAACGCTCTATAACAAATATAGATAAGTTATTAATTATCAATTGTTACAACCATAATTGTCACTCAATCATCTATAGACGATCTACAATGAAATGAGACTAAAATACAGTTTTACCCCTCATTGTATTTTATCCTTAAAACACTTAGTTCCTTGTAAATGATATTTCAGTAAACTAATATTAATTACTGAAATAAGATGCTATCACCTTGAACCAAACTAAAAGGAAACCATCGTTACACTTCTTCATCAGAAGCTATAGATGTTCATATCTATGATTAACACTCCCACTCAATTATACTACCAAGTTCCCAAGATATAAGTATGGGCAAGTTCGTAGGGTAAGCTGGTAATGAACAAGCCAAAGAACTCAAATAATACAATCAGTTAGAATACTAACCACCCAGAATTGAGATTGAATTGAGCTTGGTAAACTATATGATATGACTTGAATAGATAATAACAGTATGTTTACTTATCCTTTCTACTGTCAATATCGGTCTAGTCCGATGTAACAAATACATCTGATCTTATCTGCTTTGCTAATATTCTGGAAAGAACATAACACTACGATGTGTAAGTAGATCATAAAGTAGATTGGCAAGTCAATGTAAATCTTGTGCATTGACTAATCTTAGGACTAACTTATTTTGAACATATAATCATATTTATAATCCACTGTGATTATGTCACTATAAATATGATTAGCTATATGCTCGGAATTTAATAGAAGTTTATATTAAACAAATAATCATGAAAATAAAACATGTGAGCAAAGTGATTGACCAAGTCAAAAATTGATTTCTATTCTTTTATTGATAATAAAATGAGATTACAAAGAAATTGAGTTTTAATTAGGGCATAAAACCCCAACAGTAAAGATATACAGAAATAAAAAAAATTTCCCTACCAATTCTTCATAGTGTATATCTCACACTTTTCACCATATAAGTAGTGCCGCCACACCTTCAGTGCGAAAAACACTGTTGCAAGTTCCAGATCATGTGTAGGGTACCTCTGCTCATACTCATTCAGGTGACGTGATGCATAGGCAATCACCTTCCCTGTCTGCATAAGGACACAACCTAGGCCCTGCCTTGAGGTGTCACAATAAACAACATACTTGTCCTGGTCTGTAGGAAGACTCAGAACTAAAGCGATGGTCAAACTCTTCTTCAGTTTTTGGAAGTTGTCTTCACATTTGTCTGACCATATAAACCTCTGATTCTTGTGTGTCAACTCTGTCAGTGGTGGCGCAATCTTGGAAAACCCCTCCACAAAGCGTTTGTAATAACCTGCCAATCCCAAGAAACTTCTGATCTCTGAAGCGTTCTTTGGCCTTGGCCAATCTCTGACCGCCTCAATCTTTGCTGGATCCACCATAATTCCATCCTTGCTGACTATGTGACCTAAGAAAGTCACTTGTCGCAACCAGAACTCATACTTCTTGAATTTCGCATACAACATGTGCTCCCTCAGCCTCTGTAGTACCAATCTGGGATGCTACTCGTGTTCTAGCTCTGACTGAGAGTATACTAGTATATCGTCGATAAATACGATCACAAACTAATCCAGGTAATCTTTGAACACCCTTTTCATCATATCCATAAATGTTGCTGGGGCATTAGTCAGTCCAAATGACATCACCAAAAACTCATAATGCTCATACTTGGTGCGAAAATTTGTCTTCGGTATATCCTCATCCCTGATCCTCAAGTGGTGATAACTTTATCGAAGATCTATCTTGGAGAATATTGTCCTACCTTGTAACTAATTAAACAAATCATCAATCCTTGTCAGAGGGTACCTGTTCTTCATAGTCAACTTGTTCAGTTCTCTATAATCGATACACATCCTCAAAGAACCATCTTTCTTCTTCACGAAGAGAACTGGTGCGCCCCATGGCGAGAAATTGGGCCTTATAAAACCCAAGTCTAGTAACTCCTGTAGTTGAACCTTCAGTTCCTTCAGCTCTGCTGGAGCCATCCTATAAGGTGCCCTAGACACTGGCTCTATCCCTGGAGCCAATTTAATCACAAACTCTATCTCCCTGTGTGGAGGTAACCCTGGAAATTCCTCTGGAGGTAACCCTGGCAAGTTCTCTGGAAACACATCCGGAAACTCACAGACTAATCTAGTATGTCCTGGTCCCACTGGCATGACTCGAGTGGTATCCACCATGCTAGCTAAGAATCCTATGCATCCCCCCTGCAATAGGTCTCTAGCTCTAAGTATGGATATCATAGGTATACGGGGTCCATGCACAGTGCCAACGACTACAAAGGGGTCTTCACCCTCAGGCTCAAAGGTTACCATCTCCTTATTGCAATCTATCATTGCCACATACTTCTCTAGCCAGTCCATACCCAGAATTATATCAAAATTTGTCATAACCAACTTTACCAAGTCAACTGACAACTCCTTGCCATCCACTGTCACTGGTAGTGATCTAACCCATCTCCTGGAAACCACCAACTCCCTAGTAGGCTGTATAGTACCAAACCCCACAGGATAAAAGTCACATGGTCTACACAATCCATCTATAATCCTACTATCAATAAAAGAGTGTGTAGCACCCGAGTCAATCAAAACAGTATAAAGGTCCCAGCACTAGAAAGCTGACTTGTAACCACCAAGGGACTAGCCTTGGCCTCTGCTTGGGTCAAGGTGAACACCTGAGCTGACGTCAGGCTGTCCACCTTCTTGGGCTCTTTCTTTCTGGCTTTTGGGTAATCCTTCTCCAGGTGTCCCATACTCTCGCAGATAAAGCAGGCCTTCGCCCGACATTCTCCTATATGATGCCTCCTGCACCGAGTACACTCTAGAAATGCTTTCTAGGTCTCACCGCCACCCTGACGGCCTATCTGTATACCTTGTGGCCTCATATCTGGCCCTGGAGTTGAAACTGTATCTGGAGTCTTTCCCTTTTGGTCACTAGGGCCTCCGCCCTTACCAAAGCCTACAAATGGAAGTCTCGGCCTCCTAGAATCCCTTCTGGCTGCATTCTCACGCCAGATCATGTTCTTTGTGCTCTCAGCTGTAAGCGCCTTCTCCACAACTTGTGCATAAGTAGCCAATCCTGACACATTAGTAATATGAACATCCCATGCTATCATAGGCTGTAGCCCCTAGAGAAACCTCTCTCTTCTGGTCCCATTAGTGGGCACCAGATCCCCGACAAACTTTGCCAATCTATCAAACTTTAGGGCATAATAAGTCACTTTTGTGTTACCATGAATTAACTTTCTAAACTCCTCAACCTTTGCAGCTCATTGAACATAGTTTTGAATTCTTCCCATTCTATAGTGTTTACTACCCTAGTTTGGGATACCACCTCCCACCATATTCGGGCATCATCCTGAAACATGTAAGTGGCATAAGCCACCCTCTCATTACCACCTACCCTCATGAAATCCAGGATGGTGGTTATCATGGTCATCCACTGTTCAGCCTTTAGTGGGTCTGAGCTGTCCTCAAAACTAGAGGGTGTTGTTTCTTGAACCTCTCATACGGGAGTTCCCATCTATCTCCCCCTACCTAAGGCTGTACCGTCGCTGCTAACCCTGGCTGAATCACTTCTGGTATTGTGGGTGGTACGTTCCCTACTGGAACATGATGTTGTCTTAAGAGGCGAATCTCATCTTCCTACCTCTGTAACCTGGCTTGCATATCAGCAAGCAACTGCTACCAGTTCTCTGGAGCTGGCGGTGGGGCCTATCCCTGGTCATTCTTTTCCCTAGCCTGTATCTCTTGGCCAACCAACCTCTCTGACCTTCGAGGAAGCATACTGATAACTATCCCACTCTGCAGTAATCAAATCAGATGTTAGGTAAGTAATAACTATACCTCTTGCCACCTGACGGTCCAAGAATGAACAGGCAAACACATGTGATGCTCATAAGCATGCCAACATATAATACATTCCATTATGGTGCTAATAAGCACTTCCTGATATTCATCAGCACATAACAATGCTAGTAAGCATATCTGGCATTCATAAGCAATTAACGATGCAAATAAGCATGTTCAAACATTTCTACATGTATAGCAATGCTAATAAGCATATTCTTTATCATGATGCAATAGTCAAGGGCCAGACCCTATCAGAATATTTCAAGCTCCCTAATCAGGCATGCAGATAAGGCATTTATATCATATTTAAGCAGCTAAACACATAACCACATAAATAGTTACCAAACCCTGAGTCGACTTGTCTTTAGTGGTGAGTGTACATGCCTAACTAGTCTTCAGGAACCCTTAAACCTTGGCAGCTCTGATACCGAGTTGTAACATCCTCCTAATCCAGGATCGTTACATTGTGTACTTTAAATATTGTCAGACTTAATAATCAAGTCACTTGGTCATAAACGTGAACTAAGGTTAATTTCAAGGGTTAGGGTTAAAAATAATTGTCAAAGGAACTCTTGACTTTTCATTTAAAAGTTTAATACAAACATGGGATTCCAAAACATTACAAATAGATGTTTAAAAGTGTATATACAAGTAGAAATTACAATCAGTCGGCCTAAGCAGCAAAATAAGGGATACGACCCTAGTTCCGCTGAGATATCCTCAGCCATGGTGGACGAGCAGCCGTATATGTACACGTCGCCACCAAAGCTCTCCAACTCATGGCTGGTCAAGCTTTCCTTTTCCCTTACCTGCACCACATAGCACCCGTGAGCCAAGGCTCAGCAAGAAAACTTAAACATGTGCATGAACAGTAAATATAAATTCCAAATACTTGTCTAGCATGCCCAAAAGTAATAACCTGCTCATGCATGCATACAATTACAAATAAATGATCATTGGATCATTCTGGGGCCCGCTGCTCTGAATAGTTGACCATAGAGTCAACCAGGGGCCCTATGCCCTAGCTATGTGACCATAGAGTCACCTGGGGTCATTGCCCTTAGCTCTGGGTAACTAGCCATGGAGCTAGCCAAGCACTTTTTTTTTCCAACGACTATAGGGTTAGCCAACGTAACAATACGTTCCTGATTGGGCCTAAACCTTTCGACCAGCGCGCAGTGCGCTATTGCTGCCCTTGACTAATAAGTCAATCCCTGAGCCAGGTATTCAGATACAAATACAGATACAGATAAACAAACTTTAGACAATACAAGCATGCATACATATGAATGACATAACACCATCAATTAAATGTAAACATAGTATTAACCATGTTCCTTAATGGGGCCAACCCCTAACTACGCAAACCATGCGAATAATCATATAACACTTAGCCAGAAATGGAGTATTCAAGTATGTTAAATCAACAAGAACAAACATAACTCAATCACGTTCATTCTCAGAGGCCTGAGCCCTAATCACATATATCAAGTATTGAGTGCAATTTTCTTACATCAGGTCCGAATGCAAAGTACAATAAGAACGACCCTCGAGCACAATCCCGGTTCCAAGCCCCTAGCGATAACCTAGTCACAACCATAATATAGAATCTCATCAATAATAAGCAATTAAAGGCTTCTAGACCAAGTCCTAGCCTCTGGGACGTTGAGTTATACTAAACTGGGTAGTAGAATCGATCCCGAGCCCTTAGGTTTGAGTTCCCATTACTCAAGACCTAAGGTTATCGAGGATGCCTAGGCAAGCCAAGACCTGGCCTTAAGGGTCATGGCACGCCTCCCAGAACAGAAAGCCCCTCTTGCCTGGAAACAAGACGCGGGTCGCGACTTTCCTATGAAGGTCGCAACGCGCCTCTGAAACAGAATCACCACCTGGCCCTTGGTTCACATGGGTCGCGGTGCCCCAAGAACAAGGCAGCGGCCTGACCCTACGAACCCAGAATTCCCCTGTTTTTCCTCAGCCAAAAACCCACCATAATCCTCCCAAATAATTCCTAGAACCATAATTTAATCCCCAAAATAACATCAACATGATACCAGCAACAAAACTCAACATTAAGTTCAGCCAAAATCCTACCAAAACATAAAATCTAAACCCTGAGCCACAAAGCTCAAGAACACTCCAAGAACTCTAAAAAATCATTACAGAATTCAACTAAAACTGAGATTAGAGCTTTACCTCAGCTGTGTTTAATGACCACCTAGCTGTAACAAATCCAAATCCAAATCCTAACCCAGGCCTTCAATTCCCTTAGTTTTCTCAACAAATTCACACAAAGTTGAGAGAGAGAGAGAGAGAGAGAGTCGGTTGGGAGTAAGAGAGAGTTGATGAGAGTGTTTTGTGTTTTTGTGTAGTTTACTTAAGGTTCAAGTAACCTTAAGCTAACCCTGAGGCTCGGGATACCAAAAACGTCCCCGGGAGAAATATGGTTAAAATCCTTGATATTCCCTCCTAATCTCACTAACTCCAAAGATATCCTTGAATATTTAATTCCGTTACTCGATAACCCGATAATGTACCAGTTACCCAAAATACCCATTGACTCACCCTGAGTCGAGTATTGGGTCCCGTTGTGACTTTCCTGCTAACTTGCTCCCTAGGATTGTCTCGTGCCGAGTAACCCAAATAAACCCACATAATAATGTGGTCTCTCACATATATCACATATATGCACGTATATACAATTATTCCCATAACGGGCCAAATTACGAAAATTCCCCTTCTAATAAGAAACAGACCCACATGCATATTTAATACACCTAAACATGTATATCTAGTCATATTATAATATAACTCACATAATCATATATTTACACACATATATATCACATAAACATATAATTTTCATAAATTGTCATTTTGGCCCCTTAATCAAGGCCCTAAGCCTTATTATGTAATTTGGGACTTACACATTGTGTTCTTGGGGGACCATATAGTACATGGGTACATCAGCAGTGTGATGGCACAGATAGTAGTGGTGGAGAAGGTCTTGGTGTCAGTTCTGGTACATGGTTAGAGGACTGCTGTTGACGGTGAAATCTCGTCAACGAAATTAGATCGAAAAACTCAAAGATAAGTATGGAGATATTTAGATAAGAACTTAGAATGAACTTAAGGAAAAGTAAACACAGATCAACAATGGAGTAAGCCTTTGTATATTGCTTAATAGCCTGAGTGTACAATGAGTTTTCCCAACCCCTTTGCTGGAGGGGTGAAGGTCTATTTATATTGGAGCTCTAATGGCTCCTGGTACATCGTGGTCCCAGGAGACAAGACAGTACATAGGTACATTGTCAGGGTTGTGGCACAGGTCATAGTGGTGTTGAAGGAGTTGTGGTCGGCTCTAGTACCATGTCAGGGGCCTGCAAAAGTACTCATGCATTGGTACCACATTACACCTCCACTACTTGCATGACACAGATGTCAGGGCCACACTTCTGTCTTCCACATGGTCATACGTCCTACACCCGTACACGTACGGGTACCTTGTACTTGATGGTTATTCTCACATCTCCAAGGCATGTATTTTCTCAAAGCTATTCCACATTCTATTAAGTGTAGGAAAGCTTGTGTGTTAACATGAACGATATACTCAGTCATCTATACCACTATTGGCTTGATAAAAAATAGTTCTTGGGTCTCTTTTATTGCTCCTCGTACGCCCATTCTAGGGGTCTTAGACCCCATATGGGCACGCGAGACATTGGCATCATGGCATAGAGGCATCTAGGCTGGACGAAGCACGACACAGGTATACGACGCCTCAGCATGGCTGGGCGAGGTGTGGTGCGAGGCCTTGGTGCATGGGTGCGTGAGGCCTAGATGCGCGGGTGCGCGAGGCATTGGTGGTGCGAGGCCATGGGGGTCGTGAAACAATGGTGGTGCGAGGAGCTTGGACATCGAGGCGAGGTGCGCCTCACTTGGTACGAGACACTCGACCTTGCTATGCAAGCCTATGCAAGGGGTGCCTCACTAGGCGCGAGACCCTTGGCCTCGCTATGCGAAGCTATGCGAGGCCATGCGAGGGGTGCCTCACTAGGCGCGAGACCCTTGGCCTCGCTATGTGAGGCTACACAAGGCTATGCGAGGGGTGCTCACTAGGCACGAGACCCTTGGCCTCACTATGTGAGGCTACGCGAGGCCATGCGAGGGGTGCCTCACTAGGCGCGAGACCCTTGGCCTCACTATGCGAGGCTATGCAAGGCCATGTGAGGGGTGCCTCACTAGGCGCGAGACCCTTGGCCTCGCTATGCGAGGCTACGTGAGGCCATGCGAGGGGTGCCTCACTAGGCGCGAAACCCTTGGCCTCACTATGCGAGGCTACGCGAGGCCATGCGAGGGGCGCCTCACTAGGCGTGAGTCCCTTGGCCTTGCTATGTGAGGCTATGTGAGGCCATGCGAGGGGAGCCTCGCGAGATGCATGCGAGGTGTGATGCGAGGGGCAGCCTCGCGAGATGCGCGCACGCAATCGAGGCACATGGATCCCGTGCCCTTGACATCTCTCGGTGTCAAGACAAGTAGGGCCTCACTATGCGAGGGCCTCGTGCACCTGCCCTCTTACAATGTGTAGCTTGGTCCCTTAGCCTAGCAAGGTCATTCTTCATGGCTCATAAGGTGATGTTTCCCTTGGGAAAATCTCCCAGTTTCACAAGACCTACGGGCCCGAGCCTAATAACATGGCTAAGTGACCTTTGGCCTTGTATTCCAACCATGGACTGGAAATTTTTTTCTTGGTGGATTTTTGGCATCCACACCTGCAAAAACGTTCATGGTCTTGTACCATGTTGTACCTCCACCACATGTCTGGTACAGGCCTCATAGGCGTGTTGGGGGAGTCTTTACCATATACCATTCTTGTACAACCACTAATTGTCTAGCGTGGATGTTGTCCCTGTACTCAAACTCCCCTTGATTGGGACGTACATTCCGCACCTACACGTGTACCACGTACTTGATAGACGTTCTCACCTTCCCTAGCCACGCTTATGCCTCAAGCCTCTTCGCATTCTTCTAAGTATCAGACAACTTGTGGCCTTGAGTGTGGCAGGTATGGGGGGCACGCCTTGCTGGTGACACCTACCTTTGAAAATAGGGTAGGACCTCAGGCGCGTGGCCATCTCGCGAGTGAGCTTGGTTGCGAGGTCGTTTCCCTGGGGCTTAGGCGTGAGGTTGGGCAAGGCACACATTTCCTGGGCATGAGACATACTCTTCGCGAGGCACACCCCTCCTAAACGTGAGACGTAGGCCCGAGGTACACCCCTCTTGGGCGTGAGACTCAAGCACAAGGCATGGGTGCGAGGCGCGTGCTTCACGAGGCATGCCACTTCTGGGCGTGAGACGCAGGCGCAAGGCACGGGCGCGTGACGCACTCCTTCTGGGCACAAGACGTGTGCTTTGAGAGGCGCGCCACTCCTAGGCGTGAGACGTAGGCGCGAAGCACCTCCGTTGGTGCAAAACGCAGGCTTTGCGAGGTAAGGTGTGCGCCTCTGCAAGACCCTCGGCGCGAGGCGGGAGACCACGTTTGGTCGTTTCCATCCCGAGCATATATTGTGAGAGACACGTGGTGGGGGCCTTTGTAAACACAAAGTTTTTCCATTTACACTAAGCGACTCTTGGCCATTTATTTCAATAAAGGATCAGACCTTTTTTTCCTTAACAGAATTTTGTCTTCCACACTTGCCCCCCAGTCTATAAGGAGGCCTTTAGTAGACTCTTTTTGTGCCGTCTTTATGACATGCAAGGTATAAGTGTGTTTCCTTGTTTATGAGATATGAAAAAGCATACTTCGTGAGGGGTGATCCTCAGGATGCCTTTGAAGTTTAATTAATGCCAATCTTTCCTTTGTATAGATCCCACGGGTGATATTGTTGTACAAACATCAATCCACACGAAGGAGCTTAAGGCACACTACCCGAAGAGGCCAAATAAGTATCGTCTAGACAAGGTGGGCTCTCGAGTGATGCTCTTAGATTTTTTCCTGGGTGGTTTACGTGTATCGAACGATTGTCAGATTTTAGAGTGAAGAGTGCTTTAACAAATTTTTTCTTGTGGTCCTTTTGTCTTGTTGACTTCTTCTTCACTATTAGAGCAGCAGGTCAACTCGACCGCGAAGTCTACCAGTACTTGCTCGTTGAAGAAACACATGTGGTATCTTGTTAGTGTTCCATGCTCATTGGAGGAGCATTTGAGCTCCTCTTATGTATGCACGTTGGTTTATTTTTAGGATGAGTTGACCCTTTGGGTATCTCCCATCCTCTTTTTTTATTCGTCATACACGCGCTTTTGACTTTTTATTTTTGATTGAGAAGCGTCCTTCTTGTTATTGTGCATAGTACTATTTTTGCAAGCATCTTCCTCGAGACCCTTTTTGCAAGCGTCTTCTTTGAGATCCTTTTTGGGCTAGATGACATTGGTCGACCTACGATTATTATGAGGAGCCTTTTTGGTCCCTGGTGTGATCTCCCCTTGGGTCGGAACCCTTATAGGGAGATGGTACTTATGAAGCCGCGCAAATGCCTATTTTCAAGGTCCTTTTTCCCTTGGTAAGGCGACTTGGTTGTATAGGCATAGGGATCTCTTTGGGCTCCCCTTTTATCTTCTATGATGTGGTCCCTTTGTAGGGTGGGTGTGTTTGTGAGGAAGTCATTTTTGAGAGACCTTTTGACTTTCTTAGACTCTATAAGGGTAGCTGATCCTTATAGATCCAAATATTGTCTTATAAGGTTCGCAGCTCATACATATATATATATTAAGTATTTTTATATATATCTCACGAGGCCAGGCACCTGTTTTGCACATGGCCAGGCGCCCATCGAGGCTCGTGAGGCTAGACACCTATTTTGCACATGGCTAGGTCCTTATTGAGGCTCGCGAGGTTAGGCGCCCATTTTTCACATGGCTAGGTTCCTGTTGAGGCTCGTGAGGCTAGGCACTTGTTTCGCACATGGATAGGTGCCTCATGAAGTTGGGTATAATACCTCCTAAGTGGTTGATGGGATCTATCTCGCCCAACACTTTGTTTTTCATTCTTTTCGATATGCTTTGACAATTCCAATTGGCAATGACAGTATGTGCATCATATAAGTGTCCTTAGAGATGAGAGATGTAATATATAAGATAGGTGCTTGACATTAGTAATAGTAGGCAACGTGCAAGGATAAGCACAATGTCATTGTCATATTACACCCTAAAGTCAGCTTGGTGACCTCTTTGGATCCTATCAAGATAAATTTCATTTACAGGGGGCCAACTGTAGTGAAGCTTTTGATTCCTTACGAGGCATAACTCAAATAAAGAAAAACTACTACTACTACTACTTTGTGGGGGCCAATCGAGGTGACTTCTTTGGTTCCCAAGCGACACAAATAAAGGGAGTCTTATCGGAGGTTATCCTTGATGAATCCTACTAGCTTCTTCTTGAAGCCTTCTTGTAGGCCTCTTCCAATCTTCAACTTGATCAACGACTTCTCTATCACAATGATCTCTTCTACGCGAAATGTTCGTACGTATTGGTGGAAGATGGATTGGAGGAAGGTTTGCTTTCCCCTGCATGCAAGTTCTCATAACCCTATTCCATACGTATATACTTTTGTGATGTTTCAAAGAAGTCATTTAAGTTAGTAATCTCCCTCTTAAGCATGTTATCCCATAACTTTCTTCCTGGACAAACTCTGGCTGTAATAGCCATCTTGAGCTCCACTTTAGTTGAACTTCCCAGCTTAGTTGCTTCCATATTTAATCTATGGATATAGCTCTTCAAGCTTTCTTTCTTGCCTTGTTTTATGTTAGTGAGGCTGGTACTCAGCATAACATAATCACAGACCGCGTGGTGTTGCTGAAAAAATTCGCCAGAGAACTACTGCCATGACCCGATTGTTCTTGGCCTTAGCCTCTTGAACCACTTGTACGCAGCTCCTATGAGTGTAATGGAAAAAAAATGGCATCTTGCCCTGCTATTGACCCCCCTTAACTTCATTAAGTCGTTGAAGAAGTTTAAGTGATAATTTGGTTCTGTAGTGCCCTTGTACGGAGTTATGCGAGGCTCTATGAAGTTGGTGGGGAGTTGCTCTACCTGGATCTCCCTTGTTAAGGGTGACTCGTGGTTGAACTCATTTTCACCTCTATTCCCCCCCCCCCCCCCAAGGTGTAGTGGCTATCTTATTTCGAAGGCTTTGCATTTCGATGTCTAGTTCCCTTCTCTTTTTGTTTAAGGAGTCTCGTGGGTTCTCAGGGTGAACCCTTGCTTTGTTTGTGTCCCTTGGGGGAGCTTCAGGGGGTGTGGTTTTTACCTCGGGCTCTCTCTGGTTGAGTCTCCCTCAAGTAGGATGAAGCTCTTTTAGAGGTGGTCTTTGGTTCGCACCTCCTGTAAGTGGGGTTCGCACCAGGTTGCGTCATTGGTGTGGAATCTTTCTTGCGTCTTAGGTGAGGGGTATAACAAGTGGAGAGTTGTGTTTTGCCACTATCCACGAGTATGGTGATTTATCCCTGTACAAGTTCCTTGTCCATGTTCTTGGGAAAAGGCATGCTTGACTTACCTTGCAGTAGGTTGTTCAGCACCTCCTGCATGTTCTTTATTGTGGCTTCTAGCCTTTGATTCTTTATGTGCAACTTGCGTATCTCATCCTCGTAAAAGTGAGTTCTGGAGTTGGAGCTCACAGAGTGCACCTGTGGACTCTTGTCGGGCCTGCACATAGATGGGCCTGGATCTCGATGGCCAGAGCGCGGTGCAGTCGGTGGTCAAGGAGGAGGGTGCGTATCCAGGCCACCCATAGGGGCGACAGATGGTTCAGGATGACCTCCGTTAGGTTGGACAGTCAGGGAAAATGCCTCCTTCTCCTCTCCATGGGCTAGATGTTCCTCCAGCATACCTCCATCCTCTGCCAGTGGAGGGTCTCTTCCTGAAGCTCTTAGTTGGTCTCCGTCAAGGTGGGTCTCAACATCCTGAGATTCTCATAGGCGTCTTGAACGCCTTGGAATTTCTTCTTTTCAGAATTGATGGAAGAGCAACTACTTGATACTTGTCCTTCCCACAGACGATGCCAAACTATTGACGATGAGAACTCGTCAACAATGTTGGGTCGTAAAGCTCAAACCTTAGTAAGAAAATAACTTCGTAAGAACTTAGAATGGACTTGAGGAAAAATAAGTGCAGAACTGGTAACTCAATTTTAGTGTTGTTTTAGGATGTGTTTTTGTGGTAATCTTGAGTATTTATGTTTGTTTTGTGCAAGATTACGCTTGTTTTTTGTCTTTGTTGTAGGTTGGTGCATTGAATCATGAGATAAATGTGAAAAGAATAGGAAATAGTGAAAAAAGAGCTTTCAGTGGTCGCTTTAATCAAAATGGCGCTAAAGACTAGTTATAATACATTTTTGATGAAGGAAGGATGTTGAAAGGCTTAAATTTGAAAATAATGGAAATAGAGTTGCGACATGGGGCTAAGGGCCGTGATTCTAGTCAAATCAAAAGCTCAAGGTTGCTAAAGGGAATTAGAGTCGCGACTTGCTCTTATAAGTCGAGGCACTAGTGGAAGTCAGAGATGAACCCAGGAGGGCATCAACACATGGGCCATGACTGGGGTTTAGAGAGTCGTGGGGCTTGAAGACCTGAATCAAAATTTGAAGGGCCTTAAAAATGACACGGGCCACAACCTAGGAAAGGCCAAGTCGCGGCCCGCCTATAAAAAAAAAAGAGGAATTCAAGTTTTCTTGAGTATAAATTCAGACTTTATGTTTAATTAGGGTTAGGTCAGATTTTAATTACGAGTTTAGAGAGTAAAATTTGATTCTGGGATTAGTTTTTCTGCACTTTCTTACTTTTTATTTCTTCTTCAAGTCTTTGAATTTCATGTTTATGAATAATTATTTTTTGTTTTAGTCATGTCTGATATGAACTAAACATTTTTATCTAGGGTTTAATGTAATCACTTGGATTTCTATTTAATCTTATTATGATGTTCTATTGATTCTTCTTCTTTATTCTATTCTATATAATGTTTGCTTAATGCTAGTAAATACTTGATCAATATTTGCTTGATTTATGATTTTGATTCAAAATTCGAAAGATGAGAATTGAATATGCTATCGTTAAATAGGCATAGGTTACATATTGGACGAAAGTAGCCATATATATTGTGTAGTAATTAGGTTTCTATTCTTAATGCCTACTATATGTTTAAGTTTATCACAGAGATGTAGAAAACTTGCATATAGGTTGAGATCTTATATCTTGAAAAAGAATAGGAATCGATTTATGTTAACCTGCTATTAGAATAGAAAGAAAGAAATTTAGAACTGATTAATAAAATTAATAGAATGAAAAGTTGATGAAGTTAACACCCTAGGTTTTTAATTATTGAATCAATCTTTATTTTTGCAAAGTTATTTTAATTTTAAGTCTTAGTTTAGAAATCACTCTATTTTGACAGCCAAATAGAGATTTAAAAGCATTTATTGGTAATTGGTTGATAGTCCTTATGGGAACGGTATTTTATTTACTATCTATATTACTTGAATCGATTATGTATACTTGCATATCATATTTTCACGATCAAGTTTTTTGGCGCCGTTGTCGTGGACTTAATTTCCAATATCAAAATTAATTGTTTTTTGTTCTAATTTGGCTTTTATATTTTACACTCATTCGGATCGAGGTTGTATTGTGTTTAAGGAATTATGGGTATCTGCGGGGAAGTAGACAAAAGGAATTCATACCGATAGATCTTGAAATTGAGAGAACGTGCAGACAAAACCAAAAGATAAAGAAAAGGTTGGATTTTACCATGGCTGAGAACGCTAATAACGGTGTGAACAACAACAATGCAAATTGTAACGACCCAAATTCAGTGTTAAGGCTTAAGGGCCTGGAGTAGTGTGCCTGGAGGGCATGATGGGATTTTGTGTGTGACTTTATTAAGTTTAATGCATCATTATGATTTATTGCACGTTATATGACTATTTGATTATTTGAGATGCATGACTATGTGAATCAGTATGCATGTAGAACTGATTGTCTTAAAATGAGCATGATTGTAACTTGGCCATGTTAGGGCATAACTGTGATAATTGTACTATGTGAATTGTGCCATGTGAGTGTGATGTTTTATCAGGATGCACGCATCGAGACGGTCCTAGAGAGCCAGTTAGTCTAAAGGTCACAACGAGTTGTTGTACCCGGCTCGGGAGGAGCCCAGGGGTACTTCGGGAATCTTATAAGTTGAGTTTAGAAAGAGTGATTTGTTATTGGTATTTTGGTAACCATTTGTAACTGCTGTGAGTAACAATTTTTAAGATAGGAAGTGGTAGAATTGAAATGAAAGTGTTAAGACTTAAGTACCCTTGAAGGTTTAGCTTAGAAGGATTAGTAAGGAGGGGTAATTTGGTCTTTTGGCAAGGCAAATAGACATTATGCAGCTGGGATTTAGGGGGTACGGTTTGGGCAATTGGGTCACTTGTGGCTTTGATAAATTAGAAGAGAAGGAAAAGAAGAGGAGAGAAAGGCTAGGGCAAAGAAGAAGAAAGAAGAAGAGGTGTAGAAAGGGGCTGAAGTGGGAAGCTTAGAAGGAGATCAAGGGAACTTTTAGGGTGGATTCTACTCTTGAGGTAAGGATCTTATGCTTATTTAAGTTTGTTTTCTGTGTGGTTGAGGAATTTAATGCTTGAGTTAAGATTTTCATGGGTTTTGATTTGGGTTGTTGAATTTGAAATAAAAGGAGTGGATCTTGTGTGTATTGATGTTTTGGATTTGATTCTAGTGTTTATGGGGTGTTAGATTGTTCATATGAGGTTTGGATTTGAGTTTTGGGGTTTAGGTTTTGGTTTGGGATGATTTGGGGAGGTTAAAGCTCGGGGAAAATTGCAGGAAAAACCCAGAATTCTGGGTCTGCGAAGGTGTGCCGCAGCAGGGTTTTTGTGTGCCGCGGCAAGGGAGCTTCTGTCTGATGGGTGCCGCGGCACAAGGAAATTTTCAGGATAGCCTTTTTGGCAATTTTAGGTCTTAGCTCCGGGGGTTCGTGGGATGCCTCCGGGGTGTTGTTTTAAGGTTTTAGAGGTCCCGAGAGTGCGGGATTGGTCCCGGGAAGTGGTTTTGGGTTTGGTTAGTATTAAAAGTGTTTTATGTGTGTTGTGACTAGGATTTCGGAGAGGCTCGTGCTAGAGGACCGTGCTCGTGATCGTGGTGCATCGGAAAGCACGGATTACAGGTAAGAAAACCGTAACACCCGAGTTTAGGGCATGGCCCCACTGTGTGATTGTAGGGCGTGGCCCCGGATTGTATTACGTGCAAATGCTTAACCTTAAATGAACCGTGATGTGTGTGAATGTTTATTTTGAATGTACTATATGTGTGATTATGATGAAACGAGCGGTAGAGGCCGGGTACGGCGTAGGCCGGGGCGGCCGTGGGCCGAAAGTAACACACAGCACATGGGATGCTTATATTCAGGGTGGGACCCAAGGGATACATGAGTTATCCTCGCAGTGAGAACCGAAACTCCAGGCTTTGGTAAGGCCTTGGGAGCGGCATGGCCGTACTTGTTTATTATGATGGTTTTCCTTTGTGACAGTGAATTATTGCCAGCTATTTGTTTTGCATATGTTATGTGTTATTTGGGTTTTCTTGCTGGGCTTCGGCTCACGGGTGCTCCGTGTGGCAGGTAAAAGCAAGGAGTCAGTCAACCGGCCATGAGTATGGAGAGCGTGGGGGCGGCGCGTACATGTTCGGCCTGCCCGACTGCTTTGGTTGGGGGCATTTTGTATATGGCTGTATTTAACCATTCTTTTGATAGCTGATCAAGTGTAAATCTATTTTGAGTTGTAAATATTTTGTAAACCTTATTTTGGGATCCCAGATGTTTTATAATTAACGTTTTTAATGAAACTAAACATTTTCAAAGAGTACAGCCTTAAACTCTGGTTTATTCACACTTTTGGTTTTAGAAACCACTTGAGTCAATTAAATGCACAATTTCTGTTTTAAACTCACTTAGTAACGGCTCTAAGGTAGTAGGGCGTTACACAAATCTGGGTAATGCAACTGAAGCCGAACCACCATTGAGAAACTATGTACTCCCTACTATGCAGATACATTCAAGTATTCGTCCTCCTACTATTGAGGTGAATAATTTTGAGATAAAACCCTCGATTATTCAGATGGTACAGAAATGTGTACAATTTGGGGGATTACCAAACGAGGATCCAAATCTCCATATCACCAATTTTTTAGAGCTGTGTGCGACATTCAAAATGAACTGGTGAGTAACGATGCTGTCAGATTAAGATTATTTCTGTTTTTGTTAAGAGACGAAGCTAAGAGTTGGTTGAATTCATTACAAACCAACTCTATAGTTACTTGGGAAGACTTGGCTCAGAAATTCCTTGGTAAATATTTTCCTCCTGCGAAGTTAGCCCGATATAGAGGAGAGATTAATAACTTCCATCAGCTAGATGGGGAGTCTTTATATGATGTGTGGGAACGTTTTAAAGAGTTGCAAAGGAGGTGTCCACATCATGGAATAAAGAAGTGGCTGCTGGTGCATACATTTTACAATGGTTTGGGGGAAAATACAAGGACAATAATTGATGCAGCATCGAGAAGAGCGTCTATGAGAAAAATCACTAATGAAGCTTATGAATTACTTGAAGAGATGGCCATGAATAACTATAATTGGCCTACTGAGCGTGAGAATAAGAAGGTGGCAGGAGTCGTAGAAATCGATCCTATTGCGTTATTGACAGCTCAAGTGGCATGTCTAACCAAGCAATTGCAGCAGAAAACCTTGTCGCACAAGCAATTCAAGTACAGAATGTCATGAGATGTGAGATTTTTGGGGGACTGCATTCTTATGAACAATGCCCGAGCACAGCTAGTTGCTTGACAGACGTAAATAGTATGCCTTTGGAATAGGCACAGGTTATTGGTAACTTTTCAAGACCTGCACCCAACACCTACTCAATATCATATACTCCTGTATGGAAAAATCACCCTAACCTATCTTGGAAAAATAACCAAGGTTTACAACCACATTATCCACCTCAACAACCACCTCATCAACCGACTTATGGACTACATTCTAGGCCTTATTATGACCCAAACCCACGCCCATCTCATCCACCACCACATCCTCTAATGAACTCACCAAAACCTCAGCCAGACCAATTAAATCAATTTATGACAGAGACAAGGTCTTCAATAAGGAATTTGGAGACACAAATGGGTCAGTTGGCTAAACTACTTTCTAGTAGACATCAAAGGAATTTTCCTAGTTCCACAGAGGTAATTCCTAAAGAGCAATATCAAGTTGTCACTTTGAGGAGTGGGACTAAGTATGATGGACCTATAGTGGATGACAAGGGAAAGAAGACAGAGGATCAACATGTTACTATTCCAGCACAAGATGTAACGACCCAAAATCGCTAATAAGCCTTAAGGGCCTTGATTAGTGTGCCAGGAGGGCATTAATGGAATAATTGTGATTTAAATGAGTAATTATATGTTTAGTAATGTTTATATGATAATTGATGATATTATGTGGTAATGTGTTATGTATATATATGTGATAAATGTGAGAACCACATTATTATGTGGTAGGTTTATAGGGCACGACTCAAGACGATCTTAGGGTCAGATAGCGGGGGAAAAGTCACAACGGGGCTTAAGATGTGACTTTGGACAAGTCAGGGGTATTTTAGGTATCGGGTTACGAAAATAAATATATGGAGATATATTTGTGGTTAGGATATCTAGGCGGGAATATTGGGGGAATTTACTATTTTGGCCTCGGGGACGGTTCCGGCACCCCGAGCCTTGGGATTGATTTAGCAATGAGATAAACTTAAGGAAAATTTTAGAGGAAAATAAACCGACCTAAATTCTACTCAACTGGTTACTCTCATTCTCACTCTTAAGAAAAAAAACAAAGGAAACTAACTAGAAGCACTCAAGGGAATTGGGGATTTGAGCTGAAGAATTTCTGAAAGTTTAGAGGGATTCAAGAGTAATCTTGAGGCTTAGCTCAGTGATTTAACCAGGGTTGAATCAAGATCAAGGTAAGGGTTTAATCCATTTGTTTTACCTAAAATTTAACCTTAAGCTTCAGCTGGATTATTGAGGGTATTACTCCATTGATGATTAGTGTGGAATTGAGCTAGGGAAATCCTTGGAATCAGCTGGGTTTTGGCTAAGGGAAGAGTTCAACCAAGAAGGTAAGCCTTGCTTTATGAATTGATGATCTGAGCTTGAGTTTTGACTGGTTATAACAGGGTGTTTGCGTTCTTAGAGTCTCGAGGATTGGAGGTGAATCTTCTATGGTTTATTGAGCTGAAAATTGTGTAGCATGAGTTAGGGATATGTTGGGTGTTGAAGTAGGAAGCTTAGGGGTGGTTTTGGTTGAGGTTTTGGGCTTTAAAATGATGGGTTTTCTGGGCACGAAGGGGAGGGCCATGGCTCTGTTCTAGAGCGCTACGGCCCTAGGATGAAAAAGGGCCAAGGAGGCTCGGTAAGATTCTACTTTGACGGTTTAGTTCTCTTTCTCATCTCCTTTTCTTTAGAAACTCATGGTATATTGTTGATTTTAGGAGTGTTCCAAATCCCGTTCTTGTCTCCATATCCCGGTTTTTGGTACGGAAAATAGGTTAGATTATATGTGTTTATATGTTTATGTTATGATATGATATGTGATATGATTTATGTTGTAGTCGCTTAGGCATATGACTTGCTTAGATAGCAAGCCCCAAGAATATTTATCATTTTCATGGTTTAGAGTTATGATTTACCCTACCTCGATTAGTAGACAGAGGACCTAGATGGGTTATCATATACTATAGTTGTGATCTAACCTACCTCGATTAGTAGACTGAGGACCTAGATGGTTTTATCACATACCACGTTAATGAGTTAATGGCCATTAATATTGTAGTCCTATATGATATAAGCTTTTATAGTCATATGTTTTAAAGTATATGCTTTATGATATAGTCTTATGTTTTATGATTTATGACGTGTATGTTTTTAGTACATTTTCCTTGCTGGGCATTAGGCTCATTCCTTTCTTTTTAGATGGTGCTGGAAAATGAGCATGGAAGGCGGGAATGATTCGTGGCAGCTTGGCATGTGTGCTGAGGATGAATGGATTGAATGGACTGCTAGAAGATCAAGGATGACGTTGTTTTTTAAGTCTTTTGATTTATGTTTTTATGTATTTCTGCACTTAGTATTTTAAGCAATTGATTTAATGTTTATGTTTATGTTTTATAACAATGGGATCTCATACCATATTTTGTATTTGGTACAATATTTTGGGTTTTTAATAAAGTTATGTTATTTCTTATGTATGTATCCCAAACTAGTAGTTATGTATAGTAGTTTTTAATGGTCCGAGGTCTAGAAAAAGTCGAGGCATTACAGTTGGTATCAGAGCCCACAGTTCATATGCATGAAGTTCTCCTTGATACACACGCACAAGCTCCGGATCTAACTGCCAATGTAAGTGTATATGTTATGTTTATGTTATAGCTAACATTTTAGCCATTATGTTTTCAGTTAAAATGGATGGAGCCTTGACCTATCAGGATATCTGAGCCATTAAGGCATTGAAAAGGATTAGAGAGCCAAGGAATATTGTAGGAGTGTTAGAAAGAATCACTCAGAGATTGATCTTATTCCACAAAGAGATAGTCCACCTTCAGACTACTAAGCAAATTATGATGAGAGTTTCATATCAATATGTCCTAGTAGTAAGGCTTTTTAAATATTTTCCTTCTATAATCTCAACATTAGAAGAAATATGGGAGACTATAGATGATGATGATGATTTACCGGTAGCCATGAGATATTATTTTCTCATACTTAGGTTTACCTCTAAGTAGGAATTTCAATTCACTAATGAGAAAAAGCATATCATCTTCATGAATCTTCCCCGAGGTAGTTTTGAGGCTCAAGATAATGAGGATTATGAAGAAATAGATGATGATATGCTAGATGAAGGGTCAGATGTAGAAGATCTTGATTTTTAGATTGACCTAGTTATGTTAGTTTATTTATTTATTTAATTGCCTTTATGATTGTACTTAGTGAAAATCTTTTTTTAAATGAATATAATTGTTATTTTTGAATGACATGTATGAGTTTGATTTTTTTTTTTTTACAATCATAATAAATTCAATAAATAATGACTGAGTTCAATGAGGGTGGATACAAATCAATGGGCCAGGTTCTATACTGAGAGTTTAGGGGGCCATAGTAGTGGGAACGAAATTATTGATCTCAGCCATCCCTCAATATGGTTAACTTTGGAACAACGACAAGTTTCGAGCCTGAGAATTAAGTCATATAGGATAATTAGAAACAGACTTAGAAAATAATAAAGATGGCTAATTTTCTAAGTATAGAAACACACACTAATTATAAAGAAGGCTTACATAATTTTTCATAAGAAATCATAACTAATAGGTCCGAGTTATGTTTTCTTAGATTAATTTTTCCCTTAGAACCTATTAGGGTAAGTTCTAACACGCTTTTTCTCAACTGTTAGAACTTTGCTGAAGATGTCACTCAGAAGGTCTGTACGCACAACCGACAATGCCTCTAGCGCCACCAACGAGACTAATGAAGCCCTTCCAGTCCGAAGAAGGGGAACGCATGCTACCAATGCTGCTGCTAACAGAAGTGTGCCGCCTCCGGTTGACAACACCGCTGAAATTGTCTGGCTAAGGCAACAAGTGGAAGAACTATTGTAGCAACAACGACAACAAGCTCACCCGTGGCCTCAGACTCAGCCCCAGCCTCAGCCGCAACCGCAACCGCAACCTTAGAAAATGGCTCAAGCACCCCAACAAGTAGGTCCTTATGGGGGAATGGCCAGTGGCAAACTATGCACCCTACCCAACTCAGTACATGGAGCCAATCTATGAGCGGTTTCATAAGCAACACACTCCAAACTTTGAAGGGACAATTGACCCCTTCGAGCCAGAAGAATGGCTCAGGAATGTAGAGCCGATCCTAGCACACATGAACCTCGGCAACGCGGATCGCATATCCTGCGTTTCATCTCTTTTAAAGAAGGATGCTAGAATATGGTGGGATTTAGTACATCAGACTCACGATGTCGCCACCATGACATGGACTAGATTCATGGAACTGAGACCCAAGATTGAGCTAGGAGTCAAGCTAGCAAACCCTGGAACCACTTCTTACACCGGCGCTCTAGAAATGGCCATAGAGGTGGAGAGGCTCCAGGAAAATGTTAGTAAAGTGGAGGCCACCAAGCCTGAACCTAAACAACATAATCAACCTCAGAATGGTTGGAACCACAACAACAATCATCAGCATAGCAACAATAAGGGCCAAAAGAGAGGGCATCCTAATAGTAAGCAAGGGGTGGTGATGAAAGAGCATGGACTAATAATGGAGGCAATAGTTTGGGTTATGTAGAATACCCACAGTGCTCCAAATGCCAAAAGAAACATCCTGGGGAGTGTTGTGCAAACACCAAAGGATGTTACAATTGTTGCCAGGAATGTCCACAGCTCAAGCAAGAAGAGAAAAGGGACAACAAAATGGTTCTAGCCAGAGTCTTTGCCTTGATCCAGGGAGAGGCCGAAGCTAGTAACAAAGTGGTTACAGGTCAGATTCCTATCCTCGATAATATATGTTCAGTATTATTTGATTTGAGAGCAACACACTCATATATCTCGTTAGGAATGATAGAGAAATTAGACAAACCTTGTGAAAGATTTAGAACTAGGTTTGTGACGGAATTGCCTTCGGGCGAAGTAGTCCTATCATCACAGATAGTACGAGGCGTACTGATCAAAATTGAGGGCATAGAACTAGAAGGAGACCTGATAGAATTAGAGATCAAAGACTTCGACATAATACTGGGAATGGATTGGCTAGCAAGGCATGGCACAACTATCGACTGTAGACGCAAGAAAGTGATGTTCGAAACTCTTGACGGTCAGAAACTATGTTTTATGGGAAAGGTTTTAGGACTATGAACACCACTCATCTCATCTCTCAAATCTCAAAGGATGATAGAGAAAGGATGTCACACATTTTTATCTAGTGTTATGGATGTGGTAAAGGAAACACCACTAAAGGTTGGAGACGTCCGCATTATAAAGGAATTTCCAGAAATATTTCCTGACGACTTACCAGGGTTGCCGCCTACTCGGGAAATTGACTTCACAATCGAACTAGTACCAGGAACCGATCCTATCTCAAAGGCATCCTACTGGATGGAACCTGCCAAACTCAAGGAGTTAAAGATGCAGTTGCAAGAACTCTTAGACTTAGGTTTCATTAGACCAAGCCATTCTCCATGGGGAGCACCAGTTCTATTTGTGAAGAAGAAGGACGGAAGCATGCGGATGTGTATAGATTACCGCGAGCTGAATAAGATGACGATTAAGAGCAAGTACCCGCTACCCCGGATCAACGAATTGTTTGATCAACTCCGAGGAGCAACCGTGTTTTCTAAGATTGATTTATGGTCCGGGTATCACCAGCTCAAGGTACGGGAAGAGGATATTCCCAAGAAAGCTTTTAGAACTCGATATGGACATTATGAATTTCTAGTTATGTCTTTTGGTCTTACCAACACTCAAGTCGCATTTATGGATTTAATGAATCAGATCTTCAAGGATTACTTGAACAAACTCGTCGTAGTGTTCATTGACGATATTTTTGTGTACTCCAAGGATGAAGTCGAGCACGAGGAAAATTTAAGAATGACCATGCTGCGATTGAAGGAGCATCAACTTTACGCCATGTTCAAGAAGTGCGAATTTTGGCTATCACAAGTAGCATTCCTCAGCCATATAGTATCCAAAGATGGAGTTACTGTAGACCCAGCTAAGGTAGAGGCTGTGAAGGATTGGCCAATACCTAAGAATGCGTCGGAAGTTAGAAGTTTCCTCGGGCTAGTAGACTATTATCGGAGGTTTGTAGAAGGCTTTTCTAAGATAGCCACTCTGCTTACCAACCTGACCCGAAAACAGCAGAAGTTCAACTGGACAGATAAGTGTGAAGAGAGCTTCCAGTTGCTTAAGGATAAGTTATGCTCAACACTAGTACTTTGTGTACCGACACCCAACGACAAGTTTGTAGTATATTGTGATGCGTTGAAGCAAGGTTTGGGTTGTGTGCTGATGCAAAATGACAAAGTGATAGCCTATGCCTCAAGGTAGCTGAAGGAATACGAGCAACGCTACCCAACGCACGATATGGAGTTGGCAGTGGTGGTCTTCGCATTGAAAATCTGACACCATTATCTGTATGGAGAACGGTGTGAGATTTATATGGACCACAAGAGCTTAAAGTATTTCTTCACACACAGAGAGCTCAACATGAGGCAGCGCCGGTGGTTAGAACTAGTAAAGGATTATGACTGTGAAATCCTATACCACCCAGGAAAAGCAAACGTAGTTGCTGATGCGCTAAGCAGAAAGAGTTACAAAAATCTAGCAGCGTTATCCGGAATAGAAAAGTCGCTTCAGTAAGAACTGATCAATGCCAGAATAGAAGTAGTCATTGGTCAACTGGCTAACTTGTCCATCCAGTCAAGTCTGTTAGAAGATATACGGATCGGGGAAGGGCATGATGACACGTTAGTATCTCACATAACTACAGTCAAAGAAGGCAAGGCCACAAATTTCTCTATATCAGGACAAGGGTTCTTGAGATATAAGGACTGAGTATGCGTGCCGAATGACCATGAGATTAAGACGAAGATTTTATAAGAGGCACACAATACCCCATACTCAGTTCACCCAGGGTCGACCAAAATGACTCACGACCTTAAGGCACTATATTGGTGGTCGGGAATAAAAAAAAGATGTAGCAGAATATGTGTCCAAATGCTTAGTATGCCAGCAACTGAAAGCGGAACATCAATGACCTACAGGCTTATTACAACCGCTTATTATTCCAGAATGGAAAGGGAAGACATATCCATGGACTTCGTGATAGGATTTCCACGAACAAATAAGCAGCACGACTCGGCTTGGGTAGTAGTAGATAGACTAACCAAGTCAGCTCACTTCCTGCCTGTCAAGACTACGTACACAGCAGACCAGTACGCAGACATCTATGTTCAAGAAATAGTATGACTGTATGGAATCTCTAAGACCATAGTATCCGATAGAGGATCATTGTTTACATCAAGATTTTGGGGAAGCTTGCAGTAAGCCATGGGTACCAAGTTAAGTCTTAGCACGACATTTCATCCTCAGACCGATGGTCAGTCCAAGCGTACCATACATATTTTAGAAGATATGTTGCATGCTTGTGTACTCGATTTCGGAGGATCGTGGAGTAAGTATTTGCCACTTACAGAGTTCTCCTACAACAATAGCTACCTGTCAATGATCGGGATGGCACCTTATGAGTTACTTCATGGAAGGAGGTGTCGATCGCCGTTACATTTGGACGAGGTAGGAGAAAGACAACTTCTTGGACCCGAAGCTGTTAGAGAGGCTCATAATATAGTGGCACAGATTAGAAAGCATATGCTCACTACTCAGAGCCGACAGAAAAGTTATGCGGATGCCAAGCGGCGAGATGTGGAATTCAAAGTCAGAGATCAAGTCTTCTTAAAGATATCTCCTATGAAAGGAGTAAAGCGGTTTGGGAAGAAAGGCAAACTTAGTCCCCGGTTTGTAGGTCCTTTTGAGATATTGGACAAGGTGGGAACAATTGCATATAGATTAGCCCTACCGCCAGCTCTAGCAGATAGCCACAACGTATTTCACATCTCGATGTTGCGTAGATATGTGTCAGACCCATCTCACGTCCTCAAGTATGATACGATAGCACTCCAGAAAGACTTGAGTTACGAGGAATGACCAGTTAGCATCCTAGATAGAGGGATGAAGGAACTACAGTCTAAGAGTATTCGGATAGTCAAAGTCCTATGGAGTAATAGTTCAGAAAGGGAGGCAATGTGGGAGTTGGAGGAAGACATCTTTGCACGGTATCCGGAATTGTTTGGTAAGTAAATTTCGGGGACGAAATTCTTTTAAGTAGGGGGAATTGTAGTGTCTCAGAATTTTACTTAGCTAGATAAGAGTAGTAGTAGCTAGTAGTAGCTTGTAGTATGTTAGTTTCCGTGGATTTTGGTAAGTCGGGACTTAGTTAAAAACTCATAGCAACAGTTATGGATTTTATAAGTTTAACCTATAGTTTAGAAATATTAATTATAACATAAGGTTTGATTAATATTGCTGGTCCTAGAAATATTATTTATTATAACATAAGGTTTAGATAGAATTATTAAGAATGTGACACTTGTCACAAGCATGTTTATTAAGGATTTAAGTATTTTGGATGAATAGTTTAATTAAAAGAAAGATCTAGAAGCTCTAGAACCTTCCATCTGTAGTTAAGATCACATTTTTACTTAGTCAAAGTTGTTTAATCAATTCAAAATATGCTGAAAAAGTGCAAATACATGTTTGATATATCAATGTATGCCAATATATCGTAGCTATAGGGGTCAATAAATCGCCTACAGGAGATACGAAAAACACGTCGACTTCGCATGGACGAAAGCACGAGGGCTCGGGATATAGGTCTAGGCGATATATCACCCAGGGTAGGCGATATATCACCCCTAGCACACATTTTTGAATACTTAAGGATTTTAAATTTAAAAAAGCCTTAACCACTTGGACTTGCCCTTGAACGATTTTGACCGAGTTATGGGCATCTGTTGAACAAAAATTCAAATCTTTTTCATTTTATATTCATTTATTTATTCAAATTAAAAGGGGTTAGTTTCACTCCTTGAACTCTATAAATAAGACCTAGTACTCAGCCATTTCACTCATCATTCAAGCATTGTTCAGAGCCTCCAAGCTGCTAAGATTACTACAGAGAGAAACACTTGGGTTTTGGGATAAAAGCTTTTCCAATCTAAGCTTCTCTAAACACTTGGGAAGTAAGATAGAGTATCATTTTGGTATCGAGGTGTTTAAGTTCCTTGAAACTTAAGGTTTTCGGTAAGTTTCTACTTTGACGGTTTAGTTCTCTTTCTCATCTCCTTTTCTTTAGAAACTCATGGTTTACTGTTGATTTTAGGAGTGCTCCAAATCCCATTCTTGTCTCCATATCCCGGTTTTTGGTAAGGAAAATAGGTTAGATTATATGTGTTTATATGTTTATGTTATGATATGATATGTGATGTGATTTATGTTGTAGTTGCTTGGGCATATGACTTGCTTAGATAGCAATCCCCAATAATTTTTATCATTTTCGTGGTTTAGAGTTATGATTTACCCTACCTCGATTAGTAGACAGAGGACCTAGATGGGTAATCATATACTATAGTTGTGATCTAACCTACCTCGATTAGTGGACTGAGGACCTAGATGGTTTTATCACATACCACGTTAATGAGTTAATGGCCATTAATATTGTAGTCCTATATGATATACACTTTTATAGTCTTATGTTTTATAGTATATGCTTTATGATATAGTCTTATGTTTTATGATTTATGACATGTATGTTTTTAGTACATTTTCCTTGCTGGGCATTAGGCTCATTCTTTTCTTTTTAGATGGTGTAGGAAAATGAGCATGGAAGGCGGGAAGGATTCGTGGCAGCTTGGCATGTGTGTTGAGGATGAATGGATTGAATGGACTGCTGGAAGATCGAGGATGACGTTATTTTTAAGTCTTTTGATTTATGTTTTTATGTATTTCTGCACTTAGTATTTTAAGCAATTGATTTAATGTTTATGTTTTATAACAATGGGATTCCATACCATATTTTGTATTTGGTACAATATTTTGGGTTTTAAATAAAGTTATGTTATTTCTTTTGTATGTATCCCAAACTAGTAGTTATGTATAGTAGTTTTTAATGGCATGAGGTTTAGAAATAGTCGAGGCATTACATTATTTTAGTTTTTGTGTTTTTTTTTTGTTTTAATTCTTAATTAGTTGAACAATTTTATTTAATTTCGTTTTGGATTTGCAAAGATTTATTTATTATTTTTAGTAAAATTTATGTAAAAATCGTGCAATTCGTGAAAAGGTTGTTTTCAAATTAGTCTGAAGGTCAAGTCGCAACTTAGTTTGAAAGTCGCGGCTTTAAACTAAGTCAGAGAGTGTGTTAAATGAAGGAGGAGGCGAGTCGCGACTTGAGCTAATAATTCGCGGCCCCAGGACAAGTCATAGAGCATATGGGGTCTTGTAGCAAAGGTGGGTCACAACTTGGATTTCGAGGGTCGCGGTGCCTGCATATGAAAATTGAAAAAAAAAATTGAGGCGGGCCGCGACTTGCTATGGCTGGGTCGCAGCGCACCTCTGTCAAAAAGGGGAAAACTTGTTTAAATTCATTTTTTTTGCCTACAACCCTCATTTCACATTTTTCTTCCATCCAACACAATTCTTTTTGCAAACTGTCTCTCCTTTTTACATTTCCTTTCTTCTTAAACCAACCATAAAGCCACACCCACCACTTCCTAGATACATATTTTCCTTCTTTCTTTCTTTTCATCAAAACCCTAAATTGTTCTATTTGTGACCTTGAATATTGGAAGAGCAATTTAAGAGTGGGCAATCTCAAAGACTCAAAGGCATGTAAGTTTTTCCTTTTTAATGATCTTGAAGTTTTTTATTGAAGTATTTTTGTGACAAGAGATTGAATTGGAACTTTGGACTACATTGATAGAATATTTTGTGTTCTTTGAGTTGGGATTATTGGGGTATTATTCAATTGGGGAAATAAGATAAATTAGCAAAAGTGCCACCAGATTTTTGTTCTAATATTTGGTGCATTGTGTGATTATGGGACCACGAAAACAACCTGCTAGGGCTGCTTCTACTACAAATACTAATCGTCCTTCCACTTCCTGCACCCAACCGCCTCAACCACAGCCAGCCCTGCCACCACCACATCCTCAGGAATATGATCCTACTCATTTTATTAGTAAGGATGCCTTTGATCATTATCAAAGGTTATCTCAACGTCCAGTCATTCAAGAATGAGGCATGGAATATCAAAATGAACCTTATCTCCAAGCAACTTATGACATAATTTGGGTTGAAATTCAACGTCGCCATTGGCAACATTTTGTGGATCATAAAATGCCAAAGACCAACTGTTCTATGGTCTATGAATTTTATGCCAATTTTCCAGGAGCAGTTAATAGGAAGGTTTTTGTGCAAGGGGTTGGGTGGAATGTAATATTGATAATATTGATGCATTATATCGACTACCGATGTTGTCACAAGAGGGCAATGAATATTATCAACTGGATTATCATAGTGAGACTGATTAGGTTGAATTGGTGGAAACGTTAGGCATTCCCGGTGCTACTTTTGTAATGAAAAATGGAGAACCGAAGCATTTCATACGGTTTCAAATGAATCAGGTGGCAAAGGCCCTCTCTTTGTGAGTGCGAGGCTTGTGCCCAACACTCACTTATCTAAAGTGGGAACTAATCGGTGTCTTCTTGTCTATGCTATCATAACGGGACTCTTTGTAGATATTGGACGAGTTATCCGAACTAGTATCCGAGATTTATGTCGAATGACTACCACTGCTGGTTTGGGGCATGGATCGATGATTACTTATTTATGTAAGGTGTATGAGGTACCTAAGTATCCTAGTGATATTTATAGGAAGGGCCCATTTCTCGTGCTTCTGTGTTTAATTTCAATGCTCCATCTTTGGAGCCACCTGCACCATAACCTCGACCTGTGAGAGTTGAAGAAAAAGGAGATGCAGCTGATGAACCTGTCCATACCAATGCTCAACCAGAAGAATCAAGGGTCACTGAGGAGGAGAGGAGAGGAGCTTATCCTCAATTTCTGGTGCTTGAGGCTCCACCGGATCTGCAATTGGCTAGATTGGATTATATCATCCGGCAGAACCAACACACTCATAATTATTTAGGGGGGTTTCATGATTAACATCGATCTCAGGCAAACAGACAAAATGAGTTGGTTTACCAGTGGTCAAATCAGGAGGAGGACAACATTATTTTCCTTATCCACCACCTTGGCATCCTTTTCCAGATCCACTACCCTTTTGACATGATTCACACCAGGTAAGTTTTCTCTCTTTACTTATTTTAAAACATTGGGGACCATGTTTAGTTTAAGTTTGGGGGAGGGAGCCTATTTTTCCATTCATTTTGTGTTGTTTGTTTAGTTTGTATTAGTGTTTGGTGTAGAGTTTTGTTTTAGTGTGTGTTTATGTAACGCCCCACGTCACTATAGTTTCTTTGACTGGCCCTACAAACCAACACAAGTCTTTCCAGCATGTTTTGTCCTCACTCGCACTCTTCCTTGGAAAACTTCCCAGAAGGTCACCCATTATGAGACTACTCCAGGTCAAGCACGCTTAACTTTGGAGTTCTCAAGTGATGGGCTACTAAAAAGAAGATGCATCTTGTTGGCATCGGTAGTACCCATCAATCCATTTTTAAGTCCTCTTCAATTGTGTAGTCCCATACCTACCAGTCTTAGAATCATCACACTTGACCTTTCCCAGGTGTTGACGGTGAGAACTCGTCAACTAAGTTGAGTTGGAAAAATTATCAAATCAAGATCTCTAATGGAAAAGTTGTAGAAACTTAAACAATCACTCAAGAACAATGATAGAACAATAATGGAGAATTCAGTCTTTCATTCACACTCAAGCCTTTTCTACAGTAAAATTTCCAACCCCCTTTCAGGTGGTCTTAGAGTTCATTTTATAGTAGGCTCTAATGGCCTTAGGTACATAGTGGTCTAGGAGACCATGGGGTACATAAGTACTATGTCAGGGGAGTGGCTTCAGAGGTTGTGGTCGTACATCCAGTACAGGAGCAGGTGTCAGGAGAATGCCTCCACTACTTGTCTGTACCCATGTCTAATGAGTGGCGGCAGGCGTAGTGGCGCAGGTGGTAGTGGTGTCGACTTTGACCTTTGGTCGTAGATTTACGAGCCATAACTCTTGCCCCAGCAATCCCACTGGTACTGGTGTCCGTACTTGGTTCTTGGTCGTACAAGTATGTCCCATTCGACTCGTACTGGAGCCTCTAAGCATAAGGGTCTCTAGGTGTAAGGAATGGGACCCTTGGAAGGCTTATTGATGGCGCGGCTCTCTTGGCTGCTCATGAGGCTGAGTGTGCTGCGGATGTGACCCCCATGAGGCCATGGGCGAGGCCACCACGGGGCCTATTGGGCGAGGCCCCTCCATGGCCATGGGCGAGGCCACCGCGGGGCCTATTTAGCGAGGCCCCTCCATGGGCATGGGCGAGGCCACCACGGGGCCTATTGGGCGAGGCCCCTCCATGGGTATGGGCGAGGCCACCACGGGGCATATTTGGCGAGGCCCCTCCGAGGGCATGGGCGAGGCCACCACGGGGCGTATTTGGCTAGGCCCCTCCGTGGGCATGGGCGAGGCCACCACGAGGCCTATTTGACGAGGCCCCTCCGTGGGCATGGGCGAGGCCACCACGGGGCCTATTTGGCGAGGCCCCTCCGTGGGCATGGGCGAGGCCACCACGGGGCCTATTTGGCGAGGCCCCTCCGTGGGCATGGGCGAGGCCACCACGGGGCCTATTTGGCGAGGCCCCTCCGTGGGCATGGGCGAGGCCACCACGAGGCCTATTTGGCGAGGCCCCTCCGTGGGCATGGGCGAGGCCACTCTGGGACCACGAGCGCTGAGGTATGGCCGAGCGACGCCAGGGAGACGCGCGCGCGGTGGCCGTGCGACGCCAGGTGGTGCGCGCGCGAGGAGGGCCTCGCACCTGGGGCACGGCCGAGCGAGGCCATGGAGATGCGGGCGCGGTGGCCGAGCGACGCCAGGTGGTGCGCGCGCGAGGAGGGCCTCGCGCCTGGGGTACGGCCGAGCGAGGCCATGGTGACGGGGCTGGGACCTCATGCATCGCGAGTTGATCCGAAGTTGTCGTCAAAGGATGATGGGCCTTCACGGGATCTTATATGGATGCGGAATATTGAGCGTCCACACTTGCCCCCCAGTCTAGGAGAGGACCTTTAGGTGCTCTTGTAGACTATTCACCTTGATTCCTATAAATAGGCCCTCATGCGTGGCTTAATATTTCCACCTTACTTCCTTGGCTTAGTGGTTGAATCCCCCATCACCTCAATTTTTCCATAGTTTTTTTTTTTTTTTTTTTTTTAAGTATGGGCTAATTTCTTGGGGTATCTATTTGGAGACTGATACATCCTTTTGGTCTATTTTTGCAGGCCAATACTGTGGTTCTACGGTTTCCCGACTCATCTAGCAACCTCTCTGCGTCTACTGCTGAGAGGGACTGCCTTACAGCCCGGGTCCAGGAGCTCGAGAAAGAGCTTGAGAAAACCCAGTCTGAGCTAAAGAAGGTTCGGGCCGAACTTGCCACCTCATCGAGGAGGAAGCTAAAGGCGGTTGCCAAGGCCAAGGAGCTGAAGGGCCAAGTTGCCATCCTGAAGAGCGAACTCCAAGCGACCAAGGATATCGTGACGGTGTCGCAGGAGAGGGTTACTTATTTAGAGGCTAAAGTTGAGTCTATCAGGGTCGAACTCCAGACTGCAAGGGCCGAAGTCGAGGTTACCAGGACCCCTTGCAGGAGAGAAGTGCTTCCTTGGAGGCCTAGAAGACTGTCATTGAGTACAGGTCCATAGACCGCGCCCTTTACAACGTATGGAGGCAGGATCCCAATTTTGATTTCTCTTCTTTTGGTGAGCATGTCGTCGCTCGAGCAGCCATGTGGAGTGTATCTTATTCTACTGCATTCGAGGCCCTTTTGAGCCTGTATGACGAGGTTTGGTTGGTTCCCCTCTTTTATTTACCAGGCTGGAGGTCCTTGGGAGCCCATGTGAAAGGGTTCACTGGGACCTCTTTTGGTGCCCCTTGATTACTCTTATAAGGATATTTTGACCCCTTGGGTCCTAGCTATCCTTTTATATATTCTTGCACGCGCGTATTATTTTTTGCGAGAAGCGTCCCTCTCGTCATTATGCATAGTACTATTTTTGCAAGGGTCTCTTTTAGGACCCTTTTTGGCTAGACGGCTTGGTGGCCGCTCTAGACTTATTAGTGTTGTCACTATATATTTTTCTTTCGTAAGACCTTTTGGCCTCCTTGATGTTCACAAGGGTAGCTAATCCTTGTAAACCCAAGGGATGCCTTGCAAGGTCCTCTCCCTGTTTTCTGTATTTAAGGACTTCGCCTAAGGCCCCGATATAAGGGGTCCTTCTAGGACCTCCCATTAAAGGGTCCTTTTTAGGGCCATGGTCCCTTTTGGATCCTCCTGATGGAGGGCCCTTTTTAGGATCCTTCTGGTGCATAGGATCCTTTTTAGGATCCTGGTGCAAGGGGTCCTTCTTTGGGTTCTCCTGCTTGTTGCTTGCTTTGTCTTCACGGGCCACTTCCTCCTGATGGAGGGCCCTTTTTAAGATCCCCTATTAGAGGGTCTTTTTTAGGAGCCTCTTTTTTAGGAGTCTCCTTTTTAGGAGGGCGAGGGGTACTTTTTAGGATCCTCCGTTAGAGGGCCCTTTTTAGGTTCCCCTTGCTAGCTGCATATTATTGCCTCCTTTCCTGCCCCCCCAAGTGTTTGGTGAAATTTATTTCGGCTGAAACTTTGGCTGATGCCCGCGTAGCGAAGAAAAATAACACATGAAGTTGCAAACAGTTTCATTCATAACACGCGGTTTACAACTGACTTTGTAAATAAAAAAGGGGGTTACATCTAACTAGGAGGTTACCTAGGTAGCCTCTTTGATTCTTACTTGCTTAAGCTAAAACAACGAAGAACAAACTAAACATAGGTTCTTTTGGCCCTGAGAGCTGAAGCCTTGCTGGTAGTACTTCTTGAGAGGCTCCGTAACCCGTGGGTCCAATCTTGTGCGGATCTAACTTGTGTGGGTCACTCCTTCATACACAGCCATTGTCATTGGTATAGATGGTTTGGTGGCTGCACGGAGGGACATGTTATAGCATTCCCTCGCTTCCTTCTGCTCCCCTTTCACGCATGCTACTCCTCCAGGGGTTGGGAATTTCATAGCTAGGTGATACACATAAGTTATCGCCTTCAATTCTCTCAGAGAGGGTCTCCCTAATACCGCATTGAAGGCTGAGGTGCACTCCACCACGACAAAGTTAGCCATTATGGTGGTTTTCTTGGGTTGCTCCCCCATGGTGAGGGCTGATTCGATTGTCCCTAGGGGTTGCATCGAATCTCCCGTAAACCCATACAAAGTCGTAGTGCAAGGTTTTAGGTGACGGAGGCTCAACCCCATCTTCTCCAGTGCTGGTCGATACAAAATGTCCACAGAGCTCCTGTTATCCACCATGACCCGTTGTACCCTCATGTTAGCAAGCTGGGCGGTTAGCACCAGGGGGTCGTTATGAGGGAAACGCACCCCCTGTGCATCTTCTTCAATGAAAGTTATTGAGTCATTCTCGCCTTTAAAGCTCTTCGGGGGGCGCTGCTCCAAACTTAAAACACAAGGTGGTGGACTTCGTCTGGCCTCCTTGGCGTACTTGTCTCGCCCCTTCCTTGAATCGCCTCCGACTCTTGGTCCTCCAAAGATGGTCCTGACCTCTCCCTGCACTTCTGGGGCCACCCCTCGTGCCCGCGGAGGGGACTCTCCTTCTTCTGGCCTTTGGTTCTCCTTGCGCACATATCTGCCCAAATGTCCCCGGCGGATGAGCTCCTCGATTTCCACCTTCAAATGGCTGCACTCCGCGGTGGTGTGGCCGATATCCTTGTGATATTGGCAATACTTGCCCGGGTCTCTTTTAGACCGATCCTTTTTTATTGGCGGGGGCCTTTTAAAAGGAACCCGGTTTTCGTTCGTAACGAAAATATCCTCTCTCGCATGGGTGAGGTCTGTGTAAAAAGTGTAAGGGCTCTGTATGCGCTCGCCAGAGCGTTGGTGCTTCAAGGGACGATCGTCCCTCGTTCCCTCATATACACCCTTCTTCTTGGCACGGCTTTGGTTTTCCTGGGCAGAAGGTTTCGGGGGCGATGGGCCTTTTCCAACTTTAAGGTTTTTGTGACCATCCTCCACGCGAATGTACTTTTGTGCCCGCTCGTAGAAATCATCCAAGTCCGTGACCTCTCTTTTGAGCATGTTATCCCATAACCTGCTCCCTGGGCGTACTCCAGCGGTGATGGCCATTTTTCAGCTCTCGCCGGGTCAGGCTCCCTACCTTAGCCGCCTCCATATTGAACCGGTGGATATAGCTCTTAAAACTCTCATTTTCTCCTTGTTTCACATTGGCGAGGCTGGTGCCTGGCATTGTGTAATCTCGCATGGCGTGGTGCTGCTGGAGGAATTCATCAGAAAGTTGCTGCCAAGATCGGATGGACCCCGGTCTAAGCCTCCTGAACCATTTGTAGGCAGGTCCTCTTAAGGTGACAGCGGAGCAATGACATCGCGCCCCGCAGCCAATTCCCCTCAGCTTCATCAGGTCATTAAATGTATCTAGATGATATTTTGGATCCGTGTCTCCTTCGTAGGGGGTCATGTGGGGCTCTTTAAAGTTGGCAGGGAGCCTGATGGCCTGGATCTCCCTGACGAAGGGTGACTCATGGTCGATTTCTTCCTCAAAGACCTGGCCGCCTGATGCGGTGACGATCTTGCTTCACAGGCTCCTCATCTCCGTGTCCAGGTCCTGCCTCCTCTTGCTTAGAGTGTCCCCCAGAGCGGACGGGCTAAGATCTGCCTTTCCCTTGCCTTCTCGAGGCGCCACAGGGGGTGTGGTCCCTTTGCCCGCCCTCTTTTTATTGAGCTCCTCCCGTAAGTCTGAGGGTGCTCTTTTAGAGGTGACCTCGTCCTCATTGCGAGGGGCAGCGTTGGTCCTCGGCGCTGGTTTCTGGGCCTGGTTAGGTGGTTCAGGGTGCTCATGTTGCTTCGCTCAGGGGGTGTTACTGGTTGAGTGTCGGTTTCTCCCATCATCTACCGGTACAGTGGTCTCCACCCCATCCTTTCCCTTCTCCTTCCTCTTGGGCAAGGTCACACTCGACTTACCCTGCAACAGGTCGTTCAGGACCTCTTGCATGTTCTCCAAGGTGGTTTCCAACCTTTGGTTCTTGTGGTGGAGCTCACGTATTTCCTCTTCATAAAATCGAGATTTCAAACTCAAGCTCACGGAATGGACCTGGGGGTGCTTATCATGCCTACGGGCAGAAGGGCACGGGTCCTGCCGGCCGGAGTTCGGTACCTGCGGTGGTTTTGGAGGAGGGAACTCAGTAGCATTTCCCGGTGGTGCTCTTGGAGGACTTTCTCCAGGTGGAGCGGCTGGTGACGAGGCCACCCTATCACCTCCGTGAACTTCAGGGTCCTTAGGGGGCTCCACGTCTCTGGGTGGAGGAGCGTTCTTCATGGAGGCCTTTAGCTGGACTCCGTTCAGGTGAACCTCTACTTCCCGTGGCTCCTTCAGTCGCTTTGAACGTCTTGGCATCTTCTTCTTACCGGAAACAATGGTGGAACAGTAGCTTGAAACTAATGTTCCCACAGACGGCGCCAAACTGTTGACGGTGAGAACTCGTCAACTAAGTTGAGTTGGAAAAATTATCAAATCAAGATCTCTAATGGAAAAGTTGTAGAAACTTAAACAATCACTCAAGAATAATGATAGAAAAATAATGGAGAATTCAGTCTTTCATTCACACTCAAGCCTTTTCTACAGTAAAATTTCCAACCCCCTTTCAGGTGGTCTTAGAGTTCATTTTATAGTAGGCTCTAATGGCCTTAGGTACATAGTGGTCCAGGAGACCATGGGGTACATAAGTACTATGTCAGGGGAGTGGCTTCAGAGGTTGTGGTCGTACATCCAGTACAGGAGCAGGTGTCAGGAGAATGCCTCCACTACTTGTCTGTACCCATGTCTGATGAGTGGCGGCAGGCGTAGTGGCGCAGGTGGTAGTGGTGTCGACTCTGACCTTTGGCTGTAGATGTACGAGCCATAACTCTTTCCCCAGCAATCCCACTGGTACTGGTGTCCGTACTCGGTTCTTGGTCGTACAAGTATGTCCCATTCGACTCGTACTGGAGCCTCTAAGCATAAGGGTCTCTAGGTGTAAGGAATGGGACCCTTGGAAGGCTTATTGATGGCGCGGCTCTCTTGGCTGCTCATGAGGCTGAGTGTGCTGCGGATGTGACCCCCATGAGGCCATGGGCGAGGCCACCACGGGGCCTATTGGGCGAGGCCCCTCCATGGCCATGGGCGAGGCCACCACGGGGCCTATTTAGCGAGGCCCCTCCGTGGGCATGGGCGAGGCCACCACGGGGCCTATTGGGCGAGGCCCCTCCATGGGTATGGGCGAGGCCACCACGGGGTGTATTTGGCGAGGCCCCTCCGTGGGCATGGGCGAGGCCACCACGGGGCCTATTTGGCGAGGCCCCTCCGTGAGCATGGGCGAGGCCACCACGGGGCGTATTTGGCGAGGCCCCTCCGTGGGCATGGGCGAGGCCACCACGGGGCGTATTTGGCGAGGCCCCTCCGTGGGCATGGGCGAGGCCACCACGGGGCGTATTTGGCGAGGCCCCTCCGTGGGCATGGGCGAGGCCACCACGGGGCCTATTTGGCGAGGCCCCTCCGTGGGCATGGGCGAGACCACCACGGGGCCTATTTGGCGAGGCCCCTCCATGGGCATGGGCGAGGCCACCACGAGGCCTATTTGGCGAGGCCCCTCCGTGGGCATGGGCGAGGCCACTCTGGGACCACGAGCGCTGAGGTATGGCCGAGCGACGCCATGGAGATGCGCGCGCGGTGGCCGAGCGATGCCAGGTGGTGCGCGCGCGAGGAGGGCCTCGCGCCTGGGGCACGGCCGAGCAAGGCCATGGAGATGCGCGCGCGGTGGCTGAGCGACACCAGGTGGTGCGTGCGCGAGGAGAGCCTCGCGCCTGGGGTACGGCCGAGCAAGGCCATGGTGACTGGACTGGGACCTCATGCATCGCGAGTTGATCCGAAGTTGTCGTCAAAGGATGATGGGCCTTCACGTGATCTTATATGGATGCGAAATATTGAGCGTCCACACCAGGCGATGTGGGATTGCATAACTTTTACCCGGTCTTTCCCCCTGCGGATCACGGGATTCTGACTATCACAGTTTAGGACCAACATGAACGGTGGTTGACAACAAGTGCAATGAGAAAAAAGTGAATGTTATGCGTATAATCCAAGGAAAATGAAATCTGAAGAAAAAAAATTGGGTGCTTGATTGAACACTCCGTTAGTTCATTTTAGTTTAGACAACATTTGTTGAATATCTTGTCATGATGTTTAAATTTATGTTTTTGATATTGATTGTGCTTGCTGAAATTTGTTAGTGGATTGATGAATGGAAAGTGGAAATTATTTTCTACAATTCTAGAACTTGCTTACTTATCGTGTATGCTTAGGAATATGATTTAGGCTATCATTTGGACCGTTTGAGCTTTTCATGCCGACTTGAAATTAATTAATCCTTTATTTAACCCTTTTGAGCCTAACATTGTATCTTTTTGTTCTAAGCCACTATTTAAACATAATACTTGAAACTTGGTTATATATCCATCCCTAATATACTATGAGCACATGATTGAAAAAAAAAATATGGGGACTGATGTGTAATGGGTTTTATTTGTGAATATAGTGGGATTAGAAAATGAAAAAGTGCAAAAGATTAGAGAAAGTATATATATTGTAAAAAATATTTCAATAAAGAACTACACTCCCAATATGAATATATAAAAGAATCAAGTTTGGGGGAGTGTAGTTATCATCTAAAAATATATATATTTTTTACATCTCTTTAAATAAAATCAAGAAAGGAGAATATGGGATTATATTTACTATGGGAGTAAAGTCGGTGATTTTTTGTTATGTGCTTATAGTAGAGTGAGCTTAAAAATTATTTTCTCATCTACTTTTACCTAAGCCATCATTACAAGCTTATATAAGTCCTATTGATTCTTATGCATATCATGATTTATATTAGTGGAGAATAGCAAGTAAGTGGGCTTATAGAATTATTTGGTTTGAATGGATTGATTGGAAAGAATTTGGTTACATAATTGATTTCAAATATGTTTATTTAATGATCATGACTTGGTAATTAAAAATGTTAGTAGACTAAAGTGTGTTGATGGAGTGTTTTGATCGAAACTCTGGATTGCATAAACTGTTGAGTAGTTTTCTGAGAATTGATGATTAGCATTCATGATTTTGAGGCATAAGTGTTGTTGTTGGTATAATTCATGTTGTAGACGTTGTTTTTGTTGTTAGAGTTTAGGTTTGTTTGAGTCCTTTGTTCGAAGGCAAACAAAGAGTAAGTTTGGGGGAGTTTGATAACTCCATTTTAGTGTTGTTTCAGGATGTGTTTTTGTGGTAATCTTGAGTATTTATGTTTGTTTTGTGCAAGATTACGCTTGTTTTTTGTCTTTGTTGTAGGTTGGTGCGTTGAATCATTAGATAAATGTGAAAAGAAGAGGAAATGGTGAAAAAAAGAGCTTTCAGTGGTCGCTTTAATCAAAATGGCGCTAAGGACAAGTTATAATACGTTTTTAATGAGGGAACGATGTTGAAAGGCTTAAATTTGAAAATAATGAAAATAGAGTCGCGACATGGGCTTAAGAGCCGCGACTCTAGTCAAGTCAGAAGCTCAAGGATGCTGAAGGGAATTAGAGCCATGACTTGTTCTTATAAGTCGAGGTGCTAGTGGAAATCGGATGCGAACCCAGGAGGGCATCAACACATGGGTCGTGACTGGGGTTTAGAGAGTCGCAGTGCCTAAAGTCCTGGATCAGAATTTTAAGGGCCTTAAAAATGACACAGGCCGCGACCTAGGAAAGGACAAGTCGCGGCCCACCTATAAAAAACAAAGAGGAATTCGTGTTTTCTTGAGTATAAATTCAGACTTTATGTTTAATTAGGGTTAGATTAGATTTTAGTTACATGTTTAGAGATTAAAATTTGATTCTAAGATTAGTTTTTCTGCACTTTCATACTTTTTATTTCTTCTTCAAGTCTTTGAATTTTATGTTTATGAATAATTATTTTGTTGTTTTAGTCATGTCTGATATGAACTAAACACTTCTATCTAGGGTTTAATGTAGTCACTTGGATTTCTATTCAATCTTATTATGTTGTTCTATTGATTCTTCTTCTTTATTATAATCTATATAATGTTTGCTTAATGCTAGTAAATACTTGATCAATATTTGCTTGATTTATGATTTTGATTCAAAATTCGAAAGATGAGAATTGAATATGCTATCGTTATATAGACATAGGTTACATATTGGACGAAAGTAGCCATATGTATTGTGTAGTAATTAGGTTTCTATTCTTAGTGCCTACTATATGTTTAAGTTTATCACAGAGATGTAGAAAACTTGCATATAGGTTGAGATCTTATATCTTGAAAAAGAATAGGAATCGATTTATGTTAACCTGCTATTAGAATAGAAAGAAAGAAATTTAGAACTGATTAATAACATTAATAGAATGAAAAGTTGATGAAGTTAACACCCTAGGTTTTTAATTATTGAATCAATCTTTATTTTTGCAAAGTTATTTTAATTTTTAAAAGAAATCACTCTATTTTTTACAGCCAAATAGAAATTTAAAAGCATTTATTAGTAATTGGTTGATAGTCCTCGTGGGAACGATACTTTATTTACTATATATATTACTTGAATCGATTATGTATACTTACGTACCATATTTTGACAATCAAGCTTTTGGCGCCGCTGTAGGGGAATAAAAACTCGTATATTGCTTGATAGTGTAAGTATACAATGAATTTTCCAACCCCTTTGTTTGATGGGTGAGGGTCTATTTATAGTGGAGCTCTACTGGCTCCTGATACATTGTGGTCCATATAGTACATGGGTACATCGTCAGTGTGGTGGCACAGGTAGTAGTGGTGCAGAAGGTTGTGGTGTCAGCTCTGGTACATGGTCAAAGGCCTGCAAAAATGCTCATGGTCTTGTACCATGTCGTACCTCCACCACTTGTCTGGTACGGGCCTCATAGGCGTGCTGGGGGAGTCGTTACCACGTACCATTCTTGTACAGCCACTAATTTTCTGGGGTGGATGTTGTCACTGTACTCATACTCCGCTTGATTGGGACGTACATTCTGCACCTACACATGTACCACGTACTTGATAGATGTTCTTACCTTCCCTAGCCACGCTTATGCCTCAAGCCTCTTTGCATTTTGCTAAGTATCAGACAATTGTGGCCTTGAGTGTGGCAGGTATGTGGGGCGCGCCCCGCTAGTGACAGCTACCTTAGAAAATAGGGCAGGGCCTCATTAGCGAGGCGCATGTTTCAAGAAGGCTTGTGAAACAGTGAGCTTTTTGGTTGAATTATAGATGCGAGATGTAAGAGGTCCTGCGGGGTGCTCCGGCGCGAGGCCATCTTGTGGGTGAGCTTAGGTGCGAGGCTGTTTCCTGGGAGCTTAGGCACGAAGCTATGCAAGGTGCACCCCTCCTTGTCACGAGACGTACGCTTCGTAAGGTGCGCCCTTCCTAGGCGTGATACGTAGGCCCGAGGGGCTCCCCTCCTAGGCATGAGACAGAGGCGCAAGGCACGGGTGCGAGGCGTGTGCTTCACGAGGTGTGCCACTCATGGGCGCAAGGCGTGTGCTTCATGAGACACAGGCACAAGGCATGGGCTCGAGGCACACTCCTTCTAGGCGCGAGACGTATGCTTCGAGAGGCGCGAGACGTAGGCGTGAAGCACCACCGTTGGTGTGAGACCACGTTTGGTTGTTTCCATCCTGAGTTCATATTGTGAGAGACATGTGGTGGTGGCCTTTGTAAACATGATGTTTTTCCATCCACACTAAGCAACCCTTGGCCATTTATTTCTACAAGGGATCGAACCTTTTCTTCCTTAACGAAATTTTGGCATCCACAATTTAGTTAGAAGAAATTTCACCATGTATTTTATCCATTGTACTTGGAGATTCTTGTCAATAATATATAGTGCGTTTTGATGAGGACACCAAGACTAAAGATCCAAGTCTAGTTCCAGTTGGTCTGGTGACGAGGGCGCGAGCCAAAAGACTCAGTTTAGGAGCTTGATGAGTCTTTTGCGTTTTGTCATCTTGTATTTTTTATTTAGTCTTTGTTTTTTTTTGTGAAAAGTCAAACACTTGACTTGTGTGAGTCCAAGAGTCCTTTTTGTCTTTAATTTTCGGTTTTTATTAGGAAGACAAAGGGTTGTCTTTAAATTTCAGTTTTCATTAGGAAGATAAAGGGTTGTCTTTATTTTTCGGTTTCATTAGGAAGACAAAAGGCTTGTCTTTAATATTTCGGTTTTTAGGAAGACAAAGGGGCTTGTATTGATGTAATTTTCGGCTATATAAGGCCTTGAAAACATTTGGAAAAATCAGATTTGGATGAAATGAAAATTTGTGAGTTTTCTTCTTGAGTTCTTGAAGAGACTATCCGAACTTATCAAGGGTATCCCTTGTGGCGTTCAATCCGACTTATCAAACGGATTCCCATCCCCGTTTGTGGCGTCTTCCTCATACCAAGGTTCGTGCTTTGCTAAGCATAGGGTCGCGGTTTACCATTCCAAATTTCGTATGTTCTTGGTGGCTGCCATATTTGGTGTCGGGTTTCGTCACACTTGTTGGCGTGGTTCGTATCAGTTGGTATCAGAGCTTAGGATCATCCGGTTTGGCCTATCCTTTTTCATTTTTTTTCTATTCAGTTCGTGTTATTATATTAGGAATTCTTGAAAAAAAAAAATATATATCTATTCGTGTTCTTGATTTTCTTAGTCTTTGTTCCTGTTTTCCTTCTAAAAATCTGAAACCATTATAGTTAATCTCTTTATTCCAGATTGTTTCTTTGTTCAAATCGTGTTCTTATTTCCTAGTTCCCATTATTTCTTTGTGAAATCCGAATTTTCATTGAGATTCTCTTGCTTTGCTTTTGAAATCCGAATTTTACCTTGGGTTTCTCTTGTTCTTATTGTGAAATCTGAATTGGGGTTGAGTTTCTCTTGTTCTTATTGTGCAATTCGAATTGGCATTGAGTTTTTTCTCTTGTTCTTATTGTACAATCCGAATTTGTTTTATTGTGAAATCTGATTTGGCATCGAGTTTCTCTAGTTTTATTGTGAAATCTGAATTGACAGTGAGTTTCTCTAGTTTTTCATTGTGAAAATCTGAATTTGCATTGAGAATCTCTTGCTCTTTTGTGAAATCCGAGTTGTTTTGTTTTCGAATCCAAGTCTAATTTTTTTTTTCTTGTGTCTTGTACCTGCATTTGAGAAATCAAAGAAAAAGAAAAGAAAAGAAGAAAGAAAGAAAAGAAAGAAGAAGAAAACCAAGAGGATCCGAATTCTAAAAAAAAAAAAATTTGTTCTATTCTTGTTCTCTATGGTCTAGAGGCCTTTTTGCCAAAACCCCACACAAGTGTTCCAAAAATCATCGTTTTTCGTCATTTTTTCACCAGTTTTCGTCGATGTTCGTTTGGTTTGTTTGGTTGAATTTGCTGCTTGAATACTCCATATTACCGTTGGATTAGTTTTGAAAGAACTTAAAGAAGAATACGAGTGGAAAAAGGCAGAGGTGTGAGCTTATTTGAGGGTAAAAGCCATCAACGTTGAGTGAAACACGAGTGGACTTGAGTGAAAATTTTTGGAGTGAAAACACGTGAGGGAGTGTGGTGAGGTCTTTTCTCCATATTATTCTAACCTTATTTTGCAGATTTCCATCATGGCACAAAATCCAGAGAAAGATGCAAGCAATGATATTCCGCCACCTGAGGTTCCGAATCTACAAATGCAAGCATTAATTGGGGAGATGCGAAGGATGATGAGGGCGGAGTGTGAGCAGATACATGAGAGGTTGGATAGGGTAGAAGAGGGAACGCAATGGAGGGCACGGAGGAACAGGGTGCAACAACGGGATGTTGAGGGTGAAAGAGAGTTTGATGGGGGCGATTTAGAGGAAGAATATGATAGGATGTCAGAGGGTAACCATAGGAGGTATGGCCGAGATAGAGAAGCTAGGAACTGGGTAGACAATAATTTGGGAAATATCAAGATGAGAATCCCCGCCTTTCAAGACAAGAGTGATCCTGAGGCATACCTTGAGTGGGAGAAGAAAATGGAGTTGGTTTTCGATTGTCACAACTACTCCGACATGAAGAAGGTAAAACTTGCTGCCATTGAGTTTACTGATTATGCTATTGTTTGGTGGGATCAGTTGTGCATCAACAGGAGGCGGAGTGGAGATCGCCCTATTGACACATGGGAGGCCATGAAGAGGGTGATGAGGCGACGGTTTGTACCACCTCATTATTATCGAGATCTCTACCTTAAGTTGCAGGGTCTTCGTCAGGGCTACAGAAGTGTTGATGAGTATTACAAGGAGATGGAGATGGCTATGATTAGAGCCAATGTTGAAGAGGATCGGGAGGCAACCATGGCAAGATTTTTGAATGGGTTGAACCATTGCTGACCCAATCGAGCTACACCATTATGTGGAATTGGAGGATTTGGTTCATATGGCAATCAAATTTGAGAGGCAGCTCAAGAAGGGTAGTACAAGTTCGAGGCCAAGACCGAGCCCACACAATCCAAGTGCAACACCTTGGCGGTCGAACTATCCAAAGAAGGAAGAAGACCAACCTACTTCATCCTTTACACCAAAACCAGCCATGACCCCTCAAGGTAAAACAGCCCCTACTTCGTCCCATTCTAGTGAGATAAAGTGTTTCAAATGTCAGGGGCGAGGACACATAGCTAGCCAATGCCCAAACAAGCGAGTTATGGTAATTCGGGATAATGGGGAGATAGATTTCGAAGAAGAAGATGCTCTTGATGACATGCCGCCATTGGAGGACGCTTCTATGGGTAGTGAGGAGTTTGGGGCAGAATCTGGTGAGATGCTTGCACTAGTCACACGACGAGCCTTAAATTTGCAAGCAAAAGAAGAGGAAGAAGAGGTGCAGCGGGAGAACATCTTTCACACTCGTTGTCATGTGAAAGACAAGGTATGCAGTGTTATTATTGATGGTGGTAGTTGCACTAACGTTGCTAGTTCTTCCATGGTTGAAAAGCTAGGGCTCCCAACGCTTAAACATCCTTGTCCATACAAGTTGCAGTGGTTGAATGATAGTGGTGAAGTGAGGGTTACAAAACAGGTGCTGGTATCATTTCAAATTGACAAGTATGAGGATGAGGTATTGTGCGATGTGGTTCCCATGCAAGCTGGACACCTCCTTCTAGGAAGGCCTTGGCTATTTGATCGGCGAGTCCAGCATGATGGCTTCGCCAACAAGTATTGATGGCTTCACCACAATAAAAGGCAAAATAAAACAAAAGGCTTCACCACAATTATTTATTTTAGGTAATTTTATAAATATAGGTATTACCAGCACTTTGTTTTATTTTGGTGTTGATGGCTTCACCACAATAAAAGGCAAAATAAAACAAAGTGCTGGTAATACCTATATTTATAAAATTACCTAAAATAAATAATTTTACTAATAATTAAATTAAATAATTATTAGATTGGAGATTAGTAAATACTAATGGTATAGTACATATTATTTATAATAAATAGGATTTTTGCCCCTGAATTATTATCACTTTCAGATCATGCCCCCTAAATTTTTTGCATTGTTTAAAATTCCCCCCAAACTATTACCACTACTAAATTGTGTCCGTCTGTCCTAAATTCGCAAGGGGACATGTATTGGTAGTTGTAATAGTTCGGGGGGCACAACTCTATAATTCAATAAAGATTCAGGGGGCACAACTCTACATTAATGATACTTCAGGGGGTGTGAAAAAGTTACGTGTCAATTCCTCAGTATGCCACATCACCTCTTTTGGATAAGGGTGTACAATTTGGTAGTAGTAATAGTTCGAGGGGAATTTTTAACAACGTGAAAAATTTGAGGGGCACAATTTTAAAGTGGTAATAGTTCAGGGGACAAAAACCCTATTTATTCTATTATTTATATTAATGCAATAATAAGAAAATAATATAATGTATTAGATATCAGAAGTACTAATTGTTAGGATTGGTTAAACACAAAGCCTAAATGGGTTTACACAAGGTGGTGTAAAATCCTTAACGATTTCACATAATGGAGGTGTGAAATTTGAGTTTGAGTTGTAGGCATTCAAAATTTTCAAATTTCGGTCTAAAGTGAAACAATGAGGTATCTAAGCATACCCAAAATTTTTGGGAGCAATTGGAGTTGTCTTAGGTCAATTTTGAGCAACTTGACCAGAGGTTAGGCGATACGTCACTGGTTGCTAGGAGACAGATCGCATATCCCATGCATAAAACACACGTACCGCCCAAAAGCAGTAGGCGATATGTCGTCTGTTCCTGACATGACAAAAATGTTTTTTTGGCTCCAAATTTAAGTCACAAAAGATCTCATCCTATTGGTTATAATTAATGACAGTGCTTACACTATAAAATGGGTTAATTAGAGTTGAGAGGCTTTAATCACACTTCTCAATTCTCTCTCTAAACCTCTCTCTCTAGCTCTCAAGAACACATTTTTCTCCAAGAAAATCACTAAGAATTACTTTACATGTGTGATTTTTAAGGCTTGTTTAATCCCAATTTTCATTTCACTATTGTAGAAGCTTCAAGAAAGTTGGTAAAGGCTTGAAATAGAGTATTAGGACATCGATTCTCATCTTGGCAAGCTTTGTTGCAAGGATTTCAGTATCTCTGAGATAGGAAGTTTTGATTTCATTTTTGGGTTTCCCATTTTATTTTGTGTTATTACTTTTGATATTTACATTATACGTACTGTTTAGAGTTGTAAATTAGGGTGGCGACTACTCATTTTCCCAACATTCTAATTCTCTAATTTCTTGATTTTGAGTTCTAACTCTAACCACCATGGAAGAAAGTTCATCCATCTCCACTCTCAAGTTTATGTCACATAATTTTGTTCGTCTAGATCGCTTTGATGGGTTAAATTTTGTTCGTTGGAAAGATAAGATCAAATTCCTTCACACGGTCTCATACATTTTGGATAAAGACTTGAAGGCCTTAGATCCATGAAATAATGGTTGTTCTCAAAAGGTGGTAAAACAAAAGAAGAAAATTGAAGAAGATGAACTAATATGTCGTGGCCATTTATTAATGCTCTCTCGGATCACTTATATGATCTCTACACCAACACCATTTTTGCAAAGGAGAATTGGGAGACACTAGAAAACAAGTATAAAGCGAAGGAGGGTGGTACTAAGAAATTTCTTATCACTTAATACAAGGAATTTAAATTTTTTGATGAAAAACTCATTCTCCCCAAAGTTCATGAGCTCCAAATTATTGTAAACAAGTTATCTACACTTCAAATAACTTTGCTAGAATCTATCCTTGTGGGTGTAATCATTTCCAAAATACCTCCATCATGGAGAGGCTATAGGAAGAAATTCCTCCATAGAAAATAAGGAAATGTCCTTGGAATAGATTCTCAAAAATTTGAGAATTGAAGAAGAGTCTTGCTGCAGAGACAAATGTGTGGATGAATCCAATGGAGGGACCTTCAAGGCCAATGCTAAAGACAAGCCTACTCAACTCAATGGTAAAGCTCACAAGAAGCCTCAAAGCAAAAGAGAAACCCCTCTAGGTCCTAAGAGGATTGTGTTTGCTTTTGATCATGTGATTGACAGTGCAACAGAAGCATGGGATAATATTTCAATGCAATAATAACAATTATTAAAGCATGTAGATGTAGAACACATGTAGATCAAATAGCTTCTTAGCCTCCTAACCTACCATCTTCCATACTATGGCTCGCACAAAGAGAAGGAGATAGGTGGATGTCTATGCTATTTGGTAGGATACACAAGAACACACTTTTGAATCTCAACACATGAGAGAGTGTTCTTCTCACAATACAGACAGAACAAAGTTCTTTATTTTTCTCTCTTGGAAAAATAACTTGAAAATGCATTTGATGTTTCTTTTTCATAATGTTATATTCTATTAATTTAACAATCAAAAGAAGACCTGGCTCTAATCTTATTGGGTCTCTGCGTGGGCCACAGTCCATTTGGACTATGGTTGGCATCAACTACAGGGCTTTGGGCCCTGTGGTATTTTATCTCTATAAAATGCTATTTTTCGGGCCTATATCACATTATTTTATGCAATATACAATTATACCACAAAATTAAATATGATTAAATTAATTTTAAATATAAATTAATTTCACATCATTATCAATATAATTTTATTTTCCATTAAATATTATTTCACAAATAATATTTATTTGTAAGATTAAAATTAATACTTTATTATTTTTTAATTATTTCCATTTAATACTTAAATCCTACCTCTGTGTTATCGAGCTAGTATGGGGACAGTATGGACCCAAAGTTCTAAGCTCCAATAATTTAGTTAATTTCACTAACTCTTCGTTCTATTAATTAATTTATTAACTATGAATTATGCCACTAGAAATTCATAGTTGAAATCTCAAAACTATAGTCTTATATTATTAGAAGCTATAACTATAAAGTCGTCCATTGATTTAGTCATTGCGTGAGTTATGATCATCTACAAGTTGTTTATAATTAAAGCTAGGTCTTAATGTCTGTTAACCTCTCTAATTATATCTTTATCAATTAGTTCCATTGATCCTCTAATGAGCATTATTCTATAAATTTAATTATAGAATGAAATTTATGTTATCTAACAGAAATTGAGGGCTTTATGTTCAAGCAACGAATCAACACTAAAAGGAACAACTAATCTGCTTTTATTTAAGTAAGGAGCAGATTCCATATCTTTGAAGTATTTTCCCAGCCACTTGCAGTTCTATGACTCCAAGATATCAGAAATTCGGTCGTAGGAATATTGAACCTTACCCGATAAGTCAAAAGTCATAAAATCACAAATAGGAGTTCATTACTCACTTCATGATTAAGGTCAAGTCTCAAATGACCATCGATTGATGAATGTTGAACTTCTATATTTCAACGGAGATTATCATAAGCTCTTTCTTTCATCGTGTCCCAGTCCAATACAATTTATATTGTATATGGTACCTCTATCTTTCTGTGTCGCTACATTTAATAATCTGGATAAACTGCTATGTCTTAAACAGAAGATTAACCATACTCATAATCTTTATTAAATAAAGCTCCCACTTTATTTAGTGATTACTGACAATTTTTATATTATTATCTTGAATTAAATCTTCTTGTATATATATCATTATACATATACTTAATTCAATACCACATCAATAATATTAGATCTTCATGATAAATGGCACGTATAATTAAATACAAATATGAGTGCAATTTATTTAATTAACAGTAATAGTTCATACAGAAATACACTTTAAGGTCACAAATCCCAACAACCTCCCACTTGCCCTAAAGAAAATGAGACATGTCGCGTAATCCTAAATCTATGAAATGACTATCAAAACTTGTAGCAGGAAGCGTCTTCATATAGGGATCAGCATGGTTATTTGCTAATTCAATCTTTTGAATGATTACATCTTCTCTGTGTACTATCTCGCTTATGAGGTGGTACTTACGCTCTATATGCTTGGCTCTCTTATGGCTTCTATGTTCTCTTGAGTTGGCAACCGCTCTGGTGTTGTCACAGTAGAGAACAATTGGTGTATATATGTCTGGAACAATTTCTAGATCACCCAAAAACTCCCTAAGCCATACAGCCTCATTAGTTGCTTCACTTGCAGCAACGTATTCTACTTCCATGGTGGAGTCAGCAATGCAAGCTTGCTTTATACTCCTCCATATAATTGCTCCACCCCCAAGTGTGAAAATAGATCCAGACATAGATTTTCAGGAATCTTTGTATGAGTCAGAATCTGTATATCCGATTGGAATCAAATTCTCTCTGGAATATACTAGCATATAGTCTCTCATTCTCCTAAGATACTTGAGAATGTGTTTCACTTTTATCCAGTGATCGAATCTTGGATTTGACTGGTACTTACTGACTATACCCATAGCATAGCAAATGACAGGTCTGATACATAACATTGCATACATTAAGCTTCCTACTACGAAGGCATAGGGTATCCGCCTCATTTGCTCTTCCTCTTGGGGTGTCTTAGGATATTGGTTCTTGGAGAGGAGAGCACCATGACAAGATGGAAGGTTTCCCATCTTAGAGTTCTGCATCGCATACTTCACAAGTATTTTATCTATATAAGATGCTTGAGATAGGGCCAATAGCTTCTTCTTGCGATCACGAATTGATCATATCCCAAGAACATAGCTTGCCTCTCCTAAATCTTTCATTTGGAATTGGTTGGCTAGCCGGACTTTTACGTCAAATAATTTATTCACATCATTCCCAATGAGTAATATATCATCTACGTATAAAACTAGAAAGAATAATTTTTCCTTGTCGATTTTCTTGTATAAACAAGGCTCATCGACATTTTGATCAAAATCATAAGATTTAACAGCTTGATCAAATCTTATGTTCCATGATCTGGACACTTGCTTAAGTCCATAAATGGACATTTGCAGTTTGCAAACCTTTTTCTCTTTTCCTTGTTCTATGAAACCCTCTAGTTGCACCATAAAGATACTTTCATTGAGAGGGCCATTCAGAATAGTCGTTTTGACGTCCATTTGCCAAATCTCATAGTCAAAATGATTGGCAATGGATAAGAGGATCCAGATAGATTTTAGCATGGCCACAGGAGAAAATGTTTCTTCATAATCCACACCTTCCTTTTGTGTGCAGCCTTTAGTTACTAGCCTTGCTTTGAAAGTCTCTACTTTCCCATCAACTCATCTATTTCCCTCGTATATCCATTTGCACCCAATGGGTTTTATTTCTTGAGGTGAATCTACATGTTCCCAAACTGAGTTCGAGTATGTCAAATCCATCTCGAGTTTCATAACTTCAAGTCAATTTTCCTTATCAAGATCATTCATCGCTTTACTATAAGTCAACGGCTCATCAACAGTCTCATCAGATATTGCAACTTGTGCTTCTCCAAATCCAATGTAACGAACAGGTTGTCTTACAACCCTCCCACTACGGCGAACTATTGTAGTATCCTAGTTTGGAATTGTGGTATATTCTGTTCCAACTTCTAAAGTTGGTTGTGGTATGATCTTATCAACAAGTAACTCCTCGAGTACAACCTTACTTGGAGGTTTGAAGTCCCTCGTATAGTCTTCTTCCAGAAAAGTAGTATTTGTCTATACAAATATTTTCTTTTCTGTCGGACTATAGAAGTAACCTCCTCTAGTGCCTCTGGGGTGTCCAATAAATAAACATACTTCAGATCTAGGTTCGAACTTCCCGATCTTATCTTTTAGCACATATGTTGTACATCTTCATATGCGCACATGCCTTGGACTAGGTTTGTGACTTGTCCATAATTCTGAGGGTATCTTAGTTACAAACTTAGACGGAACTAGGTTTAAAATGTATGCAGTTGTTTGTAAAGCGTATCCCCAAAATAATAGGGGCAGCGATGAGTAACTAAACATTAATGTAATAACCAAGGTTATTATTTTCTTATAAGCTCCTTAAATATGATCTTAGGTTAAATTTAGTTATGACTTGAGTTGTGGAATAAAGATTGCTTTAAGCTTAAATTATTTAAGTTATGATTTTATGAATTAGAAATAATTAAAGTTTGGGTAATTATAATTATTTTAGCATATGATTAAATTAGTGTATAGTTTTATTAAGTATTTAAATGCACATGATTTAGTAGAATTCGACATCCTGAAGGCTAGGGCTGGGTTCAGATGCCTTTATTCGCTCGCTATTGACAGGATTCTATATAATGGTTGAGGCTAGGTTATCGCTAGGGGCTCGAAGCCGAGATCGTGCTCGAGGGTCGTTCTTATTATACATTGCACTTGGACTTGAGGTAAGAAAACTGCACCCAATACATGATATATGTGATTAAGGCTTGGCCCAGTTGTTAAATATAATTATGAATAAGGCTCAAGCCCTTGAGAATGAACATGATTAAGATTATGATTGTGCTCGTTGATTAAGCATGCTTGAATGCTCTTATCTGGATAATTGTTTGATGATATATGATTGTTTGCACTATTTGCGTAATTAGGGCTCGACCCCATTAAGAAACATGGTTATTAATGTGTTTGCATTTAATTGGTTGAGATATATAATTAATATGTATGCATACTTGTAATATCTGAAGTATGCTTATATGTATTTGGTTATCTGTTTATCTGGTTGTCTGAATATCTGGTTGTTGACCCTTGTTTTGGTCAACTAACACGGAGTCAAATGCTTGATGTGATAGAAGGTACTGAAATAGATCTAATGGAAACAACAGAAAACAACACAACAAATTATAGTGGTTTTGCCCCACGAATTGGTAATGACCTACGTCCACTTAAGCTATTATTGATATTGATTATCAAAGGAGTGATCAAAGAACTAGGGTTCTCCGAGTTTCACAAGCCTTAGAGGGATGAATAATACAATCGAAAGATAATAGCTATAATTCTCTTGTAAAGCATAAACTCAAATCAGCCAAAAGGTCAAAAGTTAAAAGTCCCCCCCTTGAGCTATTTCTTCTCGATTTATAGGCTCAAGGAGGATTACATAAATTTGTTACATATATTCTTTCCTAAATAATCGGATAGTCAAGAATTATAGGAGATAATCTCAGATTTGATTACAATTGCATAAGATCTTCTCAAAATATACGGAGTATACGACCAAGCTGGTCGTATATAAAATCCAAATGTTATGTCAGGGGAATCTCCCTGGTTGATAGTCGAACAGAACCTTTGCCAGGTGTCAGCCATGTGTTAAAAATGTCTGCCACGTCATCCACGCCTATTTTTTGGATAACACTAGTTAAGGCATTGCCTTATTAGTCAAGGGCGGCAATAGCGATGTGTGCTGGTCGAGAGGCTTAGGCTTAATTAGGGACGTACTATTACGTTTGCCGATCCTGTGGTCATTTGGAAAGAACAAAGCACTTGGCTAGCTCTATGGCTAATTACTTAGAGCTAAGGGCAAAGGGTAGTGGGTGACTCTATGGTCACTTAGCTAGGGCTTAGGCCTCGGGATGACTCTATGGTCATCTATTCAAGGCAACGGGCCCCAGAATGTTCCTATGATCATTTAACTGTAATTGTATGCATGCATGAGTAGGTTATTACTGCTGGGCATGCTAGATATGCATCTAGAATCTATATTTACTGTTCATGCACTTTTTAAAGTTTTTTTGCTGAAGCTCGACTCACGGGTGCTATGTCGTGCAGGTAAGGGAAAATGGAAGTTGAACCAGCCATGAGTTGGAGAGCTTCGGTGGCGGCGTGTATATATGTGGCTACTCGACCACCATGATTGGGGTTATCTTGGAGGAACTAGGGTCGTATCCCTTATTTTGCTGCCTAGGTTGGCTTGGCTTGTAAATTTTGAAATGTATTACCCCTTTAACGTTATTTTGGGATCCCATGTATGGATGTAAATATTTTAATGAAATGATTACTCCTTTTTAACCATAACCCTTGTCATTGACCTTAGTTACATGTTTATAACCAAGGGACTTGATTAGCAAGTCTGACACTATTTAAAGTTCAAAGTGTAACGGTTCTGGATTAGGATGATGTTACATTATATGTGGATGTACACTAATTTTATGTATATCATTAATATAGATTAATTTAAAGAAGTGGTAATTACTAATTATTTTTTATATATGTATATGTATAGATTAAATATGAAGGAGACGCAAGGGCAATCGAAGTGGATGGTAAGAATTACAATTTGAACTAATATTCTCTTATATAAATATATTATATATATAGTATTAGTCACCATTCATTAGTTTGAATATTATAAATTAATAGTGTTTGTTATAAAAAAAAATTTACACTATAATTTTTGTTTAGTCTTGGATGTTGTAAGGGACATAAGATTATGAGTTACTTTTTCTCTTCACAGATATTGTGCTATGCAAAATTCCAAAATTTTCAAGCCAATTACTTGTATGATTCTACATTATTTAACTCAATTGATGATGACTTTGTATACACTTATATTTATTTAAGTTTAGATCAAATTACAGGTCTTCCCCAAGCTTTTTTTCATATTCGCTTTGTTTTCTCTTTTATATACTTTAAATTTTGGTATGTTATAATTGCTTTCTTTGCATGTTTTGAATATGTACTTTGTATTTTTTTTGTGGTTAAAAGACTTCTGAATTCATATAAATATATGAATAAAAGTGTTTTTGCATTCTTACTTTTAATGCCTAAATGCATTCTTACATATAAGTTTAAGATGAAACTTATGCTGCTTAAGATAAAAGTCTAAATTCTCCTAGTGTGAGGCTCTTGTGAAAAAGATGTTAAATCTAAAGCCAATAGAAGTAGTCTACTTGCTAGAATTTTAGTGGATAAACCCTATAATATATATGATATTTATTATATTATTTACTCTTGTAATTAATACTTGTCACTTGTGATTTATCACTGCTTAACTACATATGATTTTTATGTGTGTGAAACTAGTGTCAATGTTTTAATTAGATTTGTGAAAAATTATGATGATCCAATGACATGTATTTAACTATTTTTATATTAAAAGTTATATTTAACTATTTAAATTTTAAAGAGATGTGGTTTAGATTTTAAGCCTTGAGGTTTATATTTAAAAGAGAAGTGGTTTAGATTTTAAGCCTAGTAGTTTAAATTTTGAGCCTTGTAGTTTAAACTTTAAAGAGTTGTGGTTTAAGTTTTAAGCCTTGTGGTTTAAATTTTAAAGAGTAGTGATTTAAATTTTAAGTCTTGTGGTTTAAATTTTAAAGAGTTTTGGTTTAAATTTTAAACCTTATGCTTTATAGTTTAAAGGGTCGTGTTTTAGATTTTTAGCCAAGTGGTTTACATTTTAAGCTTTGTAGTTTGCATTTTGAAGAGTTGTGGTTTAGATTTTAAGCCTTAAGATTTTAAATTTTAAAGGGACATGGTTTATTCTTGAAGCCTAGTTGTTTAAATTTTATATAGTTGTGATTTAGATTTTAAGCCTTGTGGTTTAAATTTTAAAAATTCGTGGCTTAAATTTTAAGTCTTGTGATTTAAATTTTAAGTCTTCTGGTTTAAATTTTAAGCCTTGAGGTTTAAATTTTAAAGATTTGTGGTTTAGATTTTAAGCATTGAGGTTTCCATTTAAAAGGGACATGGTTTAGATTTTAATAGATCATTGTTTATATTTTGTATGGTCGTGGTTAAGATTTTAAGACTAGTGATTTAAATTTTAAGCCTTGTGGTTTAAATTTTAAAGAGTCGTGGTTTAAATTTTAAGCCTTGTGGTTTAAATTTAAAATAGTCACGATTTAAGTTTTAAGACTTGTGGTTTTAATTTTAAAGTCTAGTGGTTTAAATTTTAAAGAGTTGTGATTTAGATTTTAAAGGATCATTGTTTATATTTTATATGGTCGTGGTTTAGATTTTAAGGCTAGTGATTTAACTTTTAAGCCTTGTGGTTTAAATTTAAAGATTCGTAGATTAAATTATAAGTCTCGTGGTTTAAATTTTAAAGAGACATGGTTTAAATTTTAAGACTTATGATTTAAATTTTAAAGAGTTGTGGTTTAAATTTTAAGTCTTGTGGTTTAAATTTTAAAGACTAGTGGTTTAAATTTTAAAGAGTCATAGTTTAGATTTTAAAAGATCATGATTTATATTTTATATGGTCGTGGTTTAGATTTTTAGCCTAGTGATTTAACTTTTAAGCCTTGTGGTTTAAATTTTAAAAAGTCATGGTTTAAATTTGAAACCTTGTGATTTAAATTTTAAGCCTTATGGTTTAAATTTTAAGCCTTATGGTTTGAATTTTAAAGAGTCATAGTTTAAATTTTAAGCATTGTGGTTTAAATCTTAAAGACTAATGATTTAAATTTTAAAGAGTAGTGGTTTAGATTTTAAAGGATCATGATTTATATTTTATGTGGTTGTGGTTTAGATTTTTACCCTAGTGCTTTAACTTTTAAGCCTTGTGGTTTAAATTTTAAAAAGTTGTGGTTTAAATTTTAAGTCTTGTGGTTTAAATTTTAAGACTTATGCTTTAAATTTTAAAGAGATGTAGTTTAAATTTTAAGCCTTGTGGTTTAAATTTTAAAGAGTTGTGATTTAAGTTTTAAGTCTTGTGGTTCAAATTTTAAAGAATCGCGGTTTAAATTTTAAGCCTTGTGGTTTAAATTTTAATGAGTCGCAGTTTAAATTTTAAACCTTGTGTTTTAAATTTTAAAGACTAGTGGTTGAAATTTTTAAGCTTTATGGTTTACATTTTGAAGAGTTGTAGTTTATATTTCAAGTCTTGAGGTTAAACTTTTAAAGGGTTGCGGTTTAGATTTTATGTGTTGATGTTTATATTTTAAAGGATTGTGGTTTACATTTTAAGCTTTGTGGTTTAAATTTTAAAGAGTTGTGATTTATATTTTAAGCCTTGATGTTTACATTTTAAAGAATAATTTTTCATAGATTGAATACAATCCTATAAATATAGTTGTCACACATATATATGACAGCATATAAGTTTTAGTTTTGCAATAGCAACTTTATGTTCTATGAGTTATTTTTACTAACACTTAGAAGGCATTTCAAACTAGTACTATTTGAGTCTAGTATGAGTTGTTATGAGCCTAGAATTATTCATTAGACATTTCAACAAATAATTAGAATGCATTTATAATTTAACTATAATATGACACATATAATACACATTACAACAATACTTAGAACTATGTGCTAAAATAAGGATAATTTGGGAAGTTTCATGATAATAATGGGTAAAGTTAAACTAAATATATTTAGTATCTAATTTTAGTTAACTAATCCTAAAAGTGGGTAGTTCACAACTTTTCCCATTTAATTAGGTACTTTGGCCTACATGTTGTAAACGAATGTAACGCCCTGGATAGCCAAGACCGTTACACTGTGTACTTATAAAGGTGCAGGACTTGCTAATCAAGTCATTATTTGAAAACATGTCACTAAACATGTAAGATCTATGGTTAAAAAGGTTTTGGTCTCAAAAGACTCATTTCATATATTTAAACTGTAGTAAACAAGGGATCCCATACAAAATAAAGTTAGAATAGGTTTACAGACTCCCAAAAGTACACGAGTATCCACTGGCCATACTAAGGCAAAACGGACAGTCTTTAGGCTCCATGTCCTCGCTTAGACCTCAACCGTGGTGGCCGAGCACCTGGCTATGTACATTCCGCTGGCCGAGCTCTCCAGTCAAGGCTGATCTAACTTGCCCTTGCCTTTACCTGCACCACGTAGCACCCGTGAGCCAAGGCCCAGCAAGAAAACATCACAGATAACTCAAGCAATAATAACAGACGAATAGCTCAGTAAGCATGTATACCCATCAGATAATTCACAACAGATAATCAGCATATACATTCCAAAACAAGGTATATTCTATCACACATATTATTCACATCACATAATATTCAGGGTCGACGACTTAGGCCGCACCCTCTGTTTAACCCACTGACTCTGGCCCGCTTAAACCAAGCATAGTGCATAATAAGCTGTCCTCGGCTACCAGTGGCCGAGTCGCGCCCTGCGCGCTAGTGAGACCCTTGGCACCCTTAGGTCGTTAGTTCACTAAATGGCTTGCATGGCATAATACCATCTTTTCAAGCTTTTACAATAGGGAGCCCTTAGTCCCGTCACATATATTCAACTAGGTGCAATTTTCTTACCTTTAGTCTGTGCGGTTATAGGACTACGAGCAACGCCCCTCAAGCACGACCCGTTCCTGAGCCTAAGCCTTTATTACCTAACCACAACCACAATATAGGGTTTCATAAATACTCAAATATAGGTTCCAGTTATAGAACTAACTCTCGGGATATCAAATTCCACCAAGCTCGATGGTGAAACCAAACCCGAGCACCCAAGACCACTCCCCCATGCTTAAAACCCTCAAAATCCCAAGTGTGCAACCAAGGGCTGCAGCCCCCAAAGCCTAGCCGCGGCCCTGCCCCAAAACAAAGCCTACTCCCTCACTGAACCACACACGTGCCGCGGCCCTTGCCCTGGGCGCCGCGGCACGCCCCCTTGGCCGAACCTCCTTGTCTTCTTTGCATGCTAGGGTCGCGGCGCTCTAGAACAGAGCCGCAGCCCTCCCTTGCGAACCCATATTTTACACCATTTCAAAGATCAAAACCTTCCCTTAAACCATCCCAAAACTTCCCAACTCTTAACCAATTAACTCCCAACTTCTTTAACATGATCTAAGCAACATAATTCCCAAGAAAACACAGTCTAACACACTCTAATCCCCTCCTTTCCATTTCTGAAACCCAAGTGCTACAAACACCCAGACCAGCCACTCAAACACAATCTAGAACCTCTAAACTTGGAGTTAGAACTCACCTTTGCTGTAGAATCACTTCACCAAGCTGTAGCCAAGCTAGGTCCCCAAGTTCCCTTCTTTAATTCTGCCTTAAACACCAAGACTACACTTGTTTCAACACTTAATCAAAGTCCAGAATTCTAACCACAGAGAAGAAAGTTAAGAGCTTACCTTAACCCTGTTTTGATGCTTGATAAATCCCTGAGCTAGACCTTCAATTCCTCAATACAAATCCCAGAATTTCCAGCTAGTTTCCCCTTTAGTTTTCTGTGTTTTTTCTTCCTTTGGTTTTCCCTTGAACGTGTAGATGAGTTGGGACAAAAAGCTTAGTCAGTTTGTGTTTTTTCTAAAGGCTTCCTTAAGTCTAACTTATCTATTAAGTTAATCCCTAGGCTCGGGGTGCCGGAACCGTCCCCGAGGCCAAAATGGTAAAATCCCCCAATATTCCCGCCTAGACATCCTAACCTCAGATATATCTCCATATATTTATTTTCATGTCCCGATAACCCAAATCACTACCTGCTATCTAAAAGTATCCCCGACTTCTCCAAAGTCATATCTTAAACCCTCGTTGTGACTTTTCCCACTACCTGGCCCTAGAATCGTCTCAAGTCGTGCTCGGCGAACCTATCCACATAATAATGTGGTTCTCACACATATATCACATATCATATTACCACATAATATACTCAATTATCACATAAGCATTATTAAACATATAATTACTCATTAAATCACAATTATTCTAGTAGTGCCCTCCTGGCACACTAATTAAGGCCCTTAAGCCTTATTAGCGAATTTGGGTCGTTACAACTATCCCCTCCTAATGAGAATTTCGTCCTCGAAATTTACCTGAATAGCTCGGGATGCTGATCCCGCATCGCCGTCTCTAACTCCCAGTTCGCCTCCTCGACCTTGCTATTCTTCCATAATACTTTCACTAACGGAATTGTCTTATTCCGCAGAACTTTATCCTTCCGATCTAAGATCTGAACTGGTCTCTCCTCATAGGATAAATCTGCCTGTAGCTCCAAGTCCTCATGCCTCAACACATGTGTAGTATCGGAAACATACTTCCGCAACATAGAGACGTGAAACACATTATGAACTCCTGATAAGGACGGTGGCAAAGCCAGCCTGTAAGCCACCTGCCTAACCCTCTCTAAAATCTCAAAGGGTCCAACAAACCGAGGGCTCAGCTTGCCCTTCACTCCAAACCTCCTCACACCCCTCAACGATGAAATTCGCAGAAACACGTGGTCCCCAACCTGGAACTCCACATCCCTACGCTTAGGATCAGCGTAGCTTTTCTGTCTGCTCTGTGAGGCAAGCATTCTAGCTCGAATCTTTTCAATAGCCTCATTAGTCTTCTGAACCATATCTGGCCCCAAATACCTTCTCTCACCTAACTCATCCCAGTGAATAGGTGATCTGCACTTTCTTCCATATAACATCTCATAAGGAGCCACTCCAATCGTGGACTGGTAACTGTTGTTATATGAAAACTCAATCAATGGAAGATACTTACTCCATGAACCCTCAAAGTCAATCACACATGCCCTAAGCATGTCCTCCAATACCTGAATCATCCTCTCAGACTGTCCATCAGTCTGAGGATGAAAAGCTATGCTAAACTTCAACTGAGTCCCCATGGATCTCTGCAGAGCTCCCCAGAACTTAGAGGAAAAAATAGGGTCCCAATCAGACACAATAGACTTTGGAACCCCATGGAGACGAACTATCTCCCTCACATACAGCTCTGCGTACTGTTCCACAGTATAAGTTGACCTAACTGGTAGGAAATGAGCTGACTTGGTGTATCTATCCACTATCACCCACACCGAGTCATGAAGTCCAACTATCCTAGGTAATCCTCCCATGAAATCCATCTTAATATCCTCCCATTTCCATTCCGGGATACCCAAAGGCTGAAGTAATCCCGCTGGTCGCTGATGCTCTGCCTTAACCTGCTGACAGGTTAGACATCTAGATACATACTCAACTACATCCTTCTTCATCCCTAGCCACCAAAACAATGTTCGTAGATCCTGATACATCTTCGTGGTACCCAGATGAAGTGAGTATGGCATAGTGTGAGATTCATCCAGTATCTCACGCCTAATCCCCTCATCTGCCGAAACACAAATCCGTCCCTGATACTGAAGCAAACCTGTCTCTGAAACTGAATAATCCTTAGTTGTCCCCGCTAAGGCATGCTACCTACTATCCTGCAACTGCACATCAGTCAACTGACCCTCCTTGATCCGCTCCAACAGGGTCGACTGCAAAGTGATATTGGCTAACTGGCCCACCACCAGTTCTATCTTTGCCCTGACCATCTCATCAGCGAATTCCCTCGAGATCTGAGTAGAACTATACAACTGTCCTGGGCCCCTCCAGCTCAATGCATCTGCCACCACGTTGGCTTTCCCAGGATGGTAAAGGATGTCATAATCATAATCCTTAACTAATTCTAACCAACGTCTCTGTCTCATATTCAAATCCTTCTGTGTGAAGAAATATTTCAAACTCTTATGATCAGTGTAGATCTCGCACTTCTCTCCATACAGGTAATGATGCCACACCTTCAGTGCAAACACAACTGCCGCTAGCTCCAAATCATGAGTCGGATACCTCTGCTCATACTCCTTCAGCTGTCGAGACGCATAGGCTATAACTTTCTCATTCTGCATTAGCACACAGCCTAAACCCAACCTCGATGCGTCACAGTAGACCACGAACTTCCCTTCCTCCGAAGGAAGACTCAACACTAGCGCAGAAATAAGTCGTCGCTTCAACTCTTGAAAGTCGTTCTCACACTTCTCTGACCAGACGAACTTCTGGTTCTTTCTTGTCAATTCTGTCATCGGCGAAGAAATCTTCGAGAACCCCTCAACAAACCACCTGTAGTAGCCAGCCAACCCAAGAAAACTCTGCACCTCCGAGGCATTCCTCGGCCTCGGCCAATCCCTAACCGCTTCTACCTTGGACGGGTCTACCTTAATCCCTTCTGCCCAACTATATGTCCAAGAAAGGTCACCTCTGGTAGCCAGAACTCACACTTCTTAAACTTAGCGTACAACTGATGCTCCCTTAACCTCTGTAAAACCTGTCGTAGATGCTGCTCATGCTCTGCCACTGAGCTGGAGTATACCAAGATGTCGTCGATAAAGACAATGACAAACTGGTCCAAAAAGTCCTTGAACACCCTATTCATCAGATCCATAAAAGTTGCTGGGGCATTAGTCAGACCAAAAGACATGACCAAGAATTCATAATGCCCATAGCGTGTTTGGAAAGCTGTCTTTGGTATATCCTCATCCTTGATCCTCAGCTGGTGATAACCATATCGAAGATCAATCTTTGAGAACACCGTCTTACCTTGCACCTGATCGAACAAGTCATCAATCCTTGGTAGAGGGTACTTATTCTTAATAGTCAACTTGTTCAATTCTCTGTAATCGATGCACATCCTCAGAGTCCCGTCCTTCTTCTTAACAAACAATACCGGTGCGCCCCATGGAGAGTAGCTGGGTCTGATAAACCCCAAATCCAAAAGTTCTTGCAGCTGTATTTTCAACTCTTTCAATTCTGCTGGTGCCATCTTGTATGGTGTCCTAGATACTGGTTCTGTCCCCGGTGCCAACTCAATCTCAAACTGTATCTCCCTACGCGGCGGCAACCCTGGCAAATCCTCAGGGAAGACATCCAAAAACTCACACACCAATCTAGTCTCACCCAGCCCTGCCGGCATGACTCCAGTGGTATCCACCACACTAGCCAGAAAACCTATGCATCCCCCCTGCAACAAGTCCCTGGCTCTCAGCGCTGAAATCATAGGTATGCGGGGTCCAGACACCACACCCACAAAGACAAAAGGGTCCTCGCCCTCCGGCTCAAAAGTAACCATCTTCTTCCTACAGTCAATCGTAGCCCCGTACCTAGCCAGCCAATCCATTCCTAGAATCATATCAAAGTCTCCCAAATCTAATTCAATCAAATCCACCGAAAGTTCTCTACCATCAACCATCACTGCCAGTGCCCTAATCCACCTCCTAGAGACTACCACCTCCCCTGTAGGCAACAAAGTCCCAAATCCCGCAGTCCGATACTCACTAGGTCTACACAGTCTATCAATCACCCTACTAGAAACAAAAGAATGTGTAGCACCAGAATCAATCAATACTGTAAAAGGAAAGCCAGCACTAGAAAGCTGACCTGTTACTACTGAGGGACTAGCCTCAACCTCCGCCTGAGTCAAGGTGAATACTCGAGCTGGGGTTAAGCTATCCACCTTTCCTGCTTCACCTTTCTTCACCGTTGGGCAGTCTTTCCTGAGGTGCCCCACTACCCCACAAACGAAACATGCCTTGGCCTTGCACTCACCCAGATGGCGTCTTCTACACCTCGGGCACTCTGGATAGGTCCTCCACACCTCACCGCCACCCTGACGGCCACCCCGACCCTTCCTATCAAGACTAAGAGCGGCTGACGTGTCAGGAGTCTTCCTCTTGAAGTCACTGGGGCCTCCGCCCCTACCTGTCCCAGAATAAGGAGGCACCGCCCTGCGGCCCTCACGCCTCACTGCGCTCTCCTTCCATATTTTATTCTCTGCTTCCTCAGCGGTAAGAGCCCTCTCAATGGCCTGGGCATAAGTTGTTCCTCCAGGTACCGTGGTAATCCTAACATCCCGGGCTATCATAGCATTAAGCCCCCTGACAAAACGATCTTGCCTAGCAGCATCAGTAGGTACAAGGTCTGGTGCAAACTTCGTAAGCCTATCAAATTTCAGGGCATACTCTGTAACAGTCATACTACCCTGTACCAGACTCACAAACTCATTGACCTTTGCTGCCCTAACATCAATATTGTAGTACTTCTGGCCAAACAAATCCTTGAAACCTTCCCAAGTCAGTGTGGCAACCTCTCTGGTCTGCGATGCCACTTCCCACCAAATACGGGCATCCTCCCTCAACATATAAGTGGCACAGGCCACTCTATCCTGTCTTTCAACCCTCATGAAATCCAGAATCACTGTAATCATAGTTAGCCACTGCTCGGCTTTCAGCGGATCTGGTCCTCCCTCAAAGACTGGGGGTTGCTGCTTCCTGAACCACTCATATAACGGCTCCAACCTATTAACAACCTCCCCAGGCTGCACAACTGGTACCACTGCAGGTGGTAAAGAAGGGGCAGCACTCCCCGATGAAGCCTGCTGCTGCAAAATACGAATCAGCTCATCTTGGCTCTGAAATCGAGCCTGCATCTCAACCATTAACTGCTGCCAGTTCTCAGGGACTGGCGGAGGTGTCTGGCCCTGGTCATTGCCCCTGGTCCCGGACCCAGTTCCGGCTAGTCGTGAAGATTTCCTTGGACGCATAACTATCCAAGTCAATCTGCAAATATCGACTCGGCGGTCAGACCACAATGACAGGGTAAAAGCTTCTCCAAAACTCAACAATTTAACATAATCATTCACAGAGAACCAACACATATAGGCATCCATGCACCATAAACAATCAATCATTCATATACTCATTTACATGCACGGCAATGTTGATAAACATGCCTCAATACATTCACACAGCAGTCAAGGGCCAGGCCCCATCAGTATCTCATGCTTCCTAGCAATTCAATCAATAACAACATGCGGTCAGACCACAATGACAGGGTAAAAGCTTCTCCAAAACTCAACAATAGAACATAATCATTCACAGACAACCAACACATATAGGCATCCATGCACCATAAACAATCAATCATTCATATACTCATTTACATGCACGGCAATGTTGATAAACATGCCTCAATACCTTCACACAGCAGTCAAGGGCCAGGCCCCATCAGTATCTCATGCTTCCTAGCAATTCAATCAATAACAACATGCATAACTCATCTCAGGTACATAAGCACATAGGCACACTTATACACATTACCAAACCCCAACTTGAGCTTGTCTCCAGCAGGGAATGTACATATCCATGCTGTCTTCAGGAACCCTTAAACCTAGGACGCTCTGATACCAAGTTGTAACGCCCTGGATAGCCAAGACAGTTACACTGTGTACTTATAAAGGTGCAGGACTTGCTAATCAAGTCATTATTTGAAAATGTGTCACTAAACATGTAAGATCTATGGTTAAAAAGGTTTTGGTCTCAAAAGACTCATTTCATATATTTAAACTGTAGTAAACAAGGGATCCCATACAAAATAAAGTTAGAATAGGTTTACAGACTCCCAAAAGTACATGAGTATCCACTGGCCATACTAAGGCAAAACGGACAGTCTTTAGGTTCCATGTCCTTGCTTAGACCTCAACCGTGGCGGCCGAGCACCTGGCTATGTACATTCCGCTCGTAGAGCTCTCTAGTCAGGGCTAATCTAACTTGCCCTTGCCTTTACCTGCACCACGTAGCACCTGTGAGCCAAGGCCCAGCAAGAAAACATCACAGATAACTCAAGCAATAATAACAGACGAATAGCTCAGTAAGCATGTATACCCATCAGATAATTCACAACAGATAATCAGCATATACATTCCAAAACAAGGTATATTCTATCACACATATTATTCACATCACATAATATTCAGGGTCGACGACTTAGGCCGCACCCTCTGTTTAACCCACTGACTCTGGCCCGCTTAAACCAAGCATAGTGCATAATAAGCTGTCCTCGGCTACCAGTGGCCGAGTCGCGCCCTGCGCGCTAGTGAGACCCTTGGCACCCTTAGGTCGTTGGTTCACTAAATGGCTTGCATGGCATAATACCATCTTTTCAAGCTTTTACAATAGGGAGCCCTTAGTCCCATCACATATATTCAACCAGGGGCAGTTTTCTTACCTTTAGTTTGTGCGGTTATAGGACTACGAGCAACGCCCCTCAAGCACGACCCGTTCCCGAGCCTAAGCCTTTATTACCTAACCACAACCACAATATATGTAGAGTCCAAGAACTTTACTTAGCTAAGTTAGATAGTAGTATTATAGTAATTATAGTATTATCTTTATGACTGTGGATTTTTGGTTCAGACCGGGATTTATTTGGACACTCGTAGTAGTACTTGTAGATTTTCTAAGTTTAACCTATAGTGTAGGAATATTAATTTTAACCTAAGGTTTGATTATTATGACTGATATTGAGGATAATATTTATTATACCACAAGGTTTAGATAAGAACCAATAGGATTTTAGCACATGTTATGTATGGGCTATTAATGATTAAGTATTTTGAGGATTAAATTTATTAAGGGTAAAGTTTGAATGCTCTAAGGTCAGTCAGCAGCTTTGAAAACGTTTGAGGGCTTAGTCAAGGCTGTTAACTCAATTCAAATTAAGCTAAAAATGTGTAATTTCGTGTTTAAATAATCAGCGTATGCCGATATATCGCAGCTATAGGGGGCGATATATCGCAGCACGAAGATACGAAAAACCCAAAACGATGCACGATTGCCTCGGGCATACTGGCCCAGGCGATATATCGCCCCTCTTAGCCTATTTTGAATGTTTTTGAAATCATTTTCCATTCAACCCTTCAACCTCTTGATAAGTCCAGCACCTTTCTAAACGAGTCTTCAGCCTCTGCTGAACGATAATTCAAATTATTTTCACTTAAAAAGCCATTATTTTTATTCAAGTTAAATTAAGATCCTTTCATTCCTAAACTCTATAAATAGGACCTAGTACCTAGCCATTATTCATCTTTTACTCTAAGTTCAGAGGCTGCACGTTGCTAGGTGAGTGTGAGAGTGTAAACACTTGGGTTGGGAATCATAAGCTTGATCATCATAAGCTTATCAAACACTTGGGAAGTAAGGTTTTATAGCATTTCGGTTCAAGGTTTAGATTGGTCTTACAAGTCTTCAAGGTATTTCCACACTCTAGTTCATTGGTATTATTTTCTTTAAGTTCTCATAATCTTCTACCAGCCTTCTAACCTTATTCTTATTTTGGTTAGGAAATCTAAGTTCTTGAGCACAAGGTTTTGGTAAGTATATTTTAATAGTATAGTTCCTTCATCTCTTTCATCTCTTTTCTTTAATAGACTCACCCTTTCATAAATGGTTTTTAGGAGTGTTCCAAAGTCCCAACTCTGTCCTCATATCCCGGTTTTGTGGTAAGGAAAATAGGATAAAAGTTATATGTTATATGCTTTATATATGTTATCTTATGATTTTATGTTATGAAATATGTTATGTTATGTTATGTATGTTTGTAGGCTTGGGCATATGACCCATATGACCCATATGACTAACAAGCCCCAAATGGATTATGGGCATATGACCTGCTTAGCTAGCAGGACCCCACTAATCTAATGGGCATATGACTTGTTTAGTCTATGGGACCCCAAGTAATAATGGCCATTATAGTATGTGTATGATATAAGTGTTATGTTATGTTTTTATGTTTCTTATGAAATTTATGTATATGAACTATGTGTTAGATTTTCCTTGCTGGGCATTAGGCTCATTCCTTTTTGTTTATATGTGCAAGAAAATAGTCTTAGTGGCGGGAAAGGTTCTTAGAAGCTTGGAGAATGTGTATTGAGGTTGAATGGATTCAAGGGCCGAGCGTTACGATTCGAGGATGTAGTTTTGTTTTTATGGTATTTACATGTATTTTTCCGCACTTGTTTTGTAATCCCTTTTTATTTTAAATTATGTTTTGTTTTGTTTTTAAAACAATGGGATCCCATATCCTAACCTAAATTTTATGTAAGTTTAACTCTTATTTTTACAAGTTTCTTAATAAAGTCATGGTATTTTCACTTGTAAGTTTTATTAAGGATTAGTATGTATAGTTTTCGTTAATGGTCCAAAAGTCTAGAGTAGTTGGGTCATTACAATATAGGGTTTCATAAATACTCAAATATAGGTTCTAGTTATAGAACTAACTCCCGAGATATCAAATTCCACCAAGCTCGATGGTGAAACGAAACCCGAGCACCCAAGACCACTCCCCCATGCTTAAAACCCTCAAAAACCCAAGTGTCCAACCAAGGGCTGCGGCCCCCAAAGCCTAGCCGCGGCCCTGCCCCAAAACAGAGCCTACTCCCTCACTGAACCACACACGCGCTGCGGCCCTTGCCCTGGGCGCCGCGGCGCGCCCCCTTGGCCGAATCTCCTTGTCTTCTTTGCATGCTAGGGCCGCGGCGCTCTAGAACAGAGTCGCGGCCCTCCCCTGCGAACCCAGATTTTACACCATTTCAAAGATCAAAACCTTCCCTTAAACCATCCCAAAACTTCCCAACTCTTAACCAATTAACTCCCAACTTCTTTAACATGATCTAAGCAACATAATTCCCAAGAAAACACAATCTAACACACTCTAATCCCCTCCTTTCCATTTCTGAAACCCAAGTGCTACAAACACCCACACTAGCCACTCAAACACAATCTAGAACCTCTAAACTTGGAGTTAGAACTCACCTTTGCTGTAGAATCACTTCACCAAACTGTAGCCAAGCTAGGTCCCCAAGTTCCCTTCTTTAATTTTGCCTTAAACACCAAGACTACACTTGTTTCAACACTTAATCAAAGTCCAGAATTCTAACCACAGAGAAGAAAGTTAAGAGCTTACCTTAACCCTGTTTTGATGCTTGATAAATCCCTGAGCTAGACCTTCAATTCCTCAATACAAATCCCAGAATTTCCAGCTAGTTTCCCCTTTAGTTTTCTGTGTTTTTTCTTCCTTTGGTTTTCCCTTGAACGTGTAGATGAGCTGGGACAAAAAGCTTAGTCGGTTTGTGTTTTTTCTAAAGGCTTCCTTAATTCTAACTTATCTATTAAGTTAATCCCGAGGCTCGGGGTGCCGGAACCGTCCCCGAGGCCAAAATGGTAAAATCCCCCAATATTCCCGCCTAGACATCCTAACCTCAGATATATCTCCATATATTTATTTTCATGTCCCAATAACCCAAATCACTACCCGCTATCTAAAAGTATCCCCGACTTCTCCAAAGTCATATCTTAAACCCTCGTTGTGACTTTTCCCACTACCAGGCCCTAGAATCGTCTCGAGTCGTGCTCGACGAACCTGTCCACATAATAATGTGGTTCTCACACATATATCACATATCATATTACCACATAATATACTCAATTATCACATAAGCATTATTAAACATATACTTACTCATTAAATCACAATTATTCCAGTAGTGCCCTCCTGGCACACTAATCAAGGCCCTTAAGCCTTATTAGCGAATTTGGGTCATTACACGAACTTAGGGTGGGAACAAACTATGAATGAAATGTACTTTCCCCACTGAAAAAATAACTTGGGTATTTTACTGCTACAAATGTAATAATTTGAGTATTTTCATCGCAACGTACATAATAATATCTATTTATAAAATATCTTGAGTAATTTCACACGTTTACTTAATTTTATTTACAAAATTTATTAATTATTTTTATCATGTTTTTATGATTTTCATGTAAATTTTAAATAAATAAATAATATTATATATGAAACAATGACATAAACATATTAAAACAAAATTAACCCAAAATATTTTCTTTGCTTTTTTTAAAAAGAAATAAAAAAGGGATATTTGCGGCGAAACTACCTAAATTATTGTGTTTGTAGCACTACCTATGTTATTTTTTAGCGGAGAAAGTATATTCTGTCCATGTTTTGGTGCAGTTTAGTGTAGTTGTATATTTCACCGTTAAGTCCGTCTACATGTCATGAAATTTACTTATAACTTGAGTACTTTTGCCGCAAACATATCTTAAATTGAGTACTTCCGTCGCAAATATCCTTTTGAATTTGGTACCTGCGCCACAAATATCTATTTAATTGGGTACTTTCGCTTACGTGTCACAATCGAACTTAACGATGACAATTGACAGCTGTACCAAATTACACCAAAACATAGACGAAATGTACTTTTGCCGCCAAAAATATAACTTGGGTACTTAAGTGCTACAAACGTAATAACTTGGGTAATTTTATCGCAAATATCTCATGAAATAATATGATAACTTTTTAGATCACAAAGTACAGTATCCAAGGTACAAAACATCTAGGCTGTTAAATGTAGCGACACAAAAAGGTACCGTATACAATATAAATTGTATTGGACTGTGACACAATGAAAGAAAGAGCTTCTGATAATCTCCGTTGAAATATAGAAGTTCAACATTCATCAATCAATGATTGTCTAAGACTTGACCTCAATCCTGAAGTGAGTAATGAACTCTTATTTGTGCTTTTATGAATTTTGACTTATCGAGTAAGGTTCAATATTCCTACGACCGAATTCCTGATATCCTGGAGTCATAGAACTGCAAGTTGCTGGGAACATACTTCATAGATATGGAATCTTCTCCTTACTTGAATGAAAACACAACAGTTGTTTCTTTTAGTGTTGATTCGTGGCTTGAACATAGAGTGCTCAATTTCTTTAAGAGAACATAAATTTCATTCTATATTTAAATTTATAGGATAATGTTCATTAGATGATCAATGGAACTAATTGATAAATACATAATTAGAGAGGTTAACAGACATTAAGACCTAGTTTTAATTATGAACAAATAGTAGAGGGTCATAACTCTTGCAATGACTAAATCAATGGACAACTTTATAGTTATAGCTTCTAATAATATAAGACTATGTTTTGAGAGTTCAACTATGAATTTCTAGTGGAATAATTCATAGTTAATAAACTAATTAATGGAACTAAGAGTTAGTTAAATTAATTAATTTATTGGAGCTTAGTACTATGGGTCCACACCGTCCATACTAGCTTGGTAACACAGAGGTAAGATTTTGGTATTAAATGGAAATAATTAAAAAATAATAAAGTATTAATTTTAATCTCACAAATAAATATTATTTGTGAAATAATATTCAATGGAAAATAAAATTATATTGATAATTATGTGTATACGCCCTGAAAATCAGCACGTACCTTGTTGAGGCAGCTCGGGTACAGCGACCTAGCTAAATGCCATAATCAACGTTCCACGTGTCCACCTTTCATCCAAGGAAATTTGGTACGACCCCTTAGACAAATAGCTCGAGTTGATGAGTCATTTAGCAACTTACCACCTGGAAGCATTGTATAATATGGCATCAAAAGGCGCGAGCTAACATTCCATTAAGCTCGTGGTACGCCAGAGGTCTGTCGTACCCCAAGGTCTTTATAAAGTTGACCATGCAATATAAACGTGCATAAAACATACATCACGTGTCTATTTTATTCTCAAATTCACGGATACGCAATATAAACGTGCGTGATCAGACATCACACGCCCGTTTTAGGCCATGCGGCCCATTATCTATTTTACTTATTGATTAGACCACACTTCAATAAAAAATTTAGATATTAATAATCAAGGTCACAGAGATGATGTGAAGGATCAAGAGATCACGGGATAACCCCAATACTTACCCAAAGATCATTCTCCTATAAATACCAAGACCCTGGGTAGTGAAAGGGGTTGGATTCTGTCTATAATGCAAATACTTTGTAAAAATAGGAAGTAGTATACAGCAATAATATTGACTAGTGGACTAGGGGGATTTTAACCTTCGAACCACGTAAAAAGGAGTGATCATTTTCTTTGCATTTGATTTCCAACATCTTTGAGCATTATCCCTTTCTTAGTACGGTTTACCATTAAGCACTAATCCATCCTAGTTATTCATATAATTCACTGTTGGCGAAAAATCGCGTCAACAGTTTGGTGCTTTCATTGAGAGGATTTAGATTAGTGCTATCGCGAAAAGTTTATCATGGTGGTCACTCGTTCAAGGCATGGTAACGAAACGGATCAGCATGGTGGGCAGGAGGTTCACCATACCGCTGTGTCCAACGAACAAAACCTAGATATTCAGCAACGATCGGGGAAACAGCTGATGGACCATGATGACACCGGAAGTTCAGCACCCCTACCGCCAAATCTGAACCCGGGTTACCTGACGGTGGTGGAGATGGAAAACATGCAGTTGAGGAGCCATCTAGCCAAAGCAAATAAGCAAATCGAGGAAGTCTTGGCCCGGCTACCCCCTCTTGCGACCAACGTTAACGTCAGAAAGAGGCAAAGTAGGACTCACAAGTCCCGCCGGGATAGTCGGCCCAGGCCCAGTCAATCGGTTAGAACCTCAACCCCGAGTTCTGCGCCCATGTCACACCATCACCAGGAAACTATGTTTGATGATTTTCCCAGGGACCATAGACGAGTCAGCGGATCAGTCAGAATTTCAACCCCAAGTTCGACTCCACCTTCGAATGCACCTAGGAGAGCTTGCGAAGATTCAAGAAGGAGGTCTGGGGGGAGCTCGCGTGGCCAACCTGCTTCGGCTAGCCCTCCTGCGCAGCGATCGGATCGCCAGACACAGAGGGCTAGAGGCACTGGAGCAGAGAGACCGCGGGCTAGTTTGTTCTGACCTAACAGAACTAGAATTGCATCACCGATCAAACATCCTCCTTCAGCGATAAGATATCCATCTCCTCCTCATCTTGCTCAAGACATTCCTGCATACGAAAACAGCAGGAGGAATCTTCCTCCCGTTGCTCCTGCTCATCCCCCACGAGGGCACGAAAATGTCCCAGATCCTTACCCTCGACAGCAGGCTCTGAGCTTCTCTAATAGGAGTTATTGGACCGAAAGCCACTGAAGTGGCAGATCTAGTGGAGATCTGAGAAATCATCTAAGTTCGGCACAAAGCCCTCGAGCCGCCCCACAGACTAACCTTCGAGATCGCCTCAACTCGCAGAGGGGAGATCCGACCAGAAATGAAAGTCATGCTCGCCGAGAGGATGGTCCTTCTGAAATACGTGACAATGGGAATGTCCCACCAAACCAAGCTCAAGCTTGGAGGGACAATAACCCGCTTAACGAGTACAATGGGACGGGAGCTGTTGAACAGCCCCAGAACAACCAAGGGATCAAAGATCAAACCCTCGAAAGGTTTGCTCAGATGGAGGAGCTAATGAAGAGACTCCTATCAGAAAAGAGGAAAGACGAATATGACTCGGGGGATAAGCTCAAGCTTTTTTCCCCCAGCATCGCAGCAACGGCGTACCCGCCGAGTTTCAGGATGCCCCATCTATCCAAATTCTATGGGGACGAAGATCCGCTGGATCACTTGGGGATGTTCAACACCCTGATGATGGCCCATAATATCGGGCCCGAGCTGAGATGCTTGATATTCCCTTCGACTCTAATCGGGCCAGCTAGGCAATGGTTTAAGCAATATAAGAAACATTCTATCAGCTCGTGGAAAAGTTTCTCTGCCGATTTCAAGAGGGCATTCCGAGCCTCTCAAGTAGTTCGCGTTAAGGCGAACTCCCTTGCAAACGTAAAGCAGCAGCCCAAACCCTTAAAAGCTTATCTGAGCAGGTTTGCCAACATTGCGGCCTGAGCTAGAGACGCGGACGAAAGTTCCAGACTCATGGCTATGAGAACTGGAATCCTTGTTGGGGGTGACCTATGGAAAGAAATCCAGAGGAAGGGCGTCAGCACCGTGGATGAATTCCTTAACAAGGCCCAGAGATGGATAAACTTGGAAGAAGTACGAGCATCGGTTGCAAGAACTGGCCAAGTCCCTGACCAGCCCGCTGGAGCAGAAACGGACGTCGTAACTACGACTCAAACCGTTGCCCAGAATAACCAGGGGGGAGGAAGCAAGAGAAAGGGAAATGGTGAGGGTGGCCAGAATGGTCCTAAGAAAAACAATCCCATGGAGAAGTTCAAACCATTCTACGATACTTATGCCGACCTCACGGATACTAGAGAGCGTATTTTTCTGGAAAATTCTGCTCGCCTTCCTTGGAAAAAGTCGGAGCCCTTAAAAAATCAAAGGGCAAAAAAGGACCCTTCCAAATTTTGTCGATTCCACAACGAAATTGGTCACAACACAGACAATTGCAAGAATTTGAAGGATGAGATCGAGACACTCATCAGGGCCGGACCTTTGGCCCATTATGCGCGGAATTGAGTCCCTTCCAGTCAACTTGCTAGGCAAAGCACTTAACAAGCTCTGGAGGCTCCTATAAACCAGCCTGGGGCCTAGGTAAATCAGGATACCCCTCCTCCCATAGTAGGGGGAGAGATAACCACCATCTTTGAAGGCCCTCATCTGGCAGGCACGAGCAGAGGTGCCCAGAAGAGATGCATCAATGAACTGAGGTCTCATAATGGAGTTGAGTTTATCGTGGAGCAGCATCTGCCTAAACAGCAACAATTGGAGAGACAGCCAATCAGTTTTACCGAAGAAGATGCTAGTCATGTCCAGTTCCCGCATAATGATCCTCTAGTCATAACCGCCCAGCTCGCCAATCGGAAAGCTAGGAGGATACTAGTTGATAATGGGAGTTCGGTGAACCTGTTGTTTCGGTCCACGCTAAAAAAAAATGGGGTTGTCTGTAACCGAGTTGAAGGCCACCTCCATGAGGTTGTATGGGTTTTCTGGCGAAGGGTCGGCAGTTGTAACGACCCAAATTTGCTAATAAGGCATAAGGGCCTTGATTAGTGTGCCGGGAGGGCATAATTGGGATTAGAATGAATGTTATTGATTTAAATGTGTAATTATATGATTAATAGTGTGTTTATGATAATTGATGATATTATGTGATAATATGAAATAGACATGTTGTATATGTGAGAACCACATTATTATGTGGATAACTCTGCAGCCAGCGACTCGAGGCGATCCTAGGGCTAGATAGCGGGAAAAGTCACAACGGGGCATTATAATTGACTTTGGACAAGTCAAGGAGTATTTTAGGTATCGAGTAGTGATTCAGACTATCGGGGTGATGAAAATAAATAATTGGAGATATATTTGAGGTTAGGATGTCTAGGCGGGATTATTGGGGGATTTTACCGTTTTGCCCTCGGGGTCGTTTCCAGCACCCCGAGCTTTGGGATTAGTTTAATCATGTAAGGACCCGAATTTTCTAATCAGGCTTAGGGCCTTGATTAGTGTGCCTGGAGGGCAATAAGTGATTCACTATGCTTATATGTGGATTTATGTGAATATATGATTATGATGCATGTTTAATTTAGTTAAATGTGCATGTGGGCCCCGTCTGGATATTAGGGGCATAAGTGTGATAAATGAAATAAATGTTGTATATATGTGATATGCATGTACAGCACGATCCGAGATAGTCCTGGGGAGCGGTTAGCCAGAGAGTCACAACGGGGTTGAGATTCGGACTCGGGGCGAGTTTGGGACTCGGGGCGAGATTCGGACTCGGGGCGAGATTCAGACTCGGGACTCAGGGCACCCCGAGCTTTGGATGAGTTTAATCATCTAAGGATATACTTGGAAGACTTAGAAAATATTAGACAGAAAGTGTAAACTGACCCTATCTCTCCTTCTCTCTCTTAGCAAAGGAAAAACTCTAAATTTTCAAGAGAATCACGTTGAATACTTGGGAATTGAAGGGAATAATCTGGAGGATTAGCTCAGGAACTGATCAAGGTCTGAGATAGAGCCAAGGTAAGCTTTGAATTTTCGTTTCTGAGGTTAGGAATTTAGAGAAATGGCTAAGTTTTAAATATTTGTGGTTTTGGCATTTAAGGTGGAAAATTGAGGCTTGAAACTTTGAAGATAGGTCAGGGGACTCTTGGAGAAACGATTCTACAGCTGAGGTAAGGTTTAATTTAAATTTTTATGGTTGAATTTTAGAGTTTTCATGGCTGGTTTTGAGTTCTGTGGGTTTGAAATCTCAGAAATTGGAATTGGGATTTTGGTGAGTGTTAGGCTGGATTTTTGGTGGAGTTGTGTTGTTTAAATCATTCTAATGTTGTTATTATTAATTGGTTTTGAGTTGGGGGCTTTGGGATGGCTTAAGGTGAGGTTTAGAGATTGAAAATGGTGGTTTTTTTTCTGGGTTCGGAGGGTCGGGCCGCGGCATGGTTCTTGGTGAGCCGCGGCCCTTCGAGGCTGTTGCATGCTGAGGAAGGAGGGCGGGCCGCGGCATGGTCCAAGCAATGTCGCGGCCCTTACCTGTTTTTGTGCCCTAGGTGGTTCTGTTTGGGGGCCATGCCGCGACATGGGTGGCCTATCCCGGGGCGCTTAAGGGATTTTGGGATTTTGAGATTTTAGGCTTGGGAATTTAACCTAGGGTGCTCGGGATTGAATCTTTTACCATATTTGGTGAAGTTCAATGTTCCGGGGACTAGAACTTGGTTTGGAAACTCATTTAAGATTGTTAATGGTATCTTTCATCATGGTTGTGACTAGGTGTTAAGCTAGGGCTCGGGGATCGGATCGCGCTCAAGGAGTATCGCCCGTAGTTAATTCATCTAGAAGCTAAAGGTAAGAAAACTACACCCGGTTGAATATTTGAACGGGACTAAGGGTTCCCTTATATATATGATTGAAAGAATGGTATTATGCCATGTAAATTGTAACCAACAGCCTAAGCATGCCACGGTTAACTTGTGCAATTGGCACAGCTCGGACACTGGTATCCGAGGACAGCTTATTATGCACTGAGCTCGGTTTAAGCGGGTCGGAGTCAGTGGGTTAAACAGAGGGTGCGACCTAAGGTGTTGACCCTAGTATTTGTGTTAATTGATTGTTGTACTTGGATATGAATGTGATTAATGAGATTGCTGAATAATCTGAGTATAGATGAGGTTACCTGTACCTTGAAGTGTGCTTATATGCTGTGGATTGAATATCTGAACATGCTTATTAGAATATCTGTCTGATAATATTTTTTATTTTGTGTATGTTGTTTTCTTGCTGGGCCTTGGCTCACGGGTGCTGCGTGGTGCAGGTAAAGGCAAGGGCAAGATCGATCAACCTTGATTGGAGAGCTCTGCAGGGTGAATGTACATGTCAGGCTGCTCAACCGCCACGGTTGAGGAGATTACAGGGACGAGAGGACCAGAACCTTGTGTTTTGCTTTAGTATGTCTAATGTTTACTATTAACTGTTGAATTTTGTAAACCAACTTTTAAACATTGTTCTGTTTGGGGATCCCTTCTGTAAATTGTTTATATTTTATAAAATGCATCTTTTGTGGCCAAAATGTCTTTTAGCCCTAGAACACTTTAACTAATGACACGTTTTGATTAAATGACTTGATTAGCAAGTCTCACACCTTTATAAACACACAGTGTAGCGGTCTTGGCTATCCAGGGCGTTACAACAATGATAAGAACAATCGATTTAGTAATAACCTTGGGTGAGGGACCCCGAACTGTTTCCAAGCTCCTCGAGTTTGTGATCATCGATTGTCCCAACGCGTACAATGCAATTTTGGGTCAGCCTACGTTGATGGCATTTGAAGCCATAACTTCTATCCGCCACCTCGTAGTCAAATTCCCCTCTTCTATGAGAATATGTACGGTCTGAGGCGATCAGCTTGCTGCCAGGGAATGCTATAACATTTCCATGAAGGGAAAGTCACAACCCGGGCAGCAGACGATGGCCATCCAAGATGGGAGCGAAGAATCCCAAGAAGTGAGGAATAGTCCTGGGATAGAAGAACCTCAGCAAGCCAATGGCGTAGCTACCACCCTGAGTGATGATATCGACCCTGGAGTACGCGAAGATAGATCCGAGCTCCAGGCTATTGAAGAGCTCAAAGAGGTAAACATTGATCCTAAAGACCCTTCGAGGGTGGTTAGGCTCGAAAAAAACCTTGGCAACGAGAGAAAGGCGGAGCTGCTGAAATTTCGACAAGGAAATCTAGACGTTTTCACCTGGGCTCATGAAGACATGGTAGGGAACAGCCCGATCGTCATCATGCATACCCTTAACTTGGACAAAAGCATGCCTACGAAGTCCCAGAAACAGAGGCGTCCGAGCATGACCCGAGTTGCGGCCCTGGAAGAGGAAGTAGCTCGACTTTTAAAATGTGGCTTTATTCGCAAAGCAAAATACCCGATCTGGGTCGCCAATCCTGTTCTGGTTCCAAAAACTAACGGAAAGTGGCGGACCTACATCGACTTCTCTGACCTAAATAAAGCATGTCCCAAGGATTGCTTCCCCTTGCCAAGAATTTACCAATTGGTGGATGCCACAGCAGGACACGAGCTCATGTCCTTCATGGATGCATACTCTGGTTATAACCAGATCGCTATGAATCCTGCGAACCAGGAGCATATAAGCTTCATGACTCCAACCAACGTCTATTGTTATAAAGTCATGCCCTTCGGGCTGAAGAACGCAGGAGCTACATATCATAGATTGGTTAATAGAATGTTTGCTAATCAGATCGGGAAAAACATGGAAGTGTATGTTGACGACATGTTGGTCAAGTCAAAAGCTGTCGATAACCATGTTCCCGATCTGAGGGAGTGTTTTGAGATCCTAAGGAAGTATGGTATGAGGTTGAATCCCCAAAAATGTACCTTCGGGGTGGCATCGAGAAAATTTCTAGGGTTCATAGTCAACACTAGAGGGATAGAGGCGAACCCTGACAAAATCAGATCGCTGCTCGAAATGCCACCACCCAGGTCACGAAAAGACGTCCAGAGTCTGACAGGAAGAGTGGTAGCCCTCAATCGGTTTATTTCCAAGTCTACTGACAAGTGTTTGCCATTCTATAACCTGCTTAGGGGGAACAAAAAGTTTGAATGGACCGAAGAGTACGAGCGAGCCTTCCTCGATCTAAAAACACATTTAGCCAAGCCACCAGTGTTGTCTAAACCAACGGCAGGAGAGCCTTTTTTTCTTTACTTAGCTATTACGGAAGATGTGGCTAGTGCCGTGCTGGTCCGCGAAGAGGACCGAGTTCAAAAGCCAGTCTATTACATTAGCAAAAGACTTCTTGGAGCTGAATCGCGGTATCCTTTAATGGAAAAGATGGATTTCTGCCTTACCATGGTCTCTAGAAAGCTGAGGTCGTACTTCCAGTCCCATTCAATCCACGTCATGACCGATCAACCTTTAAGGCAGGTACTCCAGAAACCTGAGGCATCGAGACGTCTTTTGAAATGGGCCATCGAGCTCAACTAATTCGAAATATTGTACATACCACGGACTGCAATCAAAAGCCAAGCTCTGGCTGATTTCATGGCTGAATGCATTGGGTTCCAAGAGGAACCTGTGGAAGAACCGGTGCAGGCCTTATGGAGAGTCTTTGTGGATAGTTCATCTAACGAAAAAGGGTCCGAAGCTGGAATCATTTTGATATCCCCAGAGGGGCATCGTTTCCACTCCGTGTTACGGTTTGGATTCGAGGCATCCAACAACGAGTCCGAGTATGAAGCTCTATTGGCTGGGCTTAGAGTGGCAAAGTAGTTGAAGGTCAAGGTCATCTAGTGCTACAGCGATTCTCAGCTCGTGGTAAACCAAGTATTAGGGGAATACCAAGCACGGGGAACCAAGATGGTGGCCTACCTGGCCAAGGTGAAGAAAGAGCTATCTGAATTTGAATATAGTCTTGTCGAGCAAATCCCTCGTGAGCAAAACGTCAATGTTGATGCTCTAACAAGACTCGCCACCTCCAAGGAGGCCAAAACCTTGAGCCTGGTACTGGTGGAATTCTTGGAAAGACCAAGCGTGGTGGAGAATACAATGGAGATCAAGATGATCGACACCAGGCCAACATGGATGACTCCCATAGTCGAGTACCTTACAACAGGGAAGTTACCCGACGAGCGAAATGATGCAAGAAAGATAGTCTATCAAGCTCTGAGGTATACGATCGTAGAAGGGACACTGTACCGACGTGGCCTTTCTCTGCCTCTTCTGCGATGTGTTCTTCCAAAGGAGGCTAAAGCTATTTTGCAGGAGGTACATGAAGGTTTTTATGGAGAACACGCTGGGGGAAAAACCTGGCCTTGAAGATATTGAAGCAAGGGTATTATTGGCCCACTCTATCAAAGGACTCAATTTCCTACGTCTGAAAGTGTGACAAGTGCCAGCGATTTTCCACGATCGCCTGAGCTCCACCAGTCGAGCTAAAGATGATCTCGTCCCCATGGCCATTTGCGGTCTGGGGAATCGACTTAATTGGAGCCCTGCCCACTACCAAAAGGAGGAGTTCGCTATGCGATAGTGGCCATTGACTATTTCATGAAGTGGGCAGAAGCAGAGCCCCTGGCAACAATAACGTCAAAGAGAGTCCTCAATTTTGTGGTTAAGAATATCGTTTGCTAGTTCGTACTGCCAAGGAAGATCGTATCAGACAATGGAACCTAGTTCGATAGCGACCTATTCACCAAATTTTGTGGAAGACACGACATAATTAAGAGTTTCTCCTCAGTGGCCTACCCCCAGGCTAATGGGCAAGTAGAAGTTGTGAACAAAACACTCAAGGCAAGCCTTAAAAAGAGGCTGGACGAGGCCAAGGGAGTTTGGCCCGAGCAGCTTCCGCAGGTGCTATGGGCGTACCGGACCTCACACCGAACTTTGACAGGGCACACCCTTTTTTCCCTGACTTTCGGAAGTGAGGTCGTCCTTCCTGTCGAAACAAAGATAGCTAAGCACAGGATCCAGACCTTCAACCAGGAGCAGAATGATAAATTGCTCAGCGCGTCCCTCGACCTGATTGATGAAAAGCGAGAAGATTCACAGCTACGGCTCGCACATTATCAACAAAAAATCACTCGTTACTTTAATACAAAGGTCAAGAAGCGTGTCTTTGGGTTAGGAGACCTGGTACTCCGAACGGTGTTTTTAGCAGGAAAGGACCCCAAAGATGGTGCCTTAGGCCCGATCTGGCAAGGGCCCTATCAAATAATCAAAATCATACAGGAAGGTACTTTCAAATTGGCCCGACTTAATGGAGAAGTGGTACCGCAGACCTGGAACGCTATACATTTGAAAAAGTATTATCAGTGATCAAACCACCTATCTATGTAAGGCTTGGATATAAAAGCCAGTTAATTTTAAAAGTATATAAAAAAAATGTTTATGGTACATTTGTGTCTTTGTACGGTTTCACTTGTATGTTAGTTCAAAGTAACCCAGAAATTCCGCTTCCTGATTACTTGGGGGGCAGGATAACCCAAGGACCAGGTTCTAAAACTTAGAAGTTGGTTAAATTGATTAACAATGTTTTTTCTAAGGAAAAAGTGAGGTATTCAATAAAACTAACGCGAACTAAGTTTTTAAATTAAATATCCTGGACATGACCAGATTCTAAAACTTAGAAGTTGGTTAAATTGATTAACAATGTTTTTCTAAGGAAAAAGCGGAGTATTCAATAAAACTAACGTGAACTAAGTTTTTAAATTAAATATCCTGGACACGACCAGATTCTAAAACTTAGAAGTTGGTTAAATTGATTAACAATGTTTTTTCTAAGGAAAAAGCGGAGTATTCAATCAAACTAACATGAACTAAGTTTTTAAATTAAATATCTTGGACACAATCAAGTTCCGAAACTTAGAAGTTGGTTAAATTGATTAACAATGTTTTTTCTAAGGAAAAAGCGGGGTATTCAATAAAACTAACACGAACTAAGTTTTTAAATTAAATATCCTGGACACAACCAGTTTTCGAAACTTAGAAGTTGGTTAAATTGATTAACAATGTTTTTTCTAAGGAAAAAGCGGGGTATTCAATAAAACTAACGCGAACTAAGTTTCTACCGAACACATCATAAAATATAAGAAAAAGATTGAAGAACAAGTAAAACTTGGATAACTAAAATTAATATATATAAATTGTCTCGAGGTGAATAACCTCGTGCTTAGCATTTACAAATGAAAAACACAAAATAAACTAGGACTCCCCAGGACACCCCGTAGAGGTCACCTCCTCAGCTTCTTGCTCGTTGGTGGTAGAGGTCTCCCCAGTCTCAGAAGGCGGCTCTTGTTGAAGTCGAGCCTTAAACTTCTCAAGATATGACTCCCACACCTCGGGGGCCGGGAAAGAGAAGTTTCCATCTTGATTGAAGGTGCAACAATGGTAAAGTATAGCCTCCATGGAGGAGCTGGAAGACACCTTCTCTGCTTTGGTGGCAACCTCGGCCTCCAGCTGTTTAGCCCTGGCCTCCGCGAGTTGAGCCTTCACAGCAGCCAAGGAGGCCTGTGCAGCTTGCTCGCCTTCTTGGGTAGCCGTCAAGGCAGCCTTGGCACTTTGCTCTTATTGTTGGGCGGTTGCGAGAGCAGCCTGAGCGGTCTGGAGCTCGGCCCTAAACTCTTCATTCCTAGCCCTGGATCGAGCTAGGCTGCGATGTAGGGCCAAAGCCGCCTACAAAAAATTAAAGAAAGTTAAGCGCGTGCTGGGAAGAAAATCAAAGAGTAAATTTAACTAAGTGTGCTTACCGTGAGGTTCATCCCCAGTGCGGACTCTCTGACGTTCTCAGGAATCCTCGCCTCGATCTCCCTTAAGTTCTTCGGATTGGCTTTGTAAAAATGCTCCACCGTATAGTTCACGAGCTCAATCGGGGGCAGCAGCCGGTCCCAAGCAGCCTCAGGAGCTAGGCTCTTCCGCACGAGTGGCACCTCAGCCTCCTCTTCCTGCTCATCGCCATCGTTGACCGCAGCGTCTCCCTCGAGAATAGGCGCCAGCTATCAGGCTACTGGATAATTGGCCCGCGTCCTCCTCAAGGTCAGAGTTTGGCCTGCGGAGATTAACTTACACGCCAACATCGTGTCATCAGACACGAGCTGGCGGTAGTCCTTCTCACTGGACGGAAGCCCTGCCAGAGTATCATATTGACCCCCAAGGGTCACTGATTTGTTCGTCCTAGCAAAAATGGCTGCATGATGATGCTCCAGTCAGTATACACGCGAAAAGACAGAAAAAGAAAAAAGTAATAATAATTTCACGAGCTGAGAATATAAAGGAAGCTTACAAGGACGGTTGAAGTAATGGTACTCGCAGTTGTGAAACCCATTCGACATAAAGAACTGATCTTTGAAGTCGTTGGGATGGCTGGACAGTTCGATGACTGCAGGTGAGTTCGGGAAGCAGGTCAGGTAGTAGAACCCATCATCTCGTCCCCTTTGATCCGAGCTAGCTTTGAGACAAAAAAAGTAAAGGATATCTGTGGAGGTGGGGACCTCCCACATCTGCTTCAGGAAAAGATACCTCAGCCCAGTCAACAGACGATAGGAATTCGGAGGAAGTTGAAATGGTGCCAACTTCACGTAATTGAGGATGTCGGCAAACTACTGATCAAGGGGGAGGAAGGCCCCGGCCCTTAAATGCTCATCGCTCCAGACCGCGAAGTCTTCATCGAGGGGTGTGCAGCTCCTCTCCCCCTCAAAGGGAGGTCGGGCAACAAGAACGCCAGTCCCAATCTCGATGTTATGGGACAGCATTATCTTGTTGACCCTCCCTTGGGTCGTGATCTTCGAGACTATCCTCTCCGCCTCAAAGTAAGCATCAGGTCCCACCTCGATCTCCTTCTCCACCGTGGGACCGAACTAGGGGATGGGGGACTCTACCGTGACCTCCTTCTCCCTGCTGGATTGCTGGGGCACCGAGCCGGCTGTGCTTTTCTTAAACACACTCCTTTTGGGCACCATCTGATCGGCTAGCGAACAAGAATGATGAAATACTTAGTAGGCGACCTAAAAGTTATGAAAGGACAAACAGCGCAGGAAGAACAAGGGTTTTTCATACACGAGTTGAGGTAATCTCAGCTCGCAGTGTGACACCACGCGCTGCCATGGACTTGCGCCTAAGTTTCCAACAGATCCCTGATATTCAGGGATCCTTGTGTCAGGAGGGTCAGGTTATTACTTGCCTTGGGGGAGAGGTTTTGAGAGAAAAACCACCTAGGAAGCGTGACCCCTAAGCTACCCGGTTTTATACCCTAAAATCCTCTCATCTTCCATATCCCGAGTGGGTATTTCCTAAATTTACCCAGAAATTACCTAGTTATGAACATCACAATCCTAGACATGTTTTAGGATCTACTCAATACCCCTAAAATCGAAACCTATGCACCAAAGTTATTCAGAAACAACCTATTTTTTATGACTATGAAATGTAGATTTGCATGACAAAGAAAAAGGAAGGAAGTCAAAACACACAAAAAATAGAAAACTTACAGTATGTTTTCCAAACAAAAATTGCAGGCAGCGTAGAAGTAGGAGTCCTGAAGAAATCCTTGAGACTGGACTTCTGAAGGGTTGTTGTGGCGAGAGTATAGGGATTTCTGGGATTTTAATCAGAAGAAGAAGAGCTTTTGAAACTCGGAAGAGAGAAAATAAAGAAAAATTTCGAATGAAAGGTGATGAGTGCTGAAAATTGCCAGCACTATTTATACGTATAAGGCATGAGGAAACGAGGACCGTTTGATCAAATTAATGAAAGATACGAGGGTCATAATTCGAAAGATGAAACGGCAGCAAAAAGGTGGCCAGGCCATTTAATACAATCCTCGAAACCCGAACAGACGCCAATCGCGGCGTCCCACGTCTCCAGTACCTAAATGGTGGGCAGGGTCTGGATTGTAACGCCCTACTACCTTAGAGTCGTTACTAAGTGAGTTTAAAACAGAAATTGTGCATTTAATTGACTCTAAGTGGTTTCTAAAACCAAAAGTGTGAATAAACCAGAGTTTAAGGCTGTACTCTTTGAAAATGTTTAGTTTCATTAAAAACGTTAATTATAAAACATCTGGGATCCCAAAATAAGGTTTACAAAATGTTTACAACTCAAAATAGATTTACACTTGATCAGCTATCAAAAGAATGGTTAAATACAGCCATATACAAAATGCCCCCAACCAAAGCAGTCGGGCAGGCCGAACATGTACGCGCCGCTCCCACGCTCTCCATACTCATGGCCGGTTGACTGACTCCTTGCTTTTACCTGCCACACGGAGCACCCGTGAGCCGAAGCCCAGCAAGAAAACCCAAATAGCACATAACATATGCAGATAATATCACTGGCATAATTCACTGATAAATAGGAAATCATTAATTAAACAAGCACGGCCATGCCGCCCCAGAGGCCTTACCAAAGCTTGGGGTCTCGGTCATTACCGTAGGATAACTCATGTATCCCTTGGGTCCCACCCTCGCTATAGCATCCCATGTGCTGAGCGTTACTTCCGGCCCCGCTGCCGTACCCGGCCTACGCCGCTCTCGGCCTTAGCCGTTCATTCCATTACAATCACACATATAACACATTCAGAAATAACCATTCAAACATACAACAATTTATCTAAGATTACACATTCGCACACAACACAATCTAGGGCCGCGCCCTGCAATCACACAGTGGGCCTATGCCCTATTCTCAGGTGTTACGGTTTTCTTACCTGTATTCCGTGCTTTCCGATGCACCACGATCACGAGCACGGTCCACTAGCACGAGCCTCTCCAAAATCCTAGTCACAACACACATAAAACACTTTCAATACTAACCAAGCCCAAAACCACTTCCCGGGACCAATCCCGCACTCTCGGGACCTCTAAATCCATAAAGCAAAGCATCGGAACCATCCCCCGTGTCCCTGGGCAAAACCCCTAAAAATCCAACATTTGGGCTGCCAAAATGGCCTAGGGCCGCGGCACACCCATCAAGGGCCGCGGCGCCCAGAGCCCATGCCCCCATTCTGAAGCCTCCTCGCGCCGCGGCGCCCAAGAACAGGTCCAAACTTCAAATGAACAATCTAACACCCTATAAACACTAGAATCAAGACCAAAATATCAACACACCCAAGATCCACACCTTTGATCTCAAATTTCAGCAACTAACCCAAAACTCAACCATGCTTAGCTTAGCATTTAAATTCCTTAATTCAAAACAAAACCCAACTTAAATATGTATAAAACCCTTACCTCAAATGAAGAATCCACACAAAGTCCTTGATCTCCTCCTAGACTCCCACTTCTCCTTCTCTTCTTCTTCTTCTTCTTGCTTGCCCTAGCCTTTCTCTCCTCTTCTTTTCCTTCTCTTCTAACTTTATCAAGACACTAAATGATCCAATGCCCAAACCGTATACCCCATATACCCAGCTGAAACTTGCCTATTTGTCTTGCCAAAAGACCAATTTACCCCTTCCTAATAATCCCTCCTTAGCTAAACCTTCAAGGGCACTTAAGTCTTTACACTTTCATTTCAATTCTACCACTTTCTATCTTAAAACTTGTTACCCACAACAGTTACAAACGGTTACCCAGGTTACCCAATTACCAATAACTAACCACTCATTCTCAACTCAACTTATAAGATTCCCAAAGTACCCCTAGGCTTTACCCGAGCCGGGTACAACATCCCGTTGTGACTTTTAGACTAAATGGCTCACTAGGACCGTCTCGATGCGTGCATCCTGATAAAAACACCACCTCACATGGCACAATTCACGTAGTACAATTATCACAGTAATGCCCTAACATGGCCAGATTACAATCATGTTCATTCTAAGGCATTCCGGTCTACATGCATACTAATTCACATAGTCATGTATCTCAAATAGTCAAATAGTCATATAACGTGCAATAAGTCATAATCATGCATTAAATTCATAAAAAATCACACACAGAATCCCATTATGCCCTCCAGGCATACTACTCCAGGCCCTTAAGCCTTAACACTGAATTTGGGTCGTTACAGTCTGGATAATCGAAAAGGAAGTTTAAAAGTCCCTACCGTTAAAGTCAGAAGTGACGTCATAGAACACGAGCAGGGACTTGGGGGGCAAATGTACGCCCTGAAAATCAGCACGTACCTTGTTGAGGCAGCTCAGGTACAGCAACCTAGCTAAAAACCATAATCAACATTCCATGTATCCACCTTTCATCCGAGGAAATTCGGTACGACCCCTTAGACAAATAGCTCGGGTTGATGAGTCATTTAGCAACTTACCACCTGGAACCATTGTGTAATATGGCATCAAAAGGCGCGAGCTAACATTACGTTAAGCTCGTGGTACGCCAGAGGTCTGTCGTACCCCAGGGTCTTTATAAAGTTGACCACGCAATATAAACGTGCATAAAACAGACATCACGTGTCTGTTTTATTCTCGAATTCCTGGATACGCAATATAAACGTGCGTGATCAGACATCACACGCCTGTTTTAGGCCATGCAGCCCATTATCTATTTTACTTATTGATTAGACCACACTTCAATAAAAAAAATTAGATATTAATTATCAAGGTCACAGAGATGATGTGAAGGATCAAGAGATCACGGGATAACCCCAATACCTACCCAGAGAGAATTCTCCTATAAATACCAAGACCCTGGGTAGTGAAAGGGGTTGGATTCTGTCTGTAATGCAAATACTCTGTAAAAATAGGAAGTAGTATACAGCAATAATATTGACTCATGGACTAAGGGGATTTTAACACCTCCAAACCACGTAAAAAGGAGTGATCATTGTCTTTGCAGTTGATTTCCAACATCTTTGAGCATTATCCCTTTCTTAGTACGATTTACCACTAAGCACTAATCCTAGTTATTCATATAATTCACTGTTGGTGAAAAACCGCGTCAACAATGTGAAATTAATTTTTATTGAAAATTAATTTAAGCATATTTAATTTTGTGGTATAATTGTATAATACATAAAATAATATGATAAATTCCCAACAAATAGCATTTTATAGAGATAAAATACCACAGGGCCCAAAGCCCTGTAGTTGGCGCCAACCACAGTCCAAATGGACTATGGCCCACGCAGAGGCCCAATAAGATTAGGGCTAAGTCTTCTTTTGATTGTTATATTTAATAGAATATAACATCATGAGAAAGAAACATGAGATGCATTTTCACGCTATTTTGCAAAGATAGAAAAATAGTGAGAAGAATCCTCTCTCATGTGTTGAGATTCAAAAGTGTATTATTGTATATCCTACCAAATAGCATAGACATCTACTTGTCTCATTCTCTTTCTGCAAACCATAATATGGAAGATGGTGGGTTAGGATGCTAAGACGCTATTTGATCTACATGTATTCTACATCTACAAAATGGTATTTGTATTTTTCTTTTTATTCAGATTCATGTCGCATGAGAAAGATCTCATTCTAGTTATGGTTCCTAGAGTGATTCGATCCCATGCTTTAATAATTGTTATTATTGCATTGAAATATTATCTCATGCTTCCGCTGTACTGTCAATCACATGATCAAAAACCAACAATTGGTACCAAAGCCATGATTGAGATCATGTGTCATGAATTTGATCTATGTTTATTTTGAATATATAATATAAACACGTAGAGCACATGTTTTATGTGTGAGCTTAAGGGTTGTTATTATTTCTATTTTATTTTGAATATGTTGAATGGATGTGTTGAATGAGATTGATCGTTAACTATATGGTTTTCTTTGTTTCTTGGTTTTGTTCTTATTTCAGAATTAGATTTGATGTACACCCATATTTTTTTATTGGGTATAAGTTCTATGTAATTTTTAATTTTATTGTTTTAGAATTTAAATTATTTTATTTAATGAGATGAGATTGAATAATGTAAAATCATCAAAATTGTTTTGGTTTGATTTGAATAGCCGTGAGTATATAAAATGGTTATTTGAATTGTCAAATTAATTCCATGCGTGTATTTACCCATACCACACATATATACATTTGTCAAGGCATGCCGTGTGCACACCATATTGATGGATGCATTTGTCACCCAATATTGATCATGTATGGTGGGGGGTATGTGCATCAATTGATTCGTTTTGATCAATACTACCGTGCGTGAGTACCAAATGTATAATTATTACGATCAATTGTGCAACTAATCAAAATGACCTTTTTTCTTGGTCATTAAGTCTGTGCGCAGGTGCACAATTTGTGCAAGCAGTTTTTTTTAATAATTATTTAATTTAATTTAAATAAATATATATTATCATAGATATATTTGGATTGTTAGTTGAATGACTCAATCTTTTTGTTTAAGAAACAAAAACATAATATTCTCCTTAAAAATAGGGAAGTTGGTGATGGTTACCTGTTGTGCAAAACAACAACCAAGAACCGAACAACCCAAAACTCAGATCAATAAAAAAGAAACAATGCACACCAAACTTACTTGGTTCAACACACAAAACAAAGTGTTTTGATGTCTACATCCAAGGATCAAAATCAGCCAACAAATGGCTATAATGACTTTATTAACTCAACCAATTCTGTGTACAAACAAATGGAATCTTGTTCCTCCAAGATACAAAGAAATCTCACTTCAAACTTTGCTCTCAAACTCTCTGTTTTTTAATTTTTGATACACCTGAAAATGAGAGAATGAGAGTATATATATAGTGTACATAGATCAACAGATTTAACTATAAAATCAGTAAAATAACTTGGTTGTAAGGCCACGTGTACCAGCTCTTAAGTGGCTTAATCAAACACCACAAATCCACCTTGATTGAGTCACTTAAGAGGTTTCATACGTTCTAGTTGTTCTAATCAGAGCCATGAAGGCTCTCAGTCAATTGCCAAGATTAATCAAGTTTAGACAGTGTCTAAACTTGACAGTAGGGACCTCTTAGTCAACATATCAGCTGGATTTTCTTCTATACTGATTTTCTTGGCAAAAACTTTCTTTTGAGACACTAATTCTCTAATAAACTTGATATCAATATGCTTAGATCTGTCATGCAGCATTGGATTCTTGATCAAGTGCAAAGCACTTTGATTATCATAGTAGACTGTGATATCCTCTGAGTTCAAACCAAATTCTCGAGTCAATCCTTTCAACCAAACAACTTCTTTAAAGGCTTCTGTAGTAGCCATGTATTCGACTTCTATTGTAGATAATGCTACAACCTTTTGTAGGTTAGACTTCCAGCTAATACAACCTCCAAGTACCTTAAAAACAAAACCAGTTAAAGACCTTCTTGTATCTATATTAGCTGCATAATCTGAGTCTACATATCCTACTACAACCTCATTAAGTTCAGCTCCTTTATCATAGATAAGACCATGATCTAAGGTCCCTTTTATGTACCTCATTATCCATTTCAATGCAATCCAATGAGCCTCTCCTAGTTCAGACGTAAACTGACTAACCACACTCATTGCATGTCCTAAGTCAAGTCTTGTGCAAACCATGGCATACATAAGACACCCTACCAAGCTAGTATAGGGAATCTTGGCCATATAATTCTTTTCCTCATCTGTCTTTGGTGCTTGTGACTGAGATAATTTGAAATGATTTGCAAGAGGAGTAGAGACATGTTTTGCATTTCCCATTGAGAATCTCTGAAGTACCTTTCTGAGATAATTTCCTTGAGACAACTTGATTATTCCAAGTCTGTTCCTTTTGATTTCTATTCCAAGAATCTGACTGGCTGAACCCATATCCTTCATTTCAAATTCTTTACTCAATTCAGATTTAAGTTTATCTATCTCAAATCTTCTCTTTCCAATGATCAATATATCATCAACATAAAACAACAAATACACATGACCATTTAGATAAACACAAGGATCATAAGCACTTTTAGTGAAACCAATAGCTGTAATGAACTTGTCAAACCCGATATTCCACTGTCTTGGAGCTTGTTTAAGTCCAAATAGTGATCTTTTGAGTAGACAAACTTGATTAGGATTGCAATTATCAAATCCTTCAGGTTGGTGCATAAAAATTTCTTCTTCAAGCTTGCCATGTAAGAAGGCTGTTTTCACATCCATTTGATCAATTTCAAAATCAAATCTAGCAGTCATTGCCATCATTACTCGGATTGAGGTCTGTTTCACCACAGGTGAGAAGATGTCATTGTAACCAACACCCTCCCTTTGTGTAAATCCCTTTGCAACTAACCTTGCTTTGTGCCTTTCTTTCTCAATCCCTGGTATTCCTTCCTTTTTCTTAAAAATCCACTTACATCCAACTAGCTTTTGTTTCTCAGATTTGTCAACTAGAATCCAAGTATTATTTTTAGCCAATGATTTCATTTCTTCTTCCATAGAAAATTTCCAATGATTACTGTCTTTACTTTCCATTGCTTCTTTGTAAGAAGTTGGTTCCTCACTTTCAATTTCTTCTACAGCTGCTAAAGCAAATGCTATGAAATCAGCATAGCCAAATCTATCTTGTGCTTTTGATTCTCTTCTTTCCCTATCTATAGCCAGCTAATAAGAAGCTAAATCTGATTGTGTATTTGTCACTTCCTCTGTTTCTTCTTGCCTTGTTTGTGACTCGAAAGTTGGATCCCTAGTACCATTCTCCACCTCAAAACTGGCCTTATTGCTGCTTAAATACTGAACAGGTTCTTGACCTCTTTTTAGTGGCATTTCATTTTCTCTAAATGTAACATCTCTGCTAATGATACATCTTTGAAACCCTTGTTCCAAACACCTAAGTTTGTAACCTTTAACACCATTCGGATATCCAATAAACATGCACTTTATTGCTCAAGGCTCAAGTTTATTCTATTTAATATGTGCAAATGCAGTACACCCAAACACCTTTAAATGCTCAAAACATGGCTTCTTTCCTGTCCAAATTTCTTGGGGAGTCTTAAAGTCAAGAGTAGTTGAGGGACACCTATTAATCAAATATCCTGCTGTTGTTACAACTTCACCCCAGAAATGCTTTTCAAGTCCAACACCTTTTAGCATACACCTTACTCTTTCCAAGAATGTCTTATTCATTCTTTCTGCCAAGCCATTTTGTTGAGGAGTGTTTCAAACTGTACGGTGCCTGGCTATTCCTTCACTGTTACAGAATTGATCATACTCTTTAGATAAGTATTCGAGACCATTATCAGTTCTCAACTTCTTAATCTTCCTTCCCAGCTGATTTTCAGTGATCTTTTTCCATGTTTTGAATGTTTCTAAGGCCTGATATTTGTTTCTCAATAACAGAACCCACACCTTTCTTGAGTATTCATCAACAATGCTCATAAAGTAATTAGCTCCACCCAATGTAGAAACCTTGGATGGCCCCCAAAGATCAGAATGCAAGTAATCTAGTGGACCCTTTGTAGTGTGTTTTCCTGAACAAAATTTGACCCTGCAACTTTTCCCATAAACACACTCTTCACAAAAATCAAGTTTACCACTGACTTTACCACTAAGTAGTCCTTGTTTGTTCAATTCATAAATGCCTCTTTCACTTACATGACCCAATCTAAGATGCCACAACTTTGTTTTGTCTGAATCATTAGTACTCGATACTGTAGCAGCTATACCGATTACTGACTTGCCATTTAGAAAATAGAGCCCATTTCTGTAATCACCTTTCATTATTATCATAGATCCCTTGAGAACTTTCATTGAGTTACCATCAATCTTTACTGTGTAACCTTCTGAAGCTAATATCCCAATTGACAGTAAATTCCTCCTTAATTCAGGTACATATCTAACATTCTTGATGATTCTTTGTACTCCATCACACATCTTTATTGTAACTGTACCAATTCCTTGAACCTTACAAGCCTTATTGCTTCCTAGCAATACTGTTCCTCCTGCAATGTCTTCAAAGGTACTGAACAGAAGCTTATTTGGACTGATATGAAATGAACATCCAGAGTCCAAGCTCCACTCTTCTCCTGATTCTGTGTTTGATACAATAAGAACATCGGCTGAGTCATAACCCTCACTATTTGATGCAACACCAACTTCACCCTTGTCCTTCTGCTTGTCTCAGTTTAGCTTGTTCTTTAATAGATAACAATCATTCTTGAAGTGCCCTTCTTTTCGACAAAAATAACAGATCTTCCCAGGTCTTGATTTAGATCTTGATCTATGTCCACCATGATGCTTATGACCATTATAGCTTTTATGGCTCTTGAATTCTCTTTTATCTGTTCTGCCTCTAGCTAACAACCCTTCACCACTATAGTCGCCTTTCTCTTCAGATTTATTTTGAATTTCCTTTGAATTTAATGCTGCTTTAATCTCAGGCATAGTCAAAGTATCTTTGCCATACAATATAGTGTCAACAAAATGTTCATAATTTTTAGGTAGAGAGCTGAGAAGTATAATACCTTGATCTTCTTCCTCTATTTTGACCCCTATGTTGCTGAGTTCCAAGACTATTCTGTTGAAGTCATCCAAATGTTTCCTGAGTTCTTTAGCATCATCCATCCGAAGAGTGTAGAGCTTTTTCTTGAGATAAATCTTGTTGGCTAGTGACTTTTTCAAATATATCGAAGCTAGTTTCTTCCATAACCCAAGGGTTGTTTCTTCATGAGACACCTCCCTTAGAACTTTATCTCTGAGACTGAGCAGTATGGCACTATGTGCTTTGGTCTCTGCATCCTTGAGATTTTCAAGTGATGTTTCATCTATTGCCTTTGAGATGCCTGGATGTACCAGCAAAGCCTTCCTTTTAATCCTCCATAGACTAAAATCATTCTCAACTGTGAACTTGTCAACTTCAAACTTTGTTGATGACATTTTCTTCTCAATCTTGAATCTCCAAGATCAACACTAACCAATTCTTGAACCTTCTTTAAGACAACCTTGAGCTTCTGATACCACTTGTTGTGCAAAACAACAACCAAGAACCGAACAACACAAAACTCAGATCAATAAAACAGAAACAATGCACACCAAACTTACTTGGTTCAATAGACAAAACAAAGTGTTTTGCTGTCTACATCCAAGGATCAAAATTAGCCAACAAATGGCTATAATGACTTTATTAACTCAACCAATTATGTGTACAAACAAATGGAATCTTGTTCCTCCAAGATACAAAGAAATCTCACTACAAACTTTTCTCTCAAATTCATAGTTTTTTAATTTTTGATACACCTGAAAATGAGGGAATGAGAGTATATATATATAGTGTACATAGATCAACAAATTTAACTATAAAATTAGTAAAATAACTTGGTTGTTAAGCCACGTGTACCAGCTCTTAAGTGGCTTAATCAAACACCACATTACCAAATTCAAATTTGAATTAATTAATTATCTTATTAATTAATTAAATTCAAATTTAAAAAATTTAACTATTTATTTCTAATAAATTGTTAATTGTTAATTTTGGGAAATAAGACATTTATATCTTAATTCAAAATTAAGAAAGTAAATTGTTCACTTTTCTTAATCTTATGGGAACATTTGACTATTAAACTAGTTAAATATATTGTTTATGAAATGAGATTATTAGTTTTCATATCTTAATGAAATATATTTGATTTACTGAAATCAAATATTTGATTTATTTTATAGAAACTAATTAATTATTAATTGAATATAATTTGAGTAATTATAATCCCAATAATTGTAATATAATAATAGTTTAAGAATTTATTTATTATAATTAAAATAATTATGAATTATTTTCCCAAAAAATTGATAATAGTTTTGGAAACTATTAGTTATTAATTAATAGTTTATGAAATTATTATTTAATAAATGGTAACTACTTTCCATTAGTTATTAATTAATAATTTATGAAATTATTATTTAATAAATGGTAACTAATTTCCATTAGTTATTAATTAACAATTTATGAAATTACAAAATCCTAATTTTGGAAATTAGGTCATCTCATTTAGAACCTAGGGTTAGGGTTTGAGTGTGCAATCCCGGAAGGCCCACAACAAAGGACGAGTCCCATGGAGATTAGAATAAGCTTTGAAGCCCAATGCATGCCTTGGTGTATTTTTGTAATTTCGTTTAACAAAGAGAACCTGGTCAATACCCTAATGTTTAATTATATTGTATGATTGGTAACATGTTGATACGATCATTTCACATGCCATATAGAACAGGAACGCCCACTCATTGCATCATTAAAATGGCATGCTATGTATGTTAATTTTTATAATTAACATGTCTCTTTGGAAGAAAAAAAAGTAGTATAGTTCTTTTTCTAACATAAATGAACACAAATAATGTGAATTAGATTTAAATAGTTAAATTGGGTAATGTCACATTAGTAGCATGTCTAGATTACCTTAATATGTTTAAGGGTTATTAATGAGTTTAATACCTAGGAAAAACATAGTTTAGAATTAATTAGTAATTGTTAGTAATTATTCTAAATTTGGTAATTTTAGAATTTTAAGAGTTAAAATTTGGATTGCATAAGTGATTTAGATTTAATAGTTAAATTTTGGTAATAATCACTTAGTAATTAAATTATGAGATACTTTAATAGAAAAACTTTTATTTCTAAAATAGTGAGTGGGAGAAGGTTATAAGGCACTATAACCTACGATCTCTACTATTGGTTGAAAAACGTTCGTTCTAGTCAGGGCCTCGAGACGGCTTTGCTTTCGTCCTCCCTATCGGACGGTGTTTTAGCTAGGATTTTAACAGGTAGACCTCTTTGGGATAAGGTTTTGAGATGTATTCCATGTTTGACCTATCCTATCAACGACACTCATGGGTTAAGTAAAGAAACTTGAAATAGTAGGTTGCACTCACGAAAAATATATCTACCTTAGTTGGATATATTTTTTACCAAAATAACGGTAATTGCTTTTATAAATGTATCAGATATTTTGATATAATAACAATTGAGAGCGTCTTGTTTTAACTAGCAAGTATTTTACCTATCCTATCGACAACACTTATTTGTGTTGGTTATCTCATCTTTGTGCTTATATGAATATGTTTTTGTAAGCATGCATCATGTTTATTTTTAATTCATTGTACGAATCCTATGATTTATGGTGTATGCGTGCATGGTTGTATTATTTATTTTCTTTTGTTCAATTACAGTAATACAATGACTAGAGGAAACTCACATATGTCCATTTTTGCTAATGAAAAAGTAACTGGTAATATTAAAATGTGGAAAAGTAACAAGAATTTATTGTCAATGACTGAGCACATAACTCAAAAGCCTAGCATTAACAATGACAAGGGCAAAGAAGTTTCCCACTCCAACTACAATGGGAATTGTTCCCACTATCATACAAATGTGTATTGTAAGAGGAACTTGTAGTGTTTCAGAATTTTACTTAGCTAGATAGTAGTAGTAGTTAGTAGTAGTTTGTAGTATGTTAGTTTCCGTGGATTTTGGTTCAAGCCGGGACTTAGTTGGAAACTCATAGCAATAATTATGGATTTTATAAGTTTAACCTATAGTCTAGAAATATTAATTATAACATAAGGTTTGATTAATATTACTAGTCCTAGAAATATTATTTATTATAACCTAAGGTTTAGATAGAATTATTAAGAATGTGACACTTGCCATAATCATGTTTATTTAAGGATTCAAGTATTTTGATGAATAGTTTAATTAAATGAAAGATCTAGAAGCTCTAGAACCTTCTAGAAGCTGTTAGGATTTCGTTTTGACTCAGTCAAAGATGTTTAATCAATTCAAAATATGCTGAAAAAGTGCAAATACGTGTTTGATATATCAACGTATGCCGATATATCGCAGCTTTAGGGGTCGATATATCGCCTACGAAAAATACGTCGACTTCACAAGAACGAACGATCGGGGCTCGGGAAAATGGTCTAGGCGATATATCGCCCCTAGTGCAAATTTTTTAAACGTTTGTGATTTTAATTTTAAAAATAGCCTTAACCACTTGGACCTGCCTTTGAATGAATTTGACCAAGTTCTGGGCGTCTGTTGAACGAAAATTCAAATCTTTTTCATTTTATATTCATTTATTTATTCAAATTAAAAGGGGTTAGTTTCACTCCTTGAACTCTATAAATAGGACCTAGTAGTCAGCCATTTTCTTCATTCTTTAAGTATTCTTCAGAGCCTTCAAGTTGCTGAGGTTACTATAGAGAGAAACACTTGGGTTTTGGGTTAAAAAGCTTTTCCAATCTAAGCTTTCCTAAACACTTGGGAAGTGAGATATAGTTTTATTTCGGTATCGAGGTATAGATCAAGTCATAGTTATCCAAGGTATTCTTATCTTCAAGTTCAATTCTTCATAGTTCTTTAGTTTTCTTTTATTTTCTTTCAGATCCATACTCTTGTTTATGATTCTTGATTAAGTGTTTAAGTTTCTTGCAACTTAAGGTTCTTTTCGGTAAGTTTCTTCTTGGATGGTTTATTTTTCTTTTCATCTATTTTTCTTTAGAAACTCACCATTCTTACTGTTGGTTTAGGAGTGTTCCAAATCTCGTTCTTATTCCCAAATATCCCGGTTTTTGGTAAGGAAAATAGGATAGATTATATGTGTTTATATATTTACGTTATTATATGTTTTATGCTATGATATGTATATGTATAAATATGTATTGTAGTCACTTGGGGTGTAACGACCCAAAATCACTAATAAGGCTTAAGGGCCTTGATTAGTGTGTTGGGAGGGCATAGTTGGTTTATGTGTGAATTAAGTAGTTTAATGCATGATTCTGTGATAAGCATACTTGTGTGATTATGCAGTTATGTGATATAATTGTGAGGACTACATTATTATGTGGGTAAATCAGCAGCATGCGACTTGAGGCGATCCTAGGGAGCTAGTTAGCGGGAAAGTCACAACGGGACCTAATACTTGACTTGGGGCAAGTTAAGGGGTATTTTGGGTATTAGATGGTTATTTGGGTTACCGGGTTATAGAAATAAATAATTTGAGATATATTTTAGGTTAGGAAGCTTAGGTGGGAATACTGGGGAATTTTACCATTTTGCCCTCGGGGATGTTTTCGGTACCCCGAGCCTCGGGATTGACTTGATTGCTTAAGGAAAGACTAAGTAAACTTTAGAAAATGGTAGAACAAAATCCAAACCGACCCTTCCCTCTCTCTCCCTTTCTCTCTCAAGGAAAACTACAGAAAACTAAGGGAACTTGCCTGGAATTCAGAGAATTAAAGCTGTGATTTAGGAGATTAGCTAAGGATTCAATCAAGAGTTAAGGTAAGCCATAATTTTTATGCATGGTGGTTAAATTCGGTGATTTTGGCTGAGTTTTAAAGTGTTTATGGGTTTTGGCATTAAAGGTTGAATTTGGGCAAAAAGCTTGGGAGTTAGCTCAATGAGTGTTTGGAGGATTGATTCTTCAGTGAAGGTAAGCTCCAATTTATGATATAGTGTTTGAATTCTGGGTTTTTCTAACTGGTTTTGGTGTTCTTGAGTGTGAAGGTTTCAGAAATTAAAATGGTGTTTTGATGAGTTTTTAGATTAAGTTTCTGCTGGTTTATGCTTATGAAATCATGCAAGGATGTTTGTGATAATTGGAGTATATCTTGGGATGGTTATGAGAGGTTTTGAGTGAGGTTTGAGAGTTAAAAATGGAGGTTTTTCTGGGTTCGAAGGGGTCGGGTCGCGGCATAGTTCTTGGTGTGCCGCGGCCCTATGAAGCTGATTAGTGCTAGAGATGGAGGGCGAGCCGCGGCATGGGGCATGTAGAGTCACAGCCCGTGTCAGTTTTTGGGCGAGGCTGAGCCTCTGGTTGGGGCCATGTCATGGCATGGGGGGCTTGAGTTGCGGCCCTTAAGGTCATTTGTGGCCTTTTGCAGTTTTTAAGCGCGGGAACATAACCTAGGGTACTCGGGATCGATTCTACTACCGTGTCTGGTGGAATTCGATGTCTCGGAGGCTAGAACCTTATCTGGAAACCTTTTTACAATTATTAATGGTATCCCTTATCTTGGTTGTACCTAGGTATAAGCTAGGGACTCGGGAATCGGATCATGCTTAAGAGGCATCTCACGTAACCAGTACATTTGGAAACTAAAGGTAAGAGAACTGCACTCGGTTGTGGATTTATAATGGGACTAAGGGTTCCCTGTTTTGTATGCTTTATAAAGGATGGTATTATGCCATGTAAATAATAAACAAACGGCCTTAGAGTGTCAAGTTTACATTAGCGCACAGGGCGCGGCTCAGCCACTGGTAGCTGAGGACAGATTATTATGCACTGAGCTCAGTTTAAGCGGACCAGAGTTAGTGGAGTATACAGAGGGTGCGACCTAAGGGTGTCGACCCTGATTATCATGTGATTTAATTATTATCATTTATTGATGGACTTGTCATGCTGAATAGCTGAGTATTGGTTTGTTGATTCTCTGGTTGTGTCTATGGACTATATATGATTGATGTGGTATGCTAAGTGTATGAACGTACTTTAAAAGATTATTCAATTGCTATCATTTTTTGTACTATAACGTTATGTTTTCTTGCTGGGACTTGGCTCACGGGTGCTACGTGGTGCAGGTAAAGGCAAGGGCAAGCTTAATCAGCCCTGAATCGAAGAGCTCTGAAGGCAGAATGTACATGATCAGCTGCTCAGCCGCCACGGTTGAGGGGAGACAAGAACAGGAGGACCACAAATGTATGTTTTGCCCTTAGAGTGGCTAGTGGTTGTTTTTACTCTGGAAATTTTGTAAACTGACTTTCAAACACTGTATCATTTGGGATCCCTTGTGTAAAACGTTTGATTATATGAAATGTGTCTTTGTGACCAAAACCTTTTAACCCTTGCTCATTAATGATTTCACCAAGTCCTGCACCTTTATAAATACACAGTGTAGCGGTCTTGGCTATTCAGGGCATTACAACTTGGTATCAGAGCGTCCTAGGTTTAAGGGTTCCTGAAGACCGGCTGGACATGTACATTCGCTGCTAGGGACAAGCTCGATTCAGGGTTTGGCAATGTATATATGTGCTTATATGCTTGTGTGCTTGGAAAGAGTTATGATTGTTGTTATCTATTGGATTAATAGGAAGCATGAGGTACTGATAGGGCCTGGCCCTTGACTGCTGTGTGATAATATTGAGGCATGCTTATTAACATTGTTGTGCATGTAAATGAATATCTGAATGATTAACTACATATTTTGTATGGATGGATGTCTATATCTTAGTTGTTGTGTGGTGATGTTGGGGCATGCTTATTAGCAATGCTTGTGCATGTGGATAAATGCCTATATCTTGATTGCTTGTGATTGACTAAGTTCCATTGGTGGATTTTGGAAAAGCTTTTACCCTGTCATCATGGTCTAATTGCCGAGTCGTTGATTACAAATTGACTTGGATAGCTATGCATCCAAGAAAATCTACGCGACTAACCGGCACTAGGTCTGCGACCGGAGGTGATGACCAAGGCCAGATTCCTCCGCCAGTCCCTGAGAACTGGCAGCAGATTATGGCAGAGATGCAAGTGCGGCTTCAGAGCCAAGATGAGCAGATTTGTCTTCTACGACAGCAGGCTCCATTAGGGAGTGTTGCACCTATTGTGCCACCTGTAGTGGCACCAGTTATTCAGCCAGTAGAGGTTGGGAACAGGTGGGAGCCATTGTATGAGCGGTTCCGTAAGTAGCATCCCCAAACTTTTGAGGGAGGACTTGACCCACTAAAGGCCGAACAGTGGATGACTATGATTACTACTATCCTGGACTTCATGAGGATAGAGGGATATGACAAAGTGGCATGTGCCACATATATGCTGAGAGAGGATGCCCGCATCTGGTGGGAAGTGGCATCACAGACCAGGGACGTCACTGCTTTGAGTTGGGATGGATTCAATGACTTGTTTAGTCAGAAATACTACAATGTTGCCATCAAGGCAGCGAAAGTTAATGAGTTTGTGGGGTTGGTGCAGGGCAATATGATAGTTACTGAGTATGCCCTAAAATTTGATAGACTTGCAAAATTTGCACCAGATCTTGTGCCTACAAATGCGGCTAGGCAAGACAGGTTTATTCGAGGGCTTAATGCTATGATAGCACGGAATGTGAGGATTACAACAGTACCTAGGGGGACAACTTATGCCCAGGCTGTTGAGAAGGCTATTACCACTGAGGAAGCGAAGAACAAGATTATGAAGGAAAGTGCAGCGAGGCGCGAGAGTCGCAGAGTGGTGCCTCCTTATTCTCGGTCAGGTAGGGGCAGAGGCCCCAGTGATGTGGAGAGGAAGACCTCTAACACTTCGACCACTGTTGGTCCTGATGTGAGGGGTTAAGGTGGTCAGGGTGGCCTTCAGGGCAGCAGTTAGGTATGGAGGAGTAATCCGGAGTGCCCGAGGTGTAGAAGACGCCATCAGGGCAAGTGTCGGGCCAAGGCCTGCTATGTGTGCGGAACAGTGGGGCACCTCAAGAAAGACTGCCCAGCAGTAAAGAAAGAGGAAGCAGGAAAGGTAGACAGCTTGACTCCAACTCGAGTGTTCACCTTGACACAGGCAGAGGCCGAGGCTAGTCCCTCGGTGGTGACAGGTCAGCTTTCTAGCGCTGGCTCTCCTTTTACTGTATTGATTGACTCTGGTGCTACACATTCATTTGTTTCTAGTAAAGTGATTGATAGATTGTGTAGACCTAGTGAGTATCGAACTGCGGGGTTTAGGACTTTGTTGCCTACTGAGGAACTGGTAGTTTCTAGGAGGTGGATTAGGGCACTGCCAATGATGGTTGATAGTAGGGAGGTTTCAGTAGATTTGATTGAGTTAGACATGGAGGATTTTGACATGATCTTAGGGATGGATTGGCTGGTCAGGTATGGGGCTACTATTGACTGCAGGAAGAAGATGGTGACTTTTGAGCCTGAGGGCGAGGATCCTTTTGTCTTCATGGGTGCAGTCTGTGGACCCCGCGTACCCATGATATCAGCGTTGAGAGCCAGAGACTTGTTATAGGGTGGATGTATAGGTTTTCTTTCTAGTGTGGTGGACACTACCAGGGTGTTGCCAGCGGGGCCGGGAAAGACCAGGGTGGTTTGTGAGTTTTTAGATGTATTTCCTGAGGAGTTACCAGGATTGCTGCCGCGCAGGGAGATTCAGTTTGTTATTGAGTTAGCACCGGGGACAGAACCAGTATCAAGGGCACCATATAGGATGGCACCAGCAGAGTTGAAGGAACTGAAGATACAGCTACAGGAACTTCTAGATTTGGGATTCATCAGACCTAGCTACTCTCCATGGGGCGCTCCAGTTTTGTTTGGTAAGAAGAAGGACGGGACTCTGAGGATGTGTATAGACTACAGGGAATTGAATAAGTTGACCATCAAGAATAGGTACCCTCTACCAAGGATCGATGACTTGTTCGATCAGCTACAGGGAAAGACGGTGTTCTCAAAGATTGATCTTCGATCTGGTTATCACCAGCTGAGGATCAAGGATGAGGACATACCAAAGACGACCTTCTGAACACGGTATGGGCACTGTGAGTTCTTGGTCATGTCTTTTGGTTTGACCAATGCCTCGGCAGCTTTCATGGATCTAATGAATAGGGTGTTCAAGGACTTCTTGGATCAGTTCATCATTGTCTTCATTGACGAAATTTTAGTATACTCCAGTTCATAGGCAGAGCGCGAACGACATCTTCGACAGGTCTTACAAAGGTTAAGGGAGCATCGGTTATATGCCAAGTTTAAGAAGTGTGAGTTTTGGTTGCCAGAGGTGACTTTTCTTGGGCATATAGTTAGCGCAGAACAGGTTAAGGTGGATTCGTCCAAGGTGGAGGCAATGAGAGATTTGGCGAGGCCAAGGAATGCCTCGGAGGTTCAAAGTTTCCTCGGGTTAGCAGGTTACTACAGGTGGTTTGTGGAAGGGTTCTCGAAGATTGCTTCACCAATGACAGAGTTGACAAGGAAGAATCAAAAGTTTGTTTGGTCAGAGAAATGTGAGAACAGTTTCCAAGAATTGAAGCGACGACTTATTACTGCACCTGTACTGGGTCTTCCTTTGGAGGAAGGAAAGTTTGTGGTATACTGTGATGCATCGAGGATGGGTTTAGGTTGTGTATTGATGTAGAATGAGAAAGTTATAGCTTATGCATCGCGGGAGCTGAAGGAATATGAACAGCGGTATCCTACCCATGATCTAGAACTGGCGGAAATGGTATTCGCACTGAAAATGTGGCGGCATTACCTGTATGGGGAAAAATGCGAGATATACACTGACCATAAGAGTTTGAAGTATTTCTTCACCCAGAAGGATCTGAACATGAGGCAGGGGCGTTGGTTGGAGTTGGTTAAGGATTATGACTATGATATTCTTTACCACCCAGGGAAAGCCAATGTTGTGGCAGATGCATTGAGCCGGAGAGGCTCAGGCAGTTATTTGGTTCTGTTCAGATCTCCAGGGAGTTAGCAGATCAGATGACCAGGGCAAGGATAGAGCTGGTGGTGGGCCAATTGGCCAATGTTACCTTGCAGTCGACCCTACTAGAGCGGATCAAGGAGGGTCAATTGGTGGATGTGCAATTATAGGAAGTTCGACATAATGTCTTATTAGGGGTAGCTAAGGATTATTCTGTTTCTAAGGCTGGTATGCTTCGATATCAGGGACGGATTTGTGTTCTGGAAGACAAAGGGATCAGACAAGAGATACTAGATGAGTCTCACACTACGCCGTACTCACTTCATCCGGGTACCACGAAGATGTATCAGGACCTACGGACATTATATTGGTGGCTCGGAATGAAGAAGGATGTGGTGGAGTATGTGGCCAGGTGTTTAACATGTCAGCAGGTGAAAGCTGAGCATCAGTGACCAGTAGGATTGCTTCAGCCTTTGGGTATTCCCGAGTGGAAGTGGGAGGACATTACCATGGATTTTGTGGGAGGTATACCTAGGACAATGGGACTTTATGACTCGGTGTGGGTGATAGTGGACAGAGACACCAAGTCAGCTCATTTTCTACCAGTGAAGTCGACTTACATAGTGGAATAGTATGCAGAGTTGTATGTGAGGGAGATAGTTCATCTTCATGGGGTTCCTAAGTTTATTGTATCTGATCGAGACCCTATCTTTACCTCCAAGTTATGGGGAGCTCTGCAAAGAGCCATGGGGACTCAATTGAAGTTTAGCACAGCCTTTCACCCTCAGACCAATGGACAGTCTGAGAGGATGATTCAGGTGTTGGAGGATATGCTTAGGGCGTGTGTGATTGACTTCGAGGGATCTTGGAGTAAGTGTCTCTCGTTGATTGAATTTTCGTATAACAATAGTTATTAGTCCACGATTGGAGTGGCTCCTTATGAGAGGCTATATGAAAGAAAGTGTAGGTCGCCCATTCATTGGGATGAGATGGGTGGGAGGAAGTATTTGGGGCCAGACATGGTTCAGAAGACAAATGAAGCTATTGAGAAGATCCAAGTCAGAATGCTTGCTTCGCAGAGTAAACAGAAAAGCTACGCTGATCCTAAGCGTAGGGACGTGGAGTTCCAGGTTGGGGACCACGTGTTTCTACGAGTTTCACCACTGCGAGGGGTTAGGAGATTTGGAGTAAAGGGCAAGCTGAGCCCTCTGTTTGTTAGACCTTTCAAGATTCTAGAAAGGATTGGACAGGTGGCTTACAGGTTGGCCTTGCCACCGTCATTGTCCGGAGTTCATGATGTGTTCCATGTTTCTATTAATTTCTTTGTAATCTCATTTTATTATCAATAAAAGAATAGAAATCAATTTTTGACTTGGTCAATCACTTTACTCACATGTTTTATTTTCATGATTATTTGTTTAATATAAACTTCTATTAAATCCGAGCATATAGTTAATCATATTTATAGTGATGTAATCACAATGGAATATAAATATGATTATATGTTCAAAATAAGTTAGTCCTAAGATTAGTCAGTGCACAGGATTTACACTGACTTGCTAATCTACGATATAATCTACTTACACATTGTATTGTTATGTTCTTTCCAGATCATTAGTAAAGTATATAAGATCGGATGTATTTGTTACATCGGACTGGAACGATATTGACAAGTAGATTGGATAAGTAAACATACAGTTATTATCTATTCTAGTCATATCATATAGTTGACCATAGGTCAATTCAATCTCAATTCTAAGTGGTTAGTATTCTAACTGGTTGTATTATTTGAGTTCTTTGACTTGTTCGTTACCAACTTTCCCTATGAACTAGCTGATACTTACATCTTGGGGACTCGGTGGTATAATTGAGTGGGAGTGTTAATCATAGATATGAACCTCTATAACTTCTGATGAAGAAGTAAAACGATGGTTTCCTTTTAGTTTGGTTCAAGGTGCTACATGATAGGGATCTCATTGCAGTAATTAATATTAGTTTACTGAAATATCATTTACAAGAAACTAAGTGTTTTAAGGATAAAATACAATGAGGGGTAAAATGATATTTTAGTCTCATCTCATTGTAGACCGTCTATAGAGGATTGAGTGATAATTATAGTTGTAACAATGGATAAGTAATAACGTATCTATATATCTTATAGAGTGTTCTATGAATTCAATAGTGCAATTCTGAGCTTTTAGTGGAGTCACGAGGAATTAATAAGTTATGAAATATATTTATTAAATTTATGATAACTTATTGGAGTTTTATTTCATAGGCACAGGTCCCCACTGTACCTTGGATAAAATCATCTAGATAGTCTCAATTAATTGATTTAATTATCAATTAGAATTATTAAAGTTGACCGAGTTGATTTTGGATAGTTTCATAGAGTTATACAATTTAGAGAAGAAAATAGATTTTAGGGAAAATTTATTAATTAAGAAAAATTGGTGTCTAAATTAATAAATAAGTTTAAATCAAGATTCAAATTATAAATAATTAATTTAATAAAGGATTTAAATAATTATTTAATTAATTAAATCAATATAAAACAATACATGTCTTGATTTTATGTCCAACGGGCTTATAATTAAATGAAAATTTTCACATGAGACTTTCGACTTAATGGCTGATATTTTCTATTATTTTATTGATTTTTTAATTAAAATAAATGACCTAATTGAGCCTATAAAAAGAATGTTAAGTGAGAATTGAAAACATATGATTGAGACAATCAAAAGATCTATTTTTTATGCTCTAGGTTTTAGATTCTCTCTACAGCATAAGTCCTTTTCTAAGCCTCAATATTCTCTTCTATTCTTGTTATCTTTGTATCTATCTCATGTGTTGAGAAAGGCCACTCTAGCATAGATGATCCTAATGATAATTTGGAAGACTATCAATTCAGTTTCTTAGTGATACCCTGCGATAGAAAGGATTCAAGTGTTAGAAAAACTGAAGGAATGACTAATACATTCTGTTGCGTATAATGTAAGTGTTCTTATCATTATCTCTGTTTAAATTCAATTGTAGAAACATGTTCTAGTTTGTCTTATACTAATGTGTTTAATATATGATTTACATGAAAATAATTAAGGTCCTGTATAAGTTTTCCCAACAACCCGAGCCTAAGTTAGCTTCGTTTCCCCTTTGATCGCAAGGAAATTCAAAGATTTGAGAGTGAGAGGGAGTATACACAAGTGAGATAGTGTTGAGAGAGTTTGCTGAGCGTTTTTCTTTCTTCTTTTTTTTCTGTTTTTTGTGGTTTACTTAGGGTTAAAGTAACCTTAAGCAAATCAAGAGGCTCGGGGTACCCAAAAACGCCATCGAGGGTAAAATGGTCAAAATCCCCAAAATTCCCTCCTAATCTCACTAACTCCGAAGATATTCTCAAATATTTATTCCTATTGCCCGATATTGCGGTAATGTACTAAATACCCAAAATACCCATTGACTTACCCCGAGTTGGGTATTAGGTCCCATTGTGACTTTCCCTCTAACTTTCTCCCTAGGATCGCCTTGTGCCAAGTAACTCAAATATATCCACATAATAATTTGGTCTCACACATATATCAGATATATGCACATATATTCCAAATATACCTGTAACGTGCCAAATTATGAAAATTGTCCTTCTAATAAGAAACAGACCCATATGCAACACCTAACATGCATATCTAGTCATATTATAATATAACTCACACAATCATATAATGATACACATATATATCACATAAACACATATTTCATAATTAAATCACATATATTCGAAAAATTCTCCCTAATTTGTCATTCTGACCCCTGATCAAGGCCCTGAGCCTTATTAGGTAATTTGGGGCGTTACATATAATGTACATATTTGTGCATCATGCCCAATAATAAGTATATATTAACACAAATTAATACTAAGAGCTTCAAGATTAGGATCCTTCTCGTGACAAAAAAATTTGAATTCTTAAAGTGTTTAAATAAAATGTAGCAAGCCCCATTTCCCATTTGCAAATATAAATAGAGTAATGAGCAAAGTCATGACAATTATTTTCACTCTTGAACTTGATGTGTGGAGGCTTCCAAAGCATTTGAAATATAGACTAATGACTATAATAGAATAATAAGCATTTTAGAATGATTCTTATTAGTATAGAGTATACTTACATATATTTTTTTTTCAAATAAGAAAAAAAGAATCACTCATTTAATCTCAAACTTCGAGAAGGAGGAACATCAACTCTACTATGGGCATTCAGAAAGTGACCTCATTGAAAACAATAATTCAAAGACATGTACGTAGATGCATTAGTCTCAAAACCAAATTTCCTATTTGACTTTCAATAGAACAATTTTAGATCAAATATTAACATTGTCATTGCCACATAATAGTAGATGTGTCTCCAGTGCTAAACATAACATTTCTTAAAAAGAAAAAAAAAACGACACATCAAATAATATAAACATACCATTGCCACATAAATTAGCAACAGCTCCAACAACTTAAACATGGCCAAGAATGCATCACACTAGCAAATATAGGCCTACAAAATGGAGATTAAACATATAAGAAATTATCATGTTCATTAGTATTAAACAAACAAACAAAAAAAGTCTAGCGAAAAAATACAATAATTTTAGAGTAAATAGAACAGAATTATGCATGTAGGACATTCCTTTATAAGAAATATTACCCTGACACAAAATTATGCCATCAAAAAGTGCCAACGTTTATGTCAGCACTTTATGTCACCCTACCACAAAATTACACAAGAACTGAGTCATATCAAAATTCAACAGTTATCAATGAGTGATTAAAAACAGTAAAAAGCTTAATGATTAGCAAATTGAAACTTTCAGCCGTGGAATTTATATGTATATTTATATATGTTATAGTGTGAATATTAGATGTGTTATAGTGTGCATATTAGCTGTTTATTAGTTGACAATTAGGATTAATTAGTTGATTTAGCTTCTTAGAATAACTTCTCTAGTTGTGTATAAATAGATGTTATATTTTCAATACAATATACAATTCTCTTCACATATCATTACATGGTATCAGAGCAGAGCCAAGTTCTAGGGTTGAGATTCAAAATTCAAAATTAGAGTTCATCACAAATTGGGGTTTGCAAATAGGGTTTAATTTTCTTTCATTTTTAGGGTTCCTATTTCAGAAACTCTATTTAGAGTGTTCTTTTGTTCTCACCACTGGCACAGAAGGACTACTCAGCCGCCGATCAACCAAACCCCGCTATCCGAGGTCCAGAAACGCCGCAAGTGGATCCCACGCTCCAACGTAGCCCGCTGCCCAGTCCCCCACACGTCGGCACGTGCACGCGCGTGTGCCGTTCAGCCGTCGTGCTTTCGACTCCGGTTGGTCCCCACGTCCTTCTCGGCACTTTTCTGCCCAGTTTGTGTTCTTCTCCAGTCATTTTCATATCTTTTTTTGTTCAGATCTTGTGTTTAGGAAGTTCCTTTTCTTGGCTTTGTTTACTTGTTTTCTCCATATTTGCTTTTGAGGTTATGGCTGAGAAAAAATCTGTGGTATCTGATGTGGTTCCTGTGATGTCTAAAATCACGGACCATAAACTGAATGGTTCGACATATTTGGACTGGAGTAAGACTATTCGGCTTTATTTACGAAGTATCAACAAAGATGACCATTTGACTGATGATCCTCATAAAGACAAAGGTGATTCGAGACAGGCATGGGTCAGGGAGGATGCTCGCTTGTTCCTTCAGATTTGAAATTCCATTGATAGTGAGGTAATTGGCTTGATCAATCATTGTGAGTTTGTTAAAGAACTAATAGATTATTTGGAATTTTTGTATTCGGGAAAAGGGAATCTCTCTCGTATGTATGAGGTTTGCAAAGCATTTTACCGTGTGGAAAAACAAGATCAGTCACTGATATCGCCCAATAAATTCCTAAGCGGTCGCAGTAGTAATCGGGCTATGTCGTATCCACAGAGAGGTAAAGTACAAAATTAAAAGAAAGATTAGTAAATTAAAAATAATAAACTTTGGAAAAATGTGAATTTGAAAAAGAATATAAACATTAAATGAATAAAATCGAGGGATTAGAATCAGAAAGAAAGTATGGAAGGCATAAGTTTCATTCATGCAAACATATATATATTTTAATAAAATTGATTCATTATACTCAGCTATAATTCTACACCATTAATTATAGTTGGAAAATATATATAATAAATCTCACCTTAAAATATGTTCTTTAATTAAATTATACTAACTTCTAACTTTAAAAACCTATCATATTATATACTATAGAGCGAAAAAATATCATTGGCAGAATGCAGTAAAAAGCATATAATATAACAAATATTCTAAATTAAATTAAAAACCTAAATTACATAAGAAGAGCATGACTAGACTTATGTAAAAGATAATAATAAATTTAGAACAAAAATTAGAAGAAAATAAATTTAATTGTAACAAATATATAGAAATGAAGAACAAAATAAAGAATCAATATATTAAAATTATAATGTTAAACATGAACTCCACTCTAGCCTTTCCACAAGAAAATTTAGCCTAAAATAGACATTGTTTTCACTCACAAAAATGTAAAAGAAAAATATGAAAAATAAGTGTTTTTCTCTCCAATACTCTCTATTCTCCCTTACACAATCTGATATCCTTTTTACCCCATTTGGTCCTCTATTTATAGTGTAAAAAGGGCTCAAAACGTGTAAAAATGTGTACAAAATAATGGGGAAAGTGGCTCAAAAAGCTGATGAAAATGGGAAGTGGCTGCTGGTAAAGTGGAGACACGGACTGACGACAGGGACAGGTGGCGTGCTCGGGTTGGATGCTGGGCTGGCGCGTCAGTCTTGGTCGGGCCGTGGGGAACATGGGGTGCAGCTGTCAGATCGTGTCAGGCGCTGTCAGGATGATGGGACCCTCGGCGTCAGATCATGGCAGGGACTGATTGGACAGCGCGCCAGTCGTGTCGGCGTGGCAGGTGCGGCGTCAGGTGGCTGGCAGCTTGGCGGCTGGTGGTTTGACCGAATGGGAGTCTGCCACGTGGCAGCGTGGAGAACAGCCATAGGCTGGGTTTGGGCTCCATTTTGGGCTTGATTTTGGGCCTATTTCTCCTTCAAAAATATCATTTTCTTCATGATTTCTTCAATTTTAATTCTTTCTTTCTCATTTCTTTTTCTTTGTGTCAAAAATATATTTTATTTCCTGAAAATTAAATACAAATTAAATTAAAATTAATATTTTCAAATATAAAATATATGACAATAAATCCATGAAAATATTAATTAAAACTTAATTAATTTTACACTTTAAAATTAATAAAATGATATTTTTGAGCACTAATCAGTCACTTATAAACTACTTTATGGAATTTAAAAAGACGTATGAGGAGCTTAATGCGTTGCTGCCATTTAGTACCGACGTGAAGGTCCAACAAAAACAACGAGAGCAAATGGCTATTATGAGCTTTCTAGCTGGGCTCTCCTCTGAGTTTGATTATGCTAAGGCACAAGTTATTTCTAGGACTGATATATCCTCTTTACAAGATGTCTTTAGTCATGTCCTCCGCATGAAAATAACACCACCCGTTTCACTTAAGGGTGCCTTGGTAAGTCGCAATAATAATTATGCGCCTGGGAGATCCTCTAATCCAAGTGGAAACAAAGGAGGTAGTTCACAAGGATTTGACACTCGAACGTTGGATTCTGGAGGCATTATTTGCAACTATTGTAAAAAATCGGGTCACACCAAGTTTGAGTGTAGAAAGTTACAGTTTAAAAACCAGCATAAACACTCAGCTAATGTTGCATCTAATAGTGATACCTCTAACAAATCAATCCTTATCTCTGCTGATGAGTTTTCCAAGTTCTCCAAGTATCAGGAATCACTTAAGTCTGCATCTCCTTCTATCACTGTTATTGTTGATTCAGGTAAAACTAATGCGCGCCTTCTTTCCTCATCCTCAAAATGGGTCATTGATTCTGGTGCCGCAGATCATATGACAGGTAATTCTAGTCTCTTTACTTCATTTCAGTCTTCTGCTTCTACTTCTACAGATACTTTAGCCGATGGGTCACCATCGTGTGTTCGTGGGTCTGGCAGCATCACTCCTACCCCTTTGCTTTCTTTGTCTTCTGTCTTACATTTACCTAATTTATCATTTAATTTGCTCTCTGTCAGTCAACTCACTCGTAATCTCAATTGTTGTGTCTCATTTTTTTCATGATCATTGCTTATTTCAGGATCTTATGACGAAGAAGATTATTGGTAAAGGACATGAATCTGGAGGCCTCTACACTCTTGATACATCGCCACCCAGCTCTATTGCTTGCTCGAGTGTTCCTTCTCCCTTCGAGGCTCATTTTCGATTGGGTCATCCATATAGTACGGTGTCTTCCTTAAATTGTGAGTCGTGTCAGTTTGCAAAACATCATTGTCTTAGTTCGAGTCCTAGAGTCAATAAACGTGTTAGTGTTCCTTTTGAATTAGTTCATTCTGATGTTTGGGGTCCTTCTCCTATTTTGTCTAAACCTGGATTTAGGTATTTTGTTACATTTATAAATGATTATTCTCGTGTAACTTGGTTATTTTTAATGAAAAGTGGTTCAGAGCTATTTTCCCTGTTTTGTGTGTTTTGTGCTGAAATTAAAACTCAATTTAATGTTTCAATTCGTACTTTGAAAAGTGATAACGCCAAAGAATATACATCTGCTTTATTACTTCATGAAACTTCTTGTGTTGATACCCCATCCCAAAATGGTGTGGCGAAACGTAAAAACAGACACCTTCTTGAAATTGCACGAGCTCTCTTATTTCAAATGCATGTTCCTAAACCGTTTTGGGCTGATGCAGTTTCCACAGCGTGTTTTCTCATTAATCGAATGTCGTCCTCTGTTCTTCAAGGTGAGATACCTTACAAAATTATTTTTCCAAAAAATTCTTTGTTTCCTATTGACCCTAAGATATTTGGTAGCACTTGTTTTGTTCAGTACGTTCGTCCGCATGTCACTAAATTAGATCCCAAGTCTTTGAAATGTATTTTCCTTGGTTATTCTTGTCTTCAGAAAGGCTACCAGTGTTATTGTCTCAGTCTTAACAAATATTTGGTCTCCATCGATGTCACTTTCCTCGAAGATACACCTTATTTCCCTTCTCTGCCTGTTCCCACTCGTTAGGGGGAGGACGATGATTTGTTGGTCTATTCTATCACATCTTCTTCTCCTGACTCGGACCTATCACCAATCTCGCAACATGTTCTTGTGAAGCCTCCTATTCTTCAAGTTTACTCCAGGCGAAAACCTCTTGATTCATGTCCTGTACTTGCTCCTTCGTCATCAGATCCGGACCCGAGCGATGATCTTCCAATTGCATTACGCAAAGGTAAACGTCAGTGTACTTATCCCATTTCTTCTTTTGTTTCTTATAATAACTTGTCGTCTTCCTCTTGCTCTTTCATTGCTTCCCTTGATTCTATTTATATTCCTAAGACTGTTCGTGAAGCCATATCTCATCCTAGTTGGCATACTGCAATGCTAGAGGAGATGAATGCTTTAGATGATAATGGTACTTGGGACTTGGTCGATTTACCTTCAGAGAAACGGGCTATCGGTTGCAAATGGGTCTTCACGGTTAAGGTCAATCCAGATGGGTCAGTTGCTCGATTGAAAGCTCGTCTTGTTGCCAAGGGCTATGCTCAAACTTATGGAGTAGATTATTTTGAAACTTTCTCTCCTGTTGCAAAGTTGACATCTGTTCGGTTGTTTATTTCAATGGCAACTACTCATCATTGGCCTTTACATCAACTTGATATCAAGAATGCTTTTCTTCATGGTGATCTTCAGGAGGAGGTGTATATGGAGCAACCTCCTGGGTTTGTTGCTCAGGGGGGGTCACGGCGAGTTTGTCGTCTTCGAAAATCTTTATATGGTTTAAAACAAAGTCCTCGTGCTTGGTTTGGAAAGTTTAGTCAGGCTATTGAGAAATTTGGTATGATGGAAAGCAAGTCTGATCATTTGGTGTTCTACAAACGATCAGAAGTTGGCATCATTTTGTTAGGTGTATATGTGGATGACATTGTTATTACCAGAAATGATACTAGCGGAATCTCTTCTCTTAAATCTTTCCTTCATACTCAATTTCACACGAAAGATTTGGGGTGTTAAAGTATTTCTTAGGAGTTGAGGTCACTCAAAGTAAACAAGGTGTCTTTCTATCTCAAAGAAAGTATGTCCTTGACTTATTAACTGAAACATGAAAATTAGGGGCAAAACCCTGTAGTGCTCCAATGACTCCAAATCTGTACCTTACAGGAGATGGGGAACCATTTGAAAACCCTGAAAAGTATCGAAGGTTGGTTGGGAAGTTGGATTATCTTACTGTGACTCGTCCAAACATCGCCTACTTAGTTAGTGTTGTTAGTCAGATTATGTCATCCCCAACAATTGATCATTGGGCAGTGTTAGAGCAGATTTTGTGTTACTTGAAAGGAGCACCAGGACGAGGTATTGTGTATGCGAATCATGGACACACTCATATTGAGTGTTTCTCAGATGCAGATTGGGCAGGTTCCAAAGTAAATAGAAGATCCACTTCAGGTTATTGTATTTTTGTTTGAGGGAATCTGGTCTCATGGAAGAGTAAAAAGCAAATTGTTGTGTCACGATCTAGTGCAGAGTCAGAATATCGAGTTATGGCACAGTCTGTGTGTGAGATAATGTGGATATATCAACTATTGACTGAAGTAGGACTTAAAACTTTAGTACCTACAAAATTATGGTGTGATAACCAAGTTGCTCTTCATATTGCAACTAATCCTGTGTTGCATAAACGGACGAAGCACGTTGAAATTGATTGTCATTTTGTTCGTGAGAAAATTCAACAAAGCGTGATTTCTACAGGATATGTGAAGACTCGAGAACAACTAGGGGATATTTTTTACAAAAGCTTTAAATGGAGTTCGGGTTGACTATTTTTGTAACAAGTTGGGCATGATTAACATTTATGCTCCAGCTTGAGGGGGAGTGTTATAGTGTGAATATTAGCTGTGTTATAGTGTGCATATTAGCTGTTTATTAGTTGACAATTAGGATCAATTAGTTGATTTAGTTTCCTAGAATAACTTCTCTAGTTGTGTATAAATAGATGTTATATTTTCAATACAATATACAATTCTCTTCACATATCATTACAATATATATTATCATATCTATCACTTTGGATACCAATCAAGGAGCATAGAAAAAAATTGTAATAGTAAGAGCAATAACAAAATGACAAGAAAGAGAAGAATTATTTGGGATTTTTAAATACCAAAAGACAGAGAACAATATATATATATATAATTACTAACTTGAAGCCTTACACCATCGCAATACAGCCGAAGCCACCATATTTAGCCTGTTGCACCACTGCCCATTGTTGTCGTCCCCAAGCCTTATGTCACCATCTAGAAGAAAGAAGTGGAGGGAGATTGAGAGGACATAGAGAATTAGAGAGAGAGAGAGAGAGCATAGGGAGATAAAGAGGTTTATGAATAATGAAAGAGAGAAGTCAAGGGAATAAGAGGGGGGAAATGGTGACTAAAACCTAATCGACAGTGGCTTGAGATGGCAGTTTTGCTACGGTGGACGGCAGTTCGCGACTCCGAAGAGTTACAGAAGCACAGAGCGGGAAGTTGGGAAATGGAAGATGATGGGTAAGTGGAAGGATTGAGCGAGAGAAAAATTAATAAAAGGGTATAATAGGTAGATTTAATGAAATATTGGGTCTAAAAGTAAGATTGTTAGAAAGTAGCTAGAAATTAAAATCTCCACTCCATCTAATTTCTACTAATTAAATAAATATTTGCAACAAAAGTACTTAAATTATTAGTAAAATTGACGATACCTAACATCAAAATAAATAACTATATCAAACTGCATCAAAAAATGAACAGACAATACTTTCACAGCTAAAAAAAATAACTTAAATAATTACTACAAATATAATAACTTGAGTATTTTGCTGCAAATATCCCAAAAAATTATTTCTCTTAATTGCAATAAAATAAACAAAACACATACATATACAAACTAGAGTGCAAAAAGAACGCATTAATGTTAACACTTTAATCTGCACAAACTATACATTACACTAAAGATAATTATGTTAAAAATTCACTAAATATTATTGAAAATTTGAACAAAGATCTCTGCAAAACATGACTACATTCGCTTAACGTTTATAATTTTCTTGTAGATGACGCCTGATAATAAATCCTCAATTGATCAGTAATGGTCAACAATTGAATCCAATATAAATGAACTTGTGAAGACTGACATAAAACAATGGAAAACTCATCTCAGATCTGTAGTTTTAAAAAGTCCATTTTACAGCAATACATCATTGTTGATTGTCCTATCATTCCCACTCCATGACGCAGGTGGGACAAAATGTGCTTACAACCTAAGGCAAATTTTTCTGGCCATTTCTCAACTGGAAGCAACATCATCACCAACTTAAGAGGCGGCTGCCGCAAGCACCAAGTATCCTCCCAAACTTTACAGCATAGATGCGCGTATGCCGATGTAATGATTTGAAAGCCAACACAACCTTTGAGCAAACAGAAGTTTTCTTGTGCCCCACCTCAACATGGTCTTTGGGCATCCTGCTAAGCCTAATTAATATCTACAAGCTCCTATAGTCTATCACAGTCACTTCATCATCTGGCACATCCAGGTCTTGATAGCTGCATAAATAAATTAATGTCAGTGTTTTGTATGCAAGTATAAAAATTTCTGTTATCAATGTTGTTAACTTTAATACAAAAAAGAAAATGTTAACTTCAAGTTTGGGAAGGGACTGCATAAGAATAGGGGCAAGAAAGATTCTACAACTAAACATAAAAAATAAAAATAAAAGATTCATGGGGTGTGAGAGAGAGATTGTTATTCGTAGCCAGCAAGGAAAAAAAAAATAGATTGTTAGTCTATCATGAACCAGTATGCAGACTCCAATCACAACTGGTTACAATTTAGCGGCAATGAGATATGACAATGATTCCACAAAAAGAGAAAATACTAGATCAAGCACAAAACTATATCCAAATTTAAAGCAGGACTATTACAAGTTTAAATAAGGACCGCCAGTCAGGATTCCTATTTCTTTTTCGTCCATTATTTCTTTTTAGTCGGTTATAATAGGCAGCAGGGTAATAGACTGATAATTAACTTTGGTTGAGAATTGCTCAACTTGGTCATTAGACTTTTCATTTTTTAACAGAACACAGTTCATTCTCAGCTTGTTCTAGCCTACAATTCAAAAATAAATCTTTATTTCCTAACTTTAGTTACACTCCATTGTATTTCAGTAATGTGTTGCAAATCACCATGGTTATAAAACATAATTGAAAAAGTTATGTTAAAATCAAATGTTAAAATCCCTGATCCAGCACAGTTAAGATATAACCAAATGTTAAAATCCCTGATCCAGCACAGTTAAGATATCCAAAACCGAATCAATTGTTGTTGTCGAGAGATTAGCTTAAGGTTGGACAATCAAAATTTCCAGATTACTGATTATTTTAACCAGAAAAACAAGCTAATTTTATTACTCAATTGGTGGTAAGAGGTGGCTTTGCTGGAGTAAGTTGCAAATTCATCCTTGGCAAGCTATTTCCAATTTAAAGATTAAGCATGGTCGTGAGAGAACACCGTCAACTTTATCTAAATAGGTTTCATCATATTTTACCTTCTTATTCGTCTAGGATCCTGCCGTAATGCTGGAGATAAAGCAAGGATTGGGGCTGGCCCACCCATCTGAGGTCCAGGCCGCCCATTTCTGCCACCACCTTCAAAAGGGGAAGGACCACCCTGCTCACGCAACATTCTCATTGCAACTTCAGGCGGAGCTGGAACAAAAGGCCCCAGCGGACTGCATTGACAACAGCATAGAACAAGCCCTTGAAAATATAGCAAATTAAACTACAGATTACTGCAAGGAGAGCAAAAAAAAAACCATTTAACATACCCAGCACCAGGAACAGGCATTAAAACCGGCGGCGTTGGTATGTCTGAGGCGAAGGGAGGAGGAACATGTAATCCTTGCCCCCCAAAACTATCATGCATTGATTCATCATGATTTCCTCCATCAGGACCATCATTCTTGGACTGAAATTCACTCTCCTGAAGGTTCTCAAACCTATCGTATCTTTCCCCTACATTAGCTCTATTGTCCCGGTCTCTGCGGTTACCACGGTCATCCTTCAATCTTGCATCTACACCCAACCTACGTCTTTGTAGTCTGTCCCTCTGCAAAGGAAAAAATTATGTAGAACAAAAGATGAGATTTCATCAAAATAATTCAAGAATGAGAAATAATAATCGAGAAGAGATTGGACACCGAATCCAGAAAAGAACACGAACTCATCAAAAAGATAAAAAGCTAAACAAAATTATCATAAAATCTTAGATTACTCAAACACTCGTTGACTTCAAGTTCTTACACAACAGGAGATAATCACTTCCTACCTGTGAAGCCTCCCTACCAACCTTAATCAAGATGGGGTTCAATCCCAGGTTCTTGGCCATTATGCAAAAAGATTTTAACTAAACTATCCTTCATTACCCTGCTTCACCATTTAAAGCTTGTCTTTGTACCTATCTGGAAAGATTCTCCAGTTGTATATCTTGCTAAACGATCAAAGCCACATACATCAGAATCAAACAGACCAAGGAGAGCACTCGATTTAAATACAAAATCTCAATTTTACCATTTTATCCTTTTAATTTTTCCATCCTCCTAGTCTATCTGTCAGTCCCACTCCAGACAGTTTGCATCCCCTCCCAAGCACATCAAGGATACTAACTGATGATTTTATGAATCATACCTGTCCTGATTGCTGCATAATAGGAGTTCCACCAGGTGCATCTGGATCACTGTGAAGCACATATAAAATAACTTGTCATATGAAGTAAACATAAAAGAGAATACAGTAAAAGGAACTAAAAAATTGTAACTTACTTCATGTAATTCTGGAAATATAGCTCTTCACGTACTTTCACAGTCAGATCCATCACAATTTCTGGGTGTTTCAGTTTTAAATGCTTTTGAACAAACTCAGCAGCATGAAAGAGCTTTGTGCAACCCTTGGCTCCACAACCATACTTCCAACCATACTTTTCATCCCTGATTTTTCGAACATAAGGATCCAAACCTTCAGCAGCAGCTGTATCTATCTTTTCCTTAGCAGTCATTATTTCTAAGGGATCTTGACTCTGCAACCTCTCTTGCCAGCGTGAGTCGAGTTTCTTTTCCCATTCTGCTCCATTACTACTCATGTCAATACTCTTTCCATCCACCCTCACATGCCGGAGACCCTTTGGCTCAATTGTTTCAACCATTCCATAATAATCCAAGCCATGAACACGCCAAAGATACGTTATAAGTGTGTCTAACAACTCAACTCCCTCCAGACCCTTAACAGAGGTTAGCCCCCGAATGATAATAACTGGACCACTGGAGCCTGCATGCACTTTATCCCTGCTATTGTCATTATCAGATCCACACAATATGTTTTCCTTGATTCCTTTCTCAGAGTCCAATTTCACGACAAGAGCCTGTGCTTGCTCAATGTCAACTTGTATTCGTCTGGGTTCAGAACTTACAGGGTGAGCCTTAGGAGCAGCTGAAAGATCAGCTGATTTACTTGATGTCCGACCACCCCTTCTTCTTTTGCCCCCTGCATCAACTTCATCTTCAGAATTTGGTTCGCTAGTCTGTCCTGATTTAGTTGAAGACGAAGCACTGAAACCTGGGCCCCTGTCAAAAATATGATAGTATTGATATTCTAGAACAAAAGTTCAAAAAGTATGTAACTTGCACCATCAACTGAATTGATGTTAAGTACTATGTTTGCCAAACTTCAGGCAGTCATGATCAGGGGTAAACTATAATACTTGGCAAAAGTGAGTGAGCAAATAGGTAATTTGCAGTTTTATTTTCTTTGAAAGATATCAAATGAACATATTTTTACTAGAAATTAAATTGGATGAGTTTTTCTCACTCTTATTATTGTAAATATTCTTATATATATAACCAAATGTACAATAAAGAATTGTTTTCTTTTCTTTTTTCCTTTTTTAATTGAATTTAGTGTTCTTTATTTTCATCACACACACACATATAGCTATATTTATTCATATAGACATGTGTCCAAGTACATCAATTTAAAAATTATATATTTAACTGTATAGATATAGAAAGTTTCACTATTTCACTAAGGATCTTTTCTTTTTCTTCTTTAAAAAATAATTAATTAATCTTTACAAACTAATTGACTTTGATATATGTTGCCCCGAATTTGACAAGTGCATTGCCATTTTACTCCAAACTACATTGATACACTCCGCCCCAAAATTGGCAAATATAGTCTTATTTTGCCATTAAGTGTTAAGTATTAGAGTAAATCAAGACTACATTTTCCAAATTTGGGGTAAATTGTACAATTTGGGAAAAGTGAGGAGACAAAAGAGTAATATGTTGAAGAAAACATGTGTGGAGCACTCTTTCTTACAAGTCCAGTGTGCCGCTTTGCAGTTCGAGCAGGAAATCCTTAGCAACCTTCCGTGCAAGATCATTCTTCCTGCATATAAATTACCACATCAGTTTAATGCCAATGGCAGCACACAATTAATCTATTCAACTTTAAATCAACTACTAGAACTCATTTTTTTTATTTTATTTACACACCTTTCTATAACAGCTAGTAAACTCGTTGGATGATATTTGTCTTTCAACCTAAAACACATTATATTCAGTTAAGAAACACAAGTGAGCAGGACAAAAAAAATAAGGAAATAAACAAGAAATTAAACCAAAGTCAAGAATTACCATCCCTCATCCTTATGTGTATTAAAATAAGCTCGCTTTTGAGTTGAAATATACTCAGACTTGTATTCTTGATATCTGCATAACAAAAACATAGTAGGTACATTTTTCCTTATGGGACAAACAGGAATTCTGTCCATGTTTGCTATTTACACAATTCATGACCTATTTGTACCTGCGCTCAGCTTCAGCAGGCAGAACATCATCTTCTAGCTCCTGAATGAACTGCTTATATGACATTAAACCTTCCCTGGAAACATTTACTACTGTCATATAACCACATAACCTATAAAATCCCAAAAGCCTAATGACATCCATCCTTGTAATAGACTAATGGATTAAAACAATTAATAAAAAAGTTTCTGGAATAAACTTGAATTGAAGAAAACCAATGAAAGGGAAGACCTGAATCAGGTCTGCTAATGTATTATAGACTTGGGCTTGTTTGGACTTAGGATTTTACCAGGAAAAAATTTATGAGAGAATAAAGTAAAAAAAAAAATGAAAACATTTTGCTAAAATTTCATAAGAGACTTTTTTTAATATTTTCTCTTTTTTGATATATTTATAATAGTTCATAATTTTATAAAATTATAATACATTTAAGTTTTTTTTTTTTTGAGAAAAGAATTCTCAATTTTTTGTTAAATTTAAACATGAGAAAATAATGTCCTATGGAATTCATTTTTTTACCCTCATAAAATCCAAGATCCAAACAAGGAGTTATAGTTTGCTATTTTTTATATTCAATTTTTGAACTAAGCTCCCTGTTTAACCCTACAATAATAAAATCATTGGCATCACTAGCACAATTTTAATTTCAAGTGTGTTCTTGGGTTTAATCCAGTTTCATATACAGTGCATATCTGAGACCATAAGAAGAAAAAGGGGACAATATAGGTAGAAAGAAATGGAAAACAGACAAATCTGAGAATGGTTATTTAATTGAACAAATGGATAAGAACAAACTAGAATCATGAGGTATTTGAGAGATCTCAACTCTTCCTAGCGCAAAGCTTTTACAAAAACAAATAACAATCAACATGCTCCTACAAAATCAAATAACAATCAACATGCTCCTACTCCCCTCACAGTTGCAACAATCGAAGTGATCACAAATGATGTCATGTTGAAAGGATCTCAGAAGCATAAGTGTAATCAATACTGAACTCACAAGCTCGGTTGTGGCAGTGGTGGGAAATGTTATCACAAATGGTGCTGTCTTAATAGGCCAATTGCAACAGCATATAATTAAAACATCACATGATGTATAAACATAATGACCTGTGTGACACTCTTAATCAACCCAATTTCTTTAGTTTTCACCACTAAACAAAACTAGGATGTCGTTTGTGACTCATCACCCAAATGATACACAAAAACACATACAAAATATGACAATGATCTAAACAAACAACACACAAAATAATAATAATTTTTATACGTAAAATCTACTGACAACTAGCATAAAAAAAATCATATAATGCTCTAACCTTTGGGTCGTGCCCACACCAGAAGCATCGCCAAAAGCACCACGGCCAGAATCCCAGCCTACAAAATGAACACAAATCCACTCAAGATAAACAAATAGAACAAAATATTCACTCCAATGCACTATGGATGTGAATATCTGCATGCATACAACAGTATGAACAGAGACAATTGCCACCAAAGCTTAGTGTGCTTAATTTTTTTAGTATAATTAATATTTCAATATATTAAGTGTTCTTAAGTTCTTTAGGGCTTGATTGGTATTTGAATCCAATTTTATAAATTCAAAAACTAAAAAACAGAGGGACCCACAACAAGAATACGTGATTGGTTTGTTCTTTTTGAAAACTAAATCCAAATCTCAATCCTAATTTTTTGCCTAAAGCTTGGGAAACGATAATGTCACGTTTTCCAGGTTATCCAAAACTCTAAACCCATCAATATCTTTCTTTAATTGTCTTCCTCCGACCGGTAATACCCAAGAAGCTTTGGAGATGACTGACCGTCGCCGAACGAGCCCTGAAGCTCCACGCCACCGCAGCCAAGCCACGCCGTCAGTCCCCTCTACTCTGGTTCTAGTGGTAAGGTTTCTTTCCTTCCTTCACTTCATTTTTTATATATCTATTGTTTTTTGTTTCTCTGAATTTTTTTTGTTTATGGACTTTAAGTAGTTTCTGTGATAATTTTTTGGAATGCTTGTTTGTATTGAAGTTCAAGGTAGTGTAAGGTAAGTATGGTCTATGTTATTCTTAAACTAATTTCAATGCCCTACAAGTGTTTGATAAAATGATGCAAAGAAAGTGTATATACAATATGATCTCGGATAGGTAGAATATGTTGTATGAGCCTTAATGGAGCTTTCAAAATTTCTGCATGAATTGAGATATAACTAGATAAGCTTTATAAGAGAGGAGCGGAGGAAAGTATATACCACTTGGATACTTCCTCTATATTTAATGACAGTATTTCATTGGACAAAACTGTCCTGTCTAGACTACGCTTTTCTTGTATATATATATATATATATTGAGAGTGACAAAGATGGGGATATACTTTTCTTCATTGGAGAGAAGAGATGTACTTAAGAGTATTTTTTGTAATTAATTAAGGAAACCATAGAAATTTCTGCGTTGGTAGTTCTTGAAAACTTAACTTGCAGAACTTGACTTGCTATGCTATTTAAATTTGATATTCCTTAGACTAGAATTAACATGGACAGTAAATTTGGCCCAGCAAATGCAATGCGCGGTCTGCATTCATCAACGTGAAGTATTCGACCATAACTATTTCTACCAGCAGTGGATTTACATCAGAGATTGAAAGTAGGAAAATCATTTTTCTTTCACTATATTTTATCAAACAAACTTATATTGTGTACTTCTATCAAAACCTAGTTAATACAAGCACTTTGTGCTCTGTTTTTACTTGGTTCCTACAAGTTTAGACCCCATGCTACCCAAAAAAAAATTGTAACCTTTTCTACTTTCATGCTATGAGTTTTTTTATAACAGTTCTAAAATATAATTTTTATTTTCCTCGATGTAATGGTTGTATGCTTTTTTAATTTTAAGAGATTGGTGGACAAATGTGGCTTAGCTATAACAATATAGTTCAATTAATTTAAATAATGTAATTTTAATTAAACAAATAAAAACTTGTGCGAATGAACTATTATTGTAAATTTAATCAATGTACAAATTTTAATGTTATTTAACTATATTGATAAATGAAAATTTAATATCATACAAAATTTATTAATTAAATTAAAATAGATTTCGAATTGGGCTTCACTAATCACATTTTCAATTTCGGATATATTTTAATTAAACAAATAAAAACTTATATGAATGAACTATTATTATAAATTTAATCCATGTACAAATTTTTAATTTTATTTAACTATATTTATTGATAAAAGAAAATTTAATATCATACAACATTTATTAATTAAATTAAAATAGATTTCAAATTGAACTTCACTAATCACATATTCAGTTTCGGTTATATTTTAAGATTTTCTACTAATCACATATTTAGTTTTTAAAACTCAAAAACAGTTTAGAGACTGTGAACCAATCATATCTCTTCTGTATAATAAGTGCGTAGATAACGGAAATTTTTTATTTTAACAGTTTTTTATTTTTTTTCCGTTAACTTTAGCGGAATATTTTTATATTTAAGATAATATTTTTATATTTTACTGTATATTGTAAACATGACTTATACTCAAATAAAATTAGATAAATGATTAATTATTAAACAAATTAAAATATGATATTTTTAAGATATTTTACAATGATAATTGTTTAAAAATAATAAAATCATATATTTTATAACTTAAATAAAATTTAATTAAACTTAAATTTAATATTATATTAAACATATTTTTATCTTATAAATATGTGTGATAGTTTATTTTTTTCAAGTTTTTGTAGCTCTTTTTTTTCATCAAATTCACCAAAGGACATTATGAGATACATTAGAACTAAAAATAATTTATACATGTCTACACTATAATTTTTTCTTTTCTAATTTTATTTCTTTTTAAATATTATTATATTTTTTATACATATGTCATGTAGCCATGTAAATATATATAGACGTAATGTATGTAGAGATTATTGATATAAACATTTATATATGCTATAGAACTATAATTCATTATATTATATATATAAATATATTAAAAAACAGTGAATCAGACAATATTTACAACTTTAAAACTAAACATACGTACATTGCACGTTACTTCTACTTAGTTTTCGTAAATATGTTTTCAGTCACTAAATTCAGATTTTCATTTCAGAATTACAATTTTTGAAAATACCGTATTCTAATCCCCAACCAATAAAACCCTTAATAAAATTGATACTTCAATATTACTCAAACAAAGTACAGAGGAGACCTTGTTCCCAAGTATTTGAACTTTCTTCTGTAATTCAATAAACGTTCAGCTTTTTTAAGAAATGCATGTACTTACCAAATAAAGTTCACACCTCACAAAATACATGCAGGATTTTTGCTTCTAAAAAACTTGAAAATATTCACTTCCCTTTCTTGAACTTGTGTGGCTGGAAATTTTAACTTTTCGTTTCAATTTTTTTTTTCGACAGTTTTTGGGTGTGTTTTTTGTTTCATGCTGTAACTTATAACAACTTCTAGTTTTCAATGGAAAAAAAGTCCTTTATCAAATTTTAAATAAAAATAACACAAGAACAAGATCATGTTGTTTATTCTTATATATCTTTGATGCAATTGGCAACCTAAACCAAGACATATGTAATGCAAGAATTCTGCAAATTCTAAAATGATAAACTACTTCCAATATGTGAACAAAAGTTAATACCATAATATTTTTTTGCTACTAAGTGGTTGCCAGTTTTGGTTGTAATATGTGATAGTTTTATTTTTGTATTAGATTGATTTGCCTTTAATGGCTTTCTAAATTGTAATTTGGATGATACCTTATCGAATGCAACCTCTTTAATTTTTATCAGCATGAGTAAGACTATTGTTTGCATAACCACCTTATTCAGCTATGTTCTAAGAAGCATCCAATTTGAATTCAAGTTTGTGATTATAATTCGCAAGGTAAGTGACGGTTAGGCCACCAACTCACATCACTTATGTTAGACGTAAGAAACAGAGGTGCTGATTCATATTCTAGGGTTATAGAATTGTATTGGGTTGCTATTAATTACTATTATGTTATTTAAGTTGTGTGTTATTGCTATCAGTTTTGGAATGGGAATAGGTTGTGGTTTATTTTATAAATAGGCAAGGGCTTGGTTTGTAAGGGTATCCTAGAGTGAGTTGTTGAATCTGTGGAGAGTTGGTGGTCTCTCGAATACCACCCCTGGCTATGAGAGTGTATTTGCCTATTCCTCTTGATAGAAATTCCAAAACCTTTGTGCTTCAATTACTTACTGTCTTGCTAGTGTTGTGCCTTGCTAGTGTTGTGCTTGGTTTCTGGTTTGTTCTTGCTTATTTTTTCAGGTCTTAACAGTGGTATCAGAGCAGTCTCCTTGGGCTATGGCAGGCGTGAAACAGGTGGAGAACCGGGTCGACGATTTGGAGGGAAAATTGGAGGCCATTCAAACTGAATTTGGCCAGCTGCGATCCGAGTTCCAGGGACTCGAAATTTAAAAACAGCACAACAAAATCGATAAAATTCCAGACCTGGAGTTAAGTATTTGCGCCCTTGTTAGGCAATTTGATGACTTTATTCATCAAAGGCCCAACTTGGGTCCTCAACCTTCTGCTGGATCTGGTGTGAGTTCGAACCCGGCGGCAACTTCTAGTAGTGATAAGGAGAAGAGTAACAACGTCGAGAATTCTGCGAAATTACTTGCGCCTAGAAACTCGTCTGATTTGTTACCCAGGAAGTTGGAGCTGCCCATTTTCGATGAGATAAATCCAGATGGATGGTTGTTTCGGGCTGAGCGGTATTTCGACATCAACCACATGCTTCCTTCAGAGAAGCTTCGCGCGGCAATGGTGTCTTGAGGGTGATGCTCTTTCGTGGTATTATTGGGAGGATGGAAGACAACCTTTTCGCGACTGGAACGAATTCCGTGACATGCTTCTTGAACGTTTCCGATCATCTCAAGAAGGGTCACTTCATGAGCAACTTTTTTCTCTTCGGCAACTCTCCACGTTCAGATGTACATAAAGCAGTTTGAAATACTTTCAGCCCCTCTCCATGATTATCGGAACAAGTATTGGAAAGTATTTTTATAAAAGGGCTACGTGATGACATTAGGGCCGAACTCAAAATTTTGGAGCCCATGGGCCATGTCAGGAAAATGAAATTAGCCCAGAAAATTGAAGACAAAAATCAGGCCATTTTGTCGTATCGATCTAGACCCAATTTATCAATGGGGCAGCATACTCCTTCGGGTGCTACTTTCACTCACCGATCTTCTCACGCATCCACCATACTTGTTAATCGACCAGCTTCCTCTAATATATCAGTTTCAAAACCCCCTAACCAATCTTCTTTTCGCAGATTAACTGATGCAGAGATGCAAGCCAAACATGAGAAGGGACTTTGTTTTCGCTGTGATGAAAAATTTAGTCCAGGACACCGCTATAAGAAGGAACTTCAAGTTTTATGGGTCAATGAGGAACCAGAAGATTCAGGTGATGATGAACTGATCGCGAAAGCCACTACCGACAACTCAGTGGTGGGGGATGAACCAGAATCTCCAGTGTTATCCCTTTCTTCCTTAGTGGGTCTATGCTCTCCACACACTATGAAGGTGCGTGGGCTGATTGGCGAACGAGAGGTTGTGATTTTAATTGATTCTGGAGCCTCACATAATTTTATTTCAGCAAGCCTAGTTGAAGAGATAAAATTGCCTATTAGCCATACACGAGAGTTCGAAGTCGCTATGGGCAATGGTGATGAGGTTCGTACCATGGGGGTATGCCGACAAGTTTGCTTACACCTGGAACAATTTGATGTGATTGCAAATTTCTTTCCTCTGCGTTTGGGCAGTTCAGAAGTAATTTTGGGGTACCAATGGTTGTCTACTCTTGGGGAACCTTACATGAACTGGGGTACCATGTGTATGAGGTTTTCAGTGGGAGGCTCAAGGGTAAAGCTTCAGGGGGGATCCTTCTTTGAGCAAAGCTCAAGTTTCCTTAAACGCCATGATGCGAACGATCACTCATGAGGGGCATGGTTTGCTGTTGGAACTTGGGCACATGACTTTGTTGGCACCTGATTTGGATAACTCAGCTTCGCCAGTTGGTATCGTCGCCAACGGTGGCCACTCTCTTAACTAATTTCAGTGATGTCTTTAACATGCCTTCTTGCTTGCCCCCTACTAGAGTCAAGGACCATGTCATTATTCTCAAGGAAGGCACCTCACCAATTTCGGTTCGTCCTTATCGATATCCTCAGTTTCAAAAAGATGAAATTGAACGGTTGGTTGCTGAGATGCTAGCGGCTGGGATTATCCAACCCAGTTCGAGTCCGTATTCTAGCCCAGTTTTATTGGTCAAGAAAAAAGATGGGAGTTGGCGCTTTTGTGTTGACTATCTTGCTTTGAATCGAGCAACAGTTCACGATAAATTTCCTATCCCTGTTATTGAGGAATTATTGGATGAATTACATGGAGCCCGAGTATTTAGCAAGGTCGATCTTAAATCCGGATATCATCAGATTCGTGCATGTGGAGAAGACGTGCCCAAGACTGCTTTTCGCACTCATGAAGGGCATTACAAGTTTCTTGTCATACCGTTTGGGCTTACCAATGCCCCCTCCACTTTCCAATCCTTGATGAATGAGGTTTTTCGTGAATACCTCCGAAAATTTGTTCTTGTTTTCTTTGATGATACTCTGATATACAGTTCATCTGAAGAAAGTCATCTTTATCACTTACTGTGTATTTTTCTTTATTGCGTGCAAATCAATTGTATGCTAATTCTAAGAAATGCGTCTTTGCTCAAACGAGGATTGAGTATCTAGGGCATATCATTGATGATAACGGAGTCTCAAGTGATCCAGCAAAAGTACAAGCCATGGTGGACTGGCCTCAACCAACCAGTCTTCGTTCCTTACGAGGTTTTCTAGGCCTTACTAGCTATTATCGTCGTTTTGTGCGAGATTACAGCAAGGTCGCATGGCCATTAACTCAGCAACTGAAGAAAGACGCTTTTGGGTGGAATGTGGAAGCGGAGGCAGCTTTCCGCCAACTTAAAGAAGCCATGATCAATGTACCAGTGCTTGCGCTACCTGATTTTTCTAAGCAATTTGTGATTGAATTAGATGCATCTGGTTTTGGGTTGGGAGCTGTCCTTATGCAAGAAGACCGTCCCATTGCTTTTTACAGTCACAAGCTCAGCTCTGTCTCTCGCGTTAAATCTGTTTATGAGAGGGAACTAATGGCAATTGTTTTCGCTATTAAGAAGTGGCGCCCATATCTTCTTGGTCAAAAGTTCATAGTTCGTACGGACCAACGCAACTTAAAATTTTTATTAGATCAACGAGCTATCGATGGCGAGCATCATAAATGGTTATTAAAGCTTATGAGCTATGATTTTGACATTCAATACAAGCCAGGAAGTGCTAATCCTGCTGCTGATGCCCTTTCACGATTACCGGTTGAAGTCTCGCTAGGTACACTTTCTGCCATAATCATTCAAGATTTTGAGAACTCAAGGAGCAAGTTGATGTTGATGCCTTTCTTTCTAATATCAAGCACTGCGTGCAGCAAGATCCCGCTTCTTATTCTGCATATTCACTTGTTGGGGGCCATTTGAGATACAATGGGAAACTCGTTTTACCAGCAGATTCTCCTTATATTCCAATATTGCTTTGCGAATTCCATTGCGGGGTGGTCGGAGGGCATGCTGGAATACGCCGTACTTATCACCGTTTGGCAGCCGAGTTTCATTGGAAAGGCATTAAAAGATCTGTCTAGAATTTTGTTGCTGCATGTGATGTTTGTCAACGCAGCAAGTACGAAGCCATGTCTCCAGCTGGACTTCTTCAACCCTTGCCAATTCCACAACAAGTTTGGGATGATATTACTATGGATTTCATTGAGGGCTTACCTAAATCGAAAGGGTATGATTGTATTCTAGTAGTTGTCGATCGACTTTCCAAATATGCATACTTAATTCCTTTGAAGCATCCATTTTCTGCTCCTTCTGTGGCGGAAGTTTTTATTCAGGGTGTGGTTCGCTTACATGGCGTACCTCGGAGTATTATTTTTGATCGGGATAAGATATTTACGAGTCTTTTTTGGTGAGAGTTGTTCTCTTTGCAAGGCTCTGAACTCAGACGAAGCTCCTCCTATCATCCACAAACTGATGGCCAATCCGAGGTGGTCAACCGGGGTTTAGAAACCTATTTGCATTGTTCTGCATTGGATAAACCCTCTCGTTGGTCTGCATGGCTATCTTGGGCTGAATATAGCTACAACACCTCTTTCCACTCTTTGGCAGGCATGACACCTTTTAAAGTTCTTTATGGTCGCGACCCTCCGCCCTTGATCCGTTATGAGTTAGGTTCTACTGCCAATGCTGAAGTAGAGCAACAACTGATTCAACGTGATGTGATTTTGACGGAGTTAAAGTCTCACCTTTCTCGAGCCCAACAAAAGATGCAATCCTTTGCTGATTCGAAACGTCGTGATGTGAATTATGAGGTCGAGACCTTTGTTTATGTTAAACTCAGGCCTTCTCGACAACAGTCCCTCGCTCGCAAAATCAATGAAAAACTAGCTCCCGGATTTTATGGCCCTTTTGAGATACTCCGCCGCATTGGAAAGGTCGCATATCAGCTTAAGTTACCCCCGACATCCAAGATTCATGATGTCTTCCATGTCTCTAAGCTTAAGCTAGCAGTGGGTAAGCATGCAACTTTTCCTGCTATTCCTATTCATCTCTCTTCTGACATGGAGCTTTTGGTGGAACCATTGGAGGTGGTTAGTGTGCGATCCTCCACACATCCCAACTATACGAGTACTGAGGTTCTCATCAGGTGGAAGGGGCTACCAACTTTTGAGGATTCTTGGGAGCGCTTTGAGGTGCTTACAGAACAATTTCCCCATTTCAACCTTGAGGACAAGGTTCGAGTTTGGGCGACGGGTAATGTTAGGCCTCCAACTCACATCACTTATGTTAGACGTAAGAAACAGAGGTGTTGATTCATATTCTGGGGTTATAAAATTGTAATGGGTTGCTATTAATTACTATTATGTTATTTAAGTTGTGTTATTGCTGTCAGTTTTGGAATGGGAATAGGTTGTGGTTTATTTTATAAATAGGTAAGGGCTTGGTTTGTAAGGGTATCCTAGAGTGAGTTGTTGAATGTGTAGAGAGTTGGTGGTCTCTCGAATACCACCAGTGGCTGTGAGAGTGTATTTGCCTATTCCTTTTAATAGAAATTCCAGAACTTTTGTGCTTCAATTACTTACTGTCTTACTGTCTTGCTAGTGTTGTGCTTGGTTTCTGGTTTGTTCTTGCTTGTTTTTTTTTAGGTCTTAACAGTGACATAATGGTTTAAGGGTCCTTGTTAAAAATATGGTACATTTACTAGGTTACTATGTAAAGCTCTAAATCTTTAGGGTCGTTTGGAGTGGGGTAATGCTAAGAAATCTTAGCATTAAAACAGGAATCTCAAAACATTACTTTATTTGGTTAAAAGTTTATGTTTTTCTAAGCCCAGAAAAGTGAATCATAGGGGTTCACTTAACCCTCTTACCCATCTAAACAAGTGGGTTTATCCCTTTTCATTATAAAACTACGAGACCCACACATAATAAAAATAAAAAAGTTATAACATTTCAATATGCAACCAAACACTGATATATTATATGGCATTCTCATAAATCTAACACAAAGTTCTCATACACAACGAAACACTATTTTATGATTTCTGACAATCACATTACCCTCTTCAACTTTCTCGTCAATAATAAAAGCTTGAACTTCTCATACCAAACAACCCCTTGATAATCCTACAAAAACTCTTTTTTTATACCACTTAATTTACATTGATCTAATTTCAATGGTTGAAGATGACTTTATATGCAACTTCTTCCCCTCAAACTTCCCCATTAAAAAAATATAAAGGAAGTGATAAAGACAAATAACATGTTAGCTCTGATAACATAAAATAGACTGCATTCACCTGGAGGACCATAGGCACCAGACGAGCGTCCAGCATAGCGACCATGAGGCCTTTCATCAGCATACCCAGGTCTGTTGCCCATCTCACGCTCATATCCACCAGCATAATCGTATCCAAATCTAACCATAAAAAATTTAATAGTTAAGAAAATTGGGGGATTCAATTCTTCATTTTTTTTTCCAAGTACATCCTGTGGGCTAACTTTTATTATATCCACCTACACTTTACAATATATAATTAGAAAGAAGCAGAGTTCACTTAATTTGGTGCAAAGCACAAAATACCAATAAGAACAAACACACTTCATATATAAAAGCTTTTTCCACACATAAAAAAAGTAAAAAAATAATAATAACTCAAAGCAATTTACAACATAAAATAAATATACCAACACCTAGCATCGGATTATTGGTTCCAACTTTCAACATGAGGAATGACAACACAAAAATAAAACCTCAAGTTAAAGATTTTAACCCTAGATGTGGCGGTGAGATATGCTGACAAAAAAGATAATTGATCTAGGTCAATTGCACACTTCTCTGTAGCTCAGGCTACATAACATCATCAGCACCATGTTCGATTCCCATAATATAATTTTACAAACAAAAATAGGTTCTCCTTCTTACATGGATGACACTTGGCAAAATTTTGATTCTGCTCAAAGTAAATTCTTAGAGCTCCCAATACAGACAGCATAAGCATAGTCTTGTTGTTTAAGCAGAAACAATTTTTTATTAATTAACTATGGAAAAAAAAAAGAATTTAGAAGATAAGGAAGACTTAAAAACAAAATGTAGAGACATACTACTTACAATTGAACATATATACAAATGCCCATCATAGAAATAAAGAAAATGGTAGATTTGAACTACTTAGCCACCATCTTATAAAAAAAATCTAACACTAGTGCTACACAAGCAATTTAACTATGTACACATTTCAAGAGAAGAAAAAGAATTATTCTGGATCATCTAAAAGAATAACATTCTGTAGATACTTTCGAAACTTCATCAAAATGTAAAATTGTATGGATATGCATCACGTATAAAGTGTTAAGTTCAAAAAATTTATCTTTTGTCTCTAGATTTTGATTTCTAAACCTTTTATTCATTTGAATAGTAGTTTCTGAAAAAAAAAAAAACATATAATTAATACGTACATATAATAAATTATGTGGAGGATATCATTTTAATTGTATCATGCAGACCATTTAAGTTACACCTCTTTCTTATTTAGAACTACGAAGATAGCATTACGAAATAAATAACAAATAAAGATCACCAACAAAACTCCAAACATACATAAACCATAATTCACATCAAATATTTATACTAACCATCATTATACCAATTTCTAGGATTCCGCACATGTAAATGCATTATGTCTATAAACAAGCCATGAATTAATCAAATCCTTCTTTCGGCTTTTGTTTCCTTTTCCCATATGGAACTCGAGAAAGATTCTCCAAAGGCACAATCTTTACAAATATAAGCAGCATTGGTGAAAAGATGTAAACTCCACAATTCCGCGACAGACCAATCTGGTGGTATGTCTCAGAATTGTAGAGTCTGCAGCTTTTGACTATAAGCTCTCTCTCTCTTGCTGTCTCTCTCTCTCTCTGTATGTATATGAGTATCTCCTACAAATCTCACAAACCAACACAACTTTCCAGTCCAAATTCAAAGTTTATTATTTACATGCAATACAAAATATTTCCGAAGAAAAACAAATAATCTTACTTGTAACGATTTATGCTTCCATATTCTGAACTTAACTTTATAAAAGGCTTTCACTTACCTCAGAAAAGAAGTGAAACCCTAATTCCACACCCCAAACCATAGTCCTAAATCTCCTTACAATCTCAAATCTTATAATCCATCCCACGTACCATTCTCTCCACCAAATACTTCATACAATCTTCCTAACAATGACAATACGAAAATGCAAACTGCTTCAGTTTCTCTTTCAATTCCTGACTTCTTTTTTCTCAAAAAGGAATCGAAGCCCAAACCAAATCCGAAATACCGACTAAAAAAAGACAACGTAATTGTAAAGTGCAATGAACTCTCTCACCTTCTATCACCAGGCCCAAATCCTCCACGGGGACTTCCTCTCCGCCCATCGTAGCCTCCATCTTCTCTCCTGGACCGCTTAAAGGGCGGAGGTGGTGAGCGTCGCGGAGGTGAATGCCTACGATCGCGATAAGGCAGCGAAAGAGGACTGACGCTGCCCCGACGCTTGTAGTCCCTATCTCTTTCCCTCTCCCTGAGAGGTGGCGGCGGTGGAGACCGGTTCCGATCGTAGTAGTCCCCGCGGCGACCAGGAGGTCGGTCGACGTCCCTCTCTTCTCTCCTATCTCTTTCGTCTCTTTCGCGCCTTCTCGACGGCGCCGGAGCGACCGCAGACGGAGGCGGAGACGAGGAATGTATGGAAGGAGCATGAGCAGGAGGAGCTTCGGCGGATTTCTCCTTGGGGTCACGGCGGCGGTCTAGTGAATCGACGGGGATGTTCATGACCTCCGCCATGGTAGAGGATTTTGGAGCTCCAATGGTGAAACCCTAGACAGGCTTGAACTAACTTGAAGAGCCCGAGATGATAAAATACCAGGCCACCCTTTTTTTCGTCAAAGGCGTGACTGTTGACTGGGAGGAGTGAAAATGAAATCAGTACGGCCATCTTCACGACAATTAATTAATTAACATATCCATTAGGTGGCACTGTAAACATTTCAATTAGGCCCGTGCACAAAATTTTGCAACCCGCTCAATTCGAATAAATCGCGTAAAGTAACTCGAAAAAACTGACGAAAAATACAATTTGAAAAACTCGACCTTTATTTCACACCGTCCAAGTATTATATTGGGCGGGTTGAAATTTGTGGCACCCCATCCAATATAACCCGACCCGCCCCATTAAGAATTTGCCTACTTTTTTAATTTTATATTTATTTAATTATTAATTATACATATATAAAACTAAATTCAAATTATTATTTTTTATAAAAAAAAAACATTATGTTTTAAAGTAACAATTATTTTAGTTACAAATACAAACTAAAAATAGATAAAATAATAAAAAATATTAGTGAAAAATGATTTTTTTTTTAAATAAAAAAAAAGTTTCGGCGGTTTGGGCGGGTTAACCTGCTCAAACTGCCCAAACTGATGGTCGGGTTGAAATTTAATTTTTTTTAATTTAGTGGGTTACGGGTTGAAAAGTACCAACCCGATTATAAGTTTGGGTTTGTCAAAAATTCACCCAACCTGCCCAAACCGACCAATGAACACCCCTAATTTCAATTACAAGACTCCACACCTCCACATCAATTAGTTAAAAAAAATTGACAAATCAAGTTAATTAGTTAATTAACATCAAATATATTATTTATATTTTGTCAAAAAAAAACATATTTATATAATCTTATTATATTAATGCCACCCAAAAAAACTTATTATATTAATGAGAAATATTATAAAACATAAGGCTGAACATCTTCACTGGAGTGTCAAATTAGTAATGAAATACTAAAATATAGCATATTCTACAAAAAAAATTACTCCAATGGTATACCAAAAGTTGTGACAAATTTGGGTAAATTTGGCACATGCTAAAAGTTGTGAAAGACTTGGCACACAATATAGCATAATGTATATTTTGCATCACCATAAATGTTGCACTATTTTATTTACTTTTTTGTTATTTTTATATATCAGCATTAAATACTAGATTTTTTACCTTATTAATTTATTATTATTTTTAACTGTAGTTGCTATCCCCGTTTCTTCCGGCTTGTACGGATCCACACTTTAAGTCCATGGGCCGCTTTCCTGAGGGATTAAGGCACAGACCAGGCCCATTAGGCGAAGGGAAAAAGGATAGTGGATGCCCAAGTCTCGACAAGGCCCTGAGAGGCATCCGGGAGAGTAAGCCGGGAATATTGTCGGGGCTGGTTGTGTAGACCCGGGACCGCATGTCGGGATGTCCCCTGATGTACGGTAACGGAAGTCGCGGGCCCCCAAGGAAAAGATCCGAGGTTGGGCGGGGACCTTCGTGAATAGACCCGGGTCCTGGTAAGTGAACCGGGACCCTAGTAAACGGAGGGGGACTCTGGTAAACAGATCTGGATTGGTTGGCCGAGTTTGGCGTGGTAAAGTGTCCCCGATGCTGACATTGTCCCACGAAGCGTGGGGGTTGTCCCCATGGTTGACCTGCAGAGGAGGCTACCTCGGGATTGTACGTCGTTGGTTCATAACTGCACCTCCACTACTCTGACCGATCTTGTCTCCCAAATCTTTCTCATAGCCCATAACACCCAAACTGAAACACTAGTTTGTCGCATGTCTTAGAATAAGATCTTGTTTGGACTGGCCCAATGGGCTTTGATTAAATGTATGTTTCATATTTCGATAATTTGTTTTAGGCCTGCATCAAAGAAGCCAATGGTATTTACACCCTTATTGGGCCGGAATTTCCCGGCCCAAGCCCAGTGCACTCATGTGCCTATAAATACGAATAGTGGTGCACTGGGGAGGGGATCTGAGATTTTGATTGTAAGCAGTTACTCTACTCAAACTTGTAGAAAACTCCATTGTCAAGAGTTCTCTAAGCTCTAATACAACTATCTCGTGGACTAAGGCTCATTAACGCCCCAACCACGTAAAAAACCTTGTTTACTTGCGTTAAATCCTTTCTTTTACGCTCTCTAATCTTTCATAATTCTAGTTTTCAAAAAACTCGGTAAACATTTTGGTACTTTCATTGAGAGTTAAAGTGAGAAGGCTTGAGTTGATCTTGAACGTCTGCAACAATGGTGAACACGAGACACACCACTTTCGACCTTACTAACCAAGAACAAGGCGTAGGAGACACGCCACTGCCTAGCCAACCTCTTCCTCAGAGCCAACTTGAGGACACACCTCATCAGATGTCCCAGCTTGACGAGTCGCAGAGCGATGAAGGTGGGGAAGAGTATGAGGAAGATTACTATGAGGAAGAGGAGGGAAATTGTAATGCCCCGGATTCCCTAATATGGTTTAATGGACGGATTAGTAGGCCGGGAGGGCCATAACTGTTTAATTATGCTATTTAAATGTATTTATGCATGTTTATGAGAATTATATTATAATATAATGTTAAATGCATGCATGTGGGTCCACATTTGTTTACAAGGGTATTTTGGTAATTTGGCCCGTTGAGGGTATAATTGAATATTTATTTGCATGATCATGATATATTGTGAGACCACATTATAATTTGGATTGGTTCGAGTATTTCGGCATGAGACGATCTTTAAGCAGGATTCATCGGTTTGGTCATAACAGGTTTGAGCTCGGGGCTCGGGGTGAGTCTCGGGGCGGTTTTTAGTGATTATAGCGTTACCGGGGATTTTAGGGTAACGGGATATGAATTATTGGTGTTTGAGGATATTGAGATTATCGGGAATTGGGAAGCGTTAATTATGATTAACGGGTTAAGCGGAAAGTACCCATTTTACCCTTAGAATAGCTTGAGAAGCTTTTGATGACTTAAGGGCATTTTGGTCATTGAGGTGTGGATATATATGACTTAGGAAACTTGTTGAAAAAGAGATCAAAAACAGAATTTGTCTTCTCCTTTCCCGTACACTACCCTTTCTTTATCTTCTCTTGGTGTTCTTGAGCTCAAGTTGGGATATTAAGCTAGGAAATTTGAGGGTTGAGGTTGTGGACTTGATTCAACCATTGAGGGAGGTTCAAAGCTGGTTTTAAGGTGAGTTTTAGCCATTAATTCAATGTGATGCTCTGTTTTCTCTTTTGGTTTTTAGTTCTTGAATTTGATGTGGGAAGTGAGAATCAAAGGGAGATTTTGTGTTGTTTTGGTTGGGATTTGATGAGGGTGAGCTAAGGGTGTTATTTGGGGGTTTAATTATATGTTGGGGGAGGTTTAGAGATGGTTTGAGGGACTGGTTTGAGAGGAAAAAACACAGGGGAAAAACTGGGTTCGTTTGAGGTCGGTTGTTGGTTTGGGTTGGGCGCCGCGGCGCAGCAGGGGAGCGCCGCGGCCCTTGCGTCTGGCAGAGGGAGAGCCCTCTCTGTTTGAGGGCGCGTCGCGGCGCTACAAGGGAGGGTCGCGGCCCTTAAGGCCAATTTTGCCAAAATGTGGTTTTTAGCTTGGGGATTCAATCCTTAGGCCTCGGGGTTGGACCTAGTACCCGGTTGGGTAGTATTTGATGTCTCGGGGGCTGGGATTTGGTTTGAGAACCCTCAGTTATCATTTTATTAATGAATCCTATAATTTGGTTATGACCAGGTGACCATCAAGGAATTTAAAGGTGGATCGTTCCAGGGGTCGTTCATATAATAACTTTTACTTGAACCAGAGGTAAGAAAACAGTGTATGGATACAGTTGCACCCTGTATATGTACATGACATGCATGGTTTGTTATTAAAACATGTTGGTTGATATATGTGGACTTGGATTGCATATTAAATGCTAGTGAATGCTGATTATATGTTTATGGCACTGACTAGTCAGGGACCGACTCTAAAGTCGATGATCACGTATTGAATAGCTCCATGGCATTAATGCGGGACCGACCCTAAGGTCGAAGAACTTATAAGCGCTTGCCTGGTCTAAGACCAGGTGTTTATAGCCAGGGTATATGACCCCGATGACTGTTTGTCACGTGGCTAGGGGACGTTGTCCATAGTTACGACTCTAGAGTCGAGAGGAAGGTTATGTTGGTGATTAATCACCATGCACCTGTCCTGATCAAACTTATGAAAGAACCACTTATCAGTTAAGCCCTGGTGACCCTATAGTCACATGGCTAGAGGGAGCTGTGCTCATTATTGTGACTTTTGGTTATTGTCACCTATCTGTTATGGACTGATAGTCCTGAATTGTTATTATAATCTTTGTTGATATTATATCATGCTTTATTATGTTTTCTTGCTGGGCCTTGGCTCATGGGTGCTATATGGTGCAGGTAAAGGGAAAGAGAAGTTTCTTCAACCATGAGTGGAGAGCTTGGGCGATTTTGTGTACATATTGGGCCGCCTGACCACCACGGTCAGGGAGTTCTCAGAGGGACTAGGGGTTTATCCTATTTTTGCCGCTTAGGCCGGCGGGGTTTGTAAATTTGAAATAGTAGCAACCCTTTTGTATTAAGAACAACTTGTAAATGTTTTGAAAGGCTCATGAGCAGTTTATTTACTTAATGAAATGTATCCTTTCTTTTATTGGTTTTTCACCTTAACCTGATAATAACCTTTAGATCACGTTTTTAACCAAAGGACTCGGGTAACGGGTCAAATTTCCGGTTCACTGTTCACCGTAATTGTTCTGGGGTAGCCAGGGCGTTACAGAAATGAGGGGGAATACCACGATCTCGAAGCTGAGGATCCCGCGATCCCTAAAGAAGTAGACCCCAACCAGGAGGACTCGGAGGTGACCAAACTGAGACAGTAAGTCCTAGACCAAGCAGCTCCCCACGGAGACGTTGAGGGCTTACATCCAGCATTTCACAAAAGGAAGCCTCCAAAACCAAGGTGGACGACGGGCAGCGCCTGGTGGCCCTACAGTTCGGAATCCGGGTCGGGTCTCCCCTTTGGGATGACATGCAGCGCAGCAAGGCGGCCACCCTCGAGGAGTTCATAAGGAGGGTCCAAGGCTTTATCAACTGGGAGGAGGCCCAAATCCAGGCATTTGGATGGTAGCTGGTACCCCAGCCAAATGCCCAAACCTTTCCGAGATATGGGGCACAGTATCCGGCCCAGCAGTACCTGACTCCCCCGGTAGCGCCGAGATCGGCAGCCGCCCCTGGAATAACCTTTTCCGCGCCTACGGTCTATGGCCCCGCATCTTCGGAATATGCCCCGGCCCGGACTACCCCTTTGCCTGGGTACGAAATTGCGCCAGTCGGGTACAGTGCAGCTCCCGACAGGGCCCAACCGTCCCAGATGGGGGGAACCAAAGCAAGTGTGAATCCCTCCCAGGGAAAGAGATCTGGGAAGGGACCAAATCGGTCTGAATCGTCTAAGAGGGGCTACGAGCCCCAGTATTCGAAATACACCAACCTAGTGGATACTAGAGAAAACATCTACCTGGCCACAGAAAGGATGGTTACTTACCGGAAACCAGCCCCCGTGTTCAAAGGAGGAAAAAACCCAAGGGATTCCAACAAAAGGTGCGCGTACCACAAGGAGGTAGGCCACACAATCGAAGAGTGTCGGCAGCTAAAGGACGAGATCGAAAATTTAATCAAACTGGGACACCTCCACCAATGGATCAGGATGCCCGTGGGAGTTCCGAGACTGTCAGCACTCCCCGGACAGTCCACGATCCTGGGCGCGCCTGGAGCGTACCTACCTCCCCAGGGAGGATACGCAAAGGGTCTGGGACCGCAGGCCCCTCAGGGGGCCCCCACCATGTAGGCGCCCGGACCCAGAATGCCTTATCCGACTAGGACCGCACCCTCGTGAGTAGATGGTCACGTAGCCACCATCTCGGGCGAGCCCCATCTGGGAGGACCATCCCGGAATGATCAGAAGTGTTACCTCAGGGAGCTTGACCATAACCAAGAGGTATGCGCCCTAGTCCAGGCATTGGCTCAACGCCCGAAGTTGGTGAACCTCCCCATCACCTTCACGGAAGACGACGCCCGCAACGTCCATTTCCCGCATCATGACCCTCTGGTCATTGATGCCCAAATCGCCAACAAGATGGTGTCCAGAGTGTTGGTGGGCGACGGAAGCTCCGTCAACATTTTGTTCAAGCCTACATTCATTGCAATTGGCTTGATCGAGGCGGATCTAGCCTTGTGCCCAACCCAAATCTACGGCTTCAATGGGGACTCAATACTCCCAATGGGAAAAATCCAGTTGCATGTAACTCTGGGGAATGAGATACAAAGCTCATTCAAATTTTGTACATTCGTGGTGGTGGACTGCCCCACCTCTTACAACATCATTTTCGGTCGGCCCGCATTAGTCGAGTTTGGGGCAATCACCTCCATCCACCACTTATGCATGAAATTCCCTTGCGATAACGGAGGAGTGGGAACAGTCCGGGGAGATCAGAAGAGCGCACAGAAATGTTACCACGTATCCACCCAACCCGTTTATATGGTCCGCAAAGAGCCTTTTGAGGAAATCGCCGATCCAATCCTACCCCCTCCCCCGACAAGACGAATTGATCGGGAAGAGGACGAGTTGGACTCGCGTATAGGGGAGGACTGCATACTGGAACCCATGGAGGAGATTGAAGAGGTGTGCATCAGTGACACCGACCCGACCAAGGTGATCCAAATCAGGAAGAACCTGAAAGCAGAGGTCTGGGTCGCCATCATCGCCCGGGTGAAGGAGAACCAGGATGTCCTGGTCTGGTCTCATTCAGATATGACCGGGATCGATCGCAATATCATCTGCCATGCCTTGAATATCAACAAAGACATGACCTCGGTCCAGCAGAAACGAAGACCCCTAGGGGCAGAAAGGGCGGAAGCCCTCAAGCTGTAAGTTGAAAAGTTATACTCGATCAACTTCATCCGAGAAGCTTTGTATCCCGTGTGGCTGCCCAACCTAGTGCTGGTGCTGAAGCCAAACGGGACCTGGAAGACGTGCATCGACTTCACGGATCTAAACAAAACTTGCCCTAAAGATTGCTTCCCACTCCCTCGGATCGATCAGATGGTGGACGCAACATCCGGGTATAAGATCTTGAGTTTTATGGACGCCTACGCAGGCTACAATCAGATCTCTATGCATGTAGCGAACCAGGAACATACCAGTTTCCAAACCGACAAGGGGGTGTACTACTACACCGTCATGCCCTTCGGACTCAAGAACGCCGGAGCCACCTATTAGAGGCTAGTCAATAGAATGTTCTGGGCCCAGTTGGGACGAAACATGGAGGTATACATCGACAACATGCTGGTCAAGTCCAAAACCTCCAGCGAACATTCTGACGACCTAGCCGAAGCCTTCGCGATCATTCGAAGGTATGGGACGAAGTTAAATCCCAAAAATGCACCTTCGGCGTAGCGTCCAGAAAGTTCATGGGGTTCATAGTAAGCTTCCGGGGAATAGAAGCCAATCCAGACAAAATCAAGGCACTAGTTGAGATGCCCTCACCCCAGAAACACAAAGATGTGCAAAGCCTAACTGGGCGGATAGCCGCTTTGAGCCGTTTCGTTTCGAAGGCCACGAACAAGTGCATCCCGTTCTTCAACGTCCTTCGGGGAAGCCAACGGTTTGAATGGTCAGCTGAGTGCGAAGAGGCTTTCCAAAGACTGAAAGAGCATCTAGCCCAAGCCCCAATATTGGCGAAATCGGTGGAGGGAGAACTGCTATACCTCTATTTGGCTGTGACTGAACACATGATCAGTATCGCGCTAGTTCGGGAAGATGGGAAGGCCTAGCTCCCAGTCTATTACGTAAGCAAAAGATTATTGGGTGCAGAATCACGATATCCACTAATCGAAAAGTTAACGTTTTGTCTACTAATCGCATCCCAGAAGCTCAAGCCTTATTTCCAGGCTCATGCCATAAGAGTTCTGACCAACCATCCTTTGCGGCAAGTGTTGCAAAAACCTGAATCATCAGGAAGACTCTTGAAGTGGGCCATGGAATTGAGTCAGTTCGACATTGCATACATCCCTAGAATCTCAATCAAGGGACAGGCCCTAGCCGACTTCATCGTGGAATGCTCCGGGATCACTGAAGAGGACGATCCCACATATCCCGCAGCACCCGTGTGGAAGGTGTTTATAGACGGAGCCTAGAATGAAAATGGAGCAGGAGCCAGAATCATCCTAGTGTCGCCACAGGGGCACCAGTTACAAAATGCCCTGTGTTTCCAGTTCAAGGCTTCGAACAACGAGACCGAGCACGGGGCCATGTTGGTCAGGTTGCGCTTGGCCCGGGAAGTAGGAGCCGCAAACCTGGAGATCTATAGCGATTCCCAGTTGGTTGTTAGACAGATCTCGGGAGAATACCAAACTAAAGGGGAAAAGATGGCAGCTTACGTGACTCAGACGCGAGAGATGCTCCAAACTTTCAAGAAGCACTCCATCCCCCAGATCCCCAGGGATCAAAACGTGTTTGCAGACACGTTGGCAAAGCTGGCCACGGATGCTGAGGCAGAGCTTTTCGGGCTGGTCTCGATTAACCATCTCCCCATACCAAGTATTCAAGCCCCCATGATCAACGCTATAGACTACTCCACGTCCTGGATGGGACCCATCATCCAATACCTGACAACTGGGGGGCTGCCCACGGATAGGGCAACAACTAAGAAACTTCAGTACCAGGTCCATAGATACGTTATGATGGAGGGAAAGCTCTATCGTAGAGGATTATCCATGTCGTACCTCCGATGCGTGTCCGAGATCGAAATAAGCGCAATCATGCACGAAGTGCACGAAGACTTCTACGGAGATCATACAGCCAGACTCAGCTTGTCCAGGAAGATTCTGCGCTAGGGATATTTCTGGCCAACCATGAAAAAAGACTGTGTTGATTACGTCCACAAATGCGAGCAGTGCCAAAGGTACGCGAAGATCCCGCGAGCCCCTCCGACGGAAATAACCCTAATGACAAGTCCCTGGCCCTTCGCGGTATGGGGAATCGACCTAGTAGGATCACTCCCGACCGGGAAATGAGGTGTGAAATATGCTATCGTGGCCGTTGACTACTATACCAAGTGGGTCAAAGCGGAGCCCATGAACACCATCACCTCAAAGAAGGCCTTGGACTTCGTCATCAACAACATCGTGTGCTGGTACGGGCTCCCCTACAAGATTGTGTCCGACAACGGGAAGTAGTTTGATAGCATCCACTTCACGGATTTTGTGAAAGACATGGTATCATCAAGAGCTTCTCCGCGGTCTCCAGACCTTAAGCGAACGGGCAAACAGAGGCCGTCAACAAAATCTTGAAGGGGACATTAAAGAAAAAGCTTCAAGCCTGCAAAAGCAAGTGGCCAGAGGAGTTGCCCCGCGCACTATGGGCGTACCGGACCACCGAACGAATATCTACTGGACACACTCCTTACTCCATGGTGTGCGGGTGCGAAGCTGTCATCCCAGTAGAAACGGCCATCCCATCCCACAGAAGAGACATGTACGATCCCGCCCAGAACCATGCCTTACTCCAGGAATCCTTGGATCTCATCGAAGAGATCCGAGAAGAATCACAAGTTCAGTTGAAGATGTACCAGGGCAAGAACGCTCGGCATTTTAACTCGAAAGTAAAAAGCCGAAGGTTCAAAACCGACGACCTAGTCCTGAGGAGAGTCTTCCCTGCAACCCAAGATCCAGGAGTGGGGGTTCTGGGCTCAAACTGGGAAGGGTCGTACGAAATTCAACATGAAGTATGTCCAGGAACGTACCGTCTAAAGCGACTCGATGGCACTGAAGTCCCAAGGGCCTGGAATGCGGAACATCTCCGTAAGTACTATCAGTAGTCAAGAGAGCCTTTTTCAGCTTTATACTTCCTTTGTAAACAATGTATGCCTCAGGGAAATTTCTTGAATAATAAAAATGACGTGTACAAAACGTCATAAAGAAATTTTGTGAAACAATGAAAGTTCTCGTCTATCTCCATAAACAAGTGACCTAAGACCAGTCTTGGCTCACTGAAGGGGGGGGGGGGTGTGTGGGTATATCCAAACACGAGCAAGTCCGAGAACAAAAAACAAACCAGGATGCTAATGAAAAGGCACAATGCTCAGGCCTATTCCCGACCTAGACATACGCGGTTCGGGGGTACAAACTATAGGACTTAAGGCTCAGGCCTGGTCCCGGCCCGGACATACGTAGTCCGGGAGGTGAAATATCCAGTAGGACGTACGGGCTAGCCCAGGTCCTAACCCGGACATGCGTGTCCCGGGGATATAAATTACCTAAAACTTGGTTGACCGAGCGTGGTCCCAAACAACCAAATACCTGTCCGAGTCCCAAGTATAAGTTGTCTAAAAGTAGCCTCATAAACGGTCCAGGCCGTGAGAACCTAACCTAGGTTTTATAATAAGCTAGTCGGCTAATCCTTGATGGTCCAGACCGTCAAAACCTGAACACTAGAATCAGGACGAATATATTTAGTGATAATTATCAACTCCCTAACGGCCCAGGCCGTTGGAACCTGAGCAACAGGAGTAAAGTGAGTTGAAGTCAAAAGCAAAGGTGAATTACCTCGCCCTGATACACTAGCACCAGGGGTCCCCGTGTTCGATTGGGCCTCGTCAAAGAGGGCTTCCAGCTCCTCGGAGGTGGCGCTCTCCTTCTGCTAAGCCTGGTCACATTTCCTTTTGGTCGCGTCTGCCCGAGCCGCGTCCTCTACAGCCCTGATGTGCTCAAGGGCCAGCGCCTCCCTCAATGTGGGGTCTTTCTTGCATTGTATCCCCTGGAGGCTTGGGGCCTTGATCGTTTGGTTGGCCGCCAGCATCCCGACCACTCAGAGGTTGTTAGTGCTGACATAGCCCCCTACGTCCAAATCCCCCACGCTTAGCGTGGAGTAGAACTTCTTTCGTTCCAGGATAAACTGGGTGAGGGGAGTCTGGGCATAGGGTCCTGCCATCCAAGGAAATATGTTGAGAATGAAGAATAAAAAGCGAAAACAAAAAGGAAACTAGGGAATGGGAGGCCACTTACCCACTCACTGGAAGTCCAGCATCAGCGTGGGGTTCTTTTCTATAAGAAACCTGGACGTCATGAACCAGTAATGTCTGACGTCCGGGGGGTGCTTCCATGTGCTGGTAGGAGCAGCGTAGTTGCCCCACGATTTTAGCCTGTAGAAGTCATCTAGGGTCTTGTCCTTGACGTTGACCTACGACTCCAACATATAGAAATACAGCACCTCTGCCGGGGTCGGATCCGGGATCTACTTCGCTATGCAAAAGATGCTCCATCCCGCGAGCAGCTGGTATGCTTGAGGCAGGAGCTGGAACGGTGCAATCCCCACAAACTTGAGGAATTACACGAAGTAGTCATGAAGCGGGAGAGTTGCTCCCGCACTGATGTGTCCTATGCACCAGGCCCCGAACTAGCCCACGCTGGTGTGAGCCTTCTCCTCTCTTCTGGCCAGGCGATTATAGAATAGTCCGGGAGTCGACTCCATGCCCAAATGCTTCTCCAAGGCATACAACATTCGATAGTTCTGGAACAGGTTTTGCACCCCGTCCATCTCCCACCTATTGCCACTGGGAGTCTTGGATCCGGATAGAGTGATAGGGACCACATTAACTTGTGCTTGCGAATGAAGGGTAACGCCTGAGGTCATGGCTGATGATCTGGGAGCAAAACAGAACAAAACAAACAACCAAGCAGTTAGCACCAAAACCCAAGAAGGTTGGTTAAGGTACGGGGGGTCTCCTACGAACTGCTTGGAGGAGTCCCCTCCGGATCAGGTCTGGGATCACCAAGAAGCTGCAGAACTCTGATCGGGAACAAAAAATAAAGGACCTAGTTATTCTCCTAAGCTGGCCTATTGTCGTTTGTTCAGGAACCACCTGAATCTGAGGAGATCCGGGACAGCCTGAACTAGTTTTCTTTTCCTAACCTAGTCTAATGCACCAGAGCCAATCTAAACATAGGCAATATTTAATAGCCTAAATAGACAATTATGACGGTATACTAAACACAAGAAAATAAAAGCAAGGGTCAAGAAAACTTACTGAAAAAGGCTGGTCGTGAAAAACAGGGTTTTTTTGGCGACAGTGACGGTAAAATCATGACCTTGAACAATTGAAGGCGGCGCAAGAGCTCGTCTATTGGACAGGCTGGTGTCATCTGCTCAGTCGAAGGAACAGAAATCGGGTGCGTCAGGAACAGGCGATGGCGAAGGCAATGTAGATGATGGAATATGTCGTCAGTGAGCTTGGACATAAAAGGTCCTTTAAGCATTTTCTTTGTTCTAAGAGTGTAAATATATCAAATGAAAATCTGAGGGCATTTATAAGAACCAGAAGGTTGTTTTGATCTAATGGTTCGGTGCGATCCCCGCCATTGGACGGTCCTGGTTCGTGCAGGGACATTAATGGACCTACTCGGGTACTGGATCACGGTTCCCCAGAGGCGTGATCTGCGCCATCCCGATCCAACGGCCTAGAAATGGAGCACCTCAAAGGTCGTCCCATCCAACGGTCTTCTTTGTTGCAGAGGTAATAATGGGGGCATTCGTGCGGATGGGACGCTTCGTAAATCAAGCTGACAATTAACTGTCAGCACAGTTGCCAATATAATGTTTGCTGACCTTTCGAATTTGAGTGCCCTCCATGTGCCAGTCGCAAAGGGACACGTACCCCCTTCGCGATGAGGCATGGCGAGCGGGAGGCCTCCAGACTGCCCTGAAGTAAATGAATCGGGGCTCTGGTAAATGAACCCTGATCCTGGTGATGGACCGGGCTGTTGGGATTTGGTCCAGGACATTGAAACAGGCTTTCGCTCCGCGATCGTTCATCAAGCAATGTCCCCCCATCCGTGGACCCGTCGCCTTGGAAACGAACCGGGAAGCGGTTAAATGGTCTGGGAGGAATACAAGCCTCCACTGCGCAAGCCCAGATGAAGGCTTGGGGGGTAATTATTATCCCCGTTTCTTCCGGCTTGTACGGATCCACACTCTAAGTCCATGGGCCACTTTCCTGGGGGTTAAGGCCCAAACCAGGTCCATTAGGCGAAGGGAAAAAGGATAGTGGCTCCCCAAGTCTCGGCAAGGCCCTGAGAGGCATCCGGGAGAGTAAGCTGGGAATATTGTTGGGGCTGGTTGTGTAGACCCGGGACCGCATGCCGGGATGTCCCTTGATGTACGGTAACGGAAGTCGCAGGCCCCCAAGGAAAAGATCTGAGGTTGGGCCGAGACCTTCGTGGATAGACTCGGGTCCTGGTAAGTGAACCGGGACCCTAGTAAACGGAGGGGGACTCTGGTAAAGAGATCTGGATTGGTTGGCCGAGTTTGGCGTGGTAAAGTGTCCCCGATGCTGACATTGTCCCACGAAGCATGGGGGTTGTCCCCACGGTTGACCTGCAGAGGAGGCTACCTCAGGATTGTACGCCGTTGGTTCAGAACTGCGCCGCCACTACTCTATCCGATCTTGTCTCCCAAATCTTCCTCGTAGCCCATAATGTTAGGAACGAGTTTCCTAATACACAGCGGAACGATGGTGTGGTTGGCCCAGTGTACAACAAATTTTTTTGTAACATATTTAAACTACCTTTAAATATGCGGATCCATTAATATACATACATTAATCATAAACAAGATAAGGATAGAATTCATACCTCTTGAAGCCTATCAAGTATCCTTGCTATCGTTTCGTATTTAGAACGATCTTCCTATCCAAGCCGCTCCCACGTACTCACACCAAGATCTTCCAAAGCGTTCTATACACCTCAAGAAATGTGTGGGCACTTAGAGAATGAATGACAATTTATTTGTGATTCTACTTGATGTACTCAACACATGAGATCAAGAGAATAGGCCTGAGAATTGGTTCTTTATTTTCAGGGAGAGAAAACTATCGTTCTATTTTTCACAGAGCGAATTTTTGGAGTTGTCTCACACACTCTCTCTTATTTGAATAATTTTTTGATTAATCATACTTAAAAGAAAATATTCAAATTTTTAAAAAATAAATCTGTAACCATTTTAGAATTTACTTTTTAATTAATTAATTATTCTATTAATGAAAAAAAAAAACCAAATTTTGAATTATCCATTAATTAATTAATTAAATAAATAAAAATGAAAAAACCCATCCCTGAAAATGCCCTACACGCCACACACAGTCCATGGATTGTGTGTGAACGTGTAGCTTCCTAATTTTTAGGGAAATTGGTTTTTCAATTTTTATTTAATTATTTATTCAAATTACTTTGTCAGATAAGATCTAACAACCTGATAACTAATTCAAATTAATTATATTTTTAATTAATTATCAAATATAATTAATTTTTTGAATAAATATTAATCTTTCAAATTCAAATCCAATTTGAACTTATCAGATTATTATCTCCCACTCAAATAAAGATATTTAATTAATTCTACCAATTAATTAAATCCAAAATTTTCGAAAATAAATATTTAATTTATTATAATTTCGAAAATTATAATTAATTAATTATTTAATTAAATTTCAAAATTAATTTAATTATTTAATATAATTTCGAAAATTATACAATAATTAAATATTAATTAATTTTGTTAACTACAACTAATTTGTAATTAATTAATTAATCACTATTATCATATAATTGCATATTTGGCCTGGAGAACAAATTTCTTCTTAAATATGTCTGTTGACGCGGTTCTTCGCCAACAGGTAATTAAGAAAATAAGAGAAATGGATTAGTGCTTAATAATGAACAAAACAGATAAATGATCTTAAAATGGACTGATGACACAAACACGTTTTTAGGTGGTTCAAAGGTTAATATCCTTCTACTCCACCAGCCAATATTATTGCTATATTTTTTGTATTCTTTACAGGGTATTTCGTTACACAATAGAATACAACCCTTTACAACTCCCAGGGTCTCCATATTTATAGGAGAGGGCACCTGGGAGTTGGTAAGGGGGGTCATCCCGTGACCTTCTGACCCATCATGTCACTTCTGTGACATTCATGATTAATTCCTAAAACCTGACAAATGAAGTGTGGTCTAATCAATAGGTAAGGGGGATAATGGGCCGCACGGCCCAACCCAGTCGTGGGTGCCTGAATACGCACGTTCCTGCTGCGTGTCCGAGAATTCAGGGATATATCAAACACGTGATGTCTGATATATGCACGTTTACATTGCGTGGTTGACTTTATAAGGAGTCACAGCTTCCCACTCCAGCTCGTACCTCGAGCTGGATGCCTTCTTGGCTTGCGGTCTTCATATCCCTGTCTCGGCCCTTAAATAATCTTGGTCAACCTTTGGATACCTCGAGCTAAAGAGGTAGGACCTTACAACAACAACTCCGGCCATGTGGCGTCCACGTAGCTGATATAATTATGCCACATCTCAGTTCGCTAATAGCCCGTGGAAAATCAGGGCGTACATGTGCCCCCCAAGCCTTTGCTCGTGGCACACGACACCATCTGGGGCCACAGTGGGGGCTTTTAGGCTTCTCCATGGACTCTCCATATTCCACCTATTGCGCAGGCGCCGAATACGTGGAGCATCGTGGTTGGTGATGGTACGTCTTCCGAGAACTGCATTAATTGGCCTAGCCTATCCTCAGCCATCGTTTCGCCTTTCGAGTGGAGAGCCTCGGATCCCACATCAGGGCAATCCAACGGCCCTCCTCACATGGCCCTTTACGTATATAAAAGGGGTGGCCACCTTACGCATGGGCCACCCGTTTATTTGAAATTTTTCCAAATTTCCCATCTTCTTCTCTCTTCTCATCCTCAAAAAACCCTCTTCTTCTTCCGGCTACCGTTCCCAGCATTCCAGAAGATCAGGTGCAAGGGCTCCTTTGAGGTTTTGGAACTAGTTACTCCGCCGAGGCCCCAACCCAGACGACCCCTTCATCCCCCTCACAGCAAAACACTTTGTAAGTTTTCTGACTGTGCACGCTTTAAATTTTCTTTTCACTGTAGCCTAGGTAAATAGTTACTGTAGCTGCATGCAATATTCTGCTGGTCTTTTGTGGGTATGAAGGGTGTAGGTTTTTATTTTAGGGCATCGATTGTAGAAGAAAACCATTTAGGAGCATGGTTCATAGGGTGCATTTTCTGGGGAAATTTTTTGGGTAGGATTTTTGGTATGCTTATTTAAAATATCCAGCACTTTGGGTGCAAAACCGGGTAGCTTAGGGGACACGCTTCACATGCGGTTTTGCACCTCTTGCCTAAAACTTTCCTTCCAAGGCAAACTTTTATCCTGACCCTCCTGACACACGAATTCCGAGTAATCGGGGATCTGTTGGGAGCACAGGCGCGTGTTCATAGAACCGCGTGGTCTCACTCTCCATGGGCTGAGCTTACCTCAGCCCGTGCAAAGGAAACACCTCTTCAGATCCTTTCTTATGTTTAGGTCGCCTTTTCTAAAATTACTTCTTTTGTTCGCTAGGCGACCAGATGGGACCCAAGAAGAACGCCCCAAAGAAGACCGTAGGCAGCTCGTCCTCCCAACAATCCAAAGGAAAGGAGGTGGTGATAGACTCCCCCATCCCCGTTTTCGGGCCGACCGTGGAGCGGGAGCTTGAGGTGGCGCCCGACGCCTTCTTCGAGGCTGAGAAGATCGTCTCAAAGATTACTGACCAGGGGAAAGTGAATAAGATATTCCTTTCCCACAACATCGAGTTGGGGAGGGGAGCCCTGATCGCCCGACCTCCCCTAGAAGGTGAGCAGAGCTGCGCGCCGCTCGACGAGGAATACGCGGCTTGGAGTGATGAGCACTTCAAGGCTGGGGCCTTCCTCCCGCTGGACCAGTATTTCGCCGACTTCCTCAACTACATGAAGTTGGCTCCTTTCCAACTCCCCCCCAACTCCTACCGTTTGTTGGCGGAGTTGAGATATCTGTTCTTGAAACAGGAGTGGGAGGTCCCCACTCCGGCAGATATCTTATACTTTTTCTGCCTCAAAGCCAGCCCGGAGCAGCGGGGGCGAGGCGACAGGTTCTACTACTTGACCCGATTTCCAAACACGGCTGCGGTCATCGAGCTGCCCAGCCACCCCAACGACTTCAAAGACCAGTTCTTTATGTCCACGAGGTTTCGCAACTGCGAGCTTCACTACTTCAACCGCCCCCGTAAGTACCTTTTACTCTTAGCTCGTAAGTTCAGTATTCATTAGCTCCCCTTTATCCATTTCTAACTTGGAATGATTCTGCAGCCATTTTCGCGAGGACAGACAAGTCTGTGATCCTTGGGAGTCAGTACGAGATGCTGGCGAGTCTGCCCCCCAGTGAAAAGGACTACCGCTAGCTCGTGACAGACGAGACGATGCTGGCATGCAAACTGATCTCCCTGGGCCAGACTCTGAACCTGAGGAGATCGCGGGGGCCTCCCCCAGCTCGCGAGATGAATCCCACTCCTGAGGAGGCCTAGGGAGGAGACGAGGATGAGGAGGACGAGGTGCCCCTCGTGAGGCGGAAGAGGGCGCGGGAGGTCGCCCAAGAAGCTAACATGGAGAGGGCCCAGTCCGGGGCAGCAGCCGGCCCCTCCGGCCAAGGTAACCCATATCTATTTAGGAACTTAGATAGGGCCACCACAGATCCCCGGTTAGCTAGGTTTAATCCCAACCAGCTCGTCCAGCGCCATCGTAGTGACCCAGACTTTGACGTAACCCTGCTCCATTGCGTCGACCGGCTTGTGCTGGATTACGAAAGTAGCCACCCTAGGGGTACCGTAGTCATAGACAACACCATAGCCTTTAGGTCGGCCTTATTTGAGGAGTATGGGACCAATCTTCGGTCATGGCCCTTTCTCTGGGAGGGCACCGTAGCTCCGGGTCTTAGGCAGTACGTAGAAGAGTCTAGTCCCGAGCCAGATTCGGACCCAGAATCCGTGCCAGCTCGCGAGGTCATTGTCTTAGACTCCCCGGCAGAAGCTCTGGGGCCGATGGTCGTGACCATAGATTCCTCTTCTAGCTCGGGGGGTAGGATCCCTTACGATATATGTTTTTGAATTCTGTTTTATCCTTATCTTTGTTGTTCTTGCATAAATGGTAACTTGTATACTAATGTTGTCTTTGTTTTTCCAGAGGAAATGTCTCAGCCCGGGAACAAAGATTTGCGAGCTAGATTCACCGGGGGGAACTCCTCCGCTAGGGCTTCCAGGCCCATGGTGAAGAAGCTCCGGGTGGCAAAGAAGGTCGCCGGGACAACATCCAACTCCCTTGCAAAGGGGAAATACCAGAGCCCGGCTGCCCAGGCCAAGGTACCTCCGCCTCCTACAGCAATGGAGAAGATGCCCCCACCCCCTCCACGAGCTCCCGCCTTCGTTCGGGACATGGAGATGGAGCCCGGGACTTTGGCGGCCGCAGCCACCGAGGTGCACATTCTGGTGGACCCCCAGGCCTTGGAGAAAATTCCTGACGTCTTTCGAGGGACGGTGTACGAGACGGCAACCTACACCGTCGACCACTACTACGGCGCTACCGAAAGGGACCTGCGGGCGATCGAAACAAGGAGCCTGGAGAGCGTGATGGAGTCTTCACTGGGAATGGCTCTAACGGTAAACTAGCTATGCCCCTTTTATACTCTTTGGTTACCATGCTTTGCCTTGTCTCTTTTTTTTTTTTAAGGCAGTTGCCTCTTTGTTTTGTAGGGCGCTCTGACTCTTCACCGGAGCATATCCAGGTCCAAGGCTCGGCTCAAGGACATGAGGGGCGAGCACCAGGCGGTTTTGGCCGCCCATCAGACTACCTTGGTCGCCCTTCAGACGGCCCAAAAGCAAGAAAAGGAGGCCAAGGATGCCTTGGCGGCAGCGCGGGCTGAGCTGGATGCAGCCCGCCCTAAGCTTCAAGAGGTCGAGGCTACCAAAACTGCCCTAGCTGCCGCAATGGCCGAGCTGGACTCTGCGAAGATTGGAGCCGAGGAGGCTAAGGCCGCCCTGGCCACGGAGAAGGCAGCTTCCAGCTCCGCCATGGAGGACATGCTTTACCACTGTTGGGTCTTCAACCCGGACGGCGACTTCTCCTTTTTAGGAGCAGATTGGGAGGTCTTCCGGGAAGGGTTCAAAGCTCGCCTCCAGCAAGAGGCGCCTTCTGAGACTGGGGAGGCCTCCACAGTGGCTGAGCAGGAGGGCGAAACAGCGACCTCAACGGAGCAGCCCGATGGAGCCTAGGGCTTTTCTTTTTTCTTTTTACATATATATATTTTTTGTAACTTTGTATGAGGTTTTTTCACCTCGAGACAATTGGTTTTATCAATTTTTGATTTTATGCACCTTAGTTTGTTTTTCTTTTTGGCAGTGCTATGATTGATACTCTTATATTTTTATGAGAAAAACATGTTAACCAATCTTGATCCAACTCTTAAGACAAGTCCTGGTTGAATCCCGGACCTTGCATTAGAAACTTAGGTCGCGTTAACTTCTTATTGATATCTCGTTCTTTTTACGAAAAACAACGATCAATCAATTTGAATTAACTCCTAAGTTTTAGGACCTGGTTATGTCCAGGACGTTAGTTTGAAAACTTAGTTCGCGTTAATTCTTTGACTAATATCTTGTGCTTTTTAAGAAAAACACTGATCAATCAATTTGAACCAACTTCTAAGTCTTAGGACCTGGTTATATCCAGGGCGTTAGTTTGAAAACTTAGTTCGCGTTAATTCTTTGACTAATATCTTGTGCTTTTTAAGAAAAACACTAATCAATCAATTTGAACCAACTTCTAAGTTTTAGGACGACCTGGTTATATCCAGGATAGGACTTAGTTTGTGTTAATCCTTTATGAATATGTCGTGTTTTTTAAGAAAAACATTGACCAATCGATTTGAATTAATTTATAAGTCTTTAAGGCAGCCTGGTTATATTATCCAGGTACCATATGCCCCCCCAAGTAATTAGGAAAGGGTCTTTCGTGGTTACTTGAGATTACATTCGCAAATATACACAATAATGAAAGAAGATTTAATTCTCATTGCTTAATACATAAGAAATGGCCTTTCTAAGTAAGCCTTACAAGGGTGTCACTGATAATACTTCTTTAAGTGGATGGCGTTCCAAGCTCGTGGGACCGCTTCTCCATTAAGCCGGGCTAACTTGTAGGTTCCTTCCTTTATGAACTCGACTATTTGATAAGGCCCTTCCCAGTTCGGTCCCAATACTCCATCTTTGGGATCCTTGCCGGCTAAGAAGATTCTCCTAAGGACCAGGTCGCCAATGCTAAAAGCGCATTTTCGGACTTTTGAGTTGAAATAACGCGCAATTTTTTGCTGGTAATGTGCGAGCTGGAGTTGTGATTCTTCTCGCCTTTCGTTAATCAGGTCGAGGGATGAGCAAAGTAGCTCATGATTGCGACCCTGGTCATATGCCTGGACTCTATGCGAATATACCTTTAACTCAACAGGAAGGACTGCCTCACTCCCAAAAGCCAGGGAGAAAGGAGTATGTCCCGTAGGAGTCTGATGCGAGGTCCGGTATGCCCACAGAACCTGGGGGAGCTATTCTGGCCAGACCCCCTTGGCTTTGTCCAGCCTCTTCTTAAGGCTCGCCTTTAGCGTTTTATTGACAGCCTCGACCTGGCTGTTTGCCTAAGGATAGGCCACGTGGCGTCCACCAATTGGTCGATCCTTGGTAAGGGAAAACAATCTTTGGGGTAGGCTTTATTCAGGTCGGAGAAGTCGATGCAGGTCTGCCATTTCCCGTTGGGCTTCGGGACCAGAACGGGGTTGGCGACCCAAACCAGAAACTTGGCTTCGCGGATAAAGCAGCATTTCTTGAGCCGGGCTACTTCTTCTTCTAAGGCCTCAGCCCGAGTTGTTCCCAGGCGCCTCTTTTTCTGGGACTTTGCAGGAATGCTCTTATCCAAATGAAGGGTGTGGATGATGACATTTGGACTGATTCCCACCATGTCCTCGTGTGACCATGCAAACATATCTAGGTTATCCTGCAGAAATTTGATCAGCTCCGCCTTCCTCTTGCCACAGAGGTTTTTCCTGAGCTTAACCATCCGTGAAGGATTTTGTGGATCGATATTTACTTCCTCGAGCTCTTCAATAGCTTGGAGCTCGGACTTTTCCTCGCCTATTCGGGGGTCAATATCCTCACTTAGGACGATACTTTCCCCCTCGGTGCTCTAAGGTTTTTCAATCTTAGGATTAGGCAAAGGTTCTTGAGATTCCTCTTCTCCACCTTGGATGGCCATCGTCAGCTGCCCGGGTTTCGATTTTCCCTTCATGGAAATGCTGTAGCATTCCCTGGCAGCAAGTTGATCGCCACAGACCGTGCATATTCTCATAGAAGAAGGGAATTTCAGCATGAGGTGGTGAACGGAGGTGACAGCTTCAAAAGCTATAAGTGTAGATCGGCCCAAAATGGCATTGTACGCAGCGGGGCAGTCGATGACCACGAACTCGAGGAGTTTTGAGACTATCCGAGGTCCCTCTCCTAAGGTGATCACCAGCTTGATCGTCCCTATAGCCGCTGATCCTTCTCCCGAGAAACCATACAACATCATGGAGGTCGTCTTCAGCACGGCGACAGCCAAACCCATCTTCTCCAGCGTGGACCGGAATAGAAGGTTTACCGAGCTCCCATTATCGATCAGCGCTCTCCTAACCCTACGATTAGCGAGCTGCACTGCTACGACCAGAGGGTCGTTATGAGGGAACTGAACGTGGCTAGCATCTTCTTCAGTAAAAATGATTGGTTGCCTTTCCAATCGCTGCTGTTTTGGCAGATGCTGCTCGGGGACGAACTCTACTCCATTACGAGCCTTGAGTTCGTTGACGTACCTCTTTTGGGCACCCCTGCTCGTGCCAGCCAAATGCGGACCTCCCGAGATTGTGGATATCTCTCCTCCCATCACTGGAGGAGGAACGTCTTGATCTACCCGAGACCCGGGTTGACTGTCCGGGACTTTCGGGGCAGGTCGGCTTGTTGGAACCTTGTTCCGCGCATACTGAGCCAAGGGGCCCGCTCTGATGAGAGTCTCGATCTCATCTTTCAGGTGTCTACAATCATCAGTATTTTGGCCAACGTCATTGTGGAAACGGCAAAACTTGGAGGTGTCTCTCTTCCCCTTCCGGTGCTTTAACGGCTCTGGCTTCTTCCACGGGAGGCGAGCAGAGTTTGCTAGGTAGATGTTCTCCCTAGAGTGGGTGAGCTCCATATAAGTCGCGTAGACCGGCTTAAATTTTTCTATGGACTTATTCTTCTTTGGGCCGTGTTGGTTGCCCTCACCGCTCCCCTTTCTCTTGCCTCCACCGAACTGGTTATTCTATGTAACATTCTGGGTCGCTGTCACGACCTCCGTTCCCACTCCAGCAGGCTGCTCAGGGACCTGGCTGGTTCCTGCAGCTAAGGCTTGGGCCTCCTCCAAGTTGATCCACCCTTGGGCCCTATTTAGGAATTCGTTTACTGAGCTGACTCCCTTCCTTTGTATTTCGTTCCAGAGTCCCCCTCCGACGAGGATTCTAGTCCTTAAAGCCATGAGCTTGGAGCTGTCATCTGCATCTCTGGCCCAAGCAGCGACTTTCGCGAACCTGCTCAGGTAAGCCTTCAAAGGCTCGTCGGTTTGTTGCCTCACATTAGCCAGGGAGTCGGCCTTGACGCGAGCAGCCTGAGAGGCTCGGAATGCTCTTTTGAAGTTAGCAGAGAAAGTTTTCCAGGAGCTGATTGACTGCTTATTGTTTTGCTCAAGGGTCTTGTCCTGATCACCTTGGTTATTCCGGGGCTGTTCAACAGCTCCGAATCCATTGTATACGTTTGGTGGGTTATTGCCCATCCTCTCTTGAGATAGGTTATTTGGGACATTCCCGCCGTTACGTACCTCGGATAGGTCTCCCTCTGAGCGAGCATGGCTGCCACCTCCTACTGGGTCTCCCCTATGAGAGTTAAGGCGATTTCGTAGGTCGCCCCTCGGGGTGGCTTGAGGACTTTGCGCCGAGCTTAGGCGCTGGCGCAGGTCTCTGCCAGAAAGGTCACTCCGGCGACTTCCGGTCCAGTAGCTCCCGTTAGAGAAGCTTGGAGCCTGCCTCTGGGGGTGAGGATCCAGGCTTCCTCTGGGCGCCCTGCTACAATGGGAAGGTCCTGCGGATGGCGGGTTTCTCCTGCTACTTCCATAAGCTAGAATATCTCGGATAGGCCGAGGAGGAGACATATCTTATTGGTGAAGGAGGATGTTTGACCGGGGATGCAATCCTGGTTCCGTCAGGGCGGATCAGGTTAGGTGGGGCCCTTTCAGCCCTGCCAACTTGCGGGCCTTGCGCTTGGCGATCTGGACGAGGCACGGGATGGCTGGTCGGGACGGGCTGTTGCTATGAGCCCTCCCCGGATCTCCTTCTAGAATTCCCTCGAGCCCTCCTGAGCGCGCTCGAGGCTGGCTGTGAGCTGGGAGTTGAAGTTCGGACCAAGCGGCTATACTGTTGTTCAGCCCTGGGTATTTCTTCGAAGTTTGCCTCTCGGCGGTGCGATGAGGGAGTAGAGTTGGACGTCGGAGGTCTAACCGAGTGGCTAGGCCTGGACCGATTACCCCGGCGGGACTTACGAGTCTCGCCTTGCCTCTTTCCGACGTTAGCGTCGGTTGTAAGAGGGGGTAGTCGGGCCAACACCTTCTTAATTTGTTGATTAGCTTTCGCCAGTTGACTCCTCAGCTGAGCGTTCTCCATCTCTACCACCGTGTAAAAGTCCGGATTTGGATTAGGTGGCCAGGGTGCCGAACTTCCAGTGTCATTCTGGCCTATTGGCTGCTTGCCCGGCCATTGCTGAACTTCAAGGTTTTGCTCACCGGATATGGCGGCATGATGAGCCTCCTGCCCATCATGTTGTTTCGCCTCGTTACCATGTCTTGATCGAGTGGTCACCATAGTTGGATGTTTGCGATAGCACCAATCTAACTAGCTCTCAATGAAAACACCAAACTGTTGACGCGGTTCTTCGCCAACAGGTAATTAAGAAAATAAGAGAAAGGGATTAGTGCTTAATAATGAACCGAAACAGATGAATGATCTTAAAATGGACTGATGACACAAACACATTTTTAGGTGGTTCAAAGGTTAAAATCCTTCTACTCCACCAGCCAATATTATTGCTATAATTCTGGTATTCTTTACAGGGTATTTCGTTACACAATAGAATACAACCCTTTACAACTCCCAGGGTCTCCATATTTATAGGAGAGGGCACTTGGGAGTTGGTAAGGGGGGTCATTCCGTGACCTTCTGACCCATCATGTCACTTCTGTGACATTCATGATTAATTTCTAAAACCTGACAAATGAAGTGTGGTCTAATCAATAGGTAAGGGGGGATAATGGGCCGCACGGCCCAACCCAGTCGTGGGTGCCTGAATACGCACGTTCCTGCTGCGTGTCCGAGAATTCAGGGATATATCAAACACGTGATGTCTGATATATGCACGTTTACATTGCGTGGTTGACTTTATAAGGAATCACGGCTTCCCACTCCAGCTCGTACCTCGAGCTGGATGCCTTGGCTTGCGGTCTTCATATCCTTGTCTCGGCCCTTAAATAATCTTGGTCAACCTTTGGATACCTCGAGCTAAAGAGGTAGGACCTTACAACAGCAGCTCCGACCACGTGGCGTCCACGTGGCTGATATAATTATGCCACATCTCAGTTCGCTAATAGCCCGTGGAAAATCAGGGCGTACAATGTCTTTAAACTATTTTCCCTTCATATCAACTCTTACCTTGAACAGTGTTGATAGAGCCGCTATGGGGACCTATGGACCTATAATTCTAAGCTCCAATAAATTTGAGATTATTAATTAAACTCTTTAATTAAATAATCTTAATTTATTAATCTCATGATTATTCCACTATAAATATGAGACAGCACTCTTGTAATTATAGACATTTCATTTACTGAGTACTTTATAATCATAAAGCGTCCATTGATATAATCATTGCATACAATTTGACCCTCTAATAATGGTTCATAATTAATTGGGAATAAAATTATCGTTTTACCCTTTTAATTATCTCTTGTTTCCTTAAGTACCATTGACTCTACTAGTGAAGGTTAATTCATAACTAAATTATGAATTTGAGCTCAATAACCTTTCAGTCCCAAAAGTCAACCCTTAAGAGAACCATTATTCAATCTCTTACGAGAAGGCATAGATTCCATATCTGTATACTATGTCCCCAGCCATCTATATTAATGAGTTCCCAAAACAAAAGATTCTAGCCTGATCATTCTGACAGACCCTAACAAGTGAATCAAAGAGCTCATATAACATAAACAGGAGTTCATAGTAACTTCAGGATTAAGATCTATTTGTATATGATCACCAGTTGATATATTTAATTAATACTTCGAAACGGTATTTAACTAAGTATTAATAAACATATCTGGTCCAGTTTTATATATTCTCTAATATATAAAGCACCTCCACTAAAGTGTCCTACCACACTAGTGATCCGGATCTAGATCACATGTATTCATAATACTAGTGGATCGTACTTGCAGTAATTAATCTAAAGATTCCATAACTTTATTTTACTGCGAATTATTCAAGTTCATTTATCTCAAACACAATCCTCTCGTACCAATACGTGTTCGAGATCACATATATGAACTCAGGAATTTTCCTGATATTTACTTAATATTATCACAGAATAATATAGTCCATAAAATATATGCATAACAAATTCAATTTATTTATTTATTTCATAAAAACAATGTCTACTACATATGCTTTCAGGGCACATTTCCAACGCATAACACCCAGACTGAAACACTAGTTTGTCGCATGTCTTCGAATAAGATCTTGTTTGAACTGGCTCAATGGGCTTTGATTAAATGTATGTTTCATATTTCAATCGTTTGTATTGGGCTCGCATCAAAGAAGCCAATGGTATTTACACCCTTATTGGGCCGGAATATCCCAGCCCAAGTCCAGTGCACTCATATGCCTATAAATACGAATAGTGGTGCACTGGGGAGGGGATCCGAGATTTTGATTATAAGCAGTTACTTTGCTCAAACTTGTAGAAAAATCCATTGTCAAGAGTTCTTTAAGCTCTAATACAACTATCTCGTGGACTAAGGCTCATTAACGCCCCAACCACGTAAAAAACCTTATTTACTTGCGTTAAATCCTTTCTTTTACGCTCTCTAATCTTTCATAATTCTGGTTTCCGAAAAACTCGGTAAACAGTAGCAATAAAATATAAATAAAAATTATTACTTTTTGTATATTTTAATAAAATATCAAATGAACATTAATGAAAGATTAGTTTTTGCATCAAATTTTAAAATTATGCATTGGAGCATAGTACTAAAAGTTGTGCCAAATATATCACATTTGGTTTTTTGTGCTAAATATAGCATAATATTTACATCTCTCATTGGTGATGGTCTAAGAAATTGAGTCATAATGGGGTGGGATAGACCTTATTCACAGTGTGATCTAGACAAAACTCTTTTGTTTGTAATTATTTGTTTCCACAGTGAAAACAGTGGATCTAGACTTGACATTATAGCTAAATCTTTCATTAACTTTTATTTTGATTATTTTTCTAGCACAAGTCACTTCTAGAAGTTTGTGCACCTCTGATTATTGACAATTTTACACGTTAACAATCATCGAAATCTCTAACTTAAGTCGAACTCGTTTGATGGAGAACTTGATGCCATCAATCTTACTTTAAGTTTTTTTTTTACTTCAACATTTCGACCAACGATCTCTACGGTGAGTAGTGGTGTACATCGGTCGATTTAGTCAGATTATAACATATTTTAGTCAACCCAATGTAAAAATTGGATTGCGAAAATCAAACTCTAACCCATCAAATTAAGGGAAAAAAATTTAACCCATCTGTTATCTCTAAAATTTCAGTTCGATGATGTGGCAATCAGAAGTGACAAGTGGCAATGCATGGTCAGTAAAATGCACATTAATAGTCAATAAATGTGTTGGCTCTTTGGAGTTGAGATAAAGTGATATGACCGATCTGATAAAATTTCAGTCCGACCGGTGAAGATTTTTGACTGACTAGTGAAGTGTCATGTTAGACCAGAGAAGTGTCATGACCGACCAGTCAAGTGCTTGTCCGACCAGTCAGGTGTTTGTTCGACCAGTCAGGTGCTTGTCCGACCAGTCAGGTGCTTGTCTAACCAGTCAGGTGTTTGTCCGACCAGTCAGGTGTTTATCCGACCAGTCAAGTTTTTGGCCGACCAGACAGGTGTTTGGCCGACCAGTCACTTGTACCAGTGAGGGTTTGGCCGACCAGTGAAGTGTTTTGGCTCTCCATTTTTCCTTCTGGGTGTGATGTGGACCGACTAAACAGATCATTGCTATGCAAGAGATCCCAGTAACGGCTTCAGCTAGAATCAGTCATACCTGCGTGGGAATCTCTCATATTATCCCAAAGAATCGCATATTGTTGTATTTTAAATATTATTATTAATTAAATATTGTGAGAATAATAGAAATGACCTAGTCAAAGGGAATATCTGATGTACGATCCATGAGCCTATAAATAAATGGCTCATGGTATCATTTTAGGGGTCTGATCATTTTAGACTGAGAAAACTCTCTCGTTTTGAGATTTTGGGGACTGTTACTTGGGGCATTCTTGGGGCATTTTCTGAGAGGTTAGAGAGATAAAGCTTGTATTCTCTAGAGAGGGAAACTCTATATTTTTCTACTTGCACTTAAGAAACTCAGTTGGCTCAAGTTCATCTGATCTTAAGTGTAGGCTAAATATATCACAACTCTAAGTGGATTAGGCTATTACCAACAAATTGGGCCTGAACCACTATAAAATTATCTGTGTCGTATTTTTCTCTTGAAGGTTCATTGTAGTTTTGACGTCTACTCATCGTTAGCCAAAATCGTGGTCAACACCATCCAATATTTTAGGCGGTTTAGTCGGGTTAATTCACTCAAACCAATCTTAAGTTTTTTTTAAAAAAAATGTTCAAATAATTAGATTTAATAAACTAAAAGTATAGTACACATCTTCCAAACTTAGACACATTATTCTAAATTCATATTTTAAAACATTGTTTTGTCTAAAAACTAGTGTGAAGATGTGGCGTGGATTCTAGACACATGGCAATCAAAGAACAACATAAACTTTGAAAAGCTAGTCAACCCCGACTAGAAGACAGAGATTCATAGAAAGCTTCATCACACAACTAGTTAAGACTTAGTTAAAGCTTCATTCATAAAAATATTACTAGTCTACTCGATGGAATGACCGACCAGCACTAGTTGTGTGCTACGGAAAAGACGCATAAATTGATTCGTTCAAATAGATATTTATCATTTGAAGTGTATTATGTTAAGTTTTTATGCCCTAATTAAAACTCAATTTCTTTGTAATCTCATTTTATTATCAATAAAATAATATAAATTAATTTTTGACTTGGTCAATCACTTTGCTCACATGCTTTATTTTCATGATTATTTGTTTAATATAAACTTCTATTAAATCTCGAGCATATAGCTAATCGTATCTATAGTGACGTAATCACAGTAGAATATAAATATGATTATATGTTCAAACATAAGTTACTCCTAAGATTAGTCAGTGCACATGATTTACACTGACTTGCCAATCTACGATATGGTCTACTTACACATCGCAGTATTATATTCTTTCCAGAACATTAGCAAAGTAGATAAGATTGGATGTATTTGCTACATTGGACTGGACTGATATTGACAGTAGATAGGATAAGTAAAGATACTGTTATTATCTATTCTAGTCATATTATATAGTTGACCATAGGTCAATTCAATCTTAATTCTAAGTGGTTAGTATTCAAACTGGTTGTATTATTTGAGTTCTTTGACTTGTTCGTTACTAGCTTACCCTACAAACTAGCACATACTTACATCTTGGGAACTCAGTAGTATAATTGAGTGGGAGTGTTAATCATAGATATGAACTTCTATAACTTCTGATGAAGAAGTGAAACTATGGTTTCCTTTTAGTTTGGTTCAAGGTGCTAAATGATAGAGATCTCGTTTCAATAATTAATATTAGTTTACTAAAATATCATTTACAAAGAACCAAGTGTTTTAAGGATAAAATACAACGAGGGATAAAATGGTATTTTAGTCTCGTCTCATTGTACACCGTCTATAGAGGATTGAGTGATAATTATGGTTGAAACACTGGATAATTAATAACGTATCTATATTTGTTATAGAGCGTTCTATGAATTCAATAGTGCAATTCTGAGTCTTTAGTGGAGTCACGAGAAATTAATAAGTTAGTAAATTTATTTGTTAAATTTATGATAACTTATTGGAGTTTGATTTCATAGGCCCATGATCCTTAATGTACATTGGATAAAATCATCTAGATAGTCTCAATTAATTTATTTAATTATCAATTAAAATTATCAAAATTGACCAGATCAATTTTTGATAGTTTCATAGAGTTATGTAATTTAGAGAATAAAAGATAAATTATGACAGGTTTATTAATTAAGATAAATTAGTATCTAAATTAATAAATAAGTTTAAATCAAGGTTCAAATTATAAATAATTAATTTGATAAATAATTTAATTAATTAATCAATAGAAAATAATACAGACCTTGATTTTAACTCCAACAGGCTTATAATTAAAAAGGAAATTTCACGAGCCTATGGCCCATGATAATTTCGACCTGGAGCTAATTATTGGCTATTATTTTATTGATTTTTTAATTAAATAAATGACCTAATTGAGCCTATAAAAGGAATACTAAGTGAGAGTTGAATACATATGTTTGAGATTACAGAAACAAGTTTTTGAGAAGATCAGAAGATCTAGTCTTGATGCTCTAGGTTTTAGATTCTTTCTACAATATAAGTCATTTTCTAAGCCTCAATATTATTTTCTATTATTCTCCTTGTATCTATCTCATGTGTTGAGAATTTCTCACTCTAGTCTAGGTGATTCTAAGGATACTTTGGAAGGTTGTGAAGAAAATTGAAGAACGGTTCAGTTTATTGGTGATACCTTGGGACAGAAAGGATACAAGAGTTAGAGAAATTGAAGGAATGACTCAATCATTCCGCTGCACAATAATGTAAGTGTTCTTTTCACTATCTTTGTATGAATTCAATTTTAGAAACATGTTCTCGGTTTTCTTATGTTAATTTGTTTAATATAAGACTTACATGAAAATAAACAAGATCCTGAATAAGTTTTCCCAACAACTGGCCTCAGAGCCTTTGGTAATCTTTATTTTCATGCATGAACATGGTAAAAAATTGAATTATTTGATGTGTTGAATAATTTGATGGATTTCATATTTTTTATGAAGCATATTGATTCTTATGTGATTATTAGCAAATTTGGGTTATTTTATTGTTTTTTTATGCATTTAATTTTTATAAATGCTTTATTTCATATAAACACATGGTAAAAATTATTTAGAAAACATTTTTGGATTGAAAAATTACACAAAATTTAGTAAAAAAAAATTCGGGCTTTGGCTGCGGCCACTTTTTCACAGGCCGCAGCCTGCGATGAATTTTTTTCTTAAAATTTGAATTTTGAATGTATTTTTTAATGGGTTAATACAAAAATATCAGATCTTTTTTATTATTTAAAAATATCTTTTTTGAAATATGATATTTTTGTTGTTTGATCTTTTAAAAAATAGATATTTTCTACAATGATTCAAATTCAAATTTTAAAATAAGTTATCTAATTAATTTTAAATATTTTTATATATTAAAATATTAGAATTAAGTTTTCACATATTAAAGATATTTTTTAATACTTAATATTTTTTTTTGAAATCTTATACTGTAAGATATTAATATCTGATTATTCTATGGATTTTAATATTTAAATTATTTGAAATTTGAAAATTTGTTGACTAGATATTTTTATAGATATTTGAATTTGTTTAACTGTTGAAGATGTTATTTCAACAATAACAGATGATACTTGTTTTAAAAATTTATAACTGGTTAAATTTTTAAAAATATCACATTTTTCAAACCAATTAATAAAATATTTTTTAATAAATAGGATTTAAATTAACTTTAGTTAATTGTTGATAAATCCTATTTAAATTAAATTATTATTTTTCAAAATGACCTAAACTAAGTTGATTGTTGATAAATTTCATTTAAATTGACTTATTTATTTTTTGCAAAATTTAATTAATTAGAATTTTGGATAAATTATAGGAAATTAATTGTGGTATTTTTGCAAATGAAATAAATTGTGGTATTTTCACATAAATTCATAGACTTGCTCATTTAGTAACATGATTAGGTTCATCCAATTATAACATGTATGTTTGCACTATATGTGGTATTTTTACAATTAGGCTTAGATGCATATAGTGACTCATATGATTGCTTAATAATTGGATTTTGCCAAATAAAATATTCATAAAATGATAGATTTTATTTGGGCCTATTAAAAAAATGTGAAGTTTAAATTCCTCTCTTGTGGGTGATTCCACTTGTGAAAGCTCATTTGTTTTACATGACTATAGTGAGTCTAATCAATTAATAAAACGAAAGTTTAAATTCTTATCTTTTGGACCTTGTATGGAAGTAAGGGGGTCTTAGTAGTGGGAACGACATACTAGACCCAGTCCTCCTCCATGCAAGCCCAATTGTTAAGACCCATTTGCCTAAGTTGGACTTAATTGTATAGGTTCATTATATTAGTTAAACCTTAATATTTATTAGCAACAAATTAATTCTAAATTAATTGAATTTGTTTCAATGTGACACTTTAGAATTAATAGGAAAATATAGGACTTTGGTTTTAAAAATTCTAATCTTACAATTTTTTGGAGAACCATAGTCAATCATTTTCGAAAATTAATAATAAAAATACTATTGTTATAATGAGCTTATCTTAAGAATTATATTCGATCTCCACTGTTGGTTTAATAAAGTCAATAACTTAATGGGGCCTCAAGACGCTTTGATTCGTCCCTTACAAAAGGTGTTCATTAGTTATTTTGACAATGTTAAATTTCGAAAGATAGATAATTATAGGTCAAATTCTACTAGACTCACCCCTACGATGACTACTAGAACTAAATCTATTGATTATCGAAACCGTGGGTCTAGCTCATAAAATAAGAGATTTTGTTTTCTTAATTTGATCGAATAATAGGTTGTTAATAATAGTGTCCATTATTAAATGAGTTTACAACTCTATTTAACTAGTGGTATTTTTTGACTCTCGCCAATCGGGACAACGATATCATAGAATAGTTAAAAACCTGAAGAAATAGAGATATGATATATTTTGGTATTTTTTCTCATATCTTACATAATTTTGGTATATGTTGTGCTATTTCTTGAAATTTGTGTGAATAGAAGTTTTACTGAGCAAAAGTGATTGATTTCTATTTTATTGATAATAAGTAGTTTTAGGTATGGTTGTGTCTACTCCCATCCTTTCTCAACTTTCGATGGAGAAACTCACTGGAGAAAACTTCCTTAAGTGAAGCAGAATATCAACATAGTGTTGATTGGTGACAACGTCGAGTTCGTCATGACTGAGGAATCTCTAGAAATTCCAGGTGAAGGAGCTCCCAAGTCTATAAGAGATAAATATGAGCGTTGGCAAGCGGCTAATAACAAGGCACGACACTACATGTTGACTAGTATGGTCGACACTCTCAAGAAAAAGATGGAGACTGTCGAGATGGCCTACAAAATCATGGATCAGCTCCAAGACATGTTCGGTGCAAATTCTGTGCAGACTCATTTAGAGGCCACCAAGAAATATGCCAATGCTTGGATGGAACAATCTCCGCATGTTCGTGATCAACTCAACTATGGTCTGACGCAGCTTATGAACGAGCTTCAGACTTTCGAGTCTATCGTGGGTGGACCTAGTAAGGGAGGAGAAAATAAGACTACTGTTGTAATGCCCCAAAATCTCTAATGAGGTTTAATGGTTTGATTAGAAGGCGGGGAGGGCCATAATTGATTTATTATGTCATTAAATGATTATATGCATGATTATGTTAATTATATTATTATATGACGATAAATGCATGCATGTGGGTCCACTTTTTATTATAAGGGCATTTTGGTAATTTGGCCCGTTGGGGGGGGGGCATATTTGTATATTTTCATGCATGTTGGTGAATTATGGATGATGCCACATTATTATATGGATATGTTCGAGCTATTCAGCATGAGACGATCTTTGAATGCAAGTTAGCGGTTTGGTCATAACGGGGTTAATTTCGGGGCTCGGTGTAATTTAATGATTAGTACATTACCGGGAATTAAAGGGTAATGAGATATGATTTATTAGCATTTGAGAATATTGAGAATAATGGGAATTGGAGGACGTTAATTATAATTAACGAGATAGGCGGGAAAGGACAATTTTTCCCTTGGGGGCTGTTAAGGAAATAAATATGACCTAGGGGCATTTTGGTCATTGGACCTTAGGATATATTTGAATTAGGATGGTTGTAGAAGAAATTAGAAAGCCAAAACAGAGACTCTCCTTCCACTCCCACGATCATCTCCTCTTCTTTTTCTTCTAGGTTGAAATTTTGAAGCTGAGATTGATGATTCAAGCTAGGAGATTAAGGCTTGAGGTTCTAGGCTTTTGTTCAGCCATTGAAGGGGATTCAATCTTGAGTTTGAGGTAAGAATTAAGCCATGGTTTTGCTGGTTTTTGCTCTGTTTTAAGTCATATTTTGAGTTTAAAGTTCTGAGTATAGAAATGGTTATTTGAGGTGATTTTAATTGGTTTAAAGCTTGAGTTTTGTGGTTAAACTAGTAAATATGATGTGTTGATGGTTGGTTTTAATTTTGGTTTGGTTTAATGGAGTTTGATTGAGGTTCTTGGCTAGTTTTAATGGAGAAAATGGCAAGGGGGCTCTGTTCGTGGGGTCAAGTTGCGACTTGGCCAGGCAAGTCGTGACTCGCCCTAGTGCCTAGGCTGAGCATGCTCTCTGACTTGGGGCGCGCCGCGACTTGCTAGGCCAAGTTGCGACTTACCCCTCCCTTTTGTGCCAGGGAGGAGTTTTCAAGGGCTTAAGCTTGGGGGTTCAATTCCTAAGGCTCGGGATTGAATCTACTAACCGTTTTAGTATTCGAGGTCCCGTGAGCGAGGTTTTAGACCACAAACCTTTTATTGAGTTATTTTATTAATGGAATTCCATATTTGGTTATGACTAGCTGACCGCTAAGAGACCAAAGGATTGATCGTTCTCAAGGGTCGTTCTTTTATTATTTCATGCTCGAACCAGAGGTAAGAAAATGGCACCTAGTATGTGACATGCATGGTTATTAATGAAGCATGTTGAGTGCTCTATATGTGGACATTGATTACATATTAAATGCTTAGCAATCTTGCTTATCTGTGAATGGCACTAACTTATTAGTCAGAATCGGCAATGGTGTCAGTATTGACTGTGAAGCTGTGACTCATTAGTCAAGTCCGACAATAGTACTGAGCACTGGTCGTATGGTATTGGCTTATGAGTTAAGAACGGTATTAGCATGTTTAACGCAAGCCAAAAATATTAGATCTAATTGACATAAGAATTATCGTCATAAGCATGAAATGCTTGACCGACCTTAAGTTTGATGAAAACAAAAGTGCTTGTCTAGTCTAAAGGCTAGTTACTTAGAGTCGGGGCCAAAAGGCCCAGGTGACTACATTGTCACACGGCTATGGGTGCGGAGCCTAAGTTCGTGACTCACTCATCAATCACTTATTTGATTCAAGTTTGTGACTCCATAGTCACTCATCTTGTTTAAGTTCTTGACTTACTCATTAGTCCCCATCTGATTAGGGCTACACGCTTCAGCATGATTATTAGAATCTCGATACCATCTGATTAGGGCTACACGCCCCAACATGATTATTAGAATCTTGATATTATCTAACTAAGGCTGCAAGCCCAATATGATTATCATAATCATCATTTGATATTGTATACATGCAGTAATGAGTTTTCTTGCTCAGCATTGGCTCACGGGTGCTATGTGGTGGTAGGTAAAGGGAAAGAAAAGCTCACCTAGTCTTGAGTGGAGAGCTTAGGTGGTGATGTGTACATATGCGGCCGCTTGACCACCACGACCAAGGTGTTTCTCAGAGGAACTAGGGGTTAACCCTATTTTTGCCGCTTAGGTCGACGGGTTGTAATTTTTACACTGTAATGACCATTTTGGATTGTAAATAACTTGTAAATGCTTTTATGGGCCCATGTACAGTTTAATGTTTTAGATAAAATATATTCATTCCTTTTAATAAAATTTTCACCCTGGCCTATTAATAACACCTAGATGCACGTTTATAACCTAATGACTTGTTTAGTGAGTTAAGCACTGTTTAAAGTTCACAGTAAGGGTCTTGGAGAAAGCAGGGCGTTACAACTGCTGCTGATCCAGCTAAGGCTGAAGCTAACCAAGCTTTGTCTTCAAAAGCTGGAAACAAGAGGAAAGATGGACAAAAAAACCACCCTAAGCCTGCAAAGACGAGCGCACAACCTAGTGCACAGACGCCTAATGGGAAGAAAAAGAAAAACAAGAAAGGTAAAGGTAAGTGTTTTCACTGTAAAGAGAAAGGACATTTGAAACAAGATTGCCCCAAGTTTCTAGCAGTGAAAAACAAAGGTAATGATTATAGTTCATTTATCTTAGAAACATGTGTTTTAGAGAATGATAAATCTGTTTGGATTATTGATTCTGGATCTACTAACCATGTTTGTAACTCTTTACAACTTCTTGAATCGTGGGAGGAAGTGGATGAAGGCGACTTAAATCTTAGAGTTGGGAACAGAGCGTTCGTTGCGGTCCAAGCTAGAGGAAAAGCTCGCTTGAAGTTCAGAAATAAATATTTAATTTTGAAAGATGTATTTTTTATTCCGGATTTTAGTAGAAATTTAATTTCAGTTTCCATGTTGCAATTAGAACAATTTGTTGTGACTTTCACAAGTTTTAATATATCTATTTCTTTCAATGGATCACAATTGTGTATTGCATGTTTGGAAAATAGATTTTATATTCTGCGACCTAACGAACCCCCTGCTCTTAACAATGATTTATTCAAAGTAGCTAAACCTAGGACCAATAAACGTCAAAAGACCTATAACGATAACATGATGTATTTATGGCATTTGAGACTAGGGCACATTGACTATGATAGAATTCAAAGACTTACAAATGACGGGCCTTTGAGGGAACTCACCTTAGGTGAATTACCTGTCTATGAATCTTATCTAGAAGGAAAACTGACCAAGCGTCCATTCTCTGCAAAGTTTATAGAGCCAAGGAACCAATCAGACTTGTTCATTCAGATGTTTGTGGACCTTTGAATGTACAAGCCAGTGGTGGTTTTGAGTATTTCATCACTTTCATTGATGATTACTCTAGATACTCATGTATTTACCTAATGCATAGGAAATCATAAACATTTTCAAAGTTTCAGGAATTCCTAGCGATGGCTCAGAACCAATTAGGTAAAATGTTAAAGATCTTGCGTTCTGATAGGGGTGGAGAATATTTGGATATGCAATTCCAAGATCATTTAACTGAACTTGGGATTTTATCACAACTTACTGCTCCGGGTACTCCGCAACAAAATGGTGTAGCAGAACGTCGGAACAGAACTTTATTGGAAGTGGTTAGATGCATGCTTAGTTACTCAACTCTACCGACTTCGTTCTGGGGACATGCAATTGAAATCGCGAGCGACATTCTCAATGTCGTGTCGTCTAAATCAATCCCAAAAACACATTTAGAATGCTGGAATGGTCATGAACCTAGTTTACGTCATTATAGAAGCTGGGGGTGTCCCGCCCACGTCCTAAGGAAAAAGGACGGAAAGCTAGAACCGCGAACTAAAGTTTGCATGTTTGTCGGCTATCCTAAAGGTACTCGGGGTGGACTTTCTATAGTCATTCAGAAAAGAAAGTGTTTACTTCTACAAATGCTACTTTTCTGGAATATTACTATGTCCAAAACTTCAAACCACGCAGCAAAGTAGTTTTAGAGGAGATGGTTGAAGAATTGACTCCAACCAATGTTCCATCATCATCAATACGAGTTGATGGTGAAATTCCCACTCTTCATGTCCAACTGACGCAAGTAGATTTAAATGAAGAAGTACCACTGTTCTTGAGCGAACAGTCACAGAGCCTCATCGTAGTGGGAGGGTTTCTAGGAACCCAGTTCGCTATGGTTTTGTAACGACCCAAAAATCACTATTAAGGCTTAAGGGCCTTGATTAGTATGCTAGGAGGGCATAATTGGTTTATGTGTGAATTAAATAATTTAATGCATGATTCCATGATAAGCATGCTTATATGATTATATGGATATATGAAATGCATGTCTAAGAGTATTAGTATGCATGTAGGCCCTGTTTAGCCTAAAGAGGTATATTTGTACTTTTAGCCTGTTGAGGGCAAAAATGTGATTATATGTTATAATTGTGAAGACCACATTAGTATGTGGATATATCTGCAGCATGCGACTTGAGGCGATCCTAGGGAGGCAGTTAGCAGGAAAGTCACAACGGGACCCAATACTTGACTTGGGGCGAGTTAAGGGGTATTTTGGGTATTAGATGGTTATTTGGGTTATCGGGTTATGGAAATAAATAATTGGAGATATATTTGAGGTTAGAAAGCTTAGGAGGAAATACTGGGGAAGTTTACCATTTTGCCCTCGGGGACATTTTTGGTCCCCCGAGCTTTGGGATTAACTAGGGGTGGATAAGACAAAATTAAGAAAAACAGTAGAACATGGCCAAACCGATCCTTTCTTTTTCCTCTCTACTCATTCCTATCATCTCAAACACTCTCTCAAGGAAGCTAGTGAAACCAAAGGAAAACTTGGCTGGAAACTCAGACTTTTGAGTTGAAACTTGGAAGCTTAACTCAGTATTAGCTAAGGAATTCAATCAAGAGTTGAGGTAAGTCTTGAATCACATTCTTGTTCATTTAATTATGTAGCTTTGGGCAGGGTTCTAAGAGTTTTTGGGTTTTGAAATTGAAGACTAAATTGAGGCTAAAGACTTGGAGTTAGCTCAGTAATTGCTTGGTGGATTGGTTCTTCTGTGAAGGTAAGCTCTAATTTATAGTTTAGCATCTGAATTCTGTGTTTTCTTGGCTGGGTTTTGGTTTTTATGAGCTTATGGGTTTTAAGGATTAAAGTGAGATTTTGATGAGTTTCCAAGCTAGGTTTTTGTTGGGTTTTGCTGCTGGAAATATGTTAGGATGTTTATGAAAGTTGAATTGTATCATTAGGATGGTTTTGGGTGGATTCGAGTGAGCTTTGATTGTTAAAAATGGTGGGTTTTCTGGGTTTGAAGGGGTCGTGTCACGGCTCAGTTCTTGGTGTGCCGCGGCCCTTTAGAGCAGATGGGAGCTGAGGAAGAAGGGCGGGCTGCGGCATGGGGAGTGTTGGGCCGCGGCCCGTGTCTGTTATTTGGTGAGGCTGGGCCTCTAAATAGGGGCAGGCCGTGGTATAGAGAGCTTGGGCCGTGACTCTTAAGGGCATATTTGGCCTTAGGGAGGTTTTAGGCGCGGGAACCTAACCTAGGGTGCTCGGGATCGATTCCACTACCGTGTTTGGTGGAATTCGATGTTCCGAAGGCTAGAACTTGGTCTGGAAACTTTTATACAATTATTGATGGAATCCCTTATCTTGGTTGTGACTAGGTGTAAGCTAGGGCTCGGGAAACAGATCATGCTCAAGGGTCATCTCTCGTAATCAGAAAACTTAGAATTAAAAGTAAGAAAACTGCACCCAATTGTGAGTTTATGATGGGACTAAGGGTTCCCTATTCTTGTATGCTTTATGTAAGGTGGTATTATGCCATGTGAATATTAAACAAACGACCTAAGAGTGACGTAGTTTACATTGGCGCACAGGGCGCGGCTCAGCCACTGGTAGCTGAGGACAGCTTAATATTCACTGAGCTCGGTTTAAGCGGACCAGAGTCAGTGGGGTAAACAGAGAGTGCGACCTAAGGGTGTCGACTCTGATTGTTATGTGATTTGGTTATCGTTGTTAACTGATGAATATGACATGCTGAATAGTTGAGTATTAGTTTGTAGATTTCCTGGTTATGTCTATGGATTATGTGATTAACATGGACTGCTAAGTGTATGAACATGCTTAAAGAGTTATTTGATTATTATCATTGTTTGTGCTATGATGTTATGTTTTCTTGTTGGGCCTTGGCTCACGGGTGCTACGTGGTGCAGGCAAGGGTAGGCTTGATCATCCCTGACTTGGAGAGCTCTAGAGGCGGAATGTACATAGTGAGCTGTCTAGCCGCCACGGTCGTGGGTTGGACAGGAACGAGAGAACCTTACATGTCTGCTTTGCCCTTAGAGTGGCTAGCGGTTGTTTATACCTTGGAATTTTGTAAACTGTCCTTTTTAACTCTATTTTCTTTTGGGATCCCATGTTTGAAATGTTTATTTAAATGAATGGTATCTTTTATGACCAAAACCTTTTAACCCTAATTCATTAATGGCTTTAGTAACACGTTTTCAACTAAGTGACTTGATTAGCAACTCTTGCACCTTTATAAATACACAGTGTAACGATTTTGGCTACCCAAGGCATTACAGGTTTGGATGTTGAAACCAATATGGTTGTTGGTGACTCTAGTGATGATGATCTGCTGTCTTTCAAACAAGCAATGGCTAGCCCTAAAAAGGAACTATGACTCGAAGCTATGAAACAGGAAATGGAGTCTATGTACTCAAATTCCGTCTGGGGTCTTGTGGAAGCACCTAGTGACTTTAGAGCCATTGGGTGCAAGTGGATCTATAAGAAGAAATGAGGTGTTGATGGAAATATCGAGACTTATAAAGATTGATTAGTGGCAAAGTGTTATACCCAAAGAGAAGGCGTGGGCTATGAGGAAACTTTTAGTCTGGTAGCCATGCTCAAGTCCATTCACATCCTTCTATCCATAGCAGCCGCTCTCAACTATGAGATCTGACAAATGGTCGTCAAGATAGCTTTTCTTAATGGAAAGCTTGACGAAGTCATTTATATGGATCAACCAGAAGGATTTAATGTAGCTGGGCAAGAAAGAAAAGTTTGCAAGTTGAATATGTCTATTTATGGACTTAAGCAAGCTTCTCGTTCTTGGAACCTTAGGTTTGATGAAATAATATAAACCTATGGCTTTGAACAAAATATTGATGAACCTTGTGTTTACCAACTGAAGGCAAATCAAGTAGTGGTATTCCTGATTCTTTATGTAGATGACATCTTACTCATTGGAAACAATGTTAAGAAATTGTCAGATGTGAATAATTGGCTGAGCACTCGATTCTAGATGAAGGATTTGGGTGAAGCAAAATATCTTCTAGGTATCCAGATAATTAGGGATAGAAAGAATAGACTCTTAGCTCTATCTCAAGTAGCTTACATTGATAAAGTGCTTGCACGTTTCTCAATGATAAATTCAAAGAAAGGGCGTTTACCGTCCTGCCATGGAATTCATCTTTCAAAGAAGCAGTCTCCCCAAACTCTTGAAGAGGAAGATGCAATGAGAAAAGTTCCTTATGCATCTGTAGTTGGAAGTCTAATGTATGCTATGTTGTGTACTAGACCATATATCTGCTATGCAGTGGGAGTAGTGAGCAGGTATCAGTCAAACCCAAGATCGGAACATTGGATAGTAGCTAAGCATATCTTGAAGTATTTAAGGTGAACTAGGGATTATATGTTAGTCTACAAGGGTGGTGTTCTGAACCCTATAAGCTACACCGATTCAGATTTTCAGACTAATGTCGATGAAAGGAAGTGTACTTCTGGAATAGTGTTTACTCTTAGGTGTGGAGCTGTGAAATGGAGAAGCGTAAAGCAGTTTGCAATCTTAGATTCCACCATGGAGGCTGAATACATAGCTGTGTCAGAAGCAGCTAAGGAAATAGTCTGCCTAAAAAAGTTTTATTAAGATCTTGGTGTTATTCCAGAAATGGATAAACCACTTGTGTTGTTTTGTGACAACACATGAGCGATTGCCAACTCGAAAGAACCTTGAAGTCACAAGATGAGTAAGCATATAGAAAGGAAGTATCACATAATTCGAGAATATTTGGCCAGGGGAGATGTGAAGGTTATAAAGATTGCATCTGAAGACAATCTTGCAGATCTGTTTACGAAGACACTGCCAAAAGCTACATTTGATAAGCATATCAAGGAAATGGGATTAGTAGAATTAAGGCATTAGTTTCAATTAGTGCAAGTGGGAGTTTGTTAGGGTTTTATGCCCTAATTAAAACCTAATTTCTTTGTAATCTCATTTTATTATCAATAAAAGAATAGAAATCAATTTTTGACTTGGTCAATCACTTTGCTCACATGTTTTATTTTCATGATTATTTGTTGATATAAACTTCTATTTAATCCTGAGCATATAGCTAATCTTATCTATAGTGACGTAATCACAGTGGAATATAAATATGATTATGTAACGACCCAAATTCACTAATTAGGTTTAAGGGCCTTGATTAGTGTGCCTGGAGGGCATGCTGGGAATTATGTGTGATTTTAATGATTAAGATGCATGACTATGATTTAAAGCATGTTATGTGACTATGTGTATTGTGTTATGTGATAATTATGCTATGTGATTTGTACCACGTGAGTGTGGTGATATTAATGTGATGCACATGCCGAGACGGTCCTAGAAAGCTAGATAATGGTAACTGGTGATTTGGTAACTTGTGTAACTGTTAGTAACCATAGAGAGTAACAGGTTTTGTTGGAGAAGTGGTAGAATTGTAATGTTAGTAAAAGGACAAGTGTGCCCTTGAGGTTTAGCTAGAAAAGGGATATTGGTGGAGGGATAAGGTGGTCTTTTGGCAGTGGATAGATGAGCTTCAGCTGAGAGGAAAAGTTAGTCACGTATAACACTTTGGAAAATTGACTTATGCTGAAATTGGAGGAAAATCTAGAAGAAAAGAGAAGAAGAGGGAAGCTGAAGTTGGGAGACCTAAGAAGAGAGTTTTGATGGTTCAAGGCAACTAAGTTGAGCATAAGTCAAGATTACTCAGAGGTAAGGATTTGTCTATGATTTGTTTAAGTTTCAAGTCTGGTTTTTGGAGGATAAGCATGAATTAAAACAAGATAGTGGCTGGTTTTGCATGAATTCAGAGTTGGGATAATCAAAAGAGAAGGTGATTTGAAGCTAGAGTTGAGGAGAATTCAAGCTGGGTTCTTGACTGAGGTAAGAGTGTATCATGTTTAATTTTCGTAACTGTTATGGTTTAAGAATCTAAAGGTCTGGTTTGCACTTTTCTCAAGCTTTGGTTCAAGGGTTTGAATCTGAAATTTAAGTATGAATTCTGTGAGTGGTTGTGTAATTGAGCTAGATTATAATGTTTATAGGTTGTTGAATGGTCTATTTGGGGTTTTGAATTGGTTTTGGGGCTTAGGTATGAATTTGGAATGATTTGGAGTGATTTGGGTTCGGGGAAAACGCAGGGGAAAACCCAGAAATCTGGGTTCACGAAGGAGCGCCGCGGCCCTGTTCTTGGGCGCCGCGGCGCGAGGCTGTTTCTGGGCAGAGCAAGTTCTCTGACTTGCTGGGTGCCGCGGCTCTAACTTGCTGGGCGCCACGGCCCTATAGGGCAGCACCGCGGCGCTAGGCCAATTTCAAAGCATGGGATTTTGCAATTTTGAGCCTTTGCTCCGGGGGTTTGGGGGATGTCTTCGGTGCATTGTTTTAGGGATTTGGGGGATTCCGAGAGTGTGAGATTGGTTCCGGGAAGTAGTTTTGGATTGATTAGTGACAAAGGATGTTCATTTGCATTGTGACTAGGTCTTTGGAGAGGCTTGGGGTAGAGGACCGTGCTCGCGGCTTCGTGGCATCGGAAACTAGTAAATTGAAAGGTAAGAAAACTGCACCTGGTTGTATGATTGTGATGGGACTAAGTGCTCCCGAGAATTGTGTCGTGTCAATGTTGGTATCATGCCATGGGACATGTAAAAGCGGCCTAAGAGTGTCGTACATGATATTAGCGCACAGGGCGCGAATTGGCCACTGGTAGCCAAGAACAACAGGATAACGGAGGGAGCAGCCTAAGAGCGCTAGCCCTGGTTATCATTTGTGAACTGTACATGTTATGAATTGATATGCTTAGTATGTGGAATACTTGATGGTACTGACTGATTATATGGTTGAGATTATGTGATGCAATATGAGATATTGACTTGTCTGCTAATTACTTATGCTCTATTGTTGTGGTGTTTTCTTGCTGGGCCTCGGCTCACGGGTGCTACGTGGTGCAGGTAAAGGCAAAGGCAAGTTGGACCAAGCCTGAGGTGGAGAGCTCCGAGGTGAAATGTACATAGCCAGCTGTTCGATCACCACGATCGAGGAGTGGATCAGGACAGGGATTACCTAATTGCTCGTTTTGCCTTAGCATGGCTGGTTATTGTACCTGAGTCTTATAACTTTTGTAAACAGTCTTTGAACTTAATATTTTTTTGGGATCCCATGTAACAGATGATGCTTTTTAATGAAATTGTGGCTTTTGAGACCAAAACGCTTTTAATCCTAGTTCCTTTATAGTTTCAATAACATGATTTTATTTAAATGACTTGATTAGTAAGTCTGGCACTTTATAAACACACAGTGTAATGGTCTTGGCTATCCAAGGCGTTACAACTTGGTATCATAGCGTCCTAGGTTTATGGGTCCTGAAGACTGGCTGGATATGTACATTCACCGCGAGAGACAAGCTCAACTCAGGGTTTGGTAATTGTGTATGCATGATTATGTGCTTAAATGATTTAAGTGAGATATGATTGTTGATATCTGTTTGATGAATAGGGAGCATGAGATACTGATAAGGCCTGGCCCTTGACTATTGCATGATGTTATTGAGGCGTGCTTATTAGCATTGCTGTGCATGTGGATGAATATCTGGATAAATTGCTATACTTTGATTGCTTGCTTGTGAATGAGTGGAGTTCAGTGATGGATTATGGAAAGATTATTACCCTGTCATCATAGCCTAATTGCCGAGTCGTTGATTGCAGATTGACTTGAATAGTTATGCGTTCAAGGAAATCCACACGACTAGCCGGCAGGTCTGGGGCTAGAGATGATGACCAGGGCCCGACCCCTCCGCCAGTCCCTGAGAACTGGCAGCAGTTAATGGTCGATATGCAGGCCCAGCTTCAGAGCCAAGACGAACAGATCCGAATTCTGCAGCAGGCTCCATCTGGGAGTGTTGCCCATGTTGTGCCACCGACAATGGTACCTGTGGTACAGCCAGTTGATGTTGGGAACAAGTTGGAACCGTTGTATGAGTGGTTCAGAAAGCAACAGCCCCCGACCTTTGAGGGTGGACCAGATCCACTGAAAGTTGAACAGTGGATGACTTTGATCACTACCATTCTTGATTTTATGAGAGTGGAAGGACATGATAGGGTGGACTGTGCCACTTATATGCTGAGGGAGGATGCCCGAATCTGGTGGGAGGTGGCGTCACAGACTAGAGAAGTTGCTACATTGACTTGGGAAGGGTTTAAGGACCTGTTCAATCAGAAGTATTACAACGTTGCCATCAGGGCAGCGAAAGTGAATGAGTTCGTGGGGCTGGTTCAGGGCAGTATGACAGTTACAGAATATGCCTTGAAGTTTGATAGACTCGCGAATTGCACCAGATCTTGTGCCTACCGATGCAGCTAGGCAGGACAGATTTGTCAGAGGGCTGAATGTTATGATAGCCCGAGATGTAAGAATTACCACAGTTCCTGGAGAGACTACTTATGCCCAGGCTGTGGAGAGGGCTCTGACCACTGAGGAAGCGGAGAATAGGATATGGAGGGATAGTGCAGCAAGAAGGGAGGGCCGCAGGGCGGTGCCTCCATATTCTGGTTCTAGTAGGGGCGGAGGCCCCAGTGATTTGAAGAGAAAGACTCCTGATGCACCGGTCGCTCATGGTCCTGATAGGAGAGGTCGGGGTACTCAGGGTGGCCGTCAGAGAGGCGGTGATTCGTGGAGGACTTATCCAGAGTGCACGAGGTGCAGGAGACGCCATCCGGGCGAGTGTCGGGCTAAGGCCTGCTATGTGTGTGGGGTGGTGGGACACCTCAGGAAGGATTGCCCGACAGTGAAGAAGGGAGAGATAGGAAAGGTGGACAGCTTGACTCCAGCTCGAGTGTTCACCCTGACACAGGCGGAGGCCGAGGCTAGTCCCTCGGTAGTGACATGTCAGATTTCTAGTGCTGGCACTCCCTTTACTGTTTTGATTGATAAAGTGCCAAGACTTGCTAATCAAGACCGTTACACTGTGTGTTTATAAAGTGCCAGACTTGCTAATCAAGTCATTTAAATAAAATAGTGTTATTGAAACTATAAAGGAACTAGGGTTAAAAGCGTTTTGGTCTCAAAAGCCACAATTTCATTAAAAAGCATCATCTGTTACATGGGATCCCAAAAAAATATTAAGTTCAAAGACTGTTTACAAAAGTTATAAGACTCAGGTACAATAACCAGCCATGCTAAGGCAAAACGAGCAATTAGGTAATCCCTGTCCTGATCCACTCCTCGATCGTGGTGATCGAACAGCTGGCTATGTACATTTCACCTCGGAGCTCTCCACCTCAGGCTTGGTCCAACTTGCCTTTGCCTTTACCTGCACCACGTAGCACCCGTGAGCCGAGGCCCAGCAAGAAAACACCACAACAATAGAGCATAAGCAATTAGCAGACAAGTCAATATCTCATATTGCATCACATAATCTCAACCATATAATCAGTCAGTACCATCAAGTATTCCACATACTAAGCATATCAATTCATAACATGTACAGTTCACAAATGATAACCAGGGCTAGCGCTCTTAGGCTGCTCCCTCCGTTATCCTGTTGTTCTTGGCTACCAGTGGCCAATTCGCGCCCTGTGCGCTAATATCATGTACGGCACTCTTAGGCCGCTTTTACATGTCCCATGGCGTGATACCAACATTGACACGACACAATTCTCGGGAGCACTTAGTCCCATCACAATCATACAACCAGGTGCAGTTTTCTTACCTTTCAATTTACTAGTTTCCGATGCCACGAAGCCGCGAGCACGGTCCTCTACCCCAAGCCTCTCCAAAGACCTAGTCACAATGCAAATGAACATCCTTTGTCACTAATCAATCCAAAACTACTTCTCGGAACCAACCCCACACTCTTGGAATCCCCCAAATCCCTAAAACAATGCACCGAAGACATCCCCCAAACCCCCGGAGCAAAGGCTCAAAATTGCAAAATCCCATGCTCTGAAATTGGCCTAGCGCCGCGGCGCTGCCCTATAGGACCGCGGCGCCCAGCAAGTTAGAGCCGCGGCACCCAGCAAGTCAGAGAACTTGCTCTGCCCAGAAACAGCCTCGCGCCGCGGCGCCCAAGAACAGGGCCGCGGCGCTCCTTCGTGAACCCAGATTTCTGGGTTTTCCCCTGCGTTTTCCCCGAACCCAAATCACTCCAAATCATTCCAAATTCATACCTAAGCCCCAAAACCAATTCAAAACCCCAAATAGACCATTCAACAACCTATAAACATTATAATCTAGCTCAATTACACAACCACTCACAGAATTCATACTTAAATTTCATATTCAAACCCTTGAACCAAAGCTTGAGAAAAGTGCAAACCAGACCTTTAGATTCTTAAACCATAACAGTTATGAAAATTAAACATGATACACTCTTACCTCAGTCAAGAACCCAGCTTGAATTCTCCTCAACTCTAGCTTCAAATCACCTTCTCTTTTGATTATCCCAACTCTGAATTCATGCAAAACCAGCCACTATCTTGTTTTAATTCATGCTTATCCTCCAAAAACCAGACTTGAAACTTAAACAAATCATAGACAAATCCTTACCTCTGAGTAATCTTGACTTATGCTCAACTTAGTTGCCTTGAACCATCAAAACTCTCTTCTTAGGTCTCCCAACTTCAGCTTCCCTCTTCTTCTCTTTTCTTCTAGATTTTCCTCCGATTTCAGCATAAGTCAATTTTCCAAAGTGTTATACGTGACTAACTTTTCCTCTCAGCTGAAGCTCATCTATCCACTGCCAAAAGACCACCTTATCCCTCCACCAATATCCCTTTTCTAGCTAAACCTCAAGGGCACACTTGTCCTTTTACTAACATTACAATTCTACCACTTCTCCAACAAAACCTGTTACTCTCTATGGTTACTAACAGTTACACAAGTTACCAAATCACCAATTACCATTATCTAGCCTTCTAGGACCGTCTCGGCACGTGCATCACATTGATATCACCACACTCACGTGGTACAAATCACATAGCATAATTATCACATAACACAATACACATAGTCACATAACATGCTTTAAATCATAGTCATGCATCTTAATCATTAAAATCACACATAATTCCCATCATGCCCTCCAGGCACACTAATCAAGGCCCTTAAGCCTAATTAGTGAATTTGGGTCGTTACAGATTATATGTTCAAACATAAGTTAGTCCTAAGATTAGTCAGTGCACATGATTTACACTGACTTGCCAATCTACGATATGATCTACTTACACATCACAGTGTTATGTTCTTTCCAGAACATTAGCAAAGTAGATAAGATCGGATGTATTTATTACATCGAATTAGACCGATATTGACAGTGGATAGGATAAGTAAACATACTGCTATATCTATTCTAGTCATATCATACAGTTGACCATAGGTCAATTCAATCTAAATTCTGACCCTACGGATTAGCCCATACTTACATCTTGGAAACTCGGTAGCATAATTGAGTGGGAGTGTTAATCATAGATATGAACGTCTATAGCTTTTGATGAAGAAGTGAACGATGATTTCCTTTTAGTTTGGTTCAAGGTGCTAAATGATAGAGATCGCATTTCAGTAATTAATATTAGTTTACTGAAATATCATTTACAAGGAACTAAGTGTTTTAAAGATAAAATACAATGAGGAGTAAAACAGTATTTTAGTCTCATTTCATTGTAGACCATCTATAGAGGATTGAGTGACAATTATGGTTGAAACAATGGATAATTAATATTCTTTTCTCTTCTTCTCTTTGTATCTATCTCATTGTTGAGAATTGCCCACTCTAGTCTAGGTGATTTAAGGATACTTTAGAAGGCTGTGAAGAAAATTGAAGAACGGTTTAATTTCTTGGTGATAGCCTGCGGCAAAAAGGATACAAGGGTTTGAGAAATTGAAGGAAAGACTCAATCATTCCGCTGCACAATAATGTAAGTGTTCTTATCATTATCTTTGTTTGAATTCAATTTTAGAAACATGTTCTAGGTTTTCTTATATTAATTTGTTTAATATAAGATTTACATGAAAATAAACAAGATATTGAATAAGTTTTCCCAATATATTATCCGTTAACTATTTCATTATTTTATTATTACTTGTCATGCAAGCCATGTAAGGTCCACGACCCATCAATGTAAATTCCTAAGGCTATAAATAAAAGACTTAGTGAATCATAATGAAAAAGGCGGTCATTGTCATACTTTTATACATAGAGCAATGTATCCTCTCAGGCTTAGGAAACTTAATTGACTCTTGCTCATCTTATCATGGGTTTGAGATTTCTGCAATAATAAAAGCATATAAGTGAGCGTAGGTTATTACCGATACTTGGGGCCGAACCACTATAAATTTTGGTGTCATTTTATATTTTAGTTCAGTTATTCAGTTTTTTTTTATCGTTTATCTCAATGTCGTTAGCCAAATCTTTGGTCAACAAACATTATTCTAATTTCATTGTTAAAAGCTTAAAAATAATATTTAATACTACATATAAATTATGTAATATATGTATGTATAAAATAAATAAATAAATAAAACAAACCAAAACTCTTATTGGTTTATTCGAGTTATTAGGGTTATATTAGGCGGGTTGATATGATTCCCAATCCTAATAATTGGGCGGTTTGAATTTTTGACGGGTTATTCAGGTTACATTTTTCTTCGATTTTTTTATTTGGTTTGGGCGGTTTATTCAGGTTGGGTAGTTTACAAAATCTTTTGTACAACCCTAACGATGCGACACCATCATGGCTATCTCATTTTTCAATAGTTTTGTTCATCATAAACAAGCTCCTCTATGGCAACCCTTTGCCTTACACTTGCCATATCCAACATCTCACAATTAATCATAATGCTCTGATGAAATTGACAAAAGTCATCAAGGAATAACGTGGTATTGCTAAAGAACATTAGCATTGCTTCGATGACGGTCTTAGTTGTAGTTGTAGTGGCAGACACGTGGTGTCTGTCACAGGATTACCATAGAAAGTGTAGTAAATTGAAGCTCTTAAATCTTAATACATCATCAACTCCAAGTCATGATGTTTGAAGGGTGGAACAAGGAATTGTTTTGCTTGTTTATGACTTGCTAGTTTACTTGCATATCCATAAAGTTTGAAAAAAATTCTTTTGTGTGGCTAGTTGGTTTTCAAAGTTTCTAAAAAAATTAAAAACTAATTCACCCTCCCTTTCTTGGAAGCTAATCTTAGGCTAACATGTGTCCTTAGGGAGCACTCACAGTCCTAAGCAACTCCTTACTTAACTCACCTATTGAGGTTGTATATCAACTTACTAAGTACATTCTAGCTAGCTTCATTAACTAATTGACACGTACTAGGTTTTTATTATAGTACTTTTTTTTCATTTGTTTTATTAATAAACTTAGAATCCAAACCCAATAGCAAAAAAATAGATATACTTATTTGTGCATATAATAAGGGTAGAGACAATATGGTTATGGATTCTATTTGTTTTTCAAGACGAAGAGGTTCTTTGGGGATTGTCGGTGGGAGTAAGACGGTGTAAAAAAAAGTTGTTAGGGTCATCAAGAATGAGGGAGTGAGGAAGATATAATGGACGAATAAATAAGAGTGAAGTTGTTTAGGGTTTAAGATTATAAATATAATGTACAATTTTTTTAAAAAATAAGTTTTAATTTATAAGAGTTAATTGGATGTCACATATTTTTAGTGCAAATTTTGATATTTGAAAAATAAAAGGAAAGTTATTTTTGCAAAGTTTAATATTTAAGATCATTTAAAATATATACTTTTGTAGTATGATATATTTTTTATGTAAACCATTTTCTTAAAAAATAGTCTACATTTATTATATGTTTCACATCCTATTTGAAAAGAATTTTTTTTTTATAAAACTAAAAAATATATTTTAAAATAATTATGAGCATGTAAAAAATGATAAGAAAGGCTTAAAGTTTTGATATTTTTAAGAGAATTTTTTGTTGGGGTCTTATGCCCTAATTAAAATTCAATTTCTTTGTAATCTCATTTTATTTGTCAATAAAAGAATAGAATCATTTTTGACTTGGTCAATCACTTTGCTCACATGTTTTATTTTCATGATTATTTGTTTAATATAAACTTCTATTAAATCTCGATCATATAGCTAATCATATTTATATTGACGTAATCATAATGGAATATAAATTTGATTATATGTTCTTTGATCACCCTTCTGATTTTATATCAATATTATTCTAAGTGGACGTAGGTCATTACCAGATCCTGGGGCCGAACCACTATAAATTACTGTGTTTTCTTTACTTTTTTCATTGCGTTCTTCTCTATACATTCGTCCATATCAATCACGTTTTGACTCCGTGTCAGTTGGCCAAATCTTGGGTCAACATTCTGGTGCTTTCATTGAGAGATTGATTTGTTGCTGTTAAGAAAACCAATGGCGAAAGCAGGAAGGAAAACTGGGTAGACAATCGCCGCTGCACCGTCGAATCCACCACCTCCTCCTCCCCCTGCAAGCATGGTGGAAGACGAGCTGCAACTAGATTTTGAAGAGGAGGAAATGGACGATGCGACGCTGAAGAGCACCCTGGGCGCGTTGCAGGAAGAATTGGCTAGTCTAAGGGCCAATCAAGAGACTGCCGCAGAGGTTATGGCGCGGCAGCAGTAGGAGATTGATCGGCAACGTGCGGAATTGAGCGAGAGACAGGCGGAGGTGGATCGCCGCCAGACCGAAGCCATGGCCGCCCTCGAAGCAGCCTTGCTGTTGGCTAGAAATCAGGCCCCACCTGCCTCGCAGCCTGACCAACCCGCGAATGGGCCACCCCAGAAGGGTCCCAATCCTAGCCCACCAATTCAGCCTTCAAGTCCGCAAAGGCCCGAGCAGCCTCAGACGCCCCACGACGATGTCCCGTTGGACCCTGAGGCAAATCCACCATCCCAAGCTGCTCGGGGTAATCCCCTGCAGCAAAGGCAGAATAGGGCCGAGCGTCAGCCTCGTAGTCCTAGGCGCCATGAGAATGATGGGCCAAACCAAGCGAACAGAGGTCACTACCCTCCTGGTAACAGGAGGGACTCGGAGCTAGGCTCTGCGGTCCGTGGACCCCCACGGCATGATAATGCACGGGGACACCGCGACCAGCGCAGGCCACCCTCTAACGCTCGGGGCGTTTCTGCCAGAGACGGGAATAGAGGGAACAGTCAGTCTCACCACAGCCAGTCAAGGTTCAGAGATGGCCACGGGTACAATGAGGCCAACTCAGGCAAGGGAAATGCTGGTGGGAGGAATGGAGAAAGAGGTAAAGGCAGGAGCCAAGTACCTCAAGGTGACCAGCCAAATAGACAAGATGCTGGGGGGCAGCCTAGACAAAATAATGTCTTCAACCGGCTCGGAGGTAGCGAGCAGCGAAGAAGAGAAGAGGACCTGAGAGATGTACTCAACGATCGTCGCGAGAGGCACGGCGAGAACATCCCCCCAGCCACCGAGGCCACCGCAATTCCTGCCGCAGTGCAAGCCCAGATAGACGCACTCAATCAGGCTGTGCAGCAGCTGGTTGGAGGGAGAACTTCTTATATCGACCACGACAGGAGGAAAGGTACTCCTTTCATCCAGAGGATAGCTAACGCCGAAACTCCCAGCAAGTTCAAAATGCCTACGCTCCCGAACTTTGATGGATATGGGGACCCAGTCTCGCATGTGAATAAATTTGAGATTCAGATGGACATTCAGAAAGTGTCCGAAGACGCTCGGTGCAGGATCTTCCCTGCAACACTTTCTGAAGCAGCGCAGGAGTGGTTTTTCAAGTTCCCGCCTGCAAGCATAGTTTCTTGGGAAATGTTCGTAAGGGAGTTCTATGGACAGTTCTATGCGGGTCGTGTGCACCCAACCGAAGCAAACCAGCTGGTCGAGATTCGCCAGCAGGACGGTGAGTCAGTGAAGGATTACATTCAGCGCTTTATGCGAGCGGCAGCTGGAGCAAAAAAAGTAGGGGACGAAGGCAAGATGATGGCCATTACCGCAGGGGTAAAGCGTTGCTCTCCCCTCTGGAAGAGTCTCCGAAAGGAAGGAGTTAAAACAACCCAGGAGTTCCTGGACCGAGCTGATCGTTACATCAAGCTCGAGGAAGCCATTGCTGATGATGGAAAACCCTCGAACAAGGGTAAGAAAGCCGCTGAACCTGCCAAAGCCGCCAATGGTTCCAAACCTAATGGCAACGACAAAGGCCACGGAAACGGCAACAGTAATGGCAAAAATGGTGGGAAACGGCCGTATAACGAGCCTTCCACCTCTGACAACAAACGAGCCAAGGGTAATCATTATGAGCCTAGGTTCACTAACTACACTGCCCTCGTCGAATCTCGGGGAGAGGTTTATCAGGCCACAAGCTCTAGTGTGCCTTACAAGAAACCGGGACCCATTCGAAAAGACATTTCGAAAAGAGACACCACCAAGTTCTGTCGTTACCATAACGACTACGGACATGACACTAATGAATGCAACCAGTTAAAAGACGAAATCGAGTTCCTTATTAGACAAGGACACTTGAGAAGGTACGTACGGGCCTCGGGAACTTCCCAACGAGAAGCTCCAGGTGGCAACGAGCAGGCGTCTACACGCCAACACTCGCCACCATTACAGCCTGCCCCCGTGGCCGGAACACTCTTAACCATATGTGGAGGCCCGCACCTCGCGGGAAATAGCGGAAAGGCCAGAGAACGATACGCTCTGACTCTACGTCACGACCAGGACATCGAGATGATGACTGTGGAGGACCGTGCACAAAAAAAGGCTCGCTCGGAGAAGGGTGAGATAACCTTCTCTAATGACGATTCCCGGCACGTTCGGTTCCCACATTCCGATCCGCTGGTCGTGGACATCCAGATGGCCAATATGATGGTAAAAAGGGTACTGGTCGATACAGGAAGTTCAGTGAACATCCTGTATAAATCAACACTGGAACGCATGAAGTTGTCCGTAAAAGACTTGGAGCCCTGCAATCAAACCATATACGGCTTCTCTGGAGAAGGACTCGCCCTTGCCGGAATGATCAAGCTTCCAGTAACGACGGGTATAGCGCCCGCAACAAGGACATTACTCACCACTTTTGTAGTGGTCGATTGCCCTTCGGAATACAACGCCGTTATTGGAAGGCCCATACTGGTTGGTCTACAGGCCGTCATCTCTATGTGGCACCTAGCCATGAAATTCCCGACGGACGAGGGGGTAGGACGCGTCTTAGGAAACCAAAGGGAAGCCAGGGAGTGCTACAACACCTCGATCACGAAGGCGAAAAATGGGGCATCGAGGAGCACCACCCCAGATCGATTGCAGATGGAAATAGATACGCAAGCCCAATCCGGTGGTGAAGTCACCAAATAGGGTGTTGCCCAAAGTGAGGATGGAGATTTGGATCCTCGCTTTGGGGATTTTGAAGAAAATGTTGGACCCGTCGAGGACCTGGAGGAGGTCCAACTCGACAAAAAAGACCTGACCAGAGTCGTAAAGGTTGGGAAGAACTTAGAGCCTATTATAAAGCAAGCACTGGTGGAATTCTTACAAAAGAACCAGGAGGTTTTTGCCTGGTCACACAAAGACATGGTTGGGATAGATCTTGCAGTAATCAGCCATGTCCTGAACATAGACAAAACCTTTCCACCCGTGCAACAAAAGAGAAGGCTGCTCGATAAAGATAGATCAAGAGCCTTAAAAGAAGAAGTCGAAAGACTTAAGGAGAACGAGTTTATCAGGGTGGCGTTTTATCCGTCGTGGGTCTCCAATCCGGTGCTGGTCCCCAAGCCTAACGGAAAATGGCGGACCTGTGTGGATTTTATGGACCTCAATAAAGCCTGCCCAAAGGACTGCTTCCCGCTTCCAAGGATCGACCAGCTAGTCGATGCAACTGCAGGACATGAGATCCTCTCGTTCATGGATGCATATTCAGGCTACAACCAGATCAGCATGCATCCCCCTGACGAGGATCACACCAGCTTTTGGACCGATACGGGCTTATACTGTTACAAAGTGATGCCCTTCGGACTGAAAAACGCAGGTGCGACTTACCAACGGCTAGTCAACCACATGTTTAAGGAGCTGATCGGTGCAAACATGGAGGTATATGTGGATGACATGCTGGTAAAGTCTAAGAAGGCAGAAGGACATGTGAAGGATCTACAAGAATGCTTCAATGTGCTAAGCAAGTACCGGATGAAGTTGAATCCCCTCAAGTGTTCCTTTGGAGTTGGATCAAGAAAGTTTTTGGGTTTTATAGTAAATTCAAGAGGAATCGAGGCCAACCCCGACAAGATAAGAGCCCTGATCGACATGAAGTCACCAGAGAGGATTAAGGATGTACAAAGTTTAACTGGGAGGATCGCAGCCCTGAGTAGATTTATCTCGAAATCAACTAACAAGTGCGTCCCATTCTTCAATCTACTCAGGGGGAATAAGAAGTTTGAATGGACGGGAGACTGCGAACAAGCATTCCAGGCCTTAAAAACTCATATGGCACAACCTCCCATCTTATCAAAACCAATCGAAGGGGAAACTTTGTATATCTATCTGGCGATTACCGAAGTTGCTGCTAGTGCGGTACTAGTACGGGAGGAAGAAGGCATACAGAAAGCAGTCTATTATGTCAGCAAAAGGTTGATCGGTGCAGAATTAAGATATCCGCCAATCGAAAGATTAGCATATTGCTTAATTCTGGCCTCCAGGAAGTTGCGCCCTTACTTCCAAGCCCATCCTATCACGGTTCTAACAGACCAGCCCCTTCGGCAGGTCCTCCAAAAACCTGAGGCGGCTGGAAGATTATTGAAATGGGCAGTCGAATTAGGGCAGTTTGATGTAACTTATTCACCGCGGGCAGCAATAAAAGGACAAGTTTTGGCCGATCTTGTCGCGGAGTTCACCAAACTCCCAGGCAGTGAGCAGTGCGAACAGCCTGAAGCGCCCATGCCTCAAGACAAAACTCCTTCGTGGAAACTATTCACGGATGGTTCATCTAACGAATCCCACGCTGGAGCGGGAGTGATATTGATAACGCCGGAAGGGCATCGATTTCATTGCGCAATCAGGTTCGACTTTGCGGCGTCAAACAATGAAGCAGAGTATGAAGCACTCCTAGCTGGATTGAGAATGGCCAAAGATATGAGCATAAAGACGCTTGATGTTTACAGTGACTCTCAGCTGGTCGTAAATCAAGTCCTGGGAGAATATCAAGCGCGAGGCTTAAAGATGATGGCCTACCTGAATAAAACGAAGGATTTGCTAGCCCAGTTTACAAAGTACACCCTCCAGCAAATCCCGCGAGACCAGAATTTGAATGCAGACGCCTTAGCTAAACTCGCGAGCGCGAAGGACGCTGACACTTTGAACATTGTGCCAGTAGAAAGATTGAGCAAGCCAAGTATACAAGCAACTGAGTCCAGTATGGAAATTCGAATGGAGGATACATGGATGGCGCCTTACTTGGGTATCTGACAAATGGTGCACTACCAACAGATAGAAACAAAGCCAGGACTCTGCAAAGGCGAGCCGCTAGGTACATACTGGTCGATGGCGTTATGTATCGAAGAGGATATTCAATGCCACTGCTCAGGTGCGTTACACCAGAAAAAGCTAAGGAGCTCATGAGGGAGGTGCATGAGGGCTTCTGCGGAGATCATGCTGGGGGGCAGAGTTTGGCAAAAAAGGTTCTAAGACAAGGTTACTTCTGGCCAACAATGAACGAAGATTCAAGGGAGTATGTACGAAGAGGCGACAAATGTCAGAGGTTCTCCAAGATCCCACGAGCAGCTCCAAATGAACTAAAACAGATGCAGAGCCCATGGCCCTTCGCAGTTTGGGGGATAGATTTGATTGGATCCCTGCCAACAGGGAAAGGAGGAGTAAAGTACGCAGTTGTGGCAGTCGATTACTTCACAAAATGGGCCGAAGCTGAACCACTCGCAACCATCACGACCAAAAAAGTTCTTGACTTCGTCATCAAGGCCAAGTTGTTACTGGTTATGTCTGGAGTGAAGAAGTACTCCTTATTGTAGTGCCCCGCGTTTGATATATGGGTAGTGCCACTCAAGAACGTCCGGCCGGTCTCCTGGTGGCAGAAGTGGAAAAAGCCCGTCCCGTTGTGCTGTGGGTTGGACTTGAGGTCAAAAAGATAGTTGACCTCGTGAGGTGAAGGTTCTGGCCACTTGTTAAGTTTGTACAGGACATAGAGTGCAGCCAGCATCCTATATCCGTTTGGAGTTATTTGGAAGGGAGCGACGCCGAAATAATTGGCCACCCCCACAAAAAAGGGATGAAGAGGGAGATAAGCTCCCGCCTCAATGTGATACCTGGACCAGGCGCTGTTCGCCCCTCCTGGACGGTTAGCCCTCTGATCCGCGGTGGGACGTGTAATGGTTACCCCCGTGAGGGGGAATTTCCTGAAGCAGTTAGTAACCATTCGAAGGGTCACTGAACTGGCTGGGGGAGTATACCACTCGACATCAGGCGGATTCCGATGACGAGGACGAGCCCTAGTTTGGATATTAGGGTCAGGAACAAGATTTTCTCGACCGCTGGTCGAGGGAGCCCTAGCCTGCGAATCAGGCTGGGCAGGAGGAGTAGGGTTGCTTTCAGACTCGGGCCTTTTCTTGCCAGAAGACTTGGAGCGAGCCATTGGAGAGGAAGGATGTGGTCTGGAAGAGGATCGCGAGAAAGGAATCTCGTGGACACGTACAGCTGGTTGTTCTTCCCCCTCGAGCAGCTGGGTAAGAAGGTCGTCGTCGATGGGTCTTTCACCTCCCCACAAATCTGGCATTAAAGTCTGCAAACAGAAGAATGGGGAGGTGAGGAAATAGAACTCTATAAAGCTTTTTAGAATAACGCTGGTCGAGTATAAAAGTTAGGCTTTTATACAACAGCATTCTATTAAAAAGCTAGTTTTTCTACACGAACAGTTTGAAAAGCGGATCAAAGGGTGAAAGTAAAAAGTTTTTCTGTGAAAGCTTTTTCAACTCCCCTTAGGGCGGGAAAAAATTTATTTTTCAACTGGCTTAAAAATCGAAATGTTACTTCGGTTTTACGTCCTAAAAAGCATGATCCTGGATGTTTAAACGAACTCGTAACTCTACTACGCCTACAAAACATTCTGTCTACAAGCATGTTAAACCAGAAACAGAAAGACTTAAATAGTATACCACCAGAAGCATGCATCACGAAAAATTAGAAGCATGGGGTTTCGAAAACTTACCAAGAAAAGTGATCGTGAAGGTGGAAGAAAGGTCTTCGGAGATTAAAGAGTCCGCGGTCTGAGTCTTGGAAGTGCAGGAAAACGGTCTCAGGAGAAGATTAAAGCTCTGGTTTTTAGGGTTTTCTGCAAAGATAATGGCGTGCGTAAAAAGAAAGAAGAGGCTCCGACGGTCTTATATAAGTTTGTCTCTGATATTAAAAAAGTGTAATCATTAGTTTTCCTTTTTCAAAGTATGGGGGAACGTGATGGCCGTCGAAATCGTTTATGGGGAACTGAAAAGACATGATTAGACGGAAGTGGGTTGCTTTTTTCAAGAACATACGAAGGGTTCTGACACGTCAGGAGGGGTTACCGAAGAGTCGTTCGTTCAAAGTTTATTTTCTGTTCGTAGTAAATAAACTTTGGGGGGCAAATGTTATCCAATAAATTAGCATTGGTGACGTGGCAAATAATCTCTTGACACTTGGCTGATACCTGGAAGCGTCTGCTAGAGTATCGACCAGGAGGCACAGTAAAAGCAGGGCAAGCCTGTCTTACCCGCGACCAGTCTGGTCGGTAGTTCCGCATACAAGGCAACATTTGTGGGAAGATCTTTATGAATCCCGAATTTATCTCATACAATCTTCTGGATATCCGATTATTCAGGGAAGAATATCTGTAACAATCTCTTGTAACCCTCCTTGAGCCTATAAATAAGAAGAGATAGCTCAAAGGAGGGGACTTTTTGGCTTTCGAATCGTAGGAAACTATAGTAATTCTCCAAGTAAATCTGTATTGTTCTTTAGAGGAGAGTGAAACTCATTGAACCCTGGTTCTTTGATCACCCTTCTGATTTTATATCAATATTATTCTAAGTGGACGTATGTCATTACCAGATCCTGGGGCCGAACCACTATAAATTACTGTGTTTTCTTTACTTTTGTCATTGCGTTCTTCTCTATACATTCGTCCATATCAATCACGTTTTGACTCCGTGTCAGTTGGCCAAATCTTGGGTCAACACAAGCATACTCAAACACATAAAATCATAGAGCCCACACGCCTAGGCCATATACACTCCATAGCAAATCCTTTAAAGAACTACTTAAACCTAATCAATATGCATATTCCCTTCATGTTCTTATATACATCAAGAAAGTAAATAACAAATGAGAAGAATGAACATAGACCAAAACCCTATCCCTTGGCCGAAACTCAAATCATATAACACAAATATACTCTTCAACATATTTCCCATCAAAATCATGGATTCATTTACAAGGACAAGAGTATCCACAACACATATTCATAACCCAAAACCAATATTACAAATCAACATGCTTTTTCCATGAAGACCACTCAAATCAAAAGTACACAATAACACATCAAGTAAAATATAAGGGCACTAAAGTCTCCATTACCTCCTTTGTGGTGATCAAGACTCAATATATAGAAAGATGGTAATCACCATTTTGGTACACCTAGGGTTTTTTTTCGAACCCACACAAAGAGAGAAAAACCAAACAACAACCAAGAAACAAAAAGTCTTAGCATCAAGAAAAATTGAAAAAGAAAAAGAGTAGAGGATTAAATCACAAAGAAGAACAAGAACACAAACCTAGTTGGAATCACCTCATTCTCTTTCTCCTTCCCTCCCTAATCCTCACGCCCTCTCTCTCTCTAGCCTCTCACACAACCTCTCTCTCTCTCTCTCTCTCCTCCTAGCCGATGACACCAAGAGCAAAAAATGAGCTCTTTTCTTTCTTTTTCTTCCTTTTATTTAATCCCAGAGACAATAGCACAACCTAATGAGAATGAGAAAGTTTCTCAAACCTAGTCCTTTTTCTTTATTTGTTTGATTTGATTTTACTTAAAAATAGGAATTTACAAATAAATTAAAAGATGAAAATCCTCCCATTTCCCAATTTGTCTAGCATCATCAATTTAGTCCATTTAAAACCCAAACCAAATAGGAAAAGGAGACCACTCCTTTCCCATTCTCTTCCACACGCCTACCCTTATTTTCCCTTCACTTTTATTTTATTTTTAATTCTTTAATTTCTTAAATAAATAAAAATAAAAGGAAAATTTAGTGGAGGAAATACCATTGCATGCTCACCAAGCAACCATGCACATGTACACACATAATAGCTCATGTGCATCACTACTTACCATGCACCTTGGTGCATTCAATCAAAACTCATTTACTTATATTCTAAAATAATTAAAATATACAACTAACAAAATTAAATTCACACAATTCCTAGTGTTATCCCTCAAAATTCAAGAGATGGCGAATGAGAAAGTGACACGTGGCATCACAAGTCATGGAAAAATGAAAAAGTATTGAAAAAAGATCGATGAGCAAAAAATGATAGGTCTAGGACCTATAAGGAAGTCGACCAGGCATAAACCCCCTAGGGGTGGTCGACCTGGCCCTGGCCCCCTAGGGGTGGTCGGCCTGACCCCAACCCCTAGGGGTGGTTGGCTTGACATGCATAAGAGTGGTCGACCCACCCCATTCTTCATAAGGTGATCGGCCTAAACTCCCAAATCCACATAAAGTTCACACTCGTTCCAACAGGCCTAGCACCCAGAAGATCATCGGACCTAGCACCTAAGTCTCATAGACCAACCAAGACATAGCGTTTTCCCGAAGGTTTCAATCGTGCATCGTTAACCACGATCCAAAGAAACAACAAGAAGACCCACGATCTCATAATCATGGGGAGGTGGACACGTATCTCCAATCACAATGATCGTGTACCAAACCACGATCCCCAGTCTTGCTGATCATGTAACAGCCCCTGGGTACTATAAATAAAGGACCCATAACTTCATAAAGAGGGGGGTTTCGGAAGATCTTGGGATAATTTTTAGACAGATATTTTATGGGGAGAGACTTTGGGAAAATTGGTGACGAGTTAACTCTTCAGTTCATCTGTGTAATTGTCTATCGAGTGATTCAATACTAAAGACTAAGTGGATTAGGTTATTACTGTTCATCAAAACAGGGTGAACCACTATAAATTTATGTGTGTTTGTTTAAGATATTTGTACTCAGTCGTATATTATATTTATTTCGTTCAAAAGGTGTCGTATACTGCACATACGACCGTTGGCCAATTTCACAGGTCAATATTTTGGTGCTTTCATTGAGAGTACGGAATCAAGAAATACACTTTCATCAGTTTTACGATGCCTCCAAAACCCAGTCAGATAAAGAAGACAACTCCCAGGGATTCCATCACTCAGGATCCCATCGATCCCATTAACGAACCTCAAGTGGAGATTGGAGATCAACCTGATGCGAAAGATCCACATGATGCTCACCAGGAGGAGATGGTGCAATTTCTGGCGAGGCAGGAAGCCTTTGCTGTAGAAATTGCCCTCCAAAGGGCAACTATGGAATGACAACAGTGGGAGATAGATGAGCAGGTCTAGAGGATGATCTAGAGGGAGTAGGAAGCTGACCGGGGGCATCAGGAGGCTGTTGTGGCCCTGGAGGCGGCTACCCAGTTAGCCCGAGCTAACGCTGAAGCTGCTGCTCAGGCGATGAGGGAGGCTCAGACAAAAGTAGCACGGATGCGAGACAACAGTAATAGGGAGTCCCAGGGAAGGAGTCAAACCCCAAGGATGCTCTCAAAGCCACTTTCCCAGAGACAAGATGAAGAGGCGCAATCCAAGACTGCCTCCTCCATGACTAAGGAGAATAATACTTCATCTCGGAGTAAGAGTGCTACCAACCCAAAGACCCCCTCCTAGGGGGACATATGAAACGACATAGGAGAGGAAGGTCAGACATCTGAGAGGCGTGACAAGAATGGAAATGTTCGCTCAAAGTCTCATAGTCATGTAGGAGGAGAGGCTCGGGGGCAGGATCGCATCGGCAAGAGCAAGGCTGACCTACCACCCCTACACCCTCAGTCTCGCAAGGGAAAAGAACCGATGAAAAACACCAATACCATGTTCGATAGGCTTGGGAAAGATGCACAACCTCAGGATATGATGGAGGTCATCAACAGAAGAACCAACACTAAAGAGGGGGTACCAGGGACGTCTACTCAACCTGGAACAGCGATCCCACTAGCAGTGCAGACTCAAATAGATGAACTCTCCATAGTTGTTCAGGGCTTGACAAAGAAGCCTTCTGATATCGAGCTGGCTCATAGAAGTGGGAGTCCCTTTAGTGCCAAGATCCAAGCTGCCCAACCACCACCGAAGTACAGGACCCTGAAACTTCCAACGTACGCTGGGAAGGAGGACCCAGTGCGACACATTGGAACGTTCGAGGATCAGATGGAGTTACTCGATGTGGAGCATGATTGCAGGTGTAGGGTATTCCCTACCACTCCCTCTGACTCAGCTCGGGAATGGTATTGGAAATTCAAACCTAGATCCATCACTTCTTGGGAGCAGTTCAGGAAGGAATTTTGCAAGGTCTTCAGTGCTGGACGAATTCAACTAGTCTACGCCAATCAGCTAGTTGACATCAAGTAAGGGAATGATGAATCCTTGAAGGACTACATCCAAAGATTCACGAGAAAGGCAAACCAAGCATCTACAATAGAAGATGAAGCTCACGGTCAAGGACCTGACACCTTGTTCCTAAGTGATATATGGGTTCATGACAGAATGCCTAGCACCAGCATGATCTATCAGACTACCGGTCACAGTGGGGGATGCCCCTAGGCAAGAGACTGTGATGACAGAGTTCCTGGTGGTAGATTGCTCATCGAGTTACAACGTAGTACTCAGGAGACCCCTCCTGATGGCATTACACGCAGTAGTGTCTATTTGGCATTTATCTTTGAAGTTCCCTACAAGCGTAGGGCAAGGATGCATACAGGGTAACCAAAGGAAGGCACAAGAATGCTATAATGCATCAATGGTCAAATCAAAGAAAGGACCATGCGTAAACAACATGGTAGTAACCTGCTGCGAAGGGAATGAAGGAACCGATGAGGTTGTCAACATGGAAGTTGACGTTGAAAAAAACACTCTACTGGAGCTGGGGGCTTCTTTTAACAAAGGTTTGTTATTATAGCAAGTTTCCCAAAGCGAGTGAAATGACATCGATCCTCGCTTTGGGGATGACTTCATGGGGGTAGGACTAGTCAAAGATCTTGATGAAGTCCTACTAGATGAGAAGGACCCGACTAGAGTAATCAAAGTCGGGAAGGAGCTAAAGGTGGAAATTAAGGCACAATTGGTAGAATTTTTGAAGAAGAACTAGGACGTCTTTGCCTATTCACATAAGGACATGGTTGGAATTTCTCCGTCTGTAATAAGCCATGTCTTCAATGTGGACAAAAACTACCCACCGGTGCAACAAAAAAGGAGACTGCTTGACAAAGACCGATCTCAAGCCCTGAAGGAGGAGGTCGAGCGACTCAAGGAAAATAGTTTTATAAGGGTGGCCTACTACCCAGACTGGGTATCAAACCCCATCCTGGTCCCAAAACCAAAAGCGAAGTGGAGGACATGCGTGGACTTCACAGATCTGAACAAGGCCTGCCCCAAAGACTTCTTCCCACTACCCAGAATAGACCAACTAGTTGATGCAACTGCAGGACATGAAATACTCTCGTTCATGGATGCATATTCTGAGTATAATCAGATAAGTGTGCACCCTCCCGACGAGGAACATACTAGTTTTCGGATAGACAATGGATTATATTGTTATAAGGTAATGCCATTTGGCTTAAAGAACGCAAGAGCCACCTACCAGCGTTTAGTGAATAACATGTTTCGAGACTTGATCGACAAAAATATGGAGGTATATGTCGATGACATGTTGGTCAAGTCCAAAGAAGCTGGAGGGCATGTTCAAGACTTAGAGGAATGCTTTGTAATACTTAGAAAGTATTGCATGAAGTTAAATCCTCTCAAGTGCTCGTTTGGAGTTGGTTCTGGTAAATTTCTCGGATACATAGTCAATTCATGTGGAATCGAGGCTAACCTTGAGAATATTAAAGCATTGATCGACATGAAGTCACCAACCCTAATCAAAGAAGTGCAAATCTTAACAAGGAGAGTAGCTGCCCTCAGTAGGTTCATATCGAAGTCTATGGACAAGTGTGTCCCCTTCTTTAACTTACTAAGGGGCAGCAAGAAGATCCAATGGACTGAGGAATGTGAGAAAGCTTTCCAAGCCTTGAAGGAAAATCTCGCTCAACCTCCCGTCCTAGCAAAGCCAATAGATTGATAAGTACTATTCATCTATTTGGCAATCACCGAGCATGCAATCAACGTTGTTTTGGTGAAAGAAGAGAACATGGTACAACACCTTGTGTACCATATCAATAAAAGGCTAGTAGGTGCAAAGTATAGGTATCCCCCTCTTGAAAAACTAGCCTACTGTTTAGTAATCGCCTCTCGAAAGCTGCGTCCATACTTCCAAGCTCACTTGATTCGAGTCCTAACCGATCAACCTCTACGACAAGTTCTTCAGAAACCAGAGGCCTTGGGACGATTACTCAAATGGGCGGTGGAGTTAGGACATCTTGATATCACTTATCATTCGAGGATGACAATAAAAGGACAAGCATTGGCGAACTTGTTTGTTTTTATAGATCAAATAAGAGACTATACGCAGTGGAACAACAATCAAAATTGTTAATTTAATCCCACAAGATTTCTAGATCTTCTTCTTCACATACATATATATATATTGAATCAAAGATATGAATAGAAAATTACCTCAAGTCCTTCCTTGCTGCTATCTTTTTGTATGGCAAAAATCCTTGAGATCTCACACCAGGATCTTCCAAAATGTTCTCACCACACAAAGAACTAGTGTGGGCTCGCTATATAAAATAATAGGCAAAATCTATTTATCAGATGTTCTCAACACATGAGATCTGATAAAGTTTGGACCTAAGTTTGTGAAGAACAGTGACCTATGCTAGTAGCACTGTTCTCTTTTTCTTAGAAAGATTTCGCGATATATTTTCTATCATTGAAAAAGTGTCGCTATGAAAAAACTGATCTCCTATATTTAATATATCCAATATATTAAAAATAAAATATTAGTTATTTTAAACAATTTGAAAAATAACTAATCAATTATCAGATTTTGTTTAAATATAATATTTTAATCATATTACAATATCTCATTATTTATTTAATATTTAAATAACTAAAATTGTGGAACAAAGAAACTACTAGTAGCTTCTTATGCGTGTAGCACGATGATTGTGCACTGTGCTACACGTGTACCACATGCCAAGGAAGGCATGTGATTTTTCCTAATTTTTTAAATACAAAAAATCCCAAAAATAAATTAATTCAAAATTAATTATATTTTTGTTAAATCAAATAATTAATTAATTCTCAATTAATTAATTACACATAATTATACAATAATTATGTTTAGTGCATAGAAAAATATTTTACTTATCAAATAAGTCCTTTTGCCCATTTTCGCATTTATCTTTTTAAGTGTTTGTTTGAGCCATTTCGGGGACCATGGACCTATAACATTAAGCTCCAATAAATTGAAACTAAATAATTAAACTCTTTAATCATAATAGTTGATTTATTAATTATGATATTTCTCCATTATAAATTCAGAATTGAATTCTTTATGTTATAGATATACTTTTACAGAAATCTTATTTTAAGTTATCTATTGATATAACCATCTTACAATAGTTCAACTCTCTCATTAATTAGTTCATAAATTAGAATGGAAGAATTTCCATTTTACCTTTTTAATTTACTTCTTATTCCTTAAGTACCATTAATTCACTAGTGAATAATTAATCTATAATCATTTAGTTCCAGAATTAACCCTTAAGGGAACCAATATACGATCCATTAGGAAAGATTAGATTCCGTATTGTTGATACATGTTCCCAGCCATCCATGATATTAAATCTCCAAAACAAAAGTCATTAGTCTCATTCTATGAAGAGACCTTAACGAATAAATCAAAAGATTTAATAAACATGAACAGGAGTTCATGAACACTCAGGATTTCGGTTGATCTATAAATGATCATCAGTTATGATATGAATTACAAGTCTATATTATTAAAGGGTTTTTTTTATAAAGACTTTTATTCATATCGGTCCATGTCATATATATTCATATTATATAAAAACCTTTACCGAGATGTCTTACCACATCAATAATCCGAATCTAGATTATTTGTATCAACATGATACTCAGCAAACCGTACTTACAACCCCAATTAAAGAATTCCATAACTTCAATTTGTTGTTGTTGACTAGTTTTATTCATTCATGTGATCTTAATTCTTTCGTACTAATACAAGATCACATTCTCAATAATGAATATGAAAATTTTATGATATTTACAAAATATTCAAACAATAATTCAATAATCTAAATATAACAATAATAGACCATTGTATTTATTTATTCATTGAAATAATAAATGCCTTTTACATGCTTTTAGGACATACTCCTAACAGAACTTCATAGTCGAAGGCACCAACCTTGAAGACCCTTCCTACCAATCGGAGAATGGGGATACTGAGAAGGAAGGAGATACTCTCGTATGGAAGCTATATATTGATGGAGCATCTAATGAACACAACTAAGGCACAGGAATCATACTGATCACTCCGGAGAATCATCGAATCCACTGCGCTCTCAGATTTGGATTCAATGCTTCAAAAAACGAGTCTAAGTATGAGGCATTGCTAACAGGATTACGCTTATCTAGGGATGTAACGACCCCAAATTCGCTAATAAGGCTTAAGGGCCTTGATTAGTGTGCCGGGAGGGCATAAATGGGATTAGAGTGAATAGTATTTATTTGAATGTGATATTATGTGATTAATAGTGCTTAAATGATATTTTATGATAATTGATGATATTATGTGAACATTTGTAATAAATATGTTGTATATGTGGGAACCACATTATTATGTGGATAACTCTGTACCCGGCAACTCGAGGCGATCCTAGGGCTAGATAGCGGGAAAAGTCACAACGGGGCATTATAATTGACTTTGGACAAGTCAGGGGTATTTTAGGTATCGGGTAGTGATTTAGACTATCGGGTGATGGAAATAAATATATGGAGATATATTTGGGGTTAGAGAGTTTAGGCGGGAATATTGGGGAAATTTACTATTTTTTCCTCGGGGATGTCTCCAGTACCCCGAGCTTTGGGATTAGTCTAATAACCTAAGGATATACTTGGAAAGACTTAGAAAATACTAGACAGAAAGTGTAAACCGACCCTCTCAGCCTTCTCTCTCTTAAGGAAGAAGAAAAACTCTGAATTTTCAAGAGAATCAAGCTGAATATTTGGGAATTGAAGGGAATAATCTGGAGGATTAGCTCAGGAACTGATCAAGGATTGAAATAGAGCCAAGGTAAGCTTTGAATTTTCATTTCTATGGTTGGGAATTTTGAGAAAATGGCTGAGTTTTTAATGGTTGTGGTTTTGGTATTCAAGGTTGGATTTGAGGCTGTAATCTTTGAAGTTAGGTCAGGGAACTCTTGGAGAAGTGATTCTGCAGCTGAGGTAAGCTTTAATCCAAGGTTTGATGGTTGAATTCTAGTATCTCCATGGCTGGTTTTGTGCTCTTGGGTTAGAAGGTTTCAGTAATTGAAATGGGTTTTTGATGGGTTTCTAGCCTAGGATTCAGTTGGGTTGAGTCGTTGTAATCTTGTGGGATGTTTGTGGATAGTTGAGTTGAGGGTTTGGGATGGTTTTGAGTGAGCTTGCATGAGGTTTGAAAGTTAAAAATGGTGATTTTTCTGGGTTTGAAGGGTCGGGCCGCGGCATGGTTCTTGGTGAGCCGCGACCCTTGGAAGTTGAGTTGTGCTGAGGAAGGAGGGCGGGCCGCGGCATGGCCTAAGGAATGCCACGACCCTTACCTGTTTTTGTGCCGTAAGAGGGCTCTGTTTGGGGCCATGCCGCGGCATGGATGGACTATGCCGAGGCCCTTAAGGGATTTTGGGATTTTGAGATTTTAGGCTTGGGAATTTAACCTAGGGTGCTCGGGATTGAATCTTTTACCATATTTGGTGAAGTTCAATGTTCCGAGGACTAGAACTTGGTTTAAAAACTCATTTAAGATTGTTAATGGTATCCTTCATCATGGTTGTGACTAGGTGCTAAGCTAGGGCTCGGGGATCGGATCGCGCTCAAGGAGTATCGCCCGTAATTAATTCATCTAGAAGCCAAAGGTAAGAAAACTACACTCGGTTGAATATTTGAACGGGACTAAGGGCTCCCTGATATATATGATTGAAAGAATGGTAATATGCCATGTAAATTGTAAACCAACGGCCTAAGTGTACCACGGTTAACTTGTGCAATTGGCATGGCTCGGACATTGGTATCCGAGGACAGCTTATTATGCATTGAGCTCGGTTTAAGCGGGCCGGAGTCAGTGGGTTAAACAGAGGGTGCGACCTAAGGTGTCGGCCCTAGTATTTGTGTTAATTGATTATTATATTTGGCTATGAATGTGATTAATGAGAGTGTTGAATAATCTAAGTATAGATGAAGTTATTTGTACCTTGAAGTATGCTTATATACTATGGATTGAATATTTGAACATGCTTACTAGAATATTTGTTTGATAACATTGTATATGCTGTGTATGTTGTTTTCTTGCTGGGCCTTGGCTCACGGGTGCTGCGTGGTGCAAGTAAAGGCAAAGGCAAGATTGATCAACCCTGATTGGAGAGCTCTGCAGGGTGACTGTACATGTCAGGCCGCTCAACCGCCACGGTTGAGGAGATTACAGGGACGAGAGGACCAGAACCTTGTATTTTGCCTTAGTATGGCTAATGGTTACTCTTAACTGTTGAATTTTGTAAACCAACTTTTAAACGTTGTACTTTTGGGGATCCCTTCTGTAAATTGTTTATAATTTATAAAATGTTTCTTTTGCGGCCAAAATGTCTTTTAGCCCTAGAACACTTTAGCTAATGACACGTTTTGATTAAACGACTTGATTAGCAAGTCTCACACCTTTATAAACACACAGTGTAGCGGTCTTTGCTATCCAGGGCATTACAAGGGATGTGCATGCACAGTCCCTGGAGATATTCAGCGATTCTCAACTAGTAGTATATCGGGTATTGGGGGAGTATCAAGCCAAGGGGCTTAGAGTGGTACAGTACCTGAACAAGGTGAAGGACTTGTTGACATAGTTCAAGAGATAATCGATTACATAAGTCCCGAGGGAGCAAAATGCCAATGCTGATGCCTTAGCCAAGCTTGCCAGTGCCAAAGACGCGGACAACCTGAATGTCATTCCCGTCGAATACTTGGCGGAAAGAAGCATAACCGAGCAGGAGACACTACCTGTTGAGTTAGGAGATACATGGATGACCCCTATTATTAACTATCTCAACCACAGAGTAGTACCCAGTGATTGAAACAAAGCAAGAAAGTTGGTGAGTCAAGATGCACGATATATGATCGTCGAAGGGGTCCTGTACCGACGAGGGTACTCCCTAGCACTGCTAAGGTGCGTTACACCAGACCAGTCAAAGTTGTTAATAATCGAGGTACACGAGGGGTTTTGTGGAGATCACGCTGGGGGGGGGGGAATCCTATCAAAGAAAATCCTAAGACAAGGATACTTTTTGCCGATTATGAACGAAGACTCGATGGAGTATGTCAGAAGATGCCACAAGTGTCAGATGTTCTCAAGATACTCCAGGCGACACCTAATGAATTAACACAAATTAAAAGCCCTTTGCCCTTCTCTGTATGGGGAATTGACCTGATGGGGAAGCTACCCAAGGGAAGAGGAGGAGTCCAATTTGATGTTGTAGTTGTAGACTACTTCACCAAATGGACTGAAGCAGAACCGCTCGCCACCATCACCTCGAAGAAAGTCTTAGACTTTGTGGAGAAGAATATCATATGTCGATTCGGTCTATTGAAGAAGATAGTCTCGGACAATGGGACTCAATTCAACAGTGAAATGTTCACCGAATTTTGTACGAGGCATGGAATCACAAAGAGATTTTCCTCGGTAGCGCACCCTCAAGCTAATGGTCAAGTAGAAGCAGTGACCAAGACTATCGAAGACACTCTGAAGAAACTCCTTGAACAAGCCAAAGGAGCTTGGCCAGAATTACTTCTGGAAGTCCTATGGTCACATCGAACAACGGCTCGAATAGCAACAGGCCATACGCCATTCTCTTTGGCATTTGGGTATGAAGCCATGTTGCCAGTTGAACTCACTCCTCCATCGCATAGATGAGAGGCATACGATCCAAAAGGGAGACAGTTTCTAAGAACTTGTTGTCAAATTAATGGATCATGTTCGATCTTGGTTCTTGAGGAACTTATCCACCCATACGATCCAAAAAGAGAGACTGGTCCAAGGACCAGTCGCCATTATGGATCATGTTCAATTTTGGTTCTTGAGGAACCTATCGACCCATACGATCCAAAAAGAGGGACTGGTCCAAGGACTTTGTCGCCATTATTTGATCATGTTCTGTAACGCCCTGGATAGCCAAGACCGTTACACTGTGTATTTATAAAGGTGTAGAACTTGTTAATCAAGTCATTTGGTTAAAAACATGTTTGCTAAAGTCATTAATGCGCTAGGGTTAAAAGGTTTTGGTCTCAAAAGAAACTTTTCATATAATTAAACATTTTATACATGGGATCCCAAACGATACAGCATTTCAAAGTCTGTTCACAAAATTTCTGGTGTACAGACAACCACTAGCCATTCTAAAGGCAAAACAGATGGTTATGGTTCTCCTGTCCCTGTCTCCCCTCAACCATGGCGGTTGAGCAACTGTTCATGCACACATTGCTCCCAGAGCTCTCCAAATCAAGGCTGGTCAAGCTTGCCCTTGCCTTTACCTACACCACGAAGAACCCGTGAGCCAAGGCCCAGCAAGAAAGCGCAATATCAAAACACAAGTACTGATAATAATCATAAACTCTTTAAGCATGTTTAAACATTTAGCAATCCCTAATAAACATATAGCTTATCGGCATAAACAAGAATTCACAAGCTAACAATTAGCCATTCAGCATATCATATTCAACAATCAACCACAGCAACCAGATTACACAATAAATAGGGTCGACACCCTTAGGTTGCACCCTCTGTTTACCCCACTGACTCCGGCCCGCTTAAACCGAGCTCAGTGCATATTAAGCTGTCCTCAGCTACCAGTGGTCGAGCCGCGCCCTGTGCACTAATGTAAACACCGACACTCTTAGGCCGTTTGTCTACCATTTACATTGCATAATACCATCCTCTATAAGGCATACAAAATAGGGAACCCTTAGTCCCATTATGAATTCACAACCAGGTGCAGTTTTCTTACCTTTAATTTCCAACCGCTTCGATTACGAGAAATGCCCCTTGAGCACGATCCGTCTCCCGAGCCCTAGCTTTTACCTAGTCACAACCAAGATAAGGGATTCCATTAATATTCGAATAATGGTTTCTGGGTGAAGTTCTAGCTTCCGGGACATTGAATTCAACCAAACATGGTGGTGGAATCGATCCCGAGTACCCTAGGTTAGGCTCCCGTGCTTAAAACCTTCAAATAACCAAAAATGCCCTTAAGGGTCGCGGCCCTTGAAACCCATGCCATAGCTTGCCCCTGATACAAAGGCTAGGCCTCTCTGAAGACAGACACGTGCCGCGGCCCTGCCCTATGGTGCCGCGGCGCTTCCCTACTGTAGAGCCTCCTTGGCTCTTCTTTGCTTCGCAGGGCCGCGACACTCTAGAACAGAGCCGCGGCCCAACCCCTCGTGCCCAGAAATCCACCATTTTTAACATCCCAACCTTGCTCAAAACCACCCCAAACCATCCTAATTCCAAAACCCATTGATCACAAAACTTCTATCATGATTCTAGCAACATAATCCAGCAAAAACCTAACTTAGAAACTCATTAAAATCCCATTTTAATTTCTGAAACCCAGAAGCTCAAGAACATAAAAACCAGCTATGAAACACCAGAATTCAACCATTAGATCATAGATTCAAGCTTACCTCCACTGCAAAACCAACTCCCTTAACGATTCCTGAGCTAAAACCCAAGCTTTCTAGCTTCAATTCAGTCCTTAAATTTCAAAACCATAAACACTTTAAAACCCAGCCAAAACACAGAATTAATCACCATGCACAAAGCTTATATCTTACCTTAGTTCTTGACTGAACTCCTTAGCTAAACACTGGACTAATCCTTCAAGATCCCAGCCCAAACCACTGAATTCCCAGCCGAATTCCTTAAGTTTTCTGTGGTTTTTCTTTGAGAGAGAAAGTGAGAAAGAGGGAGGGTCGGTTCCTTGTGTTCCACTATGTTATGAGATTTTACTTAGTCTATCCCTAGGTGATTAAGTTAATCCCAAGGCTCGGGGTGCCGGAAATGTCCCTGAGGGCAAAATGGTGAAATTCTCCAGTGTTCCCGCCTAAGCTTCCTAACCTCACATATATCTCCAATTATTTATTTCCATAACTCGCTAATCTAAATAACCTTCCAGTACTTGAATTACCCATTGACTTGCCCAAAGTTAAGTATTAAGCCCCGTTGTGACTTTCCCGCTAACTAGCTCCCTAGGATCGCCTCAAGTCACATGCTACAGATTTACCCACTTGATAATGTGGTTCTCACAATTATAGCATAGCATCACATTTACATTCTTATAACCATTGTGGATGCTTAAAATTCCACGCTTGTGACAGGTCTAAAACACGCGCATTTGGGTCTCTGCCGTAGAAAGGGCCTCGCATAGCTGGACATGCCTCGCCCAGGCCAGCGCCTTGTGCACTCGAGGCATATCAGACGACCTTGCCACGCCTCAGCCATGTCACCAGGGCCTCGCGCAGGGTGGTCTCGCCTCGCCTAGGCCATGTCACCAGGGCCTCGCGCAGGGTGGTCCCGCCTCGCCTCGACCGTGTCACCAGGGCCTCGCGAGGGATGGCCTCGCCTCGCCTCGACCGTGCCACCAGGGCCTCGCGAGGGATGGCCTCGCCTCGCCTCGGTCGTGCCACCAAGGCCTCGCAAGACCACTGTCTCGCGCCCATCTCCCTTCGGCGCACCCAACGAGGGCCTCGCGAGACCATTGTCTCGCGCCTCACACAGCATGCAGCGCCTCATGTCTCACGCCCATCTCCCTTCGATGCACCCAGCGAGGGCCTCGCGAGACCATTGTCTCGTGCCTCGCACAACATGCAGTGCCTCACGTCTTGCGCCCATCTCCCTTCGGCGCACCCAGCGAGGGCCTCACGAGACCATTGTCTCGCGCCTCGCACAGCATGTAGTGCCTCACGTCTCGCGCCCATCTCCCTTCGGCACACCCAGTGAGGGCCTTGCGAGACAATTGTCTCGCGCCTCGCACAACATGCAGCGCCTCACGTCTCACACCCTAGGGGTGGCGTCTCGCGCACCAATGGGCACCTCGCTAGGGGAAGCGTCTCGCGTGCATGGTAGCGTCTCGCGAGACAAGCGTTCACTTGGTCATGCCTACTCCACTAATGTGGTCATGGATTGTCACATGAGCCTTATGCCACAAGCAAGGACAAGTTCCCCAAGAAGACAAGCATCTCGTGGAGGCAGCCGCATCCTTAGGGGGCTCGCAAGACATGACCTCTGCAAGGCGTCTTGCGTCCTTAGGGGCCTCACGAGACATGGCCTCTCTGAGGCATCTCGTGCCGCATATATAGCGAGACTCACAGCGATTCGATGCGAAGTCAGAAGAGGTACGAAGCGCACTTACAAACCAAAAAGAAGTAGAGTACGGAGACAAGGCCCACGCCGGACAAGTAGTGGTTGTACAAGTAAGGTACCTATTGTGGTCATCACCAGCCAGTCTCTAACACTCGTATTGGGCAAGTAGTGGAGGCACAATCAAGTACTAAAGTGGAGGTGCTCCCACAGACTCTGACCATGTACTGGAGCTGACACCACTACACCTGATACCACTCTCCTGACACTGTACTTGCGTACAATCTGGTCCCCTGGACCACAATGTATCAGGGGCCATTAGAGCCCACTATAAAAGGAATTCCACTTCCACATGGAAGGGGGTTGGTTGGAAAAAACACTGTAGCACTACACCATAAAAAATACAAGTTCATTTCACCATTTTCTTTCTGCAACTATTCTTTGAGTTTCTGATTAGATATTTAAAGTTTTTCATTGATAAGCTCTATATTTTGATTCTTCTAACTTAACTTGGTTGATGAATTCTCACCTTCAACAACCATACAAGCATGCTTATCATATAATCATGCATTAAATTAATAAACACACACACATGAGCCACTTATGCCCTCCCGGCACACTAATCAAGGCTCTTAAGCCATATTAGTGATTTTGGGTTGTTACATGTTCGATCCTGATCCTTGAGGGACCTTTCGACCCATACGATCCAAAAAAGAGACTAATCCTAGGACCTTGTCACCAAATTATTTGATCATGTTCGATCCTAGTTCTTGAGGAACCTATAGACCAACACGATCAATAAAAGAGACCGGTCCTAGGACCTTGTCGCCAAATTATTTGATCATGTTCAATCTTGGTTCTTGAGGAACCTATTGACCCACACGATCAACAAGAGAGTTGCCAAATTATTTGATCATGTTTGATCCTGGTTCTTATGGAACCTATCAACCCATACGATCAAAAAATAGATTGGTCCGAAGACCAGTCACCATCATCGGATCATAATCGAATCTGGTCCTTGAGGGACCGATGGATAATTTTATCTAAGACTCGTTACCAGCTTGATTAGCCCATTAAGACCCGATTGGTCCAACTTAGACACTTCTATCTACAATCATTATAATGAGTACACGAGAGATTACGTAGATCGTGATCGACACTTGCTACACAATCAACATCTGTGTATAGGTATCATTACTACTGAGTATGAAACCATCACCCGACTACCAATCAGGGACAAGCATTTGCTGCTTGCATCATTGGGTGAAAAGGATAGTACTGTGTCTAAAAGCTCGAAGCAACACATGGTCAAGTAGCAAGTGACCAAGGCTTTTAAACCCATGATCACTTGGTGGGCATATAGTACATACCGAACGGGGTATACACAAGCAATGAGGACATGACCTTAAGTACTAAGCAAGCTCAAGTTTTTCTAGGACATTTGTTTGATATATGTTCCGAAAGTGCAAAACCAAAAACAAAAAGGCATTGGTAGGGAGACTCCTAGCCATGTCCCTTATAGGGTGGTCGACCAGTCCATCAACCCTATAGGGTGGTTGGCCAATCACCCATGGGGTGGTTGACCTGACCATTTTGTTCATGGTACTTGGTGAAGTATTGTACTACTCACATTACCATGGTTGTTAGCATGAAAAACGTAAAGGAGTAAGGTTAGTATGGCACATGAAATACATGTGTTCAGAGTATACTGATACCTGATCTAATGAGGGTTATGAGTTGATATACTTAGTAAGCATTGGAAATAAAAAATTTCAATCAATACACTGAGTACTCATAACAAAAAGCATAAAGGAATACAATGTCATATGTAAAAATTGAAAAGTACAAGGTGCCCACCAATGGCACGAAAGGAAAGACAGAGTAAAAGACCAAAAGAAGACTAACTAGGGCGAGGAGTGTTGTCTGAAAGACCACCTTGAGCCTTGGCAACCTCACGAGCCAGAAACTTCTTAAGCTTCTTCGCTCGCGTCTTCTTGGGAAGGAAATCCAAGTTCAGATCTTTGTTGGACTTCCAGATCAAGTAGAAGCAAGAGAAAGTTGTATCTGAATACTCCTCTCGAGCCTTGTCCCAGGTAGCCTTGACCTCTTGCTCCTTCTCGACAAGAGCATCCTTCTGCAGTTGGTCCATGCCAGCAATCAGCTTCAGACTGTTTGAGCTAATTGGCAAGTTTCCCCTCCATTTGGGTTACCCTGAGAGTCAACTCGGTCATTTCCTGCAGTTAGAGCTCCACGGTACTGCGGAGAGTGTGGATCTCTTCATATTTTAAAGCAATGTCTGCATCCCTAGAGCCAAGAACACGCCTAAGGTCCAACACCTCCTGGAGGACAACATCAAGCTCAGAATGAAGGTTGGAAAGCGTAGAGATATACACTACAGACCTATCACGAACATGGGAGACCAACATCAGCGCCTGCAAAAAACATACAAGTGGTAGATAATGTCATCACACAAGCTAACCGGACAAAAAGAAAATTGTAGTAGACTTACACTCTAAATGTCAAGGAGTGACTTCGTGAGGATGGCGCTCAAGTCCTCATTCTTAATCCCATTAAAGGTCACAGTCGTCTGCTCCAGATGAGATGCTTGGTCCATGATGGCACCTAAATTCCGTATGGAAAACTGGTGTGGCCCAAATAAGAGAGCAAGTGTAGAGGAGGAGGCACCCACATCAGTGATACTGGGAGGAATCGATGTAGGCAAGGATGGCTCTACCTCTGTGACAGGACTAGACACCAAAGGAGTCGGAGGAGGCACCTCGAGAGGAACCTCCGTTATCGACTCAGGCTCAACCCGGGCCCTCTTGGCCGCTCAGACGGAAGGGTTAGTCTTGGTTGGAGTCGACCTTTGTTAGGTGTGAACAAAGCCGAACATATCTAAACCTATAAAAGAAGATCAAATATTACCAGGATATCAAATACAGAAAAAACATAAAGTAAAGATGATAAAAGTTTTGAACCTTCTGAATAAGATTCGGGTTCGAATGTGGCTTCATCAAAATCATTTGAAGCAAGCAGTGAGTGCGCAGATGCACCCACCTCATCACCCTCCTATCCAGCTAGCACGAGCGAAGAGTGTTGGGAATTGTGCCCTAAAAGCATATGTAGTAGACATTGTTTTAAGAAATAAATAAATAAATTGAATTTGTTATGCATATATTTTATGGACTATATTATTCTGTGATAATATTATGTAAATATCAGAAAACTCCTAAGTTCATATATGTGATCTCAAACACGTATTGGTACTGGATGATTGTGTTTGAGATAAATGAACTTGAATAGTTCACAGTAAAATAAAGTTAAGGAATCTTTAGATTAATTACTGCAAGTACGATCCACTAGTATTATGAATACATGTGATCTAGATCTGGATTACTAGTGTAGTTGGACACTTTGGTGGAGGTACTTTATATATTAGAGAATATATAAAGCTGGACCAGATATGTTTATTAATACTTAGTTAAATACCTTTTCGAAATATTAATTAAATATATCAACTGATGATCTTATACAAATAGATCTTAATCCCGAAGTTACTATGAACTCCTGTTTATGTTATATGAGTTCTTTGATTCACTCGTTAGGGTCTGTCAGAATGATCAGGCAAGAAACTTTTATCTTGGGAACTCATTAATGTAAATGTCTAGGGACATAGTATACAGATATGGAATCTATACCTTCTCGTAAGAGATTGGATAATGATTCTCTTAAGGGTTGACTTTTGGGACTGAAAGGTTATTGAGCTCAAATTCATAATTTAGTTATGAATTAACCTTCACTAGTAAAGTCAATGGTACTTAAGGATACAAGATATAATTAAAAGGGTAAAATGGTAATTTTATTCCCGATTAATTATGAACCATTATTAGAGGGTTAATTTGTATGTAATGATTATATCAATGGACGCTTTATTTTATAAATGTACGTCTTAATTATCCACGGGCTATTAGCGAGCTAAGAGATTGCATAATTATATCAGCCACGTGGATGCCACGTACCCGGAGCTGTTGTTACCAGGTCCTACCTCTTTAGCTCGAGGTAACCAAAGGCTTACTAAGATTACTAAGGGGTCGGGTCAGAAGTATGGACACCACGGGCTAAGAATACATCAAGCTCAAGGTACGAGCTTGAGTTGGCACCTCTGACCTCTTATAAAGTCAACCACGCAATGTAAACGTGCATATATCAGACATTACGTGTCTGATATATCCCTGAATTCTCAGACATGCAGCATAAACGTGCGTGTTCAGGCACCCATGACTGGGTTGGGCCGTGCGGCCCATTATCCCCCTTACCTATTGATTAGACCACACTTCATTTGTCAGGTTTTAGGAATTAATCATGAATGTCACAGAAGTGACATGATGGGTAAGAAGGTCACGGGATGACCCCTCTTGCCAACCCCCAGGTGCCCTCTCCCTATAAATATGGAGACCCTGGGAGTTGCAAAGGGTTGGATTCTATTGTGTAAAGAAATACCCTGTAAAGAATATCAGAGAGATAGCAATAATATTGGCTGGTGGACTAGAAGGATTTTAACCTTTGAACCACCTAAAAAAAGTATTCGTGTCACCATTTTATTTTAAGATCATTCATCTATTACGATTCATTACTTAGCATTAATCCCACTCTTTATTCTGTTAATTATCTGTTGGCGAAGAACCGCGTCAACAGTTTGGTGCTTTCATTGAGAGGCTGCTAGATTGGTGCTACCGCAAATACCCAACCATGGTGGTCACTCGCTCAAGACATGGTAACGAGGCAGACCAACGTGATGGGCAGGAGACCCATCATGCCGCCATTTTTGATGATCAGAACCCTGAGGTTCAGCAACGACCGGGCAAGCAGCCAATAGGCCAAGATGACACTGGAAGTTCGGCTCCCCGGCCACCCAATCCAAACCCAGATTTCTACACGTCAGTGGAAATGAAGAATGCACAGCTGAGGAGCCAGCTGGCGAAAGCTAACCAGCAGATTCAAGAGGTTTTGGCCCGACTACCCCCTCTTACAACCGACGCTAATGTCGAAAAGAGGCAAGGCGAGACTCATAAGTCCTGCCGGGGTAATCGATCCAGGCCTAGCCAGTCGGTCAGACCCCCGACGTCAAACTCTACTCCCACATCGCACCACCGGGAGACCACTTTTGAAGAACTACCTAGGGCCGAGCAACAGTACAGCCGATCAGTCCGGACCTCAACTCCCAGCTCACTTCCGCCCTCGAGCGCGCCCAGGAGGGCTCGAGGAAATTCGCGAAGGAGATCCGGCGAGGGCTCACAGCGACAGCCCGCCCTGGCCGACCATCCTGCGCCCCGCTCAGACCGCCGACCACAGGACCCGGAGGTTGGTAGAGCCGAGCGGCCCTGACCTAACCTGATCCGCCCTGACGGGACCAGAATCGCATCCTCGGTTAGGCATCCTCCTTCTCCGATAAGATACCCATCTCCTCCCCAACCAGTCCGAGACATTCCAACTCATGGGAGCAGTAGGAGAAATCCTTATTCCGTTGGACCGTCGAATCGTAGCAGAGCGCCCAGAGAAGTCCTGGATCCTCATCCCCCGAGGCGGGCTCCAAGCTTCTCAAACGGGAGCTATTGGACCGAAAGCCGTCGAAGTGACCTCTCCGGCGGAGACCTGCGCCAATGCTTGAGCTCAGCGCAAAGTCATCAAGCCACCCCGAGGGACGACCTCCGAGATCGTCTAAACTCTCAAAGGGGAAACCCGGTGGGAAACGGCAGTCGTGCTCGCCAAAGGGAAGACCTGTCCGAGGTACGCGACAGCGGGAACGTCCCATATAACCTTTCTCAAGATAGGAGGGACAATAACTCGCCAAACGCGTACAATAGATCCGGAGCTGTTGAACAGCCCCGGAACAACCAAGGAAATCAAGACAAAACCCTTGAGCGCCTGGCTCAGATGGAGGAGCTGATGAGAAAGCTCCTATCGGAAAAAGAAAAAGATGAATATGATTCAGGGGATGAACTCGAGCTCTTCATCCCCAGCATAGCAGCAACGGCGTATCCACCTGGTTTCTGTATGCCGCACTTGTCCAAATTCAATGGAGACGGGGATCCGTCAGATCATCTGGGTATGTTTAATACTCGGATGATGGCCCACAACATTGGCCCCGAGCTGAGGCGTTTAATATTTCCCTCCACCTTGACTGGGCCGACCAGACAATGGTTCAAACAGAGTAAGAAACAGTCAATCAGCTCATGGAAAACTTTCTCCATTGACTTCAAGAGAGCATTCCAAGCTTCCCAGGCTGCCCACGTCAAGGTCGACACCCTGGCAAACGTAAGGCAACAACCCGACAAACCTCTGAAGGCCTACCTGAGTAGATTCGTGAACGTCGCTGCTCCGGCCAGGGACGCAGATGACAGCTCCAAGCTCATGGCTTTGAGGACTGGGATCCTCGTCGAAGGGGGAATCTAGAAAGAGATACAAAGGAAGGGAGTCAGCACCGTAAACGAATTCCTAAATAGGGCCCAGGGATGGATCGACCTGGAGGAGTCACAAGCCTCAGCCGCAGGAACCAGCCAGGCCCCTGAACAGCCCGCTGGAGTGGGAACGGAGGTCGTGACAGCGACCCAAACTGTTACACAGAATAACCAGTTTGGTGGGGGCAAGAGAAAGGGGAGCAACGATGGAAACCAGCACAGCCCAAAGAAGAACAAGTCCGTAGAAAAATTTAAGCCGATCTACGCGACTTATACAGAGCTCACCCACTCCAGGGAGAACATCTTCCTAGCGAATTCTTCTCGCCTTCCCTGGAAGAAACCGGAGCCGCTAAAGCACCAGAAGGGTAAGCGAGACCCTTCCAAGTTTTGCCAGTTCCACAACAACATTGGCCACAATACTGATGACTGTAGACACCTGAAGGATGAGATCAAAACTCTCATCAGAGCCGGACCCTTGGCTCAGTATGCGCTGAATAGAGTTCCCGCAGGCCATCCAGCTCCGGAAGTCCCGGTCAGTCAGCCCGGGTCTCGGGTAGATCAGGACGTCCCTCCTCCCATGATAGGAGGAGGATCTCCACGATCTCTGGAGGTCCCCATCTGGCTGGCACGAGCAGAGGTGCCCAAAAGAGGTACGTCAACGAACTTAAGGCTCATAATGGAGTGGAGTTCATCCCTGAGCAGCATCTCCCAAAGCAGTAACGATTGGAGAGGCAACCAATCATATTTACTGAAGAAGATGCTAGACGTCCAGTTCCCTCATAACGACCCTCTGGTCGTAGCAGTGCAGCTCGCTAATCAGAGGGTTAGGAGAGTGCTGGTCGATAATGGGAGCTCGGTAAACCTACTGTTCCGGTCAACGCTGGAGAAGATGGGTTTGACTATCACCGAGTTGAAAGCAACCTCCATGATGCTTTACGGATTCTCTGGAGAAGGATCGGCGATAATAGGAACGATCAAACTAGTGATCACCTTGGGAGAGGGACCTCAGACAGTCTTGAAACTCCTCGAGTTTGTGGTCATGGATTGTCCCGCTGCATACAATGCCATTTTGGGTCGACCTACACTTATAGCGTTTGAAGCCGTTACCTCCATCCACCACCTCGCGCTAAAATTCCCCTCTTCCACGGGGATATGCACGATCCGTGGCGATCAACTTGCTGCCAGGGAATGCTACAGCATTTCCATGAAGGGAAAATTAAAACCCGGGCAGTTAACGATGACCGTCCAAGGTGGAAATGAGGAATCTCAGGAACCTGTGCCTAATCCTGAGATTGAAAAACCTCAGAGTGACGAAGGGGAAGATATCGTCCTAAGTGATGATATTGACCCCAGAATAGGCGAGGATAAATCCGAGCTCCAAGCTATCGAAGAGCTCGAGGAGGTAAATATCGATCCACAGAATCCCTCACGGATGGTAAAGCTTGGGAAAAATCTATGTGGCGAGAGGAAGGCAGAGCTGATTAAGTTCCTGCAGGAGAACCTGGACGTGTTCGCATGGTCTCATGAGGACATGGTGGGGATCAGCCCGAGCGTCATCATGCACACCCTCCATTAAGATAAAAGCGTGCATGCGAAATCCCAGAAACAGAGGCGCCTAGGAACAACCTGAGCTGAAGCCCTAGAAGAGGAAGTAGCCCAGCTCAAAAAGTGTGGCTTTATCCGCGAAGCTAAGTTCCTGGTCTGGGTTGCCAATCCTGTGTTGGTCCCAAAGCCCAACGGGAAATGGCGGACCTGCATTGACTTCTCCGATCTGAACAAAGCTTGCCCTAAAGACTGTTTCCCCTTGCCGAGGATCGACCAATTGGTAGACGCCATGGCAAGGCACGAGCTCATGTCCTTTATGGATGCGTACTCGGGCTATAATCAGATCGCCATGAATCTAGCGGACCAGGAGCACACTAGCTTCATGACCCCAACTAACGTTTATTGTTACAAGGTCATGCCGTTCGGGTTGAAGAACCCCGGAGCTACATACCAGAGATTGGTGAACAGGATGTTTGCCAACCAGATCGGGAAGAACATGGAAGTGTACGTTGACGACATGCTGGTCAAGTCAAAAACTGCCGATAACCATGCTTCCGACCTTGGAGAATGCTTTAAAATACTGAGAGAATACGACATGAGGCTTAACCCGCAGAAGTGCACGTTCGGAGTCGCCTCAGGGAAGTTCATAGGTTTCATTATCAATACCAGGGGAATCGAGGCAAACCCCGATAAGATCAGGTCGTTGCTCGAGCTGCCCTCACCTTAGTCGCGAAAGGATGTTCAAGGCCTAACAGGAAGGGTGGCAGCCCTTAATTGGTTTATTTCTAAATCCACTAACAAGTGCCTGCCATTCTACAACCTGCTCTGGGGGAATAAGAAGTTCGAATGGACCGAGGAATATGAATGTGCCTTCCTTGACCTGAAAGCACATCTAGCCGAACCGCCCGTATTGTCCAAACCAATGGCAGGAGAGCCTATTTTCCTTTACCTAGCTGTCACAGAAGACGCAGCTAGTGCCGTATTGGTCCGAGAAGAAGACCGGGTTCAGAAGCCAGTCTATTACATCAACAAGAGGCTTCTCGGAGCTGAATCCCGGTATCCGTTAATGGAGAAGATGGCTTTCTGCCTCATTACGGCCTCCCGAAAGCTCAGGCCATATTTCTAGTCCCACTCAATACATGTCATAACCGATCAACCTTTAAGGCGGGTTTTGCAAAAACTTGAAGCATCGGGACGTCTGTTGAAGTGGGCTATTGAGCTCAACCAGTTTGAGATTTTGTACATTCCGCGAACTACAATAAAAAGCCAGGCCCTGGCTGATTTTGTGGCAGAATGCACAAGATTCTGAGAAGATCCTGTGGACGATTCACCCCAGGCCACCTCGGTCTAGGCCTCATGGAAGGTCTTCGTAGATGGCTCATCTAACGAGAACGGCTTCGGGGCTGGAATCATTTTGATATCCCCAGAAGGACATAGATTCCACTCGGCGTTGAGATTCGGATTCAAGGTATCTAACAACGAGGTTGAATATGAAGCTTTACTAGCTGGGCTAAGGGTGGCCCAGGAGCTGAAGGCCAACTCCGTTCAGTGTTACAGCGATTCCCAGCTCGTAGTAAACCAGGTGCTAGGTGAATATCAAGCACGGGGAACCAAGATGGCTGCTTACCTGGCCAAGGTAAAAGTTGAGCTGTCTGCATTTGAACGGGGCTCAATCGAGCAGATACCTCGGGAGCAGAATACCAACGCAGACGCCCTCGCAAAGCTCGCTACCTCCGGGGAGACGGAGACTTTGGGGTTAGTACCGGTAGAGTTCTTGGAGAAACCAAGCATAGAAGAAGTCGGGGCGGAGGTCGAGATGATCAACACCAGACCGACCTGGATGACCCCCATCCTCGAATATCTCACCGAAGGAAAGTTACCCGAAGAGCGTAATGACACAAGGCGGGTACTTTACCAGGCTCCAAGGTATACAGTGGTAGATGGGATGCTATACTGGCGTGGGCACTCTCTACCCCTCCTACGATGTATTCTACAAGAAGTGCATGAGGGTTTTTGCGGAGATCACACTGGGGGGCAAATCTTGGCCCTGAAGATCTTAAGGCAAGAATATTACTGGCCCACTCTATCAAAGGACTCGATCTCTTACGTCAAGAAATATGACAAGTGCCAGCGATTCGCCACAGTTGCCCGAGCTCCCCCAGTCGAGCTGAAGATGATCTCGTCCCCGTGGCCATTCGCGGTCTGGGGAATCGACTTGGTTGGCGCCCTCCCTACTGGAAAGGGAGGAGTTCGGTACGCGGTGGTGGCTATCGACTACTTCACCAAGTGGGCAGAGGCAGAACCCTTGGCAACAATCACTTCGAAAAGAGTCCTTGACTTCGTGGTCAAGGGCATTATCTGCCGATTCGGGCTGCCAAAGAAGATCGTATCCGACAACGGAACGCAGTTCGACAACGACCTCTTCACCGAATTCTGTGAGAGGCATGACATTGTAAAAAGCTTCTCCTTCGTGGCCTATCCCCAGGCAAATGGGTAGGTCGAGCCGTCAATAAGATGCTAAAGGCGAGCCTTAAGAAAAGACTGGACGAAGCCAAGGGGGTCTGGCCAGAACAGCTCCCCCAGGTATTGTGGGCATACCGGACCTCGCATCGAACGCCGATAGGTCATACTCCTTTCTCCCTAACTTTCGGGAGTGAGGCGGTCCTTCCTGTCGAAGTAAAGGTAGCCTCGCATAGAGTCCAGGCCTATGACCAGGACCGCAATCATGAATTGCTTTGCGCATCCCTCGACCTAATTGATGAAAGACGATAAGAATCACAGCTCTAGCTCGCGCATTATTAGCAAAAGATCACTCGTTATTTCAACTCAAAGGTCAGAAAGCGTGCCTTTAGCATCGGCGACCTGGTCCTCAGAAGAGTCTTCTTAGCCAGTAAAGATCCCAAAGACGGAGTATTGGGACCGAACTGGGAAGGGCCATATCAAATAACCGAGGTCATAAAGGAAGGAACCTACAAGTTAACTCGGCTCAATGGAGAAGCAGTCCCACGAACTTGGAACGCCATCCACTTGAAGAAATATTATCAGTGATACCTCTGTAAGGCTTAGTCAGAAAGGCCATCTTTTGTTTATTAAGTAATGAGAATTAAATCTTTTTCCATTATTGTGTATATTTGTGGATGTAATCTCAAGTAACCACGAAAGACCCTTTCCTAATTACTTGGGGGGCATATGGTGCCTGGATATAACCAGGTCATCTTAAAGACTTAGAGGTTAATTCAAATCGATTGATCGATGTTTTTCTTAAAAAGCACGAGATATTGATAAAAGATTAATGCGAACTAAGTTGTATCCTGGATATAACCAGGTCGTCCTAAAAAACTTAGAAGTTAATTCAAATTGATTGATCGTTGTTTTTCTTAAAAAGCACGAGATATTAATAAAGAATTAACGCGAACTAAGTTTTCAAATTAACGTCCAGGATGTAACTAGGTCATCTTAAAGACTTAGAGATTAATTCAAATTGATTGATCGATATTTTTCTTAAAAAGCACGAGTTATTGATAAAGGATTAACGCGAACTAAGTCGTATCCTAGATATAAACAGGTCGTCCTAAAAAACTTAGAAGTTAATTCAAATTGATTGATCGTCGTTTTTCATAAAAAGCACGAGATATTAATAAAGAATTAACGCGAACTAAGTTTTCAAATTAACGTCCTGGATGTAACCAGGTCTTAAAACTTAGAAGTTAATTCAAATTGATTGATCGTTGTTTTTCTTAAAAAGCACGAGATATTAATAAGAAATTGACGCGAACTAAGTTTTTAGAGGCAAAAAGATGTAAATCAATTAAAAATAAAGTTGATAAAATCAATTGTCTTGAGGTTAGAAAACCTCATAATATAAAGTTACAAAAAATGCTAAGGATAAAAAAAGAGGAGAAAGTTCCTAGGCCCCGCCAGGTCGCTCTGTCCTGCTCGGTCGCGGCTGGAGTTTCCCCGGTCTTGGAGGGCGCCTGTTGTTGGAGGCAAGCTTTGAACTTCCTGAGGAAAGACACCCACGCTTCCATCCCCAAGAAGGAAAAGTCACCCTATGGGTTGAAGGCCCAGTAGTGGTATAGCATGTTCTCCATGGAGGTGGTGGAGGTCGCCTTCTTCGCCGCAAGCGCGACCTTCTCCGCCGCAAGGGCGGCCTTAGCCTCTTCAACTTCCACCCTCGCAGCATCCAGGGCGACCTTGGTGGACTCGGCCTCCACCAGCTTAGGTCGAGATGTGTCCAACTCAGCCTGCGCGGTTGCCAGAGCGTCCTTGGCATCCTGCTCTTGTTTCTTGGCAGTCGCAAGGGCGGCTAGGGCAGTCTGATGCTCGCCCCTCATATCCTCGAGCCTGGCCCTAGATCGGGATATGCTCCGGTGAAGAGCCAAAGCACCCTGCAAAACCAAAAGATAATAAGGCAACTGCCTTAAAAAAAAACATGTGATGCATACCAGCAAGGAATACCAATGGCAAGGCCAACTTACCGTGAGAGCCATCCCCAGCGAAGACTCCATCACGTTCTCTGGGCTCCTTGTCTCAATCGCCCGCAGGTCCCTCTCGGTGGCATTGTAATAGTGGTCCACGGTGTAGCTCACCGTCTCATAGACTGTCCCCCGAAAGACATCGGGGATCTTCTCCAAGGCCCGGGGATTCACCGGGACGCGCACCTCGGGGGGCGTAGTTAGCGAGGTCCCAGCGGCCGCTTCCTTTTTCCGACAAAGGATGGGAGGTTGGGGTGGAGGTGGAGCCATCTCCTTTGCGGCAGGAGGGGGTGGAGGCACCTTTTCATTGGCAGAAGGGCTTGGATTCTTTCCCTTAGCCAGGGACTTAGAGGATGTCCCAACGGTCTGCTTCGTCAACTGAAGCCTCTTCACCAGAGGCCCGGACGGAGGATTGCTCCCCTGGAACATAGCTCGTAAGCTGTCATCCCTGGCCTGCGACATCTCCTCTGTTGAAGCAAAAACAACAAAGCATTAGAATACATGTAAAAATGTTTGTGTAACGCAACGAAAATAAAAGGGAAAACAGAGCTCAAGTATGTATTAAGAGGGATCCTACCCTCCGAGCTAGAGGAGGAATCTGTGGTCACGACCACCGGCCCCGGAGCTGCAGGAGGGGAGTCTAAGATAATGACTTCGCGGGCTGGAAGAGGCTCTGGGTCCGAATCTGCCTCGGGACTAGACTCTTCTATGTACTGCCTAAGACCCGGAGCTACTACACCCTCCCGAAGGGAGGGCCACGACCGAAGGTTGGTCCCGTACTCCTCAAAAAAGGCCGACCTAAAGGCTAGGGTATTATCTACGACTACAGTACCCCTAGGGCGGCTCATGTCATAACCTATCACGAGCTGGTCAACGCATTGGAGTAGGGTTATGTCGCAGTCTGGGTCATTTCAATGGCGATGAACAGGCTGGCTGGGATTGAACCTAGCTAGCCGAAGGTCTGCGGTGGCCCTATCTAAATCCTTAAACAGATAAGGATTACCTTGGCCGGAGGGGCCGACTGCTGCCCCGGACTGGGCCCTCTCCACGTTTGCTTCTTGGGCGACCTCCAACGCCCGCTTTCGCAGTACGAGGGGCACCTCATCCTCCTCGTCCTCTTCCTCTCCCGCGGCCTCCTCCTCGGGGATGGGCACCATCTCGCGAGCTGGAGGGAGACCCCGCGGTCTCCTCAAGGCCAAAGTCTGGCCTGGAGGGATTAGCTTGCACGCCAGCATCGTCTCGTCGGACACGAGCTGGCGATAATCCTTTTCGCTTGAGGGCAGCCCCGCCAAGGTCTCGTATTGACCCCCAAGGGTCACGGACTTGGCCGTCCTCGCAAAGATGGCTGTGTGATTGTTTCTAAGTTAGGAACGAATAAAAGAGGCTAATAAACAAATCAACTTACGAGCTAAGAGTAGAAGGTACTTACGAGGGCGGTTAAAATAGTGGTGTTCGCAGTTGCGAAACCCCTTAGACATGAAGAACTGGTCTTTAAAGTCGTTGGGGTGGCTGGGCAGCTCGATGACCGCAGCCATGTTTGGAAAACGGGTTAGATAGTAGAACCCATCGCCTCGCCCCCGCTGCTCCGGGCTGGCCTTGAGGCAAAAGAAGTAGAGGATGTCTGCCGGTGTGGGGACCTCCCATTCCTACTTCAGAAATAAGTATTTCAGCCCCGCTAACAAACGATATGAGTTAGGGGTGAGCTGGAAAGGAGCTAGCTTCACGTAATTAAGAAAATCCGCAAAGTACTGGTCCATCAGGAGGAAGGTCCCAGCCTTGAGGTGCTCATCGCTCCAAGCGGCGTACTCCTCATCGAGCGGCGCGCAGCTCCGCTCACCTTCAAGGGGAGGTCAGGCGTCTAGGGCGCCCCTCCCTAGTTCAATGTTGTGGGAAAGGAAGATTTTATTCACTTTCCCCTGGTTGGTGACCTTCGAAGCGATTCTCTCGACCTCAAAGAAAGCATCGGGCCCCACCTCGAGCTCCTGCTCCACGGTTGGGCCAAAGGTGGGGATTGGGGAGTCTATGACCACCTCCTTCCCTTTGTTGGCTTGCTGGGAAGACGAGCTGCCAACACTCTTCTTGGATGCGGTTTTCTTTGGTCCCATCTGGTCGCCTAACGAACAAAAGAAGAAAATTTAGAAAGGGTGACCTAAGCAAAAGAAAGAATCTAACGCGAAGTGTTTCCTTTACACAGACTGAGGTAATATCAGCCCGTGGAGAGTGAGACCACGCGGTTCTATGAACACGCGCCTGTGCTCCCAGCGGGTCCCCAATTACTCGGAATCCGTGTGTCAGGAGGGTCAGCGTAAAAGTTTGCCTTGGAAGGAAAGTTTCAGTAGGCAAACAGTGCAAAACTTCCTGTGAAGTGTGTCCCCTAAGCTACCCGATTTTTCACCCTAAAACCTGGTTATTTCAAACAGGCATACAAAAATTTTACCCAGAAAATCTCCCCAGAAAGCGTACCCTATGAGTCATGCCTCTAAATGGTTCTTTCTACGGTCGATGCCCTAGGACAAAAACCTACGCGTATCATACCAGCAACACACTGCATGCGACTACGAAAGCAATTTACCTAAGTAACAATGAAGGAAAAAATTTAAAAGCATGCACAAACGGAGGACTTATAGAATGTTTTGCTGTGGTGAGGCTGAAAGGGTCGTCTGGGTTGGAATCCTGCTGGGATTGCTGGTACCGGAGTCTCAAAGGAGTTCTCGTGCCTGAATTTCTAGAATGCTGAGAATAGTAACCGGAAGAAAGAGAGGGTTTTTTTTTTTTTTTGAGACTGAGAAGATGAAGAAAATGAGAAAATTTTCAAATGAACGGGTAGCCCATGCGAAAGGTGGCCACCCCTTTTATATATGTAAGAGGCCAAATGAGGAGGGCCGTTGGATTGCCTTGATGTAGGATACGAGGATCACTACTCGAAAGGCAGAACGACGGCCGAGTATAGGCTAGGCCATTTAATGCGGTTCTCGGAAGACGTACCGTCACCAACCACGATGCTCCACGTATTCGATACCAGCGTAATGAGCGGAATACGAAGAGTTCACAAAGAAGCCTAAAAGCCCCCACTGTGGCCCCAGGTGATGTCATGCACCACGAGCAGGGGCTTGGGGGAAAATGTACGCCCTAATTATCCATGGGCTATTAGCGAGCTGAGATATGGCATAATTATATCAGCCACGTACCCAGAGCTGCTGTTACCAGGTCCTACCTCTTTAGCTCGAGGTAACCAAAGGCTTACTAAGATTACTAAGGGGTCGGGTCAGAAGTATGGACACCACGGGCTAAGAATACATCAAGCTCGAGGTACGAGCTTGAGTTGGCACCTCTGACCTCTTATAAAGTCAACCACGCAATGTAAACGTGCATATATCAGAAATCACGTGTCTGATATATCCCTGAATTCTCGGACACGCAGCATAAACGTGCGTGTTCAGGCACCCACGACTGGGTTGGGTCGTGCGGCCCATTACCCCCCTTACCTATTGATTAGACCACACTTCATTTGTCAAGTTTTAGGAATTAATCATGAATGTCACAGAAGTGACATGACGGGTAAGAAGGTCACGGGATGACCCCCCTTGCCAACCCCCAGGTGCCCTCTCCCTATAAATATGGAGACCCTGGGAGTTGCAAAGGGTTGGATTCTATTGTGTAAAGAAATACCCTGTAAAGAATATCAGAGAGATAGCAATAATATTGGCTGGTGGACTAGAAGGATTTTAACCTTTGAACCACCTAAAAAAAGTATTCGTGTCACCATTTTATTTTAAGATCATTCATCTATTACAGTTCATTACTTAGCACTAATCCCACTCTTTATTCTGTTAATTATCTGTTGGCGAAGAACCACGTCAACAATAAAGTACTAAGTAAATGAAATGCCTATAATTACAGGAGTGCAGTCTCATATTTATAGTGGAGTAATCATGAGATTAATAAATTAAGATTATTTAATTAAAGAGTTTAATTAATAATCTCAAATTTATTGAAGCTTCGAATTATAGGTCCATAGGTCCCCACAACAGTTCTATCAACGCTATTCAAGACAAGAGTTGATATAAAGGGAAAAATGGTTGAAATACATATTTAAGAAGAAATTTGTTCTTCGGGCCAAATATGCAATTATGTGATAATAGTGATTAATTAATTAATTACAAATTAGTTGTAATTAACAAAATTAATTAATATTTAATTATTATGTAATTTTTGAAATTATATTAAATAATTAAATTTATTTTTGAAATTATATTAAATAATTAATTAATTATAATTTTCGAAATTATAATAAATTAAATATATAATTTCAAAATTATTATTTAATTTAAATTGATTTTAATTAATTGGTAGAATTAATTAAATATCTTTATTTGAGTGGGAGATAATAATCTGATAAGTTTAAAATGGATTTGAATTTAAAAGATTGATATTTATTCAAATAATTAATTATATTTGATAATTAATTTGAATTAATTACCAGGTTGTTGGATTTTATCTGATAAGGTAGTTTGAATAAATAATTAAATAATTATGAAAAAAAATTAAATATCCTTAAAATATAGGGTGGTACATGACACACACAGTCCATGGACTGTGTGTGGCGTGTACTGCATATTTTTCAGAGATAGGTTTTTCAATTTTATTTATTTAATTAATTAATGGAAAATTCAAATGTTAGTTTTTGGATATTTTCATTAATGAGATAATTAATTAATTGAAAGATAATTGTAAATTGGTTACAAATTATTTTTTAAAAATTAAATATTTTCTATTTAAGTTAGACTTATCAGAAAATAAGATGAGACTGTTATTCGCTCTTTAGAAAAGAACGATACTTTTCTATCTCTCCCTGAAAAAGATAAAGAACCAATCTCTGGCCTATTCTATTGATCTCATGTGTTGAGTACATCAAGTTGAATCAGAAATTTACCATCCTTTATTCTCTAAGTGCCCACACACTTCTTGAGGTGTAGAGAACGTTGTGGAAGATCTTAGTGTGAGTACCTGGGAGCAGCTTGGATAGGAAGTTCGTTCAAATTACGAAAAGATAGCAAGGACACTTGATAGGCATCAAGATGTATGTTTTCTATTCTTTTCTTGCTTATAATTAATGTATGCATATTAATGGATCTACATATTTAAAACTACTTTAAATATGTTACAAAAAATTTGTTGTACACTGGGCCAACCCACCACCATTCCGTTGCATATTAGGAAACTCGTTCCTAACAAAGAGGGTACCTCCTCGATATGAATAGGTCTCGGGACCATCTTCATCCGAAAGGAAACAACCTGACCTTCCTAAGGTGCTCTGAAGTAACTAGGGTCTTGACATTCTTCTCCTTGGGGGTCATGGCAATCAATGCCTTAGCCATAACAGTCATAGCCTGGGTCGGGAGTAGTCTATAAAAAGGCCCGACGTGCTTAAACCTTGAGTAGTTGGCCTCTGCATCCTTAGTGAAGAAATAGTTGTCAGCATATCTAAACGCCTTGCTATTTCCAGAGATCTCTTCCAACAAGGTGTCGGTACCCTCATTCGTATAATGGTGGAAGTGGAAGTACCCCGAGTTGCGCTGAGATGGGTTCATCTTCAGATCAAATAAGTAGTGGATCTCATGAGGTACTGAAGTAGCCCATTTTCTATGATGATAGATAATGTACAACGCATATAATATGCCAGCTGAGAGGGACTAATACCAAAATAATATGCCACGCTCGGGAAGTATGGATAAAGAGGAAGTAGGGCGCCAAACTTGATGGCAGAACGTGTCCAGGTGCATATACCCAAATGGGGGTCCTCAGCTCTGTCATCTGGACCAGGGATAGTAATAGAAATGCCAGAGAGGTCAAAGTTCTTCCTTAAGTTCCTTACCTTCTCTTTAATCATGTCAGAGGCAGCCCCTTTAAACCAAACCACCTCGTAATCAGTAGGGAGAGGCTTCTTAACCGGTTTCCATATGATCTCACTGACAAAGGTGGCCCCAGAATCTGATGAATGGAACTCTTTTTTTCGTCTCTTCTTCTGCTGCGCAGCTAGCGAGACTATCTTGCTCTTGGGAGAAGGGAAAACCACCTTAGGCCAGAACCTATGAATAGAACGCTCCCGAGGGTGAGTACCCTGGCGATGTGAGCCCTCAGTAAGTTCTCGCTAAGAAGAAGAGTGATGGGAAACCCGACTGGTATCCCTGTTCAACGGGCGTTGCAAGGAGTCTCGCTGACCAGACAAACTCCGCTGAGAAGAATGACTTCGCTGAGATGTGCCCTGAGAGCCATGGGGAGTACTATGCTAAGAAGAGATCTAAGAAGAGCCGGGCGAAGAGCCCTGAGTGATGTGCCTGGCAATATGAGGATTATCTTCGGAGGGTTGTTGAGTTGTCTGTTTTACTCTCGTCATTGGGCTATACCTTTTTCAAGAAATCTTCCACACTGAATAAATATAAAGCGGAACGAGGGAGAATCCTTTTCACCCTTTCCAAGAACTCCTGTGGAGTACACTCGCTTACAGACTTATCAGACGAAGAGGAGTTGGACATCTGCAACAAAGGAAAAATGAAGAGTAAAGTTAGTACATCAATATAATGAAGCCAATAGCTGGGGGCATATCCATTACTGAAGAGCAAAACTGAAGAAACCGAAGGAAAAAAAATTTAGGGTCCCGGATGGTCGAGCTATAGTTGGGCCGACCACCCTAGATATTGGATCCCTGGAAATTGCCCAATCATATGGTCTATAAGCCTGGAAATCGCCCAGGCTAAGGAAGCCCTAGGGGTGGTCGGCCCATGATGGAAGCCCTAGGGGAGGTCGGCCCCTGATGAACTTCACAAGCCTGGAAATTTCCAGGCTAAGGGAAACCCTAGGGCTAGTCGACCCATGATGGAATTTACAAACTTGGAAATCGCCTATGCCTGAATTTGAAACCCTGGAAGTCGCCTATGCCTAGATGTGAAGCCTAGAAAATCACCCAACCCTAATTTTTACAAGCCTGGAAATCGCCCAGGCTATTGAATCTGAAGGTGGTTGGCCTACTGACCTCTAAACCCTAAAGCATCACGCAAAAAGAGGCAAGGATCAAGCCAATTTTTTATTACAAACAAGTCAGTTGTTTTGAATCAAAGTAGAGCAAAGTAAGGAAAGTCAGACAGATTCATTAAAGACGTAAAGATTGAAAAAGAATACTTACCAAAGAGAAGATACGCAAAGTTGATGAAGAATTGGAAAATTCCACAACTCAGAGTTTCCTAAAGGAGGCGCATGGGTCAAGGTCTAATGAGTGAGGCCCTACTTATAGCCTCTCAAGCTAACCATATTTTTAGGAATTCAAATTCCTTGAAAAATATTTGGTATTGTTAAAAATTCAAATTCCTTGAAAAATATCTTATATTTTTAGGAATTCAGATTCCTTAAAAAAATATTTTGTATTTTTAGGAATTAATATCCTCGAAAAGCATATTATATTTTTCGGACTTTAAAACTCCTTGAAAAATATATTATATTATGAAGGAATTCAGATTCCTTGAAAAATATTTTGTATTTTTAGGAATTAATATCCTTGAAAAATATATTATATTTTTAGGACTTTAATACTTGAAAAGTATATTATATTTTTAGGACTTCTAAATTCCTTGAAAAATATTCTAGAAATTTAGGAAATTAATTTTCCATGAAAAATGTAATTATTTTTAGGAATTAAAATTATCCTTAAAAAATACGTGCTGAGCAAATTATCGATAGTTGGTAAAAGTACTACGTAATGTGCCGAGGGACTTTGCTGATAGAATATTGCTACAACATGTTTCTCGGGCCAGATCAAGTTTACCATAATGTTGAACACAGTACGATAAACTTGGGGGGCAAATGTTATCCCTCAAAATTCAAGAGATGACGTGGCAAATGAGAAAGCGGCACGTGGCATCACAAGTCATGGACAAATGACAAAGTATTGAAAAAAGAAGGATGAGCAAAAAATGATAGGTCTAGGAACTATAAGGAAGTCAACCAGGCCTAAACCCCCTAGGGATGGTCGGCCTGGCATGCTCAAGAGTGGTCGGCCCACCCTATTACCTGAGGTGCCCAGATATCCCTGAAGTATTGGCTATTTTAAGGGGAATGTTTGTAGTTTTAGCCCGTTGAGGGCATAAATGTAATAATTGTGATTTATGTTTGTGATATATCTGCGTTGCACGATTCGAGACAATCCTAGTGAGCGGTTTAGCAAGAAAGTCACAACGGGGTCGAATACCCGACTCGGGGCAAGTCGAGGGGTATTTTGGGCATTAGATGTTTTATTGAGCTATCGGGTTATGAAAATAAATATTTGGAGATATATTTGAAGTTAGAACGTTTAGGAGGGAATATGGGAGAAATTTACCATTTTTCCCTCACGGACGTTTTTGGTACCTCGAACCTTTGAGGTAACCTTAGAAACTTAAATAAAACAAAGTTGAGGAAGTGTTTAGAAGCTTAGGAACCGACTCTCTCTTTCTATCTCTCGCTTCTTTCTTCTTCCTTGGAAGCTTGGAGTTTTTTGTGAAAACTAATCAGAGACTAAGGAATCAAGCTGGAATTTTGGGGGCTAGGAGCTTGGAACTTAGGGGATTATCTCAGAGGTTTAATTAAGCATAAAGGTAAGCTTTTAACTTGATGAATTAAGTTGATTTTCTATTGGTTTTTCAAAGTTATGCATGTGAGTTAGGTAAGAATCATTCTTGAGTTTTAGATGAGGTTTGGGGTTAATTCTTGTTAGGTTTTGTTGCTGAGACTGTAGTAGAACTTCTGTGATGAATGGTTTGGATTGTTGGGTTGATTTTGGGGTAAATTGGCTTGGTTTTGGTGGAGAAAATGGAGGATTTTTTTGGGTTCGAAGGGTCGGGCCGCGGCATTGTTCTTGCTGAGCCGCGACCCTCTAGAGCATTTTTGTGGCCAGGAAGAAGGGCGGGCTGCGGCATGCCCTAGCTTGGGCCGCGGCGCGCCTGCCCTGTTTTTAGGTTTGGGGTCTCTGGTTGAGGCGGGCTGCGACATGGGTTCATGGGGTCGCAACGCTTAGTGTGTTTTTGGGCTTCAAGGAGGTTTTAGGCTTGGGAATCCAAAAGTTAAGGCTCGGGATGGATTTTATCACCCGGAGTGATAGAATTCAAGGCCCCAGAGACTAGAATTGTGATCCAAAGCTATTTAGTAGATTAGAACTTGATGGATGGATGTTGTTGATACGTTGTGACTAGGTTTTCAGCGAGGCTCAGACTAGGGGACTGTGCTCAGGACATCAGTGCTTGGAAAGCTCGGGATACAGGTAAGAAAACTGTTGTCCCATAGAGCAGGGCGAGGCCCTTTAGTTTGTGTTGCAGGGCACAGACCTATATGATTGTGTTGCAGGGCGTAGCCCCATTGATTATGTTTATACGTGTTTATGTATTTGTTTAGTTATGCTATGTGTGCATATATGTGAATGAACGACAAGAGCTGGGAACGGCGAAGGCCGAGAACAACAAGGTCAAGTACGGCAAGGGGCCGGGAGCAGCGTTTAGCACGCAGAGTGTGAGTTGCCAGGGCCTGGTAAAGCACCTGGGACGGCATGGCCGTATGTGTTTAGCCTGTTGGCGGCTTGATTATATGTTGAATGATAGATATGCATATGTTATTTGCTTTTGTGAGTTTTCTTGCTGGGCTTCGGCTCACGGGTGCTCTACGGTGCAGGTAAGGGCAAGGGGAAAGTCGACCAACCATGAGTACGGAGAGCATGAGGTGATGCGTACATGTTTGGCCTGCCTGGCTGCCACGGCCAGGGGTATTTTTGGGAGACGCTTGTAGTAAACCTAATTTTGTCGTTTAATCGACTTTAATTATATTTTTGAACTGTAAATATTTCTAAACAGTATTTTAGGATCCCAAATGTTATACGCTTTATAATTTTCAATGAATGGATATATTTTTAAATTATGGGACTCTGTTTATGCTTTAGCTACACTTTTGTCTTAAAACCTCGATTAGCGAGTTAATTTCACGTTTTAAACTCACTTAGTAACAACTCTATGGAAGTAGGGCGTTACAACTTGGTATCAAAACGAGCCAAGGTTTATGGTTCCTGGAGATTGACCGAACATGTACGCTCGCTGTCAGTGACAAACTCGACTTAGGTTTGGTTGGTAATGATTGACTTATATGCTTGAATATGTGCTTAGCTGCCTTGTTTGCCTGCTTATTTTATATAGAGCATGATGAATGAGTTAACATATGCATGATATCAGGGCATGGCCCGTTGAGTGTTATATGCTATTTGTATGTTATGTGGATTGCTTTTATGGTTGGCTGATGTGATTGGGAGGTGGTTTTGGATGTTGTTATCATGCCTGATGAGCGGTGTCGTTGATTGCAGGCATATTGTTGAAAGCCTCGACAATCATCGAGACTCTGCGGCCGTAGGGCCGAGGATGACAACCAAGGTCAGAACCCTCCACCTGCCCCACAGAATTGGCAACAGATGTTTGCCGAAATGGAAGCGAGACTACAACGAATAGTGGAAGAACTTCGGTAGTTGAGGCAGCAGGCCCCTCCTCAGGCCAAGCCACTGGGTTGCCAGTTCAGTAGGTTGTGGTGCCAGTGCCGATTTAGCCTGTTATGGAAAATAGGTGGGAAACTTTGTATGAGAGGTTCAGGAAGCAGCATCCTCCCACCTTCGAGGGTGGACCAGACCCACTGCGAGCAGAGTAGTGGATGTATATGATTTCCTCCATCCTGGATTTTATGAGGGTGGAAGGGAATGAGAGGGTAGCTTGTGCCAGCTACATGTTCAGAGAAGATGCCTGCATTTGGTGGGATGTAGTGACTCAGAGGAGGAATGTGGTAGTTATGACTTGGGAATAGTTCAGAAACATCTTCAATGAGAAATACTATAGTGTTACAGTCCGAGCTGCGAAGGTTGACGAGTTCATCAACCTGACTCAGAACCGGTTGGCGAAGTTTGTGCTGGATTTGGTGCCGACTGATTTGGAAAGAAGGGATAGATTTGTACAGGGGGTGAATGTTATGATCGCCCATGATGTCAAGATTACTTTGGATCCAGAGACTACTACTTATGCCCAGGTCGTGGACAAGGCCCTTACAACTGAGGGGGCCGGGGATCAGATATGGAAAGAGAGCGTAGTTAGGCGCGATGCTAGGAGGATGGTGCCTCCTTTTATTGGATCCAGCCGGGGTAGTGGCTCCAGTGAGCAAAAGAGAAAGGCCCCAGATCTTTTGTTCCTCCTAGCTCAGATAGGAGGGCACATGGTGCTTTTGGCGACCGTTAGGGCGAAGGTGACAACTGGAGGAGTTTTCCAGTGTGTCCTCGGTGCAGACGACGACGTCAGGGGGAGTGCAGGATTAGGGCCTGCTTTATCTGTGGGAGTGCCAATCACCTGAAGAAGGACTGCCCATAAGCTAGGAAAGATGAGCTAAAGCAGGGCGACAGTCTCGCTCCTGCCAGAGTATTGACCTTGACTCAGACTGAGGTGGAGGCTAGCCCCTCAGTTGTGACAGGTCAGATTTCTAGTGCTGGGTTTTCTTATACTGCATTGATTGATTCGGGAGCTATTCATTCATTTGTGTCTGCTAGAGTGATAGATCAGTTGTGTAGACCTAGTGCTTTGTATGCTAGGGGTTTTTAGACTTTGTTGCTGACTGGGGAACTGGTAGTCTCTAATAGATGGATTAGAGCATTGTCAGTAGAGATAGATTGTAGGGAGTTATCTATTGATCTAATTGAGCTAGTGATGAATGACTTCGATATGATCCTAGGGATGGATTGGTTATTGAAGTATGGGGCGACGATTGACTGCAAGCGTAAGATGGTGAGTTTTGAACCAAAAGGGGAGCTAACTGGCCCACACAAACTCTATCTCTACTCTGGTCATATCCTTTGCCAACTCCTTTGATATATGTTTCAAACTAAACAACTGTGGATCTTTCCGACTAAAGGCATCTGCCACCACGTTGGCTTTTCTTAGATGGTAAAGAATCTCATAATCATAATCTTTCACCAATTCCATCCAACGCCTCTGTCTCATGTTCAGATCTCTCTAGGTAAGGAAATACTTTAAGCTCTTGTGGTCAGTGTATATCTCACACTTCTCCCCATAAAGGTAGTGTCGCCATACCTTCAAGGCAAGGACCACTGCTGCCAACTGCAGATCATGTGTAGGGTACCGCTGTTCATAATCCTTTTACTGTCGTGATGCATAGGCAATCACCTTTCCAGCCTGCATAAGGACACAACCTAACCTTTGTCTTGACGCATCACAATATACCACAAACCTCTCCTGATTTGAAGGAAGACTTAGAACCAGAGCTGTAATTAATCGTCGCCTCAACTCTTGGAAGTTGTTCTCACATTTGTCTGACTAACAAACTTCAAGTTCTTGCGTGTCAGCTCTGTCAGTGGTGTCACAATCCTTGAGAAACCTTTCACAAAAAGCCGATAGTACCCTGCCAATCCAAGGAAACTCCTAATCTCAAAAGCATTCATTGGCCTTGGTCAATCCCTGACTACCTCAATCTTGGCCGGATCCACCTTGATTCCATCTTTACTTACTATGTGATCAAGAAACATCACCTGAGGTAACTAGAACTCACACTTATTAAACTTCTCATACAATATGTGCTCCTTCCACCTCTACAACACCAATCGGAGGTGATGTTCATGTTTTGCCTCTGGCTGAGAGTAAACTAGGATGTCGTCGATTAAGACGATTACGAATCTGTCTAAGTAATCTTTGAACACTTTGTTCATCAAGTCCATAAAAGTTGCTGGTGCATTGGTCAACCCAAATGACATGATTAAAAACTCATAATGCCCATATCTGGTACGAAAGGTTGTCTTCGCTATATCTTCTGCCTTGATCCTCTGTTGGTGATAACCAGATCGAATATCAATCTTTGAAAATATAGTCTTTCCATGTAGCTGATCAAACAAATCATCAATCCTTGGCAGTGGATACTTGTTCTTGATAGTCAGCTTGTTCAGGTTTATGTAATCAATTCACATCCTCAGAAAACCATCTTTCTTATTCATAAATAAGACCGGCGACTGGGCCTGATAAAACCCAAACCAAGTAGCTCCTGTAACTGTACATTCAGTTCTTTCAATTCTACTGGATCCATTCTATAAGGTGCTCTAGACACTGGTCCTATCCTTGGTGCCAACTCATTAACAAATTCTTTTTTTATGGGCGGTGACAACCCTGGTAAATCCTCTAGGAATACATCCAGAAAATCACAGACTAATATAGTCTCTTCTGGTCCCACTAGCACGACCTTAGTGGTATCCACCACACTAGCTAGGAATCCCATACAACCACCTTGTAATAGATATCTAGCCATCAATGATAATATCATAGGAATGCGGGGTCCATGCACAGTGCCAACAAAAACAAAGGGATTACCACTCTCAGGCTCAAAACTCACCATCTTTTTCTTGCAATCTATGGTTGCCCCATACATGGCTAGCTAGTTCATACCCATAATCATATCAAAGTCATCCATGACCAGTTCAATCAAATCTATTGATGATTCCCTGTTGTCAGCCACTACTGGCAATGATCTGACCCATCTTCTAAAGACTACCAGTTCCCTAGTAGGCAATAAAGTTCCAAACCCCACAGCATAATAATCACATGGTCTACACAATCTATCTATTACTCTACTGGAAACAAATGAATGTGTAGCACCAGATCAAAATTACGAATATGCCCCTTTAAATCTATTGATGATTCCCTGTTGTCAGCCACTACTGGCAATGATCTGACCCATCTTCTAAAGACTACCAGTTCCCTAGTAGGCAATAAAGTTCCAAACCCCACAGCATAATAATCACATGGTCTACACAATCTATCTATTACTCTACTGGAAACAAATGAATGTGTAGCACCAGATCAAAATTACGAATATACCCCTTTAAATAAAAGTGGGCCTTCTATGCATATTTAATACACTTAAACATGCAATATCAGCAATATAATAATATAACCCATGCAATTCACACAATCACATAAATATCCAGTTAAATCACATATTAACATATAATAATCAAATAATATTCCAATAATGCCCTCATGACCCCCTAATAAAGGCACTAAGCCTTATTAGGAACTGTGGGCTACCATTGGTCCCAGTCAAAGAAGGTGCTCGATTTTGTAGTCAAAAATATCATATGCAGATATGGGCTACCAAAGAAAATAGTTTCATGTAACAACACCTAGTTTGACAGCGATTTGTTCACAGACTTTTGTGCTCAGCATGGTATTACTAAAAGTTTTTCAGCAGTGGCACATCCTTAAGCAAATGGACAAGTAGAAGCTGACAACAAAACTTTGAAGGATACAATGAAAAAATTACTCAAGCAGGCTAAAGGCAATTGGTCAGACATTTTACCAGAAGTGTTATGGTCATATCATAATATTGTTCGTACCTTAATTGGCCATACTCCATTCTCCGTAGCTTATGAATATGAAGCTATGATACATGTTGAGTTAAGCCCCCCATCACATCGAAAGAGTACGTACGACCAAGAACACAACCACCAATTGTTAGCTTAAACCCTTGACCTGATCGATGAACAAAGGGAGAAATCACAATTGCGAGTGGCTGCTTACCATCTAAAAGTTGCCGAATACTTTAACTCTCGTGTCAGAAATAGAAAGTTTTCCCTAAGAGATCTAGTATTGCGACAAGTGTTACAAAACACTAAGGACCCTGCAAGAGGAGTTTTGGGTCCAATTGAGAAGGACCATACCAGATCGTAGATGTTTTACAGCCAGGAACGTATAAACTTGCTCGATTGAATGGTGAACTAGTCGCAAGATATTGGAATGGTGAACACTTACAAAAATATTATCAATAATAGCTGGTCAAAAGACACACTTTGCCCACTTACTTCGACCAGCATAGTTCTAGATTTATTTCACTTATAAGGCACGATTGTTGCCCACTCTTTTACTCTTTATTTATTTTTTGTTAAAAGACACTTATTACCCCTTTTTTGTAAACGCCAATTATTAGTTAGACAATTTTTTGTTATTTGGTTATCAGGCATGTTTTTCCCTTAAAAAACTAGTAAACTATGATTAATTCAATTCTTAATTTTTTTATTCAAAACATTCATTGCTAGTAGAATTTTAATTCAATAAACACGTTTTGTCCATGTTATTACGAGATATTTATAGGGGAGTATGCTAGACACACTCCATATTGCCAATTTTTGTTATTATAACAAGTATTACTTAACATGTGAGATTCTTTAACAACATACAGGTATATTACTTCATGAAATAAATTCGAGCAGCCGTGTTAGCTTGACTAGGACTGGTTATTTGGAAAGTGACCAAGGACTTACCTCCTCGATCACTTGGGGGCATATAAGGTATACATAATCGGACATTAGCAAACGAGGGGAAAAAAAACACAACTGAGTAGTACTTAGAATTTGTTTCAAAATTTATAAAGTGTTGTGCTTTGTTCATAAGGAACATGAAAACTAAAAACTTTGTTTGTTTGATACAAACAAGAAAGTTTGAAAACACTTATAGCATTTAAATGGTTATATCTAGTCAAAATTAACGAGTAACATATTATATGTAATGCAAGAAGAATATTACAAAAATATCCGAGAATAAAAGCTGCTCGGTCAGGGCCAATGTTTTTTCACCATGAACCTTACGTTTCAGGTGTCCAGCAAAAGAAAAAAGGAAAATATTACTTCCAAGGACACTCCCCCTCAAGGCTCAACCACCTTAGCATCTTCCTACTCAGGCCTCTAGTCGCAATCAGGATTCAAGGAGACTTCCAGGGAAGCAACAACTAACTCCTCCTCGTGGACTAAGCATTTAGCAATCTCTTTGTCCCGAAGGTTGGCGAGCATGTAGTCAAAGTTGTCTTCCTTATTGTTTTTCTAGAACATGGAAAAACAGTTAAAGGCCACACTCTTGAACCTTGTTAGGTCTGAGGAATGTGAATCCTTCTCCTTAGCTAGCTCCTCCTCGAGCAGCTTTTTCTCATCTGCCAGCTTTTGCTACTCCACCTCCAGCTGCTTTACGCATTCCTCGAGGTTTTCCTTCCTCTGTTTAAGCTCCTAGATCTAGTGCTTTTGCTTGGTCCTTGTATCCTCAAGAGCCTTAATCACCTTGCCCTTATTTTTGACCTCGGTGATTCTGTCCTTTAGATCATCCTGAAGCTCCTTGCAGAGGTTTTAGTTGGTAATGTTTGATTCCTTGAAATTCTTTACGACTGCCCGTGATCTCTTCAATGACTTTGAAACTTTAAGTGCTTCAGTTCGGGTATTGGTGATAGTTACCATACCTTGCAAGAGTAATAGAAGTTAGACTCAAGCAGGAACTTGTACAACAATTTTAAAGATTGAAATAGATACTTACTGAAAGGATCTGAGACATGGCGCGACCAAGTCCTGAGTCCACAGATGAATGCTCATGGTTTATGAAGGATTCAAAACTTAGGCAATGTTGGGCAAGCGACTGGGCTCGGGAGGAGATGGAATCCATGGTAACCTTCAATTTCCCCTTTGCCTGCTTGGTCTGAGCAGCAATTGGGTCCATGCCCAGTCGGCTGGTAGGAGAGGGAGTAGGTTGGCTAGCAAGAGACTCCCGACTAGTGGAGGGAGTCTGGACAGAAGAAGATGGAGAGGTGTCGCCTGAGAGGCATGAGCACGCAGTTTGCTCCTTGGATGTTTGGCGACTGGCTCTTTGCTTGAGCCAGTCTTAGGAGCCACCTTTCTTTTTGTGCCTCCCCTGGTCGAGGTTAGAGGTGAGGCATAGAGATTAAATATGTCTGACTCAGACATAGATAACCATTAAACAAAATAACAAAGATATAAAATGAGCAAAAACAAAAAGCCTATTTCAACATTCAAGAATAGCAATCAGTTCGCAAACAACTTATATTACATAGGAGTTCCTCGTTGTGATATGAAGAGGAAGACATATTGAGAGGATCGTCATCCTCCTCCAGCACCTGCTTGCCCTTCCATTTGTTCGTGAAGGTGCTGGAGCCCTTGGGCGAGGAACATTCTCTCCCTAATACTAATCCCTGTTGCCCTCCCTTTTTGAGGGACAAGGGTTGCTTTGAGCTAATCAAATCACCCCACCTCCTCGCCAACTGTCAGATCAGCAGTTTTTCCACTAGCTTCACCCTCAGTAATGCCTCCCTAGTTGTTCTGGTGGGCATTGAGCAGACCAACCCTCCTCAGATATCCTTCGTCACGAGTAGCCTGCAGTTCTTCTGCTTGAAGGAAAGATTGTTTAAGGCCATTGCTCGCCTTACCATATCAGATGTGGGAATAGGTCTTTCCCACGGGCCTAAAGTATAGTAAAAGATATAAAACTAAGAATTATCATAAAGGAAGAATGTGAAAGAGAAAAACTCAAGAAAGTTGATCGTTACGTCCTCGTTGGAAGGCCAAGTTATCTATGACCAGGTCAGTCTTCAGAAAATATTCCTTGAAATAGCCACCCACGTTGCTCCTAAATGTGGGCTCTATTAGGAACACATTGGTTGTGTCCCTATGACAGAAATAAAAGAATCCAGTGCCCTGCTGGCCTGGGTTCAACTTCAGTTCAAAAAAGTAATGGACTTTGTGAGGAGTAGGAGTAGCCACCCTTGGTTGCGATAAAGATATATAATGTTGAAAACATGAAATATCCATTAGGCTTTATTTGAAAAGGGGCAATGTCGAAGTATCTAGCAATGTCCTTGAAGTAGTTGTGAAGAGGGAGAGTAGCGCCACCCAAGATATGGAAACACGACCAGGCACTAAAGGCACCACTAGGAAGGTTAGCATGCTGGTAGGCCTGAGGAGTAACCATATTTATCCCCCTAATTCCATACTTTTTGGGGTACTCCTCGAGAAGGCTACTCAAGAGGGTACTAGCAGGGACTGTGTACCATGGCATATTCTTCCTCTTACGAGGCCCTTTCTTGGCATAGAGTCTTATGGTGTTGGTCACCTGCTCTTGCTCTTACGGCGACTGTTGTTGCTGTTTTTTTGTCACCGCCTTTGTTGTTGTTGTTGTTGTTGCTTCCCATTGGCCGCATGCCGTGTGACCTAGGGATTTGCAGGCGATCTTTGTCTAGTTGTTTGTTTATGCCTATCCATATCCGGAGAACAGAAAGTAACAGTTACGACATCTTCAACAAATGTAGACCTGCTTATTGTTCTCTCGTTGGTTGCAATTCCGACCGGGAGTGGATCAACAGAGTCAGGGTGGATAACAAAAGTCCAATCAGTTGGAAGGAATTTCCTTATTCCTTGATCTAATTCCTCAACCATACAGCAATATTCCTGGTCGGGAACAATATGAAAATTATAATGAGAGTGTTCACCAGATTCATCAGTAGGTTCCAGAATATCGCGATTGAGATCAATGTTTGGTCGAGTCCGTTCCACTTCATCGACTAGCATTTGTAGCAAGTCCGAGTCAATTGAATAATCACATCCCCAATGATTGCGTGCGTACATCTGATAACAGGTAAATGGGAAGTGACTTATTTGACCAGCTTATGTTTGTGCATAATAAATGTGAGCAACTCGAGAAACATGATTCTACGCTCAAGCAGAAGCTAGGTTGGATCCAAAAGGCAGTTAAAAAGTTTTTAAGGAAACTTTTCACTTACCTTTTGGAGGGAAAATTCCCACCATTTTTTGTAGAAAATAATAAGCACTGTCTCCTCAATTTTTTGGAATTTTCTCAACATATCAACACAATCAAGTATATCCTGAAGCCTAAAACATTTTCCTACTTCCCAAATAGATATTTTCCCAAAAAATCGTTGATTTTTACAAGAAAAAAACAAAGTTTTCATGTGAAGATCAGGAACATAAAGAACACAGAAGTGTAAAATCTTCAAAAATGCCCGAAAAATAGTGTAACGAGTAACAAGAAATCTTGAAAATACAAATAAAAGTTCAAGAAACTTATTGTTATGAAGATTTTGAGAAAGGATTTGGGAAAAGTTTAAGGTTAGGAAGAGAAAATGGAGATTTAGGTTTGAGAGAATTTCAGAGAGAGGAAAAGTTTGAGAAATTTGAAAGCGTAAAAAATGAGAAGAGAGGGGAAGGTCTATTTATAGGCAACAACTCACATGCGCGCATATGGCGTCATCCAAGAAATTCCATCATGACTTTTTGGGTTGATATGATGATATACACGTAGGTTGGTGAAAAATTTCCTCTTTTTTCACTTAAAGATACAATGATGGTTATGTAGAGCTCAGCTTCCTCCATGGGCTCAACATCCCTTTCTTCTCCAACCCTGGGGTCAAGTTTGTTGAACTCTCTTTCCTCTTAAACAGCCTGGACCTCCATCTCCTCGAGATGAGGCTGTTCGGGGCGACTGCTTCAACAACCATCACGAAATGTCTCAGTGACACATTTTAGCACTGACGGGCCTCTTTTTGGTCTCCACGGACAGTGCCTATTCCCAACTCAGTGAGGAATTTCATGCACAAGTGTCGTATTAAGGCGACAACTCCGAATTCCACCAGGGCTTGACGTCCCAAAAGGGCGTTGTAAGCAGAGGAGTAGTCTACGACCATAAATGTGCTGTACTTGAAGGCTTGGCGAAGCACTTCTCCTAACGTCACTGGAACTTGATCTGCCCCATTGGAATAAGACCCTCCCCAAAGAACCCATAGAAAGTAGAGGTGCACAGGGATATGTCACTGGTAGTCAGCCCAATATTCTCGAAAAATGTCTTGAACAGGGTGTTCACTGAACTCCCGTTATCCACTAGGATCCGAGCCACCATCTTGTTGGAGATTTGTCTCTCGAACCCTAAAGGTTCGTGGTGGGGAAAATTCACCCTCCGAGTGTCGTTCTCGGAGAAGGTGATAACTTGGTCTGTCATCCATGGCATCTGCGCTGATAGTTAAGCTAGCCCCAACACTTCGTCATCGTGGTTTAGGGCCCACACATAGCGATTCTGCAAGCCCCTTGAAATGCCCCCCAAGTGGGGCCCTTCGGAGATGTCCCTACTCTTCCGTTCACCGGGGGAGGTCCATGGGCTACTTACTACTCCGGGATTGCGGACACTTGGCCTGGGGTATGAGGAACCACCTGCTAAGGAGGCAACCCTACGGCTGGAACCTGGACTGGGCGTGCTCCGACCCTAGCATACTAGTGGAGGTGGCTTAGTTTGATGAGACTCTCAATCTCATCTCTAAGTTTCATGCACTAGTTTGTGTGGCGCCCCACATCATTATGGAACCAACAAAACTTAGCGGGACCTCTTCTCTCCCTATCCCTTTGCATAGGTTGCAGTTTCTGCTAGTGGACCTTCTGCTTTGTGCCCAGGAAAATATTCACCAAAGTATCCACCAAGTCTATGTACTCAAAGTATTGGGGAGCATACTTCTTGTCTGGAGCTGATCCAATCCTCTTGGGATTCTTACCCTTCCCCTTTCCCTCGTGTTTGCTGTCGTTGGGGTTCTCGCTGGGTGCCGCTGCTGGGGCTGGAGTCGCTGTTCAAGCACTAAATGCAAGCTGAAAAGCATTGTATCTAGTGAGAGCTACTCCATAGCTAGAGGGCGTGACACTAAAACTAGTCGTGGGAACGGTACTTATGCCAGCTGTGGGAATGGTACTGAAGCCAGTTGTGGGAATGATACTGAAGCCAGCTGGTGGAACAACTGGGTTGAAATGTGGAGACATCATAACACTCCTTTGGGCTGGAGTGTATGGCGAGTACTGGGTTCTTGGAGCCACGATGTTTGGGAACAACAAAGCGGGGAAGGGACTGGTCCTTCGAAGGCTCCAATCTGTGCATCCTCCCAATTGATGTACTCTTGAGCTCGACTTATGAAGTTGTCAAGCCTGTGGCATCCTCTTCGCTAGAGGTCATCCCATAGCGGGGAACCTGCTCGGATGTCAGTTTGTGGGGCCATCGGTTGTTGACCATCATCGACCCTGTTGGTCCTAGCTGCCTCTTCCTTAAAGCGTTTGATGTAGGCTTTAAGGGTATTAAGTGGTCCTTGCTTTATGTTGGCCAAAGCATTGACCTCGAAATTCACCTTCTGAGCAGCTATTAATTGTCTTCGGAAGGAAGGGGAAATTTGGTGCCAGGAGTGAATGGATCCTGGCTGGTGCTTTTTGAACCACTCATCTGCTGGTCCCGTCAAAGTTAACGGAAAGATGTGGCATTTAGCGTCCTCGGGGACGCGGTGAACCAACATTTATCTGTTGAACTTCAAGAGATGGCTGGTTAGATCTGTGCCTTCACTGTACAAATCGATGTTTGGCATTTTGAAGCCTCGAGGCAATGGTGCTTCCACAATGTGGGGAGCACAAGTCTCCTGATCTTCATCCTCCGAGTCGGAGTCATGAACTTGTCTCCAGGCCATCTTCATCATTATCCATTTCAAACTCTCCAACTCTGGACGAAAAGGGTCGCGATTTTGATTGGCACTCTATGTCGGGTGTTATCTCCTTCGAGCATTAAGGTCATCTCAAAGGTCTAGCTATTGGTGTCTCATAGGATTTGTTGGGAATACTTATATGAGATCTTATTTATTTTCATGTAAATCATATATTAAACAAATTAATATAAGAAAACCTATACCATGTTTCTATAATTGAATTTAAACAGAGATAATGAAAAGAACACTTACATTATATGCAACACAATGAATAAGTTCTTCCTTCAGTTTCTCTAACCCTTGTATCCTTTATGTCGTAGGGTATCACCAAGAAACTGAATCGATCTTCAAATTTCTTTACAGTATTCTTAGAATCACCTAGACTAGAGTGGGCAATTCTCAACACATGAGATAGATACAGAAAGAAGAAGAGAATAGAATATAGAGGCTTAGAAAATGACTTTTTTTTTTCTAGAGAGAGTCTAAAACCCTACAATAATGAGATGGAACTAAAATACCATTTTATCCTTCATTGTATATTAACTTTAAAACACTTAGTTCCTTGTAAATGATATTTCAGTAAACTAATATTAATTACTGAAATGAGATCTCTATCATTTAGCACCTTGAACCAAACTAAAAGGAAACCATCGTTTTACTTCTTCATCAAAAGCTATAGATGTTCATATCTATCATTAACACTCCCACTCAATTATACTACCGAGTTCCCGAGATGTAAGTATGGGCTAGTCCGTAGGGTAAGCTGGTAACGAACAAGTCAAAGAACTCAAATAATACAATCAGTTAAAATATTAACCACTCATAATTGAGATTGAATTGACCTATGGTCAACTATATGATATGACTAGAATAGAAAATAACGATATGTCTTCTTATCTTATCTACTGTCAATATAGCTCCTATCCGATGTAACAAATACATCCGATCTTATATACTTTGCTTATGTTTTGGAAAGAACATAACACTACAATGTGTAAGTAGATTATATCGTAGAATGGCAAGTCAGTGTAAATCTTGTGCACTGACTAATCTTAGGACTAACTTATTTGTGAACATATAATCACATTTATATTCCACTGTGATTATGTCATTATAAATATGATTAGCTATATGCTTGAGATTTAATAGAAGTTTATATTAAACAAATTATCATGAAAATAAAACATGCGAGCAATGTGATCGACCAAGTCAAAAATGATTTCTATTCTTTTATTGATAATAAAATGAAATTACAAAGAAATTGAGTTTTAATTAGGCATAAAATCCCTAACAAACACCCACTTGCACTAATTGAAACTAATGCCTTAAATCTACTAATCCCATTTCCTTGATATGCTTCCACAAGATCCTAGACAGAATTTGAGTACATGCACTATATTTCCTGTTTCATGGCTTTGAGCCATAGTTCCTTTTCAGGGCTATCCATTGCCTGTTTGAAAGACAACGGATCATCATCACTAGTGTTACCAGCAACCATATTTGTTTCACCATCCAAACCATAGCGAACTGGTTTCATAGAAACCCTCCCACTACGACGAGGCTCCGTGACTGTTTGTTCAGGAACAGTGGTACTTCCTTTATTTAAATTGACTCGTGTCGGTTGGACATGAAGAGTGGGAATTTCATCATCAACTTGCGTTGATGATGATGGAACATTGGTTGGAGTCAATTCTTCAACCATCTCCTCTAAAACTACTTTGTTGCGTGGTTTGAAGTTTTGGACATAGTCATTTTCCAGAAAAGTAGCATTCGTAGAAGTAAACACTTTCTTTTCTGAATGATTATAGAAAAGTCCACCCCGAGTACCTTTAGGATAGCCAACAAACATGCAGACTTCAGTTCCTAATTCTAGCTTTCCCTCATTTTTCCTCAGGACGTGGGCGGGACACCCCCAGATTCTATAATGGCGTAAACTAGTTTCACGACCATTCCAGGGTTCTAAAGGTGTTTTGGGGATTGATTTGGATGGCACGACATTGAGAATGTCATTTGCAGTTTCAATTGTATGTCTCCATAATGAATTTGGTAGAGTTGAGTAACTAAGCATCCATCTAACCATTTCCAATAAAGTTTTGTTTCGGCGTTCTGCTACACCATTTTGTTGCAAAGTACCTGGGGCAATAAGTTGTGATAAAATCCCAAGTTCAGTTAAATGATCTTGGAACTTCATATCCAAATATTCTCCACCCCTATCAGATCGCAAGATCTTTAACGTTTTACCTAATTGGTTCTGAGCCATAGCTAGGAATTCCTTAAACTTTAAAAATGTTTCTGATTTCCCATGCATTAGGTAAAGACATGAGTATCTAGAGTAATCATCAATGAAAGTGACGAAATACTCAAAGCCACCACTAGCTTGTACTTTCAAAGGTCCACAAACATCTGAATGAACAAGTCCAATTGGTTCCTTGGCCCTACAAACTTTACAGTGAATGGACGCTTGGTCAGTTTTCCTTCTAGACAAGATTCACAGTCAGGTAATTCACCTAAGGTGAGTTCCCTCAAAGGCCCGTCCTTTGTAAGTCTTTGAATTCTATCATAGTCAATGTGACCTAGTCTCAAGTGCCATAAATACGTCATGTTATTGCTATCGGTCTTTTGACGTTTATTGGTCCTAGGCTTAGCTACTTTAAATAAATCATTATTAAGCGCAAGGGGTTCGTTAGTCGCATAATATAAAGCCCATTTTTGAAACATACAATACACAATTGTGATCCATTGAAAGAAATAGATATATTAGCACTTGTGAAAGTCATAACAAATCGTTCTAATTGCAAAGTGGAAACTGAAATTAAATTTCTACTGAAATCTGGAATAAAAAATACATCTTTCAAAATTAAATATTTATTTTTGAACTTCAGGCAAGCTCTTCCACTAGCTTGGACCGCAACGAACACTCTGTTCCCAACTCTAAGCTTTAAGCCGCTTTTGTCCACTTCCTCCCACGATTCAAGAAGCTGTAAGGAGTTACAAACATTGTAAGTAGATCTAGAATCAATAATCCAAACATATTTATCATTCTCTAAAAAACATGTTTATAAGATAAATGAACTATAATCATTACCTTTGTTTTTCGTTGCTAGAAACTTGGGGCAATCCTGTTTCCAATGCCCCTTCTCATTGTAGTGAAAGCACTTACCTTTACCTTTCTTGTTCTTCTTTTTCTTCCCCTTAGGCATCTGTGCACTTGGTTGTGCACTCATCTTTGCAGCCTTTGCAAGCCTAGGGTTGGTGTTTTGTCCACCTTTCTTCTTGTTTCTAGCTTTCGAAGATGAAGCTGGGTTAGCTTCAGCCTTAGGTGGATCAGCAACAGCAACAATAGTCTCCTTTCCTCTTCCCTTACTTGGTCCACCCATGATAGACTCAAAAGTATGAAGCTCGTTCATGAGCTGTGTCAGACCATAGTTGAGTTTCTTCATCACATAGTTGGTGGTGAATGCTAGGAAAGCTGGAGAGAGACTGTTGAGGATTATGACGACTTGAGTCTCATCATCTATTATTGCTCCGTGTAGTTCAGCTTCCTGAAAGTAATTGGTCATTTTGATCAAGTGATTGAGAACGTGTTGAGACGGTGCCGTTTGAGCATTGGCATACTTCTTGGTGGCCTCAAAATGAGTTTGCACTGATTTTGCCCCGAACATGTCTCAGAGTGGATCCATGATTTCGTAGGCCGTCTCGACATTCTCCATCTTTGTTGTAGCGTCCCAAATTTGCTAATAAGGCTTAGGGCCTTGATTAGTGTGCCTGAAGGGCAATAAGTGATTTATTATTATAATATGTAAATTTGATGAATATGTGATTAGAAATGCATGTTTAGGTGAATTAAATATGCATGTGGGCCCTATTTGGTTATTAGGGGCATGCTTGTAATTTTAGCTCGGTGAGGGCATAAATGTGATTATTATGATATATTTGGGATATATCTGTGTTGCAAGATCCAAGACAGTCTTTGGGAGCGGTTGAGCTAGAAAGTCACAACAGGGTTGTATATCCGACTTAGGGCGAGTCGAGAGGTAGTCCGAGCATTAGATGTTTTATTGGGTTATCAGGTTATGAAAATAAATATTTGGGGATATATTTGAAGTTAGAACATTTAGGAGGGAATATTGGGGAAATTTACCATTTTTCCCTCGGGGACGTTTTTGGTACCCCGAGCCTTTGAGGTAACCTTAGAGACTTAAGTTAAATAAAACACAATTGAGGAAGTATTCAGAAACTAGGAAACCAGACCTCTCTCTCTCTATCTCTCGGTTCTCTCTTCTCTCTTAGAAGCTTGGAGATTTTGGTGAAAAACTAACCAGAGACTAAGGATTCAAGCTGGAACTTTGGGGGCTAGAAGCTTGGGACTCAGGGGATTAATTCAGAGATTTAATTAAGCACAAAGGTAAGCTTTTAAACTTGAAGAATTATGTTGAATTTCTGCTGGTCTTTCAGAGTTATGCATGTGAGCTAGGTGAAGAATCATTCTTGAGTTTTATATGAGGTTTGGGGTTAATTCTTGTTAGGTTTTGTTGCCGAGACAATAGTAGAACTTCTGTGATGATTAGCTTGAATTGTTGGATTTTGGGGTAAATTGGCTTGGTTTTGGTGGGGAAAATGGAGGATTTTTTTGGGTTCGAAGGGTCGGGCCGCGACATTGTTCTTGCTGAGCCGCGGCCCTCTAGAACATTTTGGTGGCCCAAAAGAAGGGCGGGACGCGACACACCTTGGCTTGGGCTGCGGCGCGCATGCCTTGTTTTGGGGGTTGGAGTTTCTGGTTGAGGCGGGCCGTAGCATGGGTTCATGGGGCCGTGACCCTTAATGTGTTTTTGGGCTTCAAGGAGGTTTTAGGATCGGAATCCAAAAGTTAAGGCTTGGGATGAATTTTATCACCCGGATTGATAGAATTCAAGGTCCCGAAGACTAGAATTATGGCCTAAAGTTATTTAATGGATTAGAACTTGATGGATGGATGTTGTTGATATGTTGTGACTAGGTTTTCAGCGAGGCTCGGACTAGGGGACTGTGCTCGGGACATTGGTGCTTAGAAAGCTCGGGACACAGATAAGAAAACTGTTGTACCCATAGAGCAGGGCATGGCTCTATAGTTTGTATTATAGGGCACAACCCTATATGATTGTGTTGTAGAGCTTAGCCCCATTGATTATGTTTATATGTGTTTAAGTATTTGTTTAATTATGCTATGCGTGCATATATGTGAATGAACGGCAAGAGCCGGGAACGGAAAAGGCCGAGAACGGCGAGGGCTGAAAACGACGAAGGCCGAGAACGGCAAGGCCGTGTACGACATGGGGCTGAGAGCAGTGTTAAGCACGTGGAGTGCGAGTTGCCAAGGTGAGACCCTATAGGATACCTGGGATATCCTCACTGTTTAGACTGCAAACCAAGGGCGTGGTAAAGCGCCTGGGATGGCATGGTCGTATGTGTTTATCCTATTGGCGATTTTGTTTTGTGCTGATTGATGGTTATGCATATGTTTTTGCTTATGTGGAGTTTTCTTGCTAGGCTTCGGCTCACGAGTGCTCTATGGTGTAGGTAAGGGCAAGAGGAAAGTCGATCAACCATGAGTACGAAGAGCGTGAAGCGACGCGTACATATTTGGCCTGCCTGGCTGCCACGGCCAGGGGTACTTTTTTTGGAAGATGATTGTAGTAAACCTAATTTTGTTGTTTAGTCGACTTTAATTATATTTTAAGTTGTAAATATTTCTAAACAGTATTTTGGGATCCCAAATGTTAATCGCTTTATAATTTTCAATGAATGGATATATTTTCAAAGTATGTGACTTTTGTTATGGTTTAGTTACACTTTTGTCTTAAAACCTCGATTAGCGAGTTATTGCATGCTTTAAACTCACTTAGTAACGGCTCTAAGGAGGTAGGGCGTTACATTTGTCTTGAGAGTATCAACCATACTAGTCAACATGTAGTATTGTGCCTTGTTGTTAGCCACCTGCCAACGCTCGTATTTGTCTCTAACAGTTTTGGTAGCTCCTTCAACTAGAACTTCGGGGGATTCTTCAGTCATGGCGAACTTGGAGTTGTCACCAATCGACACTATGTTGATGTTCTGCTTCCAGTTAAGGAAGTTTTCTCCAGTTAGTTTCTCCATTGAAAGTTGAGAAAGGATGGAAGTAGATACAACCATAATAATTGTAACGTCCTCCTAATCCAAGATCGTTACACTGTGTACTTTAAATAGTGCTAGACTTGCTAATCAAGTCCCTTGGTTATAAACGTATAACTAAGGTTAATGACAAGGATTAGGGTTAAATTTTTTGTCAAAAGGAAATGTTGACTTTTCATTAAAAATATTTGTGTTTATACATGAGATCCCAAAATAACATAAACAAATATTTAAAAGGGCTGTTACAGTTCAAAAGTTACAACCAGCCGACATAAGCGGCAAAATAGGGGGATACAACCCTAGTTCCTCTGAGATATCTCGGTCGTGGTGGTCAAGCAGTTGCATATGTACACACCGCTAGCGAAGCTCTCCAACTCATGGCTAGTCCAATTTTATCCTTGCCCTTACCTACACCATAGAGCACCCGTGAGCCGAGGCCCAACAAGAAAACTTCACCATCATAGCATATAATAATTCATTTCAATAAATGCTTAACTAATCAAACACAACAGGCAATCCACATGTTTTCATTAAAACTCACAACAGCGGCCTAAGTCGGTCAAGGTGCGTTACCAGATACGAAGTTCGCAGTTCTAACTGAGCAGGTGAGTACAACTGTAGCGTCTTAAATTTGCTAATAAGGCTTAGAGCCTTGATTAGCGTGCCGGGAGGGCAATAATTGATTTAATTACGTTAATATGTGAATCTGATGATTATGTCATTAGCAATGCATGTTTAGGTGAATTAAATATGCATGTGGGTCCCATTTGGTTATCAATGGCATATTTGTAATTTTAGCGATTTGAGGGCATAAATGCAATATTTATGTATATTGTGATTGATATAACGAGTGAGTGGTGATATATTTGTGATGCACGATTTGAGACGGTCCTAGGGAGCAATTTAGCTAGAAAGTCACAACGAGGTCAAATACCCGGCTCGGGAGAAGCCTAGGGGTATTTTGGGAATGTTATATGTGTTCAGGAATTACCGAGTAATGGGTAGTAATTTAGAAATTATTGAACATGTCGGGGTTAAACGAGGATTTATAGGAACACTTGAGGAATTAGCAGGACTTGGAAAATGATGAAATTTCCCTTGGAAGCACTTGAGGATTTAGATAGACTTAAGGGGCATTTTAGACTTTTGGCAAGGGATAAGCTTAGACTTCTTTGGCTGCTAGGACAGTAGAAGGAGTTAGAAGGAAAACAACAAACAAAATGAATACTCAATTTTTGGTTATCTCTCTCTCTCTCCATCGATTCTCTCTCTCTCTCTTTTGGTGTTGAAGGTTTGGAGAAAACTTTGAGGATTTAGGCTAAAGAATTGGTGGATAGGAAGCTTGGAACTTAGGGAATCAGTTTAGGGACTGAATTAAGTGCAGAGGTAAGGGATTAAAGTTTTGTTTTCTGTTTAACTTTCTTTATTTTGTTAGAGTTTTGGGAATTGGAACTTGGATGATTTAATTTAGGCTATGATGAAGCTTTCTGTTGGATTTATGGATGTTAAAACTAGTTATGTTGTTTGGATATGAATCCTAAGCGAAATTCTAGGATTAGGGCTCAGATTTTGTGAGTTTAAGGGAAGTTAGCTTGTAAAATTGCATGGGATTTCTGGCTTTTGAGAACCGAGCCGTGACCCTGTTCATCAGACGCCGCGACCCGCTTGAATATTTAGACCAGGGGACCTCGAAGAGTTGTCAAGGCGCCGCGATGCAAGGTATAGCGCACCATGGCCCGTGTTCCCCAGCAGAGAGGCGTATTTGCCTTTGAGTTAAGTGCGCTGCGACCCTTAAGGGGGCTGTGCCGTGTCTCAAATGTGGAATATTGGTTGTTTGAAGGTTTTTAGCTCGGGAACTCAAGTGTTAAGGCTCGGGAAGGTTTCTACTACCCAGTTTTGTAGTTACCAAGGTCCCGGAGGCTAGATTTATATTTTGAAGTTATTTAATGGATTAGAACTTGATGGATGGTTATTATGAATGCGTTGTGACTAGGTTTTCAGCGAAGCTCGGGTTAGGGGACTATGCTTGTGATTGCGATGCTCAGATAGCTCGGGACACAGTAAGAAAAATGTTGTACCCATAGAGCAGGGCGTGGCCCTATTGATTGAATTGCAGGGCATAGCCCTATTGTTTATATTTAGTATATGTTTAAATATATGTTGATATTATGCTATGTGATGCATATTTTTAAGTGAACGACAAAGGCTGGAAACGGCAAAGGATGGGAACGGCGAAGGCTGAGAACGACAGGAAGCCGAGTATGGCAAGGGGCCGGGATCAGCGCTGAGCACATGGAGTGCAAGTTGTTAGGGCGAGACCCTCCTAGGGTGCTGGAGCCACCCTCTCGAGAAGACCGCTAACCCAGGGCCTGGTAAAGCGCCTTGACAGCATGGCCGCTATGTGTTTAGCCTGTTGGCTGCTTTGCTATATGCTGTTGATAGATATGCACATGTTATTTGTTTTGTGTTGAGTTTTCTTGCTGGGCTTCAGCTAACGGGTGCTCTATGGTGCAAGTAAGGGCAAAGGAAATGTCGACCAACCATGAGTATGGAGTGCATGGAGCGATGGATACATATTTGGCCTGCCTGGCCGCCATGGCTAGGGTTATTTTTTTTGGGAAAATGTACTGTAATAGTTGTTTTGTCGCCTAAGTCATCCATGTGTATATTTTGATCTATACTATATTTTATAAACAATATTTTGGGATCCCAACTGTAAAACTTTCTGAGATTTCTATGAATAACCAAATGTTTTATATTAAATGTCTTAAAATGACTTTTATTCCAGTTTAGCTACACATTTAACATTAAACCTTGATTAGCCAGCTAATGGCACATTTTAACTCACTTAGTAACGACTCTAAGGAAGTAGGGCATTACAACTTGGTATCAGAGTGAGCCAAGGTTTATGGTTCCTGGAGATCAACTGAACATGTACGCTCTCTGCTGGTGACAAGCTTGACTCAGGGTTGGTTGGTAATTATTGAATTATATGTTTAATTGCTTGTTAAAGTGCCATGTTTGCCTAAGTATTTTAATAGAGCATGATGAATGTGTTGACATATGCATGATGTTAGGGCATAACCCCCTTGATTGTTGTATACTATTTGTGACATGTGGATTTGCTTATTGTGATTGGTTGATGAGAATGGGAGGTGGTTTTGGATGTTGTTATCATGCCTAATGAGCGACGTCATTGATTGCAAGCATATTGTAGTGATGCCTCGATGATCAATTAGACTTCGCAGCAATAGGGCCGAGGATGACAACCAGGGTCAAGACCTTCCACTTGTCCCACCGAATTGGCAACAGTTATTTGCCGAGATGGAAGCTATACTTCACCGAATTGAAGAAGAGCTTCGACAGTTAAGGCAACAGGCCCCTCCTTAGGGCATTGGGTTACAAGTTCCACAGGCTGTGGCACCAGTGCCAGCCTAGCCTGCTGTGGAGAATAGATGGGAACCTTTGTATGAGAGGTTCAGGAAGCAGTATCCTCCCAACTTTGAGGGTGGTCTAGACCTACAGTGGGCAGAGCAGTGGATGAACATGATTTCTTCCATCCTGGATTTCACGAGGGTGGAAGGGAATGAGAGAGTAGCTTGCGCCAGCTACATGTTGAGAGAGATGCTTGCATCTGGTGAGATGTGATGTCTCAAAGAAGGAATATTGCAGTTATGACCTGGGGAGAGTTCAGAAACATTTTCAATGAGAAGTATTACAGTGTCGCAGTTTAAGCTGCGAAGGTTGATGAGTTTACCAACCTGACTCAGAATCGAATGACGGTTACTGAGTATGCTGTAACGACCAAGAATTTCTAATAAGGCTGAAGGGCCTTGATTAGTGTGCCAGGAAGGCATAATTGGTATCTATATGAATGAATGATTAAATGCATGATTATATGAAATGCATGATTAAATGAATATATGGATATGATTAGATGCATGTTTATGAGTATTGAATGTGTATGTGGGCCCTGTTTTGTTCAAAAGGGCATGTTTGTAAGTGTGGCCCGTTGAGGGCATAAATGTAATTATATGTGATAAATTGTTGAGACCACATTATTATGTGGATATATTTGCAGCATGTGGCTCGAGGCGGTCTTAGTGAGCGGTTTGGCGAAATAGTCACAGCGGGGATTTATACCCGGCTCGGGGAAGTCTGGGGGTATTTCTGTAAACTTGAGTAAAATATTGGGGATTTTTAGACATTGGATGAATAATCGGTGATTAATTAGACGACGGGAATTAAGTAGTAAAAATTAGGGACACTCGAGGAATTAGCGGGAATTGGGAGCAAATGACCAAAATAGCCCTAGAATGACTAAAAGGCTTAAGTTAAATGGGAAGGTAAAAGAGTATTTCACCTATTAAGAGATATACATGATATATCTGATGTTCTTTTAGTGGAAGTTGTAGAAAACTGTAGAATCAGAAGGAAGGAAGGAAGAGGAAAGGAAGAAAAAAAAAACAGAGCATAAAGGTTTACCTCTTTCTCCTCCAATCGGTTTGTTGTCTCTCTCTTCATTTTTTGTGATTTTTGGAGCTGGAACTCAGGGAAGGTCTAGGCCAAAGTCTTGAGACTTTGATTCTTGAAGTGGCTAGGAATTCAGCTGGAGTTAGTGTCCCATTTAAGGTAAAATTTACAGAGTCTAGTTTGAATTTTCTAACCTGGATAAAGTTATTTCTGAACTTGAGTTTTGAATGGGAATCAAGGGGCTTGAGCTTGGGGATTTGAGGAACCAAAGTTTGGAAGAGCATAGAAACAACCTAAGGTCGAATTCTCCTAATTAAGGTAACCAATTCTAACTTTGAAGGTCGGGTTTTCTAGTTTTCAGATGGTGTTCTTGAGCTTTTGAGCTCAAGTGTGATTTCTGTGTTTGATGATGTTTTAGCTGAACTTTTGATGTTGTTGGGCTGTTTGGTTGAGCTATAGGGAATTATAGGTTCAATTTTGAGTTTAGTTGAGGTTTGGAGTGGTTTGGTGGAGCTTTGGCTCGGGGAAATTCGAAGGAAGGACCCAGAAATTTATGCATGCTGTTGTAGCGCTGCAGCGCTAGCCTTGGAGCACTACAGTGCTAGGCTTCAAGTTCTGGGGAGGTTTTTGGCTCTGCTTGTAGCACTATAGCGCCCACCTTGTGGCGTTGTAGCGCTACCCTGCCTCCATAAGTAGGTTTTGGGTATTTTTCTTAGGGTTTTTGCTTGGAGGCTCGGGGGTCGATTCCACCACCCTGTTTGGTGGAATTAGGCTTCACGAGGGCTTGCGATTGGTCTCGAGGTTGGGTTACGGTATTGAGGTTTGATGATGATTTTACTTTGTGGTTGTGACTAGGTTTATCGCCAAGGCTCAAAGCTAAGGACCGTACTCGGAATCAGTTTATCTTCTCCGCTTAAAATCAAAGGTAAGAAAACTGCACCCAGTTATGTGGTTATGTTGGGACTAAGAGTTCCCTTTACTTGTATGTGATGTCATAGATGGTATTATGCCATGGGGACATGTGATAAACGGCCTAAGAATGCCAGAATCAATATTTGCGTACAGGACGCGACTCGGCCATTGGTAGCTGAGGTTAATCAAATAATCACTGAGCTTGGCTTAAGCGAGCCAGAGTCTGTGGGTTGAATACTGGGCTAGGCCTAAGTGAGCCGAAGACAATAACTTATACAGAGGGTGCGGCCTAAGAGCGTCGGCCCTAGATATTATATGATATGTTAATTGATGTTAATTGATGTTAATTTGATGATTATGATGTGTTTATTACCTAGATGGTTAATTATTGGTTCGTTGACTGATATCACTATTTATGTGGTCTATTGGGTGTTTGATTAATGATCTGTGAATTACCTGATTACTATTGTTGATTATGCTATGCATTATAGTTTTCTTGCTGGGCCTCGGCTCACGGGTGCTTCGTGGTGCAGGTAAAGGCAAGGGTTTGGTAGTTTAGCCATGAGTTGGAGAGCTCAAGGGGCGAGGTGTACATTGTTAGCTGCTCGGCCGCCACGGTCGTGGGTTTGTATAGGGACTGAAACCTAAAATGTATATTTTTCCATTAGAGTGGCCATGATTATTTATAACTTTTGGAATTTTTGTAAACATGTCTTTTAAATCTTGTTTTGGGATCCCATGTACTAAACAACCATTTTATATGAAAATTATCTGTTTATGACTAAAACCATTAAGATTTACCAAATTACGACTTTAGGACCACGTTTTCAACTATATGACTTGATTAGCAAGTCTTGCACCTTTATAATCACACAGTGTAACGGTCTTGGCTACCCAGGGCATTACAACTTTGTATTAGAGCATCTAGGTTTAAGGGCTCATGAAGATTGGCTGGACATGTACACTTGCTGCTAAAGACAAGCTCAACTCAGGGTTTCGTAATTGAATACATGAGATTATATGCTTAAGTGCTTGAATGGAATACGAATGCATTAATTAGTATGTGTAATAGGGAGCATTAGATTCTGATAGGGCTTGGCCCTTGAATGTTGTGTGAAGAAATTGAGGCATGCTTATTAGCATTGCTATTGTATGTGGATGAATATTTGGATAATGACTTGCATATTGATTACATGTGATTAACTGTTTAAATTGAACTTGTATGCTTTATCTGCTCATTGATAGATGGAAAGCATGATGAATATGATTGTATTTAGTAGCAATGAAATTTGATAACCAATGTTTAATATGGTAGATTGGTGTTTATTATGCTTTATGTGTGCATGATTATTTTGATTGTTTGGACCTGCCTGTGGGATGGTTCTGGATATGAACATCAGGGCTGGGGGGTTTAGTCAGTGATGGCAGATGAATTCAAATTGTTTGTGCTCATAATGGTTAAATGGACCCGGTAATGTTATAGTAGGGATTGCAGATGATAGATGGTGATTGGAACCCTCCATCTTCCCTTGTAAGTCGCAGCAGATGTTCGCTGGTATGTGAGTAAGTTGTGAGGTCTGGTCGAGGAGACTAGATGGCTGAAACAACGGGTTCTTCTGGGGAAAGAGCTATTTTTGTATAGTGTAATAGCAGAGGCACTAGTGTTGGTTGACTTAAAGGTATGGACAGATAAGAGTGCTATATGGAAGGCTTAGGAGGGGTTATTCCCTAGTTTTGGGGGAGGTTTGGATCTGCCTACGAATTGACTAGTGGATGGGCATAGCTAATCTCGTCCTTGATTACATGAAAATTATAGGGTGTGACAGAGTGGGTGCGCTAAGTAGTTATGACAGAAGGATGCCCCAAAGTGGTACTTAGACTCAAAGTGTTGTTATATCGAGTTGAGAGGAATTCAGGCAGTAATCCAATAAAGAGGTTATAAAGACGTAGTCTAAGCTACGGAGACTAACAAGTTTATGAACTTGGTTGAGAATGGCAAAGGCAATGACAATGTATGTCAATAAGCTAGTGGGTTGGTTGATCCACTTGAGAGAATGATATAAGTGCATGCAGCCAGAGATGATGACTCATTTAAGGATTATACTCTGGAATGACCCAGAGCATCAGGGCCGCTCTGGTGCATGAGATTTTCCATCTGTGTTTGGGCAGCAGGGAGGGCCATGGTATTTGAGATAAAAGGAATGGGGTCTGGAACATGAATGTCGAAGGAAAAGAAATGCATATGACGGTATTCCAATTGGTGGAATTTGGTCAGGTCAGATACTCGGTAATCGGAACAGAAGAGCCCGTGATAGTTCTTTGTCTCCTGGTTTTGACAGGAAATGGTATAGTTTACAAGATAGCCGTCAGGACAATGGGGAGACTTAGTGAAGTTATTCAGTATGCACTAGAAGTCGGAGATGCCCTGTGGAAAGATACCAGATAAGGACATGTTATCTACATGGAATGATTCAGTATGTTAGGGCCGAGTAGGGATTGCCCAGGATTAGAGAATGGAAGATTGGAATGTCTTGTTACATTTGAAGCTCGAGGCTAGTTCCTCGGAGGTGATCGATTGACTTGATAATCCTCATTTTTGGTTACATAATGGGCTAAAAGAGTTTGATGTGGTGTATCTCCCAAGAAAGATTTGTATATGAAGTTTATGCCTCAAGGGTGTTATACGAGGGGTTTGAGATATTAGTGCTTGTTGGGGATGAATCAAAAACTCTTTAAAGAAGAATTATAATACAGGTGGTAAAGGGGTTCATAGTGAAAGTAATTGAGCCTGCCATATGAGAGCCTTGTTATAAACCTGGGTGAGAGCTAATTTGTTAAGAGACAACCATGGACTGTGAGGGTCATCACTTGAAGTATATGAGTTGGATTGAATGGAAACTGAAGTGATCAGTAGGAATTCAGATGGGTATGTAAGGAGTTGTTGAGTATGCTTCAGGAGTCGACTATGGACAGATTCGGTATCAGGGACAGTGTGAAGAATGGTATTAGTTTGGCAGAAAGAATTACTTGTTCAGCTGAAGGAGTATCTGGTCTAGGGATGGATTAGACAGAGTGTCGTACCATGGAATTCGTTGTTATCATCTGTTAAGGATGAAGAGTTTAAATGTCCGGTTACAAGACAGGACAATGTCTTCAGGAATTGATCTTCGATCTGGTTATTATCAGCTGAGGATCAAGGAAAGAGACATTTCAAGAATTATCACTTGTACCAAGTGGGGTCTGATGGATTACCAGTAGAGATTCTTGACTGACTTAAGCTTCAACAACACAGGTAAGTTCAACAAGTAGAGAGTACAGGAAGAATATGAATAAGTCACATCTAGGTTCGTCAAGGATGCATTGAACTACTTTCCAGCTAGAAGCAAAATGCGAATGACTACTACACTGACGATACTAAGACTGAAGAAGCAGGGTAACAGGTAAGGCTCTAGAAGGTGTCGGTTTCAATTTCGCCAAGGGTATTCAAGGTCGTGCTACAGGAAGAGAAGGGATCAGGTATGAAGTGATTCATTTTGAAGCCACAGAAAGATTACTGAAGAACGTCTGAAGGATAGGAAGCATAACGAGACTGGTGGACATGTCATCTACTACATAAGTATCTTTGGAGGACAGTCTTATCAAAGATTAGAGTGACAGAAGAACCTAAGGGTAAACTGAATGGAAAACTTTGTATCAAATTTTCAGAAGACGAAATAAGGATTGGTTAACACCTCATGATATAGAAGTCTGTGTGTAATGAATGGTTACAGAAGGGTAGTGAGAAGGAACTTGAATTTGTTTTTAAAAAAATGAAACTGTAAGCGGCGCATCAAGTTTGAGATGCGCCCAGATATAGACTGAAGAGATGATGATTTGAGCCTCACGGTAGGTGAAAGAATGGGAACATGGTCGGTGTACAGAAAATATTCAGTTGACAGTGGAGGTAGAGCATAAGAGATTTGAGCGCTTGGCTGTTTGTAAAGGAATAATCCTAAGACCAGGATCTGGTGAGACTTACTAGGTAATTTACATTAGAAATCTTTGACTGTACAGGAGGGAAATTAATTTGGAAGCCGATCTTTTACTAGGGATGGTCTATGTCGGTTGGATAGGACGCCACAGATTACAGCAAGGTCAGATAAAATAATTGGGGATTGGTATGGTGTTGGTGATGGGCGGTGTGATACGAACCACGCCAACAAGTGTGACGAAACCCGACACCAAATATGGAACAGCCACCAAGAACACACGAGATTGGAATGGAACCGCGACCCAATGCTTAGCCAAGCACGAACCTTGGTATGAGGAAGACGCCACAAACGGGGATGGAATCCGTTTGATAAGTCAGGATGAACGCCACAAGGAATCTCCTTGATAAGTTCAAAAGTTTCTTCAAGAACTCAAGAAGAAATAAACTCACAATTTCATTCAACATAATCTGCCTTTTCACATTGTTTTGGCAATCCTTATAAGGACGAAAATTACATGAAAACAAGACCCTTGGTCTTCCTAATGAAAACCGAAATTAAAGAAAACAAGCCTTTTGTCTTCCTAATGAAAACCGAAATTAAAGAAAACAAGCCTTTTGTTCTTCCTAATGAAAACCGAAATTAAAGACAAAATGACTCTTGGACTCACACAAGTCAAGTGTTTGACTTTTACAAAATAAAGAAAGACCAAAACAACAATAACGTAAATAAATTAAAATGACAAATACAATAAGACTCATGAAGCTCCTAAACTCAGTCAACTTTGATGAGTAAGACAAGTCTTTGTTCTCCTTCAATGTTGACCACGGTCTCCTCTTGTTTTAGGACTTTGTGGACTAGGCTGTTAAGTTCTTCCTTGAATCTCTTGGCTCGTGCCCTCGTCACTGGACCAACTGGAACTTGACTTGATACTTGGGTCTTGGTGTCCTCATCATTCCCCCCCTCTTTAGAAGGATTTGACCTCAAATCGTCACCTGCATCAAAAGGACTCAAATCAGAAACATTAAAAGTAGCACTAACATTATACTCACCTGGTAAATCGAGTCTGTAGGCATTGTCATTGATCCTTTCCAGTACTTGAAATGGACCATCTCCTCGAGGTAGCAATTTTGAACGCCTTTGTGTTGGGAATCGCTCTTTCCTCATGTGTAACCATACCCAATCACCGGGCTCAAAAACCTGCTTATGACGACCCTTGTTAGCTTGCTTAATGTATTGTTCAGTCCTTCTCTCTATGTTGAGTCGCGCCCTCTCATGGATTTTCTTCACAAATTCTGCCTTCTTCTCGCCATCTAAATTCAAATGCTCAGAAACAGGTAAAGGTGATAAATCCAAAGGAGTTAGAGGATTAAAACCATAAACAATTTCAAATGGTGAAAATTTAGTAGCAGAATGCATTGAACGATTATAAGCAAACTCAACATGTGGCAAACAATCTTCCCAAGTCTTAATATTTTTACTTATGATAGCCCTCAACAAGGTGGATAGGGTCCTATTAAGTACTTCTGTTTGACCATCGGTTTGAGGGTGACAAGTAGTAGAAAATAATAGTTTTGTCCCAAGTTTTCCCGACAATGTTTTCCAAAAATAGCTTAAGAACTTAGCATCCCTATCTGATACAATTGTTCTAGGCATACCATGTAATCTCACAATCTCCCTAAAGAACAAATCTGCAACGTTAGAGGCATCATCAGTTTTATGACAAGGAATAAAATGAGCCATCTTAGAAAATCTGTCTACAACCACAAAGATTGAATCCCTCCCACGCTTACTTCTAGGTAAACCCAACACAAAATCCATTGAAATGTCAACCCATGGTGAACTAGGGATAGGTAGGGGTGTGTAAAGGCCATTTGGCTGAACTCTTGATTTAGCTTGCCTACAAGTGACACACCTACCACAAATTCGCTCAACATCTCGTTTCATGTGGGGCCAAAAGAAGTGCTCTTGCAACATAGCTAGGGTCTTAGCAACTCCAAAATGTCCCATCAACCCTCCCCCGTGGGACTCTCTAACTAGCAAATCTCTCACAGAAAAATTAGGTACACACAACCTATGCTCCCTAAACAAGAAACCCTCATGCCTATAAAATTTTTCGTCAGCAGACTTTTCACAAACAACATAAGTTTCCCCAAAATCATGGTCAGCAGAATACAACTCCTTTATGTGTTCAAACCCAAGAAATTTAGCATCAAGAGTAGAGATTAGGGCATACCTGCGAGAAAGGGCATCAGCAACCACATTCTCCTTACCTTGTTTATAGCGAATGACATAAGGAAATGTCTCAATGAACTCAACCCATCTTGCATGTCTCTTGTTGAGCTTGTGTTGGCCTTTCAAATGTTTCAAGGATTCATGATCTGTGCGAATCACAAACTCCTTTGGCCACAAATAGTGCTGCCATGTTTCTAAAGCACGCACTAGTGCATACAATTCTTTGTCATAGGTGGGGTAATTGAGGGCAGCCCCACTTAGCTTTTCGCTAAAGTATGCAAGCGGTCTCCCATCCTGCATAAGAACAGCGCCAATACCTATTCCAGAAGCATCACATTCAACTTCAAAAGTGTTAGAAAAGTTAGGCAAAGCAAGTAAAGGAGCATGAGTAAGCTTGTATTTCAGTAGCTGAAATGCCTCCTCTTGAGCTTCACCCCATTTAAATATCACATTCTTTTTTATAACTTCTGTAAGTGGTGCGGCGATGGTGCTAAATTTTTTCACAAACCTCCTGTAGAAGCTAGCAAGTCCATGAAAACTTCTAACATTACCTATAGTTGTAGGGGTCGGCCACTCTTGGTTGGCTTTGATCTTTTCTTCATCCACCTGAATACCTGTAGCACTTACAACAAAGCCTAGGAAAACAAGCTTATCGGTGCAGAAAGTACACTTACTGAGGTTAGCATATAAACTCTGTTTCCTAAGAACATCCAAAACAGAATGCAAATGCAAAACATGGTCATGCAAATTCTTACTATAAATAAGAATATCATCAAAATACACAACCACAAATTTTCCAATGAAAGCACGCAATACATGATTCATTAAGCGCATGAAAGTGCTAGGTGCATTAGTTAGTCCAAAAGGCACGACTAACCACTCATACAATCCATGTTTAGTTTTAAAAGCAGTTTTCCACTCATCCCCTTCTTTCATACGTATCTGATGATACCCACTTTTAAGATCAATTTTGGAAAACACACAAGAACCATGCAATTCATCTAACATGTCATCTAAACGAGGAATGGGATGTCGATATTTTACCGTTATATTGTTGATGGCTCGACAGTCAACACACATCCTCCATGTTCCATCCTTCTTGGGAACTAGAATCACTGGAACAGCACAAGGGCTCATGTTTTCTCTCACATGCCCTTTCTCCATCAATTCTTCAATTTGCCTTTGCAATTCCTTTGTTTCATCAGGATTACTTCTGTATGCTGGTCGATTTGGTATTGAAGCACCTGGAACAAAGTCAATCTGATGTTCTATCCCTCGAATAGGTGGTAAACCATGTGGTACCTCCTCAGGAAACACATCCTCAAATTCCTGCAAAATAGACACAACAACACTTGGCAACGAAGAATCAAGTTGGTTAGTATTTAAAAGAGCCTCCTTATACATGAGTAAAATCATGGGCTGTTTTGTAACCAATGCTCTCTTAACCTCACTTTTTTTTTGCATAAAAATTATTTTGTTTTCTCTCACTTGATTCCCCACTTTTCTCTCTTTGTCTCTCTTTTTCCTCACTCTCATTCATCTTTTCACTCTCCTTTTGCTCACTCATTTTCTTTTTGTCACTCAGTTTTTGCAACCTCACTTGATCTTCATACACTTGCTTTGGTGTCAATGGCGCTAGAGTGATTGTTCGTTGACGAAATGTGAATGAATACTTGTTGGTGAAGCCATCATGCTGCACCCGCCGATCAAATTGCCAAGGCCTTCCTAGAAGGAGGTGTCCAGCTTGCATGGGAACCACATCACACAACACCTCATCTTCATACTTGCCAATGCGAAATGAGACCAGTACTTGTTTTGTAACCCTCACTTCACCACTATCATTCAACCATTGCAACTTGTATGGACAAGGATGCCTAAGCGTTGTAAGCCCCAGCTTGGCAACCATGGAAGCACTAGCAACATTAGTACAACTACCTCCATCAATAATGACACTACATACCTTGTCTCTCACATGACAACGAGTGTGAAAGATGTTCTCTCGCTGCACCTCTTCTTCCTCTTCTTTTGCTTGCAAATTCAGGACTCGCCTTGTGACTAGTGCAAGCATCTCACCAGATTCTGGCCCATACTCATTGTCAGAAGCATCTTCCAATGGTGGCATGTCAGCAAGATCATCTTCATCTTCAGAATCTATCTCTCCACTTTCTCGAATCACCATAACTCTCTTGTTTGGACACTGGCTAGCTATGTGTCCTCGCCCCTGACATTTGAAACACCTTATCTCACTAGAATGAGACTTAGTAGGAGTTGTTTTACCTTGAGGTGGTGTGGCTGTGGTGGCTGGTTTTGGTGTAGATGATGAAGTGGGTTGGTCTTCTTTCTTTGGATAGTTCGACCTCCAAGGTGTTGTACTTGGATTGTGTGGGCTCGGTCTTGGCCTCGAACTTGAACTACCCTTCTTGAGCTGCCTCTCAACTTTGATTGCCATATGAACCAAATCCTCCAATTCCACATAATGGTGTAGTTCGATTGGGTCAGCAATCTCTCGGTTCAACCCATTCAAAAACCTTGCCATGGTTGCCTCCCGATCCTCTTCAACATTGGCTCTAATCATAGCCATCTCCATCTCCTTGTAATACTCATCAACACTTCTGTAGCCCTGACGAAGACCCTGCAACTTAAGGTAGAGATCTCGATAATAATGAGGTGGTACAAACCGTCGCCTCATCACCCTCTTCATGGCCTCCCATGTGTCAATAGGACGATCTCCACTCCGCCTCCTGTTGATGCACAACTGATCCCACTAAACAATAGCATAATCAGTAAACTCAATGGCAGCAAGTTTTACCTTCTTCATGTCGGAGTAGTTGTGACAATAAAAAACTAGCTCCATTTTCTTCTCCCACTCAAGGTATGCTTCAGGATCACTCTTCCCCTGAAATGCTGGGATTCTCATTTTGATATTCCCCAAATAATTATCTACCTGGTTCCTATCTTCTCTATTCCCACCATACCTCCTATGGTTACCCGCCGACATCCTATCAAACTCATCATCAGAAACTACCCCTTCTAAATCCCCTTCATTCTCATCCTCCCTTTGGTGTACCCTACCCCTCCTTGGTCTCCGTTGTGCCCCCTCTTCTACCCTATCCAACCGCTCATGTATTTGCTCACACTCCTCCCTCAACATCCTCCTCATCTCCCCCATTAAAGCTTCAATTTGTAGATTTGGAACTGTAGGTGGTGGAGCGTCATTGCCTGCATTTCTTTCTGTATTTTGTGACATGATGGAGAATCTGCAAAACAATAAGGTTAGACAATTATAGAAAGGACCTCACTGCACTCCCTCACGCGTTTCACTCAAAGAAAATGGTCACTCAAGTACACTCGTGTTTGCACTCAATGATGGCTTTTACCCTCAAATAAGCTCACACCTCTGCCTTTTTCCACTCTATTTCCTTCTTTAAGCTCTTTGAAAACTAATGAAACGGTGATATGGAGTATTCAAGCAGCAAATCCAACCAAACAAACCAAACGAACACCGACGAAAACTGGTGAAAATGATGAAAAATGATGATTTTTGGAACACTTGTGTGGGGTTTTGGTCAAAAGGCCTCTAGACCATAAGGAACAAGATTAGAACAAAATTTTTTAAGAGGGGTTTCCAGACTCGGATCCCTTTCCCTTCCCTTTTTCCTTTCCTTTTTCTTTTTTTTTTTACCTCTCAAATTTGAGAAACCAGATACGAATTTCTGAAAAGGGAAAAAAAAAAAAGAATACCAAAGAGTTACTAAAACAGATTCAAGAACAAACTATTATGTGATTCAAGAACACTCCCTATAGCATGAAAACCAATCTGTGGAGACCAATATGTGAAAACCAATATTTCCAAAACAATCTCTGTACACGCCCAATAACAGAGAACCAATATTCCCCAACACCAATATTAGAGATCCAAACAACTCGTGGCACCAAAACAATCTCAAATTTCTCAACTAGTAAAGAAAATAACACAATCAATCCGTGGCACTAGAGTAATTTCAGATTTCGTCAAGAAACAATGGGAACAAGGGAAAACAAATGAATAGAAATCAAAACAGATTAAGATATGAATTGAAATCAAAACAAATTCGGACTTAGCAATATCAAACAGATCCGGATTCAAGGGATTTCACAAGGAAAAGAAAAAAAAATAAGGAAAAGATTGAGCAAGGGAACAATTGAATTTGACAACAAATAGATTCAGATTTTTGAATTGGAAATAAAAAGAAAACAGATTCGGACTTAGCAATATCAACTAGTTTCGGATTTCAAGGGAATTCACAAAGAAATAATGGAAATAATGAAGCAATGAAACAAGGAAACGATTCAACAAGGAAACGATTTAAATAAGGAAACTAACTATAATTGTTTCTGATTTCACAAGAAGATCAAGGACAAAGAACTCAAGAACACGACTAGATGATGACTTTTTTTTTTTTTTTTTTCAGAAAACCTAATATTGAAATACGAACAGAAACACAAATGAAAAAAAAAGGATAGGCCAAACCGGATGATCCTAATCTCTGATACCAACTGATACGAACCACGCCAACAAGTGTGACGAAACCCGACACCAAATATGGAACAGCCACCAAGAACACACGAGATTGGAATGGAACCGCGACCCAATGCTTAGCCAAGCACGAACCTTGGTATGAGGAAGACGCCACAAACGGGGATGGAATCCGTTTGATAAGTCAGGATGAACGCCACAAGGAATCTCCTTGATAAGTTCAAAAGTTTCTTCAAGAACTCAAGAAGAAATAAACTCACAATTTCATTCAACATAATCTGCCTTTTCACATTGTTTTGGCAATCCTTATAAGGACGAAAATTACATGAAAACAAGACCCTTGGTCTTCCTAATGAAAACCGAAATTAAAGAAAACAAGCCTTTTGTCTTCCTAATGAAAACCGAAATTAAAGAAAACAAGCCTTTTGTTCTTCCTAATGAAAACCGAAATTAAAGACAAAAGGACTCTTGGACTCACACAAGTCAAGTGTTTGACTTTTACAAAATAAAGAAAGACCAAAACAACAATAGCGTAAATAAATTAAAATGAAAAATACAATAAGACTCATGAAGCTCCTAAACTCAGTCAACTTTGATGAGTAAGACAAGTCTTTGTTCTCCTTCAATGTTGACCACGATCTCCTCTTGTTTTAGGACTTTGTGGACTAGGCTGTTAAGTTCTTCCTTGAATCTCTTGGCTCGTACCCTCGTCACTGGACCAACTGGAACTTGACTTGATACTTGGGTCTTGGTGTCCTCATCACGGTGGGTAGGTATATGCCTCGATGGGCAATGAAATTCAGGAAGGGGATTTTATGAGAATGGTTAAGAAACCTACCATTGTGATATTAGTTAAGAAATGAAGATCGGGTGAGTGATCCGATGGAACCCGATGTTGAGGTAAAGATCCTAAAGGAACATTGTACTATCTCCTTAGGCATGTTTTAATCAAGGAATTTAAATGGATAGTAAGATCGGATATTCCTATATGGAAAGGTAACATGGTATAGCAGTGGATCATTGGTGTGGACCACATTGGACTACAAGTAAGGTAATTGGACATGAAAGGTTGTAACTTGGCAGATTGAGTTAACATAGTTTGGTTCGTATGAATGAGTGACATGGCGTGACAATTGATGATAACAGTTGAGACTCTTTAATTCTCCAGGTTCTGGAAAGAAATTAGAGAACGAAGGGGATAGGATTGGATCTTAGAATTGGTAGCTGTCTACAGATAAAATGGCAATCTAAAGGATTGATGGCTATTTTATGAATGTGTAGGTGTTTGAGATATTAAGAAAATTATAGTCCTTTGGTGAGCAGCCACAGTGATGACTGCTGGCTTGCGGCTGAGGTGACACAGCATAAGATATGGTAAGATAGGAGGCATGTGGTGCTGATTCTAAGTAAGCAAATGAAAGACAACAAGTATTATGGTTCAGTATTGGTTCGGGGGAAAACCAACGAAGTTGTGAGAATCATTTGGGTAGGAGCATCTGCCTATCTGAAAAGGACATAAGGGTTCGCAAGAATCAAGTGTCGGAACACGAAATTCCAGAACGGGAGACTTGTAAGTCTCCAAGCAGTGCAGACAAGAAAAAGTGTGATAGTATGATGAAGAAAAAGGGAGTTTGATTCTCGGTTTAACAAGAATTCTGAGATCGTACCAAGGATTAGGCCAGGGGCCTACAAGTTTGTCTTACCTTGGTATGGGTAATGGCTTATGGGTTTTATTGGTGTCAATATCGAGATGGAAAATGATTGTTGATGAGATGAGTAGACTCTGGGGTCTCAGCAGAGATTTTGAAGCGAGAAAAGGTTAATGAGATTATAGTTATAAGACAAGATCTTATGGAACAAGACTGTCACTCTAATAAGAGTGTTATTGCGGGATCAAAGGTAAAGAATTGGACTTTGGAGTTATGGTCCGAGGTATGGGAGTTGCCACCTGATGTGTGTTTGAATAAATTTCGAGGACGAAATTGTTGTAAGGAGGGGATAGTTGTAACGACCTAAAATTGCTAATAAGGCTTAAGGGCCTTGATTAGTGTGCCAGGAGGGCATAATTGGTATCTATATGAATGAATGATTAAATGCATGATTATATGGCATGCATGATTAAATGAGTATATGGATATGATTAGATGCATGTTTATGAGTATTGAATGTGCATGTGGGCCCTGTTTTGTTCATAAGGGCATGTTTGTAATTGTGGCCCGTTGAGGGCATAAATGTAATTATTGTTGAGACCACATTATTATGTGGATATATTTGCAGCATGTGGCTCGAGACGGCCTTAGTGAGCGGTTTGGCGAAATAGTCACAGCAGGGATTTATACCTGGCTCGGGTAAGTCTGGGGGTATTTCTGTAAACTTGAGTAATATATTGGGGATTTTTAGACATTGGGTGAATAATTGGTGATTAATTAAATGATGAGAATTAAGTGGTAAAAATTAGGGACACTCGAGGAATTAGCGGGAATTGGGAGCAAATGATCGAAATACCCCTAGAATGACTAAAAGGCTTAAGTTAAATGGGAGGGTAAAAGAGTCTTTTACCTATTAAGAGATATACACGATATATCTAATGTTCTTTTAATGGAAGTTGTAGAAAACTGTAGAATCAGAAGGAAGGAAGGAAGGAAGAGGAAAGGAAGAAAAAAAAACAGAGCATAAAGGTTTACCTCTTTCTCCTCCAATCGGTTTGCTATCTCTCTCTTCATTTTTTGTGATTTTTGGAGCTGGAACTCAGGGTTGGTCTAGGCCAAAGTCTTGAGACTTTGATTCTTGAAGTGACTAGGAATTCAGCTGGAGTTAGTATCCCATTTAAGGTAAAATTTATAGAGTCTAGTTTGAATTTTCTAACTTGGATAAAGTTATTTCTGAACTTGAGTTTTGAAAGGGAATCAAGGGGCTTGAGCTTGGGGATTTGAGGAACCAAAGTTTGGAAGAGCATAGAAACAACCTAAGGTCGAATTCTCCTAATTAAGGTAACCAATTCTAACTTTGAAGGTTTGGTTTTCTAGTTTTCAGATGGTATTCTTGAGCTTTTGAGCTCAAGTGTGATTTCTGTGTTTGATTATGTTTTAGCTGAACTTTTGATGTTGTTGGGTTGTTTGGTTGAGCTATAGAGAATTATATGTTCAATTTTGAGTTTAGTTGAGGTTTGGAGTGGTTTGGTGGAGCTTTGGCTTGGGGAAATTCGAAGGAAGAACCCAGAAACTTATGCATGTTGTTGGTAGCGATGTAGCGCTAGCCTTGGAGCGCTACAGTGCTAGGCTTCAAGTTCTGGGGAGGTTTTTGGCTCTGATTGTATCACTGTAGCGCCCACCTTGTGGCGCTGTAGCGCTACCCTGCCTCTAGAAGTAGGTTTTGGGTATTTTTCTTAGGGTTTTTGCTTGGAGGTTCGGGGGTCGATTCCACCACCCTATTTGGTGGAATTAGGCTTCCCGAGGGCTTGCGATTGGTCTCGAGGTTGGGTTATGGTATTGAGGTTTGATGATGATTTTACTTTGTGGTTGTGACTAGGTTTATCGCCAAGGCTCAAAGCTAAGGGTCGTACTCGGAATTAGTTTATCTTCTCCGCTTAAAATCAAAGGTAATAAAACTGCACCCAGTTATGTGGTTATGTTGGGACTAAGAGTTCCATTTACTTGTATGTGATGTCATAGATGGTATTATGCCATGGAGACATGTGATAAATGGCCTAAGAGTGTCGAAATAAATATTTGCGCACAGGACGTGACTTAGCCACTAGTAGCTGAGGTTAATCAAATAATCACTGAGCTTGCCCTAAGCTAGCCAGAGTCAGTAGGTTGAATACTGGGCTCAGCCTAAGTGAGCTGAAGACAATAACTTATATAGAGGGTGCGGCCTAAGAGCGTCGACCCTAGATATTATATGATATGTTAATTGATGTTAATCTGATGATTGTGATGTGTTTATTACCTAGATGGTTAATTATTAGTTTGTTGACTGATATCACTGTTTATGTGGTCTATTGGGTGTTTGATTAATGATTTGTGAATTACCTGATTACTATTGTTGATTATGCTATGCATTATAGTTTTCTTGCTGGGCCTCGACTCACGACTGCTTCGTGGTGCAGGTAAAGGCAAGGGTTTGGTAGTTCAGCCATGAGTTGGAGAGCTCTAGGGGCAAGGTGTACATTGTCAGCTGCTCGGCCGCCACGGTCATGGGTTTGTACATGGATAGAAACCTAAAATGTATATTTGCCATTAGAGTGGCCATGGTTATTTATAACCTTTTGGAGTTTTTGTAAACATGTCTTTTAAATCCTGTTTTGGGATCCCATGTACTAAATAATCTTTTTATATGAAAATTATATGTTTATGACTAAAACCTTTAAGCTTTACCTAATTATGAATTTAGGACCACGTTTTCAACTATATGACTTGATTAGCAAGTCTTGCACCTTTATAATCACACAGTGTAATGGTCTCTGCTACCCATGGCGTTACATATGCTCTGAAGTTTGACCGGTTAGCGAAGTTCACGCTGGGTCTAGTGCCGACTGACATGGCAAGGAGAGATCGGTTTGTGCGGGGATTGAATGTCATGATCGCCTGAAACATCAAGATAACCTTGGATCCGGGGACTACCACTTATGTACAGGTAGTGAACAAGGCCCTTACAGCTGAAGGGGTCAAGGATCAGATATGGAGAGAGGGCGCTGCTAGGTGTTATGCTTGGAGGACGGTGCCTCCTTTTATTGGATCTAGCCGGGGTAGTGGCCCCAGTGAACAGAAGAGAAAGGCCCCAAACTCTTTTATTCCTTCTGGCTCAGATAGGAGGGTATGGGGTGCTTTCAGTGGCCGTCAGGGCGGGGGAGACAACTAGAGGAGTTTCCCAATGTGTCCTCGGTGCAGACGACGACATCAGGGAGAGTGCAAGATTATGGCCTGCTTTACTTGTGGGAGCATCTGCCATTTGAGGAAGGACTGCCCACAAGCTAGAAAGGAAGAGCCGAAGCAGAGCGACAATCTCACTCCTGCTAGAGTATTTACCTTGACCCAGACTTAGGCTGAGGCTAGCCCCAAAACTAGAGTGGACAATTCTCAAAACATGAGATAGGTACAGAGAGAAGAAGAGAAGAGAATATAGAGGCTTAGAAAATGACTTTTGTTGTAGAGAGAGTCTAAAACCCTAAAGTATCAAAACTAGATCTTCTGATCATCTATTTTCAACTCTCACTTAGCATTCATTTAAGGGCTCAATTAGGTCACTTATTTAATTAAAAATCAATAAAATAATAGGTAAATTCAGCCGTTAGGTCGAAATTATCATGGGCTATAGGCACGTGAAATTTTCCATTTAATTATAAGCTCGTTGAACTTAAATTCAAGGCCCCTATTATTTTCTATTGATTAATTAATTAAATCATTATTTAAATATTTTATCAAATTAATTATTTATAATTTGAACCTTGATTTAAAATTATTTATTAATTTAGATACCAATTTGTCTTAATTAATAAATCTGCCCTAAAATCTATTGTAATGACCCAAAAATTACTAATAAGGCTTAAGGGCCTTGATTAGTGTGATGGGAGGGCACAAGTGGAGGTTATGTGAATTAATGGTGTGAGAATGCATGTTTGTGAGTATTGGATAAGCATGCGGGCCCTGTTTGGCTGGTAAGGGCATAATTGTAATTTTGGCCTGTTAGGGCATAAACATGATTATTTGTGGTAAACTGTTGAGACCACATTATTATGTGGATATATGTGTTTGCAGCTTTCGGCACGAGGCGATCCTAGGGAGCAAGAAACGGGAAAGTCACAATGGGACCCGATACTCGACTCGGGGTGAGTCATGGGGTATTTGGGATATTAGATAGTCATTTGGGTTACTGGGTTATGGAAATAAATAATTAGAGATATATTTGAGGTTAGGAAGCCTAGGTGGGAATACCGGGGAATTTTACTATTTTGCCCTCGGGGACATTTTCGGTACCCCGAGCCTCAGGATTGACTTGATTAAGTTAGGATAGGTTAGACAAAACATAGAAATTGGTGGAAACATCAGGAACCGACCCGACCCTCTCCCTTTTCTTTTCTCTCAAGGAAAACTATTGAAAACTAAGGGGAATAGCTTGAAACACAGGGAAATTGAATGGAAGATTTGGAGGATTAACTCAGTGGAGGCTAAGGAATCTAACTAAAAACCAAGGTAAGCATTGAATGACATTTTTGATCAATTGATTATGTGGTTTTATGGTTGAGTTCTTAGGTTCTCAATTTCAAGGTTGAATTAAGGCAGAAAGCTTGGGTGTTAGCTTAGGAATTGCTTGGAGGATTGAGTCTTCAGTGAAGGTAAGCTTGAATTGATGATCTAATGTCTGAATTTCAGTGTTTTCTTGACTGGCTTTGGGATTCTTGTATGCGTGGGTTGCAGAAATTAAAGTGGTGTTTTGATGGGTTTCTATACTAGATTTCTGCTAGCTTATGTTACTGAAATCATGCAGGAATGTTTGTGATAATTGGAATATGTTATTGGGATGATTATGAGAGGTTTTGAGTGAGGTTTGAGAGTTGAAAATGGTGGTTTTTCTAGGTTCGAAGATGATGGGTGCTGGAGAAGGAGGGCGGGCCGCGACATGGGGCATGTAGGGCCGCGGCCCGTGTCTATTTCTGGGCGAGGTTGAGCTCTGTTTAGGGCCATGTCGCGGCATGAGGAGGCTTGAGCCGCGGCCCTTAAGGATATTTGTCTTTTTGGGTTTTAAGGCATGGGAACTTAACCTAGGGTGCTCGGGATCGATTCCACTACCGTGTTTGGTGGAATTCGAGGTCCCAAAGGCTAGAACTTTATCCGAAAACCCTTATACAATTAATAGTGGAATCCTTTACCATGGTTGTGACTAGGTGTACGCTAAGGCTCGGGGCAGGATCGTGCTCAGGGGTCGTCTTTCCTAACTAAAGCACTTGGAATTAAAGGTAAGAAAACTGCACCTGTATATGTGGATAGGATGGGACTAAGTGTTCCCTATATTTGTATGCATTGTTATATGACTGTGATAAACCATGTGAATATGTTGGGACTAAGAGTTCCCTATAAATTTATGAATGCCATGAGGTGGTATTATGTCGCTGGGACATGTGATAAACGGCCTAAGGGTGCCGAAATCAATACTTGCGCACAGGGCGCGGCTCGGCCACTGGCTGAGGATAGCTTAATAATCATTGAGCTCGGTTAAGCTGGCCAGAGTCAGTGGGTATAACACTGGGCTTGGCCTAAGTGAGCCATAGACAGTGGATTAAATAGAGGGTGCGGCCTACGGGCATTAACCCTAGTTATTGCTTGACATGTATTCTATTATTAATTATTGTGTATGATGTGATGAGTATCTAGAACTAGATCATTGGTTATTGATTGGTGTGCTGCATTGAATGTATGCTATGGTTTGCTGGGTAATTGATTAATGCCTTATAGATTATTTGGTTATGCTCTGTAAATTGCTTAGCTGTTAATACTGGTTATGTTATGTTTTCTTGCTGGACCTCGGCTCATGGGTGCTACATGGTGCAAGTAAAGGCAAGGGTAAGATGAGTTGACCATGAGTTAGAGAGCTCTGGGGGCGAGGTGTACATTGTCAGCTGCTCGGCTGTCACAGTCGAGGGATTGTACAAGGACGGGAACCTAAAACGTGTATTTTTCCATTAGAGTGGCTTAGCTATTTATTTGTTTTGGAAATTTTGTAATTACGTTATTTAAACCTTGATTTGGGATCCCATGTACCAAATATTTGTTTTAATGAAAATTATTCGTTTATAACCAAAATCTTTTAAACCTAACCTGCTTGTGTTGCTAGATTCACATTTTTATTTAAATGACTTGATTAGCAAGTCTTGCACTATTTCAAATACACAGTGTAACAGTCTTGGTTACCCAGGGCATTACATCTATTTTCTTCTCTAATTGCATAACTTTGTGAAACTATCCAAAATTAACTTGGTCAACTTTGATAATTCTAATTGATAATTAAATCAATTAATTGAGATTATCTAGATGATTTTATCCAAGGTACTGTGGGGACCATGGAACTATGAAATCAACTCCAATAAGTTATCATAAATTTAACAAATAAATTTACTAACTTATTAATTCTTCGTGACTCCACTAAAGACTCGGAATTGCACTCTTGAATTCATAGAACGCTCTATAAGCAATATAGATGCATTATTAGTTATCCATTGTTACAACCATAATTATTACTCAATCCTCTATAGACGGTCTACAATGAGATGGGATTAAAATATCGTTTTACCCCTCATTGTATTTTATCCTTAAAACACTTAGTTCCTTGTAAATGATATTTTAGTAAACTAATATTAATTACTGAAATGAGATCTCTATCAATTAGCACCTTGAACCAAACTAAAAGGAAACCATCATTTTACTTCTTCATCAGAAACTATATGTAACGACCCAAAAATGCTAATAGGGTTTAGTGCCTTGATTAGCGTGTCAGGATGGCATTATTGTATATGTGTGTGATTAATTGATTAAATGCATGACTATGTAGTATGCATGATATATATGATGATATGAATATATTAATATGCATGTGTATGAGTATTAAATATGCATGTGGGCTTGTTATTGTTTATAAGGGTATATTTGTAATTTTGGCCTGTTAAGGGCATAAATGTGATTATATGTGTTAAATGATTGAGACCACATTATTATATGGGTATATTCGCAGTATATGGCTCGAGGTAATCCTAGTGAGTAGATTAGCGGAATAGTCACAGCAGGGAGTAATACCCGGCTCGGGGTGAGCTTATGGGTATTTTAGGAAGTTTAATGTATATTTGGGATTTATTGAGTAACAGGTATGTATTTGGTGATTAATTGGGCATGTCGAGATTAATTGGGAATTGGTAGGATGACTTGAGGAATTAGCGGGAATTGGGAAAATGACTATTTTACCCTTAGAAGCAATTAGAGGGTTGAGTTAGTATCAAGGGCAATTGGTTTTTTGGTTAAGGGATAAGGTCAATTGAACTCAAGGGAATTACCAGAATGTAGTGGAATAACCTCAGTTCTCTCTCTCTCTCATACATGATCTCTCTCTCCATCTTTAGAGCCTAAGAGGACTTTGAAGTTTTGAAGGATAAAGCCAAGGAAATTGAGGAGGATTGGGGAAAGCTAAGGCTAGAATTAGTTAAAGAATTTCTAAGGAGATTAGGCTGTCAACTGAGGTAAGATTCTAAGTTCTAATTGCTGAATTCTGTTGGGTTTGGCTTGGTTTAAGGGTGCTTGGGTGGTTTCTGAATTTGTTATTTTAGGGAAGATTGAACTAGAATTTTAGGTTATATGTGTTGTTCTTGAAGTGATATTGAGAATTCTGGACTTGGTATGGGTTTGGGTGTATAATTGGGTTGGATTTTGAGGTTGTAGCTGGGAAAAATGCTGAGGAAAACCCAGGGATTTTTAGGTTCACCAGGGCACGTCGCGACCCTGTTCATGGGCGTCGCGGCCCGCGTGCCCCAAAAGGCCCTGAGAGGCCTGCTGATTTATAGGCGCGCCGCGACCCTACAGGGCAAGTCGCAACCTGCCTCCCCTCAGAAGCAAGAGGCTGCGCCTCTGACTTGAGGCATGTTGTGACCCTTAGGGGCAGGTCGCAACCCACCTAGGCAGCCATAGCTTGGGTTTGTTTTTAGGACCAGGGAGGCTCGGGGATTCAAACCTAAGCGCTCGGGACGAATTCTACTATCTGGTTTAGTAGAGTTCGAGGTCCCAGAGGCTAGTATTTGTTTCCAGAACATTTAATTGGATTAGAATTCGATATTTATCCATTGTAGCTTGTGGCTAGGGTTACCGTTAAGGCTCAGGGCTGAGGATTCTGCTTAGAACCGTTCTTTGTCCATCGCTCGAGACTCCAGCTAAGAAAACTGCACCTAAGTGGTTGTTAATGGGACTGATACTCCCTGTATATGAACATATGTGTTTTGTGAATTATATAACTGCTAAGCGTGATGTGAAAGTATGACCTAAGGGAGCCGGGGCTGATGATAAGCGTACTGGACGCAACCCAGCCTAAGCAAGACGGGGTCAGCTAAATAACCAGAGGGCTCGGCCTAAGGGCGCTGACACCTAAATATTTGTGGTACAGATTGAGTTATATATTTGGAAGTATATGTTTATCGTTGCCTAGCTTAATACTTGTATTGTAATGCCCCAAAATCCCCAATAAGGTTTAGGACCTTGATTAGGAGGCCGGGAGGGCCATAATTGATTTATTATGCCATTAAATGATTATATGCATGTTTATGTGAATTATATTATAATATGATGATAAATGCATGCATATGAGTTCATTTTTAATTATAAGGGCATTTTGGTAATTTGGCCCGTTGAGGGCGTAATTGTGTATTTTCATGCATGTGGGTGAATTATAAATAATACCACATTATATGTGGATTTGTTCGAGCCATTCGGCATGAGACGATCTTTGAATGCAAATTATCGGTCTGGTCATAACGGGGTTAGTTTTAGGGCTCGGGGTGAGTCTTGGGGTAATTTGGTGATTAGAACATTGCCGGGAATTAAAGGGTAATGGGATGTGATTTATTAGCATTTGAGAATATTGGGAATAATGGGAATTGGAGGATGTTAATTATGATTAGCGGGATTAGATGGGAAAGGACAATTTTGCCCTTGGGGGCTATTAAGGAAAGAAGATAAGCCTAGGGGCATTTAGGTCTTTTCACCCTAAGGATAGATATAACTTGAGAAGGTTGTGGAAAGTTATGCAAAAATAGAGCATCTCCTTCACCTTCTTCCTCTTCATCCGTTCATCATTTTCTTCTTCTTTTCTTCTTGAATTTTGAAGCTAAGTTTGAGGATTCAAGTGTGGGAATCAAGGCTTGAGGTTCTAGGCTTGTGTTCATCCATTGAAGGGGGTTTAATCTTGAGCTTGAGGTAAGATTCAGCCATGAAATTTCTTGTTTTTACTCTGTTTTGAAGTTAGTTTTGAGTTAGAACTTTTGATTATAGAATTGGGTAATTGGTGTGGTTTTTGGTGGTTCAAAGCTTGGGTTTTGTTGTGGGAATGTTGATTGTGTTGTGGGAATGCTTGGTTTGGATTTGGAGATGTTTGAGTAAGTTTTGGAAGGATTAAAAGAGGGAAAAAAACAAGTTTTTGATGGGAGAAAATAGGGTTTTTGGCTGATGGCCAGGCAATGCCGCGACGCTTGGGAGGCAATGCCGCGACATAGGGTGCAGGAGCTTGAGGCTGGTGCCTCTGTTTGGGAGGCGGGCCGCGGCATGGTGGATGTAGAGTCGCAGCCCTTAAGAGAATTTTTGGCCAAAATTGGGTTTTGGCTTGGGGACTTAAACCTTAGGCCTCAGGATCATTCCTACTACCCGGTTTAGTGGGATTTGATGTCCCGGAGGCTAGGTCTTGGTCCGGGAACCTTTATTATTGATTTTATTGATGGACTCCCATATTTGGTTATGACTAGGTGACCGCTAAGGGATTAAAGGATTGATCATTCTCAAAGGTCGTTCAATTATTATTTCTCGCTCGAACCAGAGGTAAGAAAACTGCACCCCATATATGACATGCGTGGTTATTATTGAGGCATGTCGAGTGTTTAAATGTGATGCATGTGGTGCACGAGGAACATGTGGTTAGGGCATGCCATGAATGTTAAATATGAGATTGATCAGAGCTTGAGTCTCTGTGTTTGTGTATGATCCTAATTATGCTAGCAATTGTTAAGTAAGCATGCTAAATGCCCTGTATTCGAATATTTGACATATGATATATGCCTGGTAGCATTGCTTACTTGTGTGTGGCACTGACTAACTAGTCAGAATTGGCAATGGTGTCAGTATTAACTGTGAAGCTGTGACCTACTTGTCAAGTTCGGCAGTAATACTTAGCACTGGTCATATGGTATTGACTAAAGAGTCAAGAACGGTCTTAGCGTGTTTAACGCAAGCCAATAAAGATTAGATCTAATCGACATCTGCATTGAATGACATAAATGAGCATTAATGCCGGACCGACCTCAAGTTCAATGAAAACTAAAAGCGCTTGTCTAGCCAAAGGCTAGTCACTTAAAGCCAGGGCCAGAGAGCCCCAATGACTATTTAGTCACATGGCTATGGGTGTTAAGCCCGAGTGACTTACCCAGCAGTCACTCATTTGATTGGAGCCAGGACCAGAAGGTCCAAGTGATTGTTTAGTCACATGGCTATGGGTGCTGAGCCCAGGTGACTACCTCGTCACATGACTATGGGTGCCAAGCCCCGTAGTGACTTGTTCGTCAGTCACTCATCTGATTAGAGCCTGTTGACGGTGAGAACTCGTCAACCAAGTTAAGTTAGAAAAATAGAAATGTAGAGATTATCAAAAGAAAAACTTCAAAGATCTAATTGGAAACCCAAAGAACACTAGCAGAAAGAAAATGGGGAACTGAATTTGTATTTCTTATGGTGTAGTGCTACAGTGTTTTTTCCAACCCCCCTCCAAGTGGAAGTGGAATTCCTTTTATAGTGGGCTCTAATGGCCCCTGATACAATGTGGTCCAGGGGACCAGATAGTACGCAAGTACGGTGTCAAGAGAGTGGTATCAGGTGTAGTGGTGTTGGCTCCAGTACATGATCAGGGTTGGTGGGAGTACCTCCACTTTAGTACTTGATTATGCCTCCCCTACTCGCCCAGTACGAGTGTCAGAAGAAGTGGCACCAAATGTAGTGGTGCAGGTGGCTGTGGTGTCGACCCTGACACATGGTCGACGATGTACATGTAGTGCCTTTGCCATTGGTATTAACTTGTACCACCAATACCTGTCTAGTACGAACCCCAGAATCACGCCCCTGTGCTCCTCCTGGTCGTACAACCCGCTCCCATACACGTGCTTTGTATTTGAAGGTCTTTCTCGTGTATTCAAGATATGCCCTTGCTCCAACCCCTTTTCATTTTGTGAAATATAAGTGTACTTGCAGCTTTGAGTATGCTAAGCAAGGGGGTGTCATACCCTGCTGATGACACCTTCCTTAGAGAGTAAAGAAGGGCCTCATCAGTGGGGCTTATGCTCATATCATAGGGGATGCAGGTGTGTGGGCGTAGCCGAGGCGTGCCCTGCGGACGGCCTCGTGGGAGTGGCCTCGCGGATGCTGGAGCATGGACGCAGCCAAGGTGAGGCCCTGCGGATGGTGGGCGCGCTGAGGTGAGGCGAGGCCCTGCGGATTGCCTCGCGAGATGACCTCGCAGGAGGGGCCTCACGGATGACGAGTGCGCCGAGTCGAGCCGAGGCCCTGCGGATGACCTCGCGGGAGGGGCCTCGCAGATGATGGGTGCGCCGAGCCGAGGCCCTGCGGATGGCCTCGCGGGAGAGGCCTCGCGGGTGACGGATGCGCCAAGGCGAGGCGAGGCCCTGCGGATGGCCTCGCGTGATGGCCTCGCGGATGACGGATGCGCCAAGGCTAGTCGAGGCCCTTGCCAGGTGCGCCGAGGTGTGGCGAGACAATGGTCTCGCAAGACGGTTGCGGGATATCAGGGTTGCGCGAGACCCTCACACACCTGCGAGGCTACATGGGCGCGAGGCGCCGTATGCGCCTGTGAGGTGCGAGGCGCCTTGGCTGGTGCAAGGCGACGAGTCCCGCGAGACGTCTGGGATGTCCGTGGGGGTCCGAGGCGAAGTGGTCATTTTGGAGCAGGGTCATTTGGAGCAGGGTCGATTTGAGCACTAATTTGAGGGTTCAAATGGAATTCAAACATGGTTGCTTTGGACCTTCCAGGGCCCTGAGGCATGAGAGGTGGGTTCTTTACCGGTGTTGAATTTTGAGCATCCACACTTGCCCCCCAGTCTAGGAGAGGACCTTTAGGTGCTCTGGTAGACTCTTCTCTTTGATTCTTATAAATAGGCCCTCATGCCAAGCCTATTATTCACATTTCATCTCCTTAGCTTAGTGGCATTTAGACCCTTGCTCCTTTCAAGAGGTAAGGGGTTCAATCCCCCACAACCTCACTTTTGCTATAGTTTCCTCCCTTTTTTTATATATATTTGAGCTAATTTTTGGTATGTTTATATCCCTTCATATATTTGAAGGCTAACACTTCTTTTCTGTTTATTTTTGCAGACGCGTACTTTCGACCACTTGTCTCTATTTGACCGTGACGGCGCTTTTGTCCCTCGACCTCCTTTTGACCACGTCAATGCCCCATTTTACTTGCTTGAGGTATACTTTCTTTCTCCCTTATGTTTATTGGGTCCACATTAGCACCACTCGGGATGGGGAACTTTGGCCTGAGCTCGTCGTGAGTTAGCCTTGATGCATGCCCCTTTATTCACACCCCATAGTGGGTCATTTAGAGCGTTTGTGCCTAGAGGTTTTGAGCCCATTCCTTTGTGTTTTGTAGCAATCCTCTCATTTATACGTGAACCCTTTTTGCTTTCGGGACGAGGTCTCATGGAAAGTGAAGGTCCGTTCGGCATTCCTCCAGGGGTTGAGTTTGTTGACTTGTCTTCAAACTCATAGTCCCCTGAGGAAAATCCTTACCATGACCATGACACCTTAAGGCAGGCCCGTATTCGTCATCTTGAGCACATGGCTGAACTTAGGGGTAAAATTTGGGTGGTAGAGAGCGAAATTGACTCGGTGTTGAGAGGAGACGGAGCACTTTTCCCTCATGACCTTAGTGACCATGTAGCGAGCCTTAGGGTGACCCTTTTAGATTTGCAGGAGGAGTTGGAGTTTATGGAGGGACATCTTCCGCCTGAGCCTTCTAGCCCATCCTTGCCTGATGACTGTCATGGGGCCACTCCTACTTCTCTTCAGCCCTTATTTTCGATCTTCCCTAGCTTAGCGCTTCCGCAGCCAGTGCCCCGGTGGAAGACTCTTGCTAGGAAGAGAAAATGGAGGGTCAAGTATTCTGTCTCCTCCTCACCTTTTTATTTTGGTTTTGCAGATATGCCAAAGAGAGGACGACGACAGGTGTCCATTAATGACCGGGACGATGCCCCCTATTGGCATCCACCCTAGTGTCCCACGTGTCTGAAAATTAATTGATGGAAATTGTAGAGCACTATCGTGTTCCCCCGGAGTACGCATTATACACCCCTTCGGACAAGTGTCGGGTTGACTACCCTAATCCTGGCTTCGTGACCCTTAGCGAGCATATCCTGAAGGCGGGTGGTACCATCCCATTACACCCGTTCTTCGTTGTGGTTCTCAACTATTTCGACCTCGCTCCACTTCAGTTGGCACCCAACAGTTGGCTGACCTTGAGCTGCCTCTTTATCGCGTTTATGGAACTTGTCAAACGTGCTCCTATGGCCCAAGAGGTGCACTTCCTGTACAATCTCATGCCCTCTCCCAAATCCAAGGGGCTTTTATTTCCTGCAAAAAGCCAATAATGAAGTCCCTTTGATAGATTGCGCAGTGTCCAACCCGGGGTCCTGGAAGCAGGACTTTTTCTTTGTGAAAGACCCTCTTTCTGTTCATGAGCACTTCCGTTCTGCTCCCAGTAAGTACCTCGAGCCACCTTTTCTTCTCTTTTTTTTGTTGAAACTTATTGTTTTATAACTTATGTTTGTGTCTACAATGGTGTGGATCGTGCAGAGCAGTTCGCCATACCTGTGGTTGTTGGGTCGGAGGCGAACGCCGTGAACGATCTTATCAGTGCTGACCTCGCCGTGAGAAAGGCTGCATACCTATTCACTATGGAAAATCTTAACTTTCACAAGCTGTCCCCGGTTTCAAATCCCAGGTTGCTGTGGACTATTCTTGGGTCAAAGAAGACGAAGGCTGCCTCGGCTGAGCCTCGTTCGGGTGAAGGTGAGGCTGAGGGTGTGCTGGAGGGAGTCTCCCTTGGACACGGGCAACCTTACTAGCTATCTTCGTCCCCCGAGGGATGTTACCCTTTGTCCCTTTTGACCCTGACATGGCTTCCCAATCCCAAGGTCAACAATCCATGCCAGGGCATTTTGTTTGCCCCGACCCCGCGGACTTTGACGCTTTTCCTCAGGCTCCCCTCGACCCCGATCCATCGGGGGCTTGCTTTCCCGATCTTCCTGCACCCCCTCCTGATCTACCCGGGGCTCATTTTACCGATCTTCCTGCGCCCCCTCCTGTTTCGGTGAGCGGGTCGTCTATCCTTACCCAGCCAAGTACCCTTGGCTCGGAAGGGGTGCCCTGGGTGGGTCGCATGGCGGCCTCTCATGGGCGGCGGTATGTCCAGATCGCCTCAGACCTCCCCGAAGCTGATTGGAGTGGTCTTGGGAGTTTCGCCATGTCGGATCTTGGGGAGACTCTTACGCGCACTACTGCTTGGGTGAGTTCATGCATCTTGTGTTGGCCTTATTTTTTTTTATTCCCTTATTTTTTTGTTACTTATCATTGTTGTTGTTATATTTCTTGTGCATGCCTATACCGTGGCTCAGTGGTTTGCCGACTTGGCTCACAACCTTTCCGCGTCAAATACCGAGAGGGACCGTCTTGCGGCTCGGGTCCAGGAGCTCGAGAGGGAGCTTGCTGAGACCAGGTCTAGGCTAGAAAAGGCCTTGGCGAAAATTTCTGCCTCATCAAAAAGGAAGAAGAGGGCGGTTGCCCAGGCCACGATGTTGCAGGAAAGGGTCACCAGCCTAGAGGCCGAACTCCAGGGTGCCAAGGCTACCGCGGCTGCATCGTAGGAGAGGGTTGCTTCCTTAGAGGCTGAACTTGAGGGTGCTAAGGCTGCTGTAGTTGCGTCGCAAGAGAGGGTCGCTTCTTTAGAGGCGGACAGGGCAGTTATTGAGTATAGGTCCATAGAGCGCACCCTTTATGGTGTATGGAGGCAGGATCCAAACTTCGATTTTTCTTCCTTTGGCGAGCACGCCGTCGCCCGGGCGGCTGGGTGGAATGCCTGTGGCAGGAGGCCTTGAGGTCGTCATTTCATAATTTCTGTCAGTTAGTCCGCTGTGGGTGTATGCTCATTCGAGCCTTGTTGTGCTTGTAATAAAAAAAATTTTAAATCTTGCCATGTTACCAAGACTCTCTTTTAATATATACATATGCGGTTATTCATTTCTTATTCCTCTGTGTTTGAGGTCTTTTTGAGCCCGTATGATGGGGTTTGAGTAGGTTCCCCTCTTTTATTTGTCAGGCTAGAGGTCCTTTGGAGCCCATGTGAGATGGTTCAATGGGTCCTTTTTTGGTGCCTCTTGATTATTTTTATAAGGATATATTGACCCCTTGGGTTCTAGCTATCCTTTTATATATTTTGGCACGCGTTTATTATTTTTTGCAAGAAGCGTCCTTCTCGTCATTATTCATAGTACTATTTTTGCAAGGGCCTCTTTTAGGACCCTTTTTGGCTAGACGGCTTGGTGGCCGCTCTAGGCTTATTGGACCTTTTGGCCTCCTTGATGTTCATAAGGGTAGCTAATCCTTGTGAACTTCAAGAGATGCCTTGCAAGGTCTCCTCCCTGTTTGTTAGGGTTCACCATGCATTTAAAAAAAAAAAAAAGAATTCGTTTAAGGCCCTAATACAAGGGGTCCTTTTGGGTTCCTCCTGATAGAGGGTCCTTTTTAGGATCCTCCTGATAGAGGGTCCTTTTTAGGATCTTCCTAATACGAGGAGTCCTTTTTAGGATCCTCCTGTTAGAGGGTCCTTTTTAGGATCCTCCTGATACAAGGAATCCTTTTAACGATCCTCCTTTTTAGGAGCCTTTTTAAAAAAAAAAAAAGAATTCGTTTAAGGCCCTGATACAAGGGGTCCTTTTGGATTCCCCCTGATAGAGGGTCCTTTTTAGGATCCTCCTGATAGAGGGTCCTTTTTAGGATCTTCCTGATACGAGGAGTCCTTTTTAGGATCCTCCTGTTAGAGGGTCCTTTTTAGGATCCTCCTGATAGAGGGTCCTTTTTAGGATCCTCTTGTTTGCTGTATGCTTTGCCTTCATGGGCCACTATTCCCCCCCAAGTGTCTGGTGAAATTTATTTCGACAGGCACTTTGGTTGATGCTCGCATAGAGAAGAAGAATAACATGCGAAGATGTGAACATTTTCATTCATAGTAGGCAGGTTACAACGATATATATATAAAAAGTTTACATCTACTTGGGAGGTTATCTAGGCAACCTCTTTGATTCTTGTCTACTGAGCTAACATAGCACGTAACAAACTAAGCATAGATACTGCTTGCATTGGATGTGGAAGTCTCACTGGTAGTACTTCTTGAGGTGTTCCGCATTCCATGCTCGAGGCACGATGGTGTCGTCCATGTGCGCCAACTTATAGGTGTTTGGTGGTATGTACTGAGCGACCTGGTAGGGTCCTTCCCAGTTCGCCCCCAGTACCCCCATCCCCAGGTCTCGCATGTTGGGGAGTACCTTCCTCAATATTAAGTCTCCTACCCTGAACTTTCTCTCTCGCACCCTTGAATTGTAATACCTTGCTGCCCGTTGCTGATATGTGGCCAGCCTTAATTGTGCCCTTTCTCTCTTGGCTTCCAGCAGGTCCAAGTTCTCAACCAACGCTGTGGTGTTATCCTGGTCATCATATGTTTGCGTGCGGAAGGAGTTAACCGTGATTTCTACCGGAAGGACAGCCTCGCAGTCGTAGGCCAAGGTGAAAGGTGTTTCCCCAATGGTGGAACGGGGGGTGGTCCTGTAGGCCCAGAGCACATTTGGGAGTTCTTCGACCCAGGCCTCTTTCAACTTTTCCAACTTAGTTTTCAAGTTCCTTTTCAGGATCTTGTTGATGGCCTCTACTTGCCCATTGGCTTGGGGGTGTACTACTGCGGAGAAACTCCTCCTGATTCCTTTTGCCTTGCAGTAGTCCTTAAACACTCCTCCTTCAAATTGCATTCCATTGTCGGAGATGATCTTATAAGATACTCCGAATTTGCAAACAATATATTTGTTGACGAAGGTGGTGATCTGCTTAGCCGTTATGTTGACTAAAGGCTCCGCTTCCACCCACTTAGTGAAATAGTCGACCGCTACCACCGCATATTTAGCTCATCCTCTTCCGGTTGGCAGTGCCCCTATCAAATCAATTCCCCACACAGCGAAGGGCCACGGGCTGGTCATGTTCACAAGCTCATTTGGTGACTGTCATGGGTAAGTCGCATGTCTCTGGCACCTGTCACACTTTCTCGTGAAGTCACTCGCGTCCTTCTCCAAGGTAGGCCAATAATATCCCTGGCGGACGGCCTTTTTTGCCGTGGACTGCCCCTCAGCATGGTTCCCACATTCCCCTTCATGTATCTCTTGTAAAAAATTTGACGCCTCTCCCTTATCAACGCACCGCAGGAGTGGGGTAGAGAAGCCTCTTTTATGCAAGATCCCATCTACTAGGGTGTACTAGGCGGCTTTGTAAACCAGTCTGCGAGCCTCCTTCTTGTCCAAGGGCGAGGTCCCGTCATTCAAGTACCTCATAATGGGGGCAAACCATGGCTCCTCGGAGCTCTTGACCGTGTTGACCCTCTCTTCGGCTATGCCTGGCTTGGGGAGATATTCGACCGGTATAGACTCAAGCGTATCTTTGTCTCGTGTGGAGGCGAGTTTCGTGAGTGCATCGGCGTTCGCGTTCTGCTCCCTGGGGATCTGTTCTATCGTGTATTTTTTGAACTGGTCCAAATACTCCTTCACCTTGGTGAGGTATGCAGCCATTTTTGGACCTCTAGCTTGGTATTCGCCCTTCACCTGAAACACTACCAGTTGTGAGTCACTAAAGACATGTAAGTGGGATACCTTTAATTCCTTAGCTAGCCGCAGGCCGGCCAACAGTGCCTCATATTCTTCCTCATTATTCGAAGCCTCGAATCTAAATCTCAACGCACAATACATCTTGTGCCCTTCAGGTCTCGTCATCACTATGCCAGCACTGGCTCCCCCTTCGTTAGACGCCCCATCTACACGGAGGCTCCATTCTTTGGGGTGCCTCTCCTCTTCAGGTGCCGATTCATTCTGCTCCATTTCCCCCTCCTCTTGAGCTCGGTATGTGAACTCGACTATAAAGTCTGCAAGTACCTGCCTGTTGATGGAGGTCCTTGGGGTGTAAGTGATGTCGAATTGACTCAATTCAATCGACCACTTGAACAATCTTCCTGAAGTTTCTGGCTTGTGCAAGACTTGACGCAGGGGGGTGTTGGTGAGCACCTCAATCGCATGAGCATGAAAATAGGGCCTCAATTTTCGAGAAGCCACTACCAAGGCATATGCTAACTTCTCTATTTCTGGGTACCGGGTTTCCGCGTCTACCAACCGCTTACTCACATAGTAGACAGGGTGCTAGTGCTTTTTTTCCCCCATGACCAAGGCGGCGCTTATGGCATGCTCAGATACAACTAGATACAGGTACAATTTCTCCCCTTTTTCTGGCTTTGCCAAAAGGGGTGGCCTTCCAAGGTGCTCCTTCAGGTTGGTGAAGGCATCCTGGCATTCGTCATCCCAAGCAAACTTTTTGTTCCCTTTTAGGATGTTGAAAAAAGGGAGGCATTTGTCAATCGACCTGGAGATGAATCTATTGAGGGCTGTAACTCTCCCTGTCAGGCACTGCACCTCTTTTTTGCTCCGTGGTGGGCTTATTTCCAGCAAGGCCTTGATTTTTTCAGAATTAGCCTCAATACCTCGGGAATTCACCATGAAACCCAGGAATTTTCCTGACGAAACTCCGAAGGTGCATTTGAGTGGATTCAGCTTCATTCTATACTTGCGAAAGGTGTTGAACATCTCCATGAGGTCGCTAGTGAGCTCTTCTGCTTTTTTTGTCTTCACCAGCATATCATCCACGTACAATTCCATGTTCCTTCCTATTTAATTTGCGAACATTTTGTTCACCAACCTCTGGTAAGTGGCACCTGCATTTTTTAAACCAAAGGGCATCACTTTATAGCAGTACAACCCCTTGTCCGTTATGAACGAAGTGTGCTCCTCGTCAGTAGGGTTCATGGGTATTTGGTTATACCCTGAATATGCATCCATGAAGCTAAGTAGCTCGTGTCCCGCTGTGGCATCTACCAATTGGTCTATCCTAGGAAGTGGGAAGCTGTCCTTAGGGCAGGCCTTATTGAGGCTGGTAAAATGCACACAAGTCCTCCATTTTCTGTTGGGCTTTAGGACCAGCACTCGGTTCGACACCCATAGTGGGTAAAATGCCTCTCGAATGAACCCGTTCGCCTTCAGCTTGTCAACCTCCTCTTTCAGGATCGCGTATCTCTCTGGGTCTAGTGCTCTCCTTTTCTGCCTCATCGGCCTTTCTTTCGGGTTGATGTTTAGATGGTGGCACATGACCGCTGGGTCTATCTGTACCATATCCTCGTGACTCCAGGCGAATACATCGAGGTTGGCTTTTAAGATCTCTACTAGATTCTCCTTCATGTCATCGATAAGGTTTTTTCCTACTTTCAACTTCCTCAATGGCTCATTCATGACCGTTATTTCCTCCAATTCCTCTACCAGTTTAGCTCTGGGCTCTTCTGTGACTTGTGGGTCCAACTCGCTTGGGTTCGCGCCTTCATGCATAACCATCTCCATAGGTGCTGTTAGCTTTGTGGCTGTGCGGAGGGATGTGTTATAGCATTCCCTTGCTTCCTTCTGCTCTCCTTTCATGCATGTTATTCCCTCGGGAGTTGGGAATTTCATAGCTAAATGGTATACAGAAGTTATCACCTTCAATTCTCTTAGGGAAGGTCTCCCTAATACCGCGTTGAAGGCTGAGGCGCAATCTACCACAACGAAGTTTGCCATTATGGTGGTTTGTCTGGGCTGCTCTCCCATAGTAAGGGCTAACTCGATTGCCCCCAGGGGCTGTACGAATCTCCCATAAATCCATACGAAGACGTAGTGCAAGGCTTTAGGTGACGGAGGCTTAGTCCCATCTTCTCCAGCGCTGGGCGATGCAAGATGTCCACAGAGCTTCCGTTATCCACCAAGACCCGATGCACCCTTATGTTAGCAAGCTGGATAGTCAACACTAGGGGGTCATTGTGGGGGAAGTGTACACCCTGAGCGTCTTCTTCGGTGAAAGTTATTGAGTCATTTTCACCCTTGAAACTCTTCGGGGGGCGCTGCTCCAGGCTTAGGACGCATGGTGGTGGACTTCGTCTGGCCTCCCTGGCATATCTGTCTCGTCCCTTCCTTGATTCGCCCCCGAATCCTGGTCCTCCAAAGATGGTCCTGACCTTTCCTTGCACTTCTGGGGCTACTTCTCGCGCCCGCGGCGGGGATGCTCCTTCTTCTGGCCTATGGTTCTCCTTGCGCACATATATGCCCAGATGCCCCCTGCGGATGAGCTCCTCAATTTCCACTTTCAAATGGTTGCATTCCGCAGTTGTGTGGCCTATATCTTTATGATATTGGCAATACTTGCTGGGGTCTCATTTAGACCGGTCTTTTTCATTGGCGGGGGCCTTCTGAAAGGGACATGGTTTTCTTTTGTAACGAAAATATGCTCTCTCGCATGGGTGAGGTCAGTATAATAGGTGTAGTGTAACTCCCTACTTCCTTAGAGTCATTACTAAGTGAGTTTAAAAACGTGCATTCAACTCACTAATCGAGGTTTTAGGTCAAATAGTGTAATTAAGCCATAAAACAGAGGAAAACTTTAGAAATAACTCCATTTCATTGAAAATCATAAAAGTTTAACACTTGGGATCCCAAAATATAGTTTAGAAACATTTACAACATATAAATTGAACTGAGTCGACTAAACAACAAAATCTAGGTTTATTTACAATCATCTCCCAAAATCCACTAGTTGTGGCAGCCAGGCAGGCCAAACATGTACATGCCGCTTCATGCCTGCTACACTCATGGTTGGTTGGCTTTCTCCTTGCCTTTACCTGCACCACAGAGCATCTGTGAGCCGAAGCCCAGCAAGAAAACCCACAAACAGATAACATATGCAAAACATACACCAAGTATATAAACTGGCCATCAATAGGATAAACACATATGGCCTAGCCGACCCAGGCACTTTACCAGGCCCTGGGTTCGCGGTCCACACCGTGAGGATATCCCAGGTATCCTTTAGGGACTCGCTCTGGCAACTTGCACTCCACGTGCTCAACGTTGCTCCCGGCCCCTTGCCGTACTCGGCCTTGCACTCAACATGCCTAACACCATTTCCGGCCCTTTGCCGTTCCCGGCCCCTGCCGACCTCGGCCTACACCGTTCCCGGCTCTGGCCGATCATTCACATAATTGCATTCATAGCATAACAAACATATATTGAATACTAACCAATTCAACCAAAGGGCTACGCCCTACAATTCAAACACATTGGGCCCAACCCTGCATACAAGCTATATGGGAACAAGGGTTCTCTTACCTTAGATTCCCTAGCTCCGTTCACTTGATCCTCGAGCACGATCCCTCTTGAGTCCTCTGATGAATGAACTTGGCTGAAGTTATCTTCCACCTTTGCTTAGCCTTCACCTCCTCAAATTCCCAGCTTCAACTCCCTCAAGTGGATGAATTTCTTTGCCAATTTCTCAAGCTAACACAAGGATTCTAGTCTCTAGCTCCTGCCCAAACTCCTCCTGAGTTTCTGCTCCAAAAGACCTCAAAAACTGGTGGAGAAATGCCAAACCGACCCTGCCTTTCTTTCCCTTTTTCTTTCCTTCTTTTCCTTTCTTTTCTTTCCTTCAGAACATTTCCAGCCCTTTCTACTCTTCCCACTAAGGCATAAAGCCTAAGTTATTCCTATCCCTTATATGCCAAATGACCACAATACCCCCCCCCCCATAAATCTTAAGTCTTTAAATCCACCTAGGGGTATTTTGGTCTTTTCACCCAATTCCTACTAATTCCTCAAGTGTCTCTAATATTTACTGCTTACCAACCGACACTTAGCTAATCACCAGTTATATTCTCCAATATCAAAGTAGATCCCAATATATTCTCTAAATTCCTATTTATACCCCCAGGCTCGCCCCAAGCCAGGTATAAATCCCCCCCGTGACTTTTTCGCTAGCTCTCTCACTAGGATCGTCTCAATTCAAAGATCACAAATATATCCACATAATAATGTGGTCTCAACAATTTATCACATTTATATACAGTTATGCCCCTGACAACCAAATGGGGCCCACATGCATATTTTATCACCTATACATGCATTCTATCCACATATTCATTAAATTCACATAGATTAATACAGTATAACAATTATTGCCCTCCAGGCACACTAATCAAGGCCCCAAGCCTTATTAGTAAATTTGGGTTGTTACATGTAGGGGCCTTGTCTGCGCTCGTCAGAGCGCTGATGCTTCCGGGGTCAATCATCTCTTGCCCCCTCATAGACCCTCTTTTTTTTGGCATTGCCTTGGCTCTCCCGGATTGAGGGCTTTGGTGAATTTTGGTCTTTTCCGGCCTTGAGGCTCTTGTGACCATCTTCCACGCGAATATACTTTTGCGCCCACTCATAGAAATCATCCAAGTCCGTGACCTCCTTCTTGAGCATGTTATCCCATAACTTGCTTCCTGGGCGCACTCCAGCTGTGATGGCCATTTTCAGCTCTCGGCGGGTCAGGCTCCCTACTTTAGCTGCCTCCATATTGAACCTCTGAATGTAGCTCTTTAGACTCTCGTTTTCTCCTTGCTTCACATTGGCGAGGCTGGTGCCTGGCATCGTGTAGTCCCGCACGGCGTGGTGCTGCTGGAGGAATTCATCGGAAAACTGTTGCCAGGATCTGATGGACCTCGGTCTAAGTCTTTTGAACCATTTGTACGCAAGTCCTTTCAATGTGACAGCGAAGTAGTGACATCTGGCCCCACTACTAATTCCCCTCAGTTTCATCAAATCGTTAAATGCATCCAGATGGTATTTTGGATCTGTGCTTCCTTCGTAGGGGGTCATATGGGGCTCCTTAAAGTTGGCTGGGAGCCAGATGGATTGGATCTCCTTGATGAAGGGCGACTCATGATCGAACTCTTCCTCAAAGGCTTGACCTCCGGAGGCGGTGACGATTTTGCTTCGCAGGCTCCTCATTTCTGTGTCCAAGTCCTACCTCCTCTTGCTTAGGGAGTCTCTCAAAGTGGACGGGTTAGGATCCCCCTTTCCTTTGCCTTCTCGGGGCGCCATAGGGGGTGTGGTCCTTTTACCCGCCCTCTTTTTGTTGAGTTCCTCCCGTAAATCTGAGGGGGTTCTCCTTGAGGTGACCTCGTCATCGTTACGAGGGGCAGCATTGGTCTTCGGCTCTGGCTTCTGGGGCTGCTTCGGTGGTTCGGGACGCTCGCGCTGCTTCGTTCGGGGGGTGTTACTAGTGGAGAGTTGGGTCTTTCTGTCATCTACTGGGACGGTGGTTTCGACCCCCCTCTGCTCTATCTCTTTCCGCTTAGGGAGTGTCACGTTTGATCTCCCTTGCAACAGCCCATTTAGCACCTCTTGTATGTTTTCCAGGGTGGTTTCTAGCCTCTGATTCTTGCGGTGAAGTTCTCGTATCTAATCTTCGTAGAATTAAGACGTCGAGCTCGAGCTGACAGAGTGGACCCGAGGGTGCTTGTCAACCCGATGCTTCGATGGGCCTGGATCCTGTCGACCGGGGTTTGGCACCTGCGACGGCTTTGGAGGTAGGAACTCATCGGCGCCCCTTGCTGCGGCAGCCGTCGACCTTGGGCGATCCTCCTCAGGTGGGACTGCCGGGGACAAGGCCTCCCTTTCGTCTCTGGGCGCCTCAGGCTCCCACGGGGCCTCCATGTTTGCAGGTGGGGGAGGATCCCACATGGAGGCTTTTAACTGATCTCCGTCAAGGTGGACTTCCACCTCTCGCGGCTCTCTCAACCGTTTCGAACATCGTATCATTTTTTCTTATCAGAATCGATGGAAGAATAGTGACTTGCAATCTATCCTTCGCACAGACAACGCCAAACTGTTGACGGTGAGAACTCGTCAACCAAGTTAAGTTAGAAAAATAGAAATGTAGAGATTATCAAAAGAAAAACTTCAAAGATCTAATTGGAAACCCAAAGAACACTAGCAGAAAGAAAATGGTGAAGTGAATTTGTATTTCTTATGGTGTAGTGCTACAGTGTTTTTTCCAACCCCCCTCCAAGTGGAAGTGGAATTCCTTTTATAGTGGGCTTTAATGGCCCCTGATACAATGTGGTCTAGGGGACCAGATAGTACGCAAGTACGGTGTCAGGAGAGTGGTATCAGGTGTAGTGGTGTTGGCTCCAGTACATGATCAGGGTTGGTGGGAGCACCTCCACTTTAGTACTTGATTGTGCCTCCACTACTCGCTCAGTACGAGTGTCAGGAGAAGTAGCACCAGATGTAGTGGTGCAGATGGCTATGGTGTCGACCCTGACACATGGTCGACGATGTACAGGTAGTGCCTTTGCCATTGGTACTAACTTGTACCACCAATACCTGTCTAGTACGGACCCCAGAATCACGCCCCTGTGCTCCTCCTGGACGTACAACCCGCTCCCATACACGTGCTTTGTATTTGAAGGTCTTTCTCGTGTATTCAAGATATGCCCTTGCTCCAACCCTTTTTCATTTTGCAAAATATAAGTGTACTTGCAGCTTTGAGTATGCTAAGCAGGGGGCTGTCATTGTAACGCCCCAACTCCTGGGACCGTCACGGTGTGCCTTGTAAACAGTGCTAAACTCGCTAATCGAGTCATTTGGCCAAAATCGTGAACTAAGTATGATTAGCGGTTTAGGGATTAAAAACTTTGGTTAGGATGTAACGTTTCACTAGAACGTTTGATATATACATTGGGATCCCGGAAATATAATTTCAGAGTTTATTACAGAAAATATTTACAACGAGCCGTTCTAAGCGGCAAAACAGGGTTCAACCCTAGTTCCACTTTAAACCTCGGCCGTGGCGGACGAGCAGCTGCATATGTACACATCATCACCTAAGCTCTCCAACTCAAGGATGGTCCAGCTTCCTCTTGCCTTTACCTGCACCACGTAGCACCCGTGAGCCGAAGCCCAGCAAGAAAACACAGAATAGCATGATATAATATCAACAATAACCATAATAACCATTCAGGACTATCAGTCTAAGCAAATAGGTAACAATAGCTAAAAGTCACAATAATGAGTATCGCTCCCTCTAGCCATGTGACGATAGGGTCACCAGGGCTTAACCGATAAGTGATTCTTTCTTAAGTTTGATTAGGACAGGTGCAAGGTGATTAGTCACCAACATAACCTTCCTCACGACTCTAGAGTCGAAACTATGGACAACGTCCCTTAGCCATGTGACAAGCAGTCACCGGGGTCATATACCTTGGCTATAGTCATCTGGTCGTAGACCAGGCAAGCGCTTATAGTTCTCATTGACCTTCCGGTCAGTCCAGCACTAATACCCCATATGAGTCATTCAATGCCGACCTCGATTAGATCTAATCTTTATTTGGCCCGACGTTTGCAACGCACTGCCACCTCTGGCCCTTGGGTCGGTAAAACACGACCAGTGCTCAGCCCGTGGTGAACTTAACTAATAAGTCACAGCTTCACAGACGGATCTGACACCATTGTCGATTCTGACTAATAAGTCAGCGCCATACACAGGTAAGCCATGCCACCAAACATATATCACATGTTCAATATCCATAAACAAGGTATTTAGCATGCTTACTAAACAGATACCAGTACAATTAGGACCATGCACAACCACAGAGGCTCAAGCTCTGAGCAATATCATACCCAGTATATAAAGCATGTCCCAATCACATGTCTCTCAGGCATCATATGCAATAAATCCAGCAATTCTACATGCACTAGTAATAGCCATGCATGTCACGTTTAATAGTCAACCAGCATGCATCAAGAATAGCCATGCATGTCATACATAATAAACAACCGACATGCGTCAATAATAATCATGCATGTCACACATAATAATCAACCGACATGCGTCAATAATAACCATGCATGTCTCATATACACAGGGTGCAGTTTTCTTACCTCAATGTCGAGCTAGAACGATCTAAAGAACGACCCTTGAGAACGATCAACCTTTAAGCCCTTAGCGGTCACCTAATCATAACCAAATATGGAACACCATCAATAACATGATAATCAAAGGTTCCACACCAATATCTAGCCCCCAAGAGGTCAATCCAAACTAATCCAAGTAGTAGGGACACTCCCGAGGCCCATAACTAAGTTCCCGGGGTCAAAATGAGCAAACGGGGTGAAAACAGGGCAAGGGTTGCGGCCCTAGCACCTTGGGCCGCGGCCCCCAGGGTTCTCTGAGGCAAGGGCCACATCCCCCTCCATCAAGGGCTGCGGCTCCCAGCAAGGCCAATTTCCTGACACCTGCTTCATCGAACTAGGGCCGCGGCGCTCAAGAACAGGGCCGCGGCCCCCAACCCTGGGCCATTCCCAAACGTGTTTTAAGCACTCCAAATCCTCCAAAAACATACCCAAACATTCCCCAATCATCAAATCGAAGTTCCCAAGCTTCCCAATACTCCAAAACCCTCAAAACCCAAGGCTCGAACCAACCAAAAACTCAACAATTAACAAAGTCCAATTCTAAGCTTAGAAACTTTAAAAGCTTAAAACTTCAAACTTAGATTACCTTTGATTGTGTTGTTTTCCGTCAAATCCTTCGGTTAAGAAGCTTCTAATCTTTCCTAGGATCGCTATGCCTCGACCCTCGCTTGATTCCGACTCCTAGAACTCAAGATTTCCTCAAAAAGGCTCAAACGGTAAAACGGACCGTCAAGAGAGAGAATGAGAGGTTTCTAACGTACATTCTTATCTGGGAAGCTACTTCAAGCTTAAGTAACCTCAAATAAAACCTAGTGCTCGGGGTCCCGAAAACACCCCCGGGGATACTATAGTCAAAACTTCCAGAATTCCATCCTGATCTCAAATATTCCCAATCTATCACTAAGTAAACATTTCTATTACCCCAAATTTGACCCCGTTATGACAAAACTGCTAACTCATAATCTAAGATCGTCTCATGCCGCATAGCTCGAATATATCTCCATAATAATGAAATCTCATTTACAAATTACAATATGCACCCAATTTACAAATATGCCCTCAATAGGCCAAATTACCAAAATGCCATTATCATTATAAATACACCCATATGCATGCATTTACCATCATATAATAATATAATTCACGTAAACATGCATATAATCATTAAATACAATAATAAATCAATTATGGCCCTCCCGGCCTCCTAATCAAGATCCTAAACCTTATTAGGAAATTTGGGGCATTACAGTCATACCCCGCTGGTGACACCTTCCTTAGAGAGTAAAGAAGGGCCTCATCAGCGGGGCCTATGCTCATATCATAGGGGATGCAGGTGTGTGGGTGTAGCCGAGGCGTGCCCTGCGGACTGCCTCGTGAGAGTGGCCTCGCGAATGCTAGAGCATGGACACAGCCGAGGTGAGGCCCTGCGGATGGTGGGTGTGCTGAGGCGAGGCCCTAGGGATTGCTTCGTGAGATGGCCTCGTGGGAGAGGCCCCGCGGGTGATGGATGCGCCAAGGCGAGGCGAGGCCCTGCGGATGGCCTCGCATGATGGCCTCGCGGGAAGGGGCCTCGCGGATGATGGATGCACCAAGGTGAGGCGATGCCCTTGCCAGGTGCGCCGAGGTGTGGCGAGACAATGGTCTCGCGAGACGGTTGTGGGATATCAGGGGTGCGCGAGACCCTCACACACCTGCGAGGCCACGTGGGCGCGAGCGCCACATGCACCTGCGAGGCTACATGGGCGCGAGGCACTATGTGTATTCGCGAGGCGCCGTATGCGCCCGTGAGGTGCGAGGTGCCTTGGCTGGTGCAAGGCGACGAGTCCCGCGATACGTCTAGGATGTCCGTGGGGGTCTGAGGCAAAGTGGTCATTTGGAGCAGGGTCATTTGGAGCAAGGTCGATTTGAGCACTAATTTGAGGGTTCAAATGGACTTCAAACATGGTTGCTTTGGACCTTCCAGGGACCTGAGGCATGAGAGGTGGGTTCTTTACCGGTGTTGAATTTTGAGCATCCACAGAGCCATTGCCAGAAAGCCAGGTGACTGTTTCGTCACATGGCTATGGGTACTGAGCCCCGTAGTGACTTGCTTGTCAGTCATTCGTTATGGTTTAACAGAACCTCAAAGTGATATTCACTCATCTGCTCAGGGCTATAAGCTCTGTATGATCATAATGATCATCATTCGCATGGCTGTGGGTGCTGAGCCTCGTGGTGACTTGCTTGTCAGTCACTCATTATGGTTAACGAAACCACCAATGTTAAATCACTCATCTGATTAGGGTTGACTTGATAGTCATCCAATCAAGAGGGCAGGATTCTTATCCTAGATTCCCCAACATTATCTGAATTTATTTGCATGCTTGAATAGAGCTATATTTGCTAGGCATGCCAGATATGATTTGATGACATTATATGACTGTTCATGAGCATATTGAGTTTTCTTGCTGGGCTTCGGCTCACGGGTGCTATGTGGTGCAGGTAAAGGCAAAAGAAAGCTGGACCATCCTTGAGTGGGAGAGCTTAGGTGACGATGTGTACATATGCGGCTGTTCAACCGCCATGGCTGAGGGTTGAAAGAGGAACTAGGGTTAAACCCTGTTTTGCCACTTAGATCGGCTGGTTGTAAATATTTTCTTGTAATAGACCTTTAAATTATATTTTTGGGATCTTGATGTATACAGTAAACGTTTTAGTGAAATGTTATATCTTAACCAAAAAATTTAATCCCTAAACCGCTAATCGTGCTTAGTTACACGATTATGGCCAAATGACTCGATTAGCGAGTTTAGCACTGTTTAAATGCACACCATAACGGTCCCTAGAGTTTAGGGCGTTACATGTATTCTACTGATTAATTGAACTAAATGGATTGATATTTATTATATACTCTTGTTGTTGTCTATGCTTGTTGATTATGGTTTTCTTGCTGAGCCTTGGCTCATGGGTGCTACGTGGTGCAGGTAAAGGCAAAGGAAACCTGGACCAGCCATGAGTTAGAGGGCTTTGGGGATGGAGTGTACATTGGCAGCTGTTCGACTGCCACGGCCGAGGGATTTACAGGGATTAGAGCTCTAAACTGTATTTTTCCATTAGACTGGCTTTTGTTGTATCAATCTTTTAGGGTTGTGTTTGCCATGTAAACACTGTTTTGGGATCCCATGTATCAAACACTTGTTTTAATGAAAATTAACCGTTTGCGATCAAAATCGTTTAACCCTAACCTGTCAATTGACTTTAGAAACACATTTATGTTCAAACGACTTAATTAGCAAGTCTTTCACTATTTTAAACACACAGTGTAACAATCTTGGTTATCCAGGGTGTTACACTATAGATGTTCATATCTATGATTAACACTCCCACTCAATTATACTACAGAGTTCCCAGGATGTAAGTATAGGCTAGTTCGTAGGGTAATCTGGTAACGAACAAGTCAAATAACTAAAATAATACAATCAGTTAGAATACTAACCACTCAGAATTGAGATTGAATTGACCTATGGTCACTTATATGACTAGAATAGATAATAACGGTATGTTTACTTATCCTATCTACTGTCAATATCGATCCAGTCCAATGTAACAAATACATCCGATCTTATCTACTTTGCTAATGTTCTGGAAAGAACATGACACTACAATGTGTAAGTAGATTATATCGTAGATTGGCAAGTCAGTGTAAATCCTGTGCACTGACTAATCTTAGGACTAACCTATTTTGAACATATAATCATATTTATATTCCACTGTGATTACATCACTATAAATATGATTAGCTATATGCTCAGGATTTAATAGAAGTTTATATTAAACAAATAATCATGAAAATAAAACATGTGAGCAAAGTGATTGACCAAGTAAAAAATGATTTCTATTCTTTTATTGATAATAAAATGAGATTACAAAGAAATTGGATTTTAATTAGGGCATAAAAACCCTAACAGGATTGTCCTCGGGAGCTGCTCTATTCCTACGAGAGTTCAGGTCATCTCATATGTCAGGTTGCGCGTAGTGGTGACCACGGTCCTCGGGGTATCCCACCTCGGTCTCCCTCTCAGAGTCTATAGGATCTCATTTATATAAGTCTATATGCATGCTCCCTATTGCACAAAATAACATACAATAGAAAACATAAATACATGCATAGATATGATTTTCATACAGAGACACGAAAATACAATAATAGAACAATTAGAGTACTTACAAGATGCATAGCAGAACAATGACTACACCCTTTGGATTCCCTAGCCTTTTGTCCTTGTTGAATGCTAGGTATTGCAAGAAATCCAAACCGCTTTGAAACAAGACCACAGTCTTCCAAGTCTTTCTCTAAACAACCTAGTGTTTGTGTGGGCAAGTCTCAACACTTGAGAAGAGAATTCCTAGAGAGAAAACTAAGAGAGAGTGGGCGGCTAGGTATAGAATATTAGGAGTGAATTTTTACCTTGTCAAATTCATCTGACCTAATACATTCTATAACACTAGTATATATAGGCAATTAGCTTGGACAAAAAATAAGTTTTAGTTTCCCATGTTAATTTAGTTATTCAATAATTATAATTGATTAAATACTTGTCAAAATTAGCCAGTTATAACTTTGACCTTTATTTAATTTATTTAATTAATATTAATACCAATTTATCAATATTAACAAAATTGTCCCAATTGGCTATAATAGTCTCTTTACAATAAAATCCTTAAAGTGTCTTCTATTTCTTTTCTCACAAAATATCAATAAATAATTTAACATTATTTACTTACATTGAACTAGTCAATATGATATTTTTATAATTAATAATTAAATTAATTATTCAAGACTACTAGGTTCATTTTGATAAGAGATGACATGGGGACAATGGATCCATAAACTCAAGCTCCAATAAGTTACTTTGAGTTTATTTATAACAAATAATCTCACTACCTTATTAATTCCTCATGACTCCACTATAGACTTAGAATTACACTCTTGAATTCATAGAACGCTCTACACCAAATGTAAATATGTTATCCATTGTTATAACCATAATCATCATTCAATCTTCTATAGATGATCTACTAATGAGACAGGTGCAAATTACCGTTTTACCCCTCATTGGTATTGTAACGCCCTAAACTCCAGGGACCATTACGGTGTGCCTTTTAAACAGTGCTAAACTCGCTAATCGAGTCATTTGGCCATAATCATGTACCTAAGTATGATTAGTAGTTTAGGGTTAAATTTTTTGGTTAAGATATAACGTTTCACTAGAACATTTACTGTATACATTGGGATCCCAAAATATAATCTAAAGGTTAATTACAGCAAAATATTTACAACCAGCTGACCTAAGCGGCAAAATAAGGTTTAACCCTAGTTCCTCTTTAAACCCTCAGCCATGGTGGTCGAGCAACCACATATGTACACATCACCACCTAAGCTCTCTGTTGACCCTTGATTTGGCCAACGACATGGAGTCAAAATAACGACAAAGAACAAAAAGGAAATCAAGAAGAGAATCAAACGGGAAGAAAGTGACACAAGTGATTAATAGTGGTTTGGCCCCAACAAGGTGGTAATGACCTACGTCCACTTAGTGTTCTTATTGATATTGAATCCCAAACTATGATCAAAGAACTAGGGTTCTTGAGTTTCACAAACCTTGGGAGTAATACAACCTTCGGTGGATAATCACACTATGCTTTTTCTCTCTGAATACAAAGATTAAAAGTCTAAGAGTCAAAAGTCCCTTCCTTGAGCCCTCCCCTTCTTATTTATAGGCTCAAGGGGGTTACATGGGCCAATGGGCCTTAATTACAATTAAGATCAGTGTATCAAGGTAATAAAAGGAAATATAATGAATATAATTATTACAAGATTGCGTATCTCAAAGGAAGTAAATTGAAGTATGTGACCAGACTGGTCGCACCTAAACGCAAGATCTGATGAAGCAATAATCATTTGGTCGATAGGCGAACAACATCCCTTCACTTCAGAACTACCATGTGCCAACCATGTGTAAGAAATTCTTGCCACATCATTAGGATCCATTTTTGGGTAAACATTTGCCCCCCAAGTTTATTTTACTGCGACCAGCATAAAGTAAACTTAAGAAAATGGCCCTTCGCATACCCCACTAAATCTGTCAGAGTTGTCCATACCTTCTCGAAAAAGGCAACTAATCATGTCCTTTCAGTTTCCCCAAAAGTTGTCTGATGGCGATTGTGTTTCCCCATGCCTTGAAAATTCACTCCCATCATTACCTCTTTTACAGTGCCACGATCAATATAAATAACCCATTCTTTTTACTTTTCACTTTTTACCAATCTTCTCTTCCTCAAGAACTCTGAAGAACTCTACACTCAGAGCCCAGAAGACACAAACGGTTCCATCGATTCACGGATTTTCTGCCCAGCCATTCTTCGTCTTGGGAATTTGCATCCATTTTCATCCAAGCAAGCTTCTTGAATTTCTTCGTCTCTGAGATGCCATGCTATGTTTAGTTTCTAATTTGTTTCAGACTTTAAGTTCTTGAAAAATTTGCTTTGGGGTAAATGGGTATATTGATCGATGTTTAATATGGTAGGAAAAAGACACTCTGCTAGGGTTAGGAATCAGTTTGGTAGTTAGGATAGTTAACTTAGGTCATAAAATTGAAGTAGAAATTCAATTTTTAAGGCTATAGAAAAATTAGGTTTTTCCCGCTGCTTCAGATTCGAAAAAGTTTTTCCTAAAAAAAAACTTTTCACTTCTGCTTTTTGATCCGTTTTCCAAACTGTTCGTACAGAATTTAGTGTTTTTGTCAGAATGCTGCTGGTCGTATAAAAGCTTAACTTTTATACACGAGTAATGTTATTCCAACTCTTAACACCTTTTAGTTTTTTTGGGCCGTAGATTCTCATCTCCCCCTTCTCTGTTTGCAGATTTTCATGCAAGATCCGTGGGGAGGTGAGAGGCCAATCGACGATCACCTGCTCGCCCAGCTACTCGTGGACGAAGAAAAACCGTCTTTACTTATACCAGAGATCCCTTTTTCCCGAGCCCCATCCAACAGACCTCTGACCAGTCCATCAAACATGGGTAGAGTAAAATCCACCGCCCAGAAAAAGAAATCAACCAACCCTCAAACAACTCAGCCTGTTCCTCGGGTTGAAATCCCTTCGACCAGTGGTCGAGCTGAAAATACTGATCCCGAAATCCAAACACAGGCCCAACCCCAGGACGTCCTTCGACCAGACGTCGAATGGTATGTTTCTCCTCCTACCCAAATCATTGCTAGGATGCTAACCAATTACCTCAGGAAGTACGGACTTTCTGGGGTAACTTTATTCAAACCTACCAACGACCAGTGGGCAAACCTGCCTGGCTATGCCTTCATCGCCTGGTCGAGGTATCATATTGAGGTAGGATCAATCTTGCCTCTTCATCCTTTTTTCCAGGGAGTGGCCAATTATTTCGGGGTCGCTCATTTCCAAATTACTCCAAACGGGTATAGAATGCTTTCCGCACTCTATATCCTATACAGTCATAAAAAATGGCCTCTCCCACGCCGCACGAGGTCAACTACTTGTTTGATCTTAAATCCAACCCCAACCAGGACAGCACAAGTTTTTTTAATCTCTGCCACCAGGAATCGTCCCGCATCTTCCTGAGTGAGACTACCTACAAGTCCAATGTAGGAAAGTACTTCAAGGAGTACTTTTTAACTACTGATCTGGTTGCCAACAACCTAGCCTTCACTCAAGGAGGTAACTTCTTTATTCTCTGGTGGTTTATTTCCTTTTATTTTATCTACATCCTCCTTAGACAATTAGCACTCGTCAGGTCCATGGCTGCGACCAGCCCCTACTCCAAAAATGGAGATTCGAGCAGCATCACTAGCTCGCATGACTTTAGAAAAAAGCGTCAAACAGTTGGTCACTGAAGCCAACCTAAGGCTGTTTGGGCTTCTGGCACCTCACCAGGACGTGGGTGAGTCAACGACGGGGAGTGCCACTGGTGAAGGAATTCCCGAGCAACACCCAGACGTGTCGCAACCTCCAAGAAGGAGGACAACTGGGGTGACAATCAGGGAACACTCTAGCACCCCGCGAGCAGATGCTCCCCTTGCCCCTTCGGGAAAGGGAAAAAAGAAAGTCTCCGAACCCCCTGCACCCATCGAAGAGTTTTTAGATGAGAACGGTACTGTCTTCTCACTCTTAGACAGTTTGCCCATTCCCTGTCATTTATTTCACAGGGACGACAACTTTAAGTACACTCCAAATTTAAATTCAGATTTCTTCCATGCAGTGAGTGAGTGTAGCAGTAGTTCAGTAAGTAATGTAGCGACCAATAGTTATAGAATGGGTACTCTACTTATAATTTCCTTGTTCTCATTTTCAGCTCCATCTATACATATCGTGTAATTGTTCGCAATGCTTCCTTAATTGCAGATATGTCATATGGAGATATGTTTGACCACTATACCACATCTGCTGCTCCTTCAAGCAAGAAGGGGGTGAGCAAGCGACATCATGGAGAGAGCAGCAAAGCTCCTTCAACCAAAAAGACCCAGACTGAGGATCATCCAGCTACTGCTCCCTCAAAAGAAACAACGCCCCCTTTGGCACCACTCGACTAGCAGTCTCCCCCTGCACCAGCCGACCGGACTCTACCCCTCCAGCGCCTGCCGACCAGACACCTCGCGATCAACCTGGAGACGCCCTGACAGTACCATGGTTGGCTCGGCCAGAGAGAGAATATACAAACTCTCAAAGCACAAACGCAACCGAGAGGCCATCGTCGGCACCAACTCCATGGAGGACGATCAGATAATAAACCGAGAGCTAAACGAGATAGCTAGTGTAAGTTGCTTTCTATTGCTGAGTTATTTTACTTTGTCATTTTCTGCCATCATCTTATCTCTTTACCTGATCACAGGGATTGCTGACTATAACTGCTGGTTGGCGCCGCACGGGGGCTTTGGTCACCCAAACCAAAGACTCCGACTCCAAGCACAGTGAGGAGACGAAGGTGCTCGAGGGGAAAATGCTGAATTGCTCGAGTTAAACACACTGAACTGCTCGAGCAAAACTCCAAGCTGGCCGAAGAGCTTCAGTAGTTTCAGACTGCTCTGGCCAAAGCTAATGAAGATAAAGAGAAGTTTAGGGAGTATGCTAAACTTAACTACCAAGAGTCCAAACACCTTGAGGCCGATTTGATCACGAGCAGAAAAGAGACTGAGGATATGGAGGGGCGTGTCAAGGAGCTTGAGGAGACTAATGCCAGCAACTTAGAGAAGTATAGGAAAGCCACCCACCTTTGCTTCTATGAGTTCTGGAAGCATAATCGTGCGACCAACTTCAATTATCTTTCTGAGCGCCTGAGGCAAACTGAAATAGCCCGGTGTACCGCTCGCCTGGAGGAAGAAGAAAGAGCCAACATTCCTGCCTCCCCAGAAATCTCCCTAGCACGGGGATTGATGGCACTGAAAATGAAGCTGAAACAACTATCGACCAGGACATTCCTCAAGACCCTCCTGCCTCGTAGTACTTTTATTTTTCTTTAACTTTATCTTGTAGATACACGACCTACAAGTCATGATGTAAAGACAATTTCTATCTTTATTGCTGCATGGGCAGCTTTTTTCCTTTTAACAAACAATTACATCCGAGCAGTGACTGCTCGCGGTGTAAAGGGGTTCCTTTTTTGATATTATAATACTTGCATTTTATTATAACATCTATTCGTATGACCAAAATTAGCATAGTACTTTGGTTTGATTTAACAAAATAACAAAATTTTGAAAAATACTCTAAGTACCCTGGCATGCTTTCACTTATTTTGCTCGTGTGTTTACATACCTTTTGATATGCTTTGCTTACTAGATACCTTATATGCCCCCCCAAGTGATTGAGGAGCTTTAGGTCATCGGTCACTTGCCTTGACTAGGACTTGTTCGAACATTTCTTCTCGGAATGAATACTTGTAAAATTAAAATATAGCAAAACAACACACGTAATGAGAAAATACTTGTAACAAATACAATAGTTGGCAAGATTGACTGGCTGCGCACAATCCCTTTTATTTCTCGTAATAAATGGAAAAATCGTGTCTGTACGAGTGATCAATAAAATGATCTTACACTTATAAGCGATCAGTCATAAAAATGACTAACCCTTGTTCAAAAACTTGTAAAAGGTAAAGTTAATACAAGCCAATTCTTTAAGAAGAATTGTTTATTGATAGTACTTGCGCAGGTGTTCTCCATTCCAATAGCGAGGAATGAGATCTCCATTTAAGCGAGCAAGTTTATAAGTGCCTGGATAGAGGACTTCTTCAATTTGGTACGGTCCTTCCCACTTAGGTCCAAGTACTCCAGCGGCTTGGTCGCGGGAGTTAAGGAAAACTCTTCGGAGCACAAGATCTCCCACGTTAAATTTCCTTTCACGTACTTTAGAATTGAAATATCGAGCGACCTTTTGCTGGTAAGCTGCCACTCGGAGCTGAGCTTGCTTGCGCTTATCATCGACCAAATCCAGAGTTTCCATCAATAACTGGCTATTAGAGCTTTGATTGTACGTCATCCTCCGATGTGATGGCAAATCTAACTCAACAGGCAACATAGCCTCATATCCATAAGCAAAGGAAAATGGAGTATGGCCTGTTGCTGTTCGATGGGATGTTCTAACGACTAGAGGACTTCAGGCAATTGCTCTGGCCATGCCTCCTTTGCTTCCTCAAGCCTTTTCTTCAGAGTATCCTTTAGCGTTTTATTGATTGCCTTAACTTGTTGTTTGCCTGAGGGTGAGCAACTGAAGAAAGGCTCTTGATAATTCCATGTCGCTCGCAAAAATCCATAAACAGATCGCTATTGAACTGTGTGTCGTTGTCTGAGATAAATTTTCTTGGCAATCCATAGCGACACACTATGTTCTTGACCACAAAGTCCAGTACTTTTTTGGTCGTTATGGTTGCAAGTGGCTCAGCTTTGGCCCACTTTGCGAAGTAATCACCTGTAACGCCCTGGATAGCCAAGACCATTACACTGTGTGTTTATAAGGGTGCAAGACTTGCTAATCCAGTCATTTAATTTGAAACGTGTTACTGAAACTACAGTTGAACTAGGGTTGAAAGATTTTGGTCTCAAAAGCTTCATTTCTTATAATCAAACATTTTCTTTTACATGGGATCCCAGAAAGTTAAAGATCGTTTACAAAAGATTCAGGATCAAAATACAGTTACTTGTCACTCTAAGGAAAAACAGACAAATAGGCTTTTCTCGTCCTGTTCCACTCCTCGGCCGTTGCGGCCGATCAGCTGATTATGTACATTCAGCCCCGAAGCTCTCCATCTCAAGACTGATCCAACTTGCCCTTGCCTTTGCCTGCACCACGTAGCACCCGTGAGCCAAGGCCCAGCAAGAAAACATAATAACAGAGCATAATCATCAAGCAAACAACCAGATAACTCATATAGTATAAACATGTACTCAACAATCCAAACATTCATGTTATTCAAGTATTCAACATACCAAATACATCACTTCATATCAATAATCAATTCATATATGATAACTAGATTTAACGCCCTTAGGCCACACCCTCTATTTATCCCACTGACTCCTGCCCACTTAAACTGAGCTCAGTGAATATTAAGCTGTCCTCAGCTACCAGTGGCCGAGTCGCGCCCTATGCGCAAGTACTAGTTACGGCACCCTTAGGTCATCTATCACATGTCCCATGGCATAATACCATCTATGACATCATACAGATATAGGGAGCTCTTATTCCTATCACAAATACATAACCGGGTGCATTTTTCTTACCTTTAGATTCCGCTGGCTTTGTTCAATTTGATCCTCAAGCACGATCCCGTCTGAGCCCTAGCGTAAACCTAGTCACGGTCACAAATTAGAACCAACTCCAAACTTCAATTCCAAAACCTAGCCTCGGGACCAATCTCGAGCCCTCGGGAAGCCATAATTCCACCAAACGGAGTGGTGGAATCAAACCCCAAGTCCCCAGGCAAAAACCCTAAGAAATAACCCAAAAACCCCTTTCTAGGAACAGGGTAGCACTACAGCGCCCTAAGGAGAGTGCTATAGCGCTACAAGAAGAGCCAAAAGGCTCTGGAACTTCAAGGCATAGCGCTGTAGCACCCAGTGACTAGCGCTACAGTGCTAGTCACAGCACAACCCAGCACAGATTTTTCTCTTTCGAATTTTCCCGAGCCAAACCTTTCCAAAACTCAACCAAACCTCAACCAAACTTCAAAAAAAGCTCCCAACATCCTCAACTCATCCCATAAGTCCCAACCATACAAAACTCAATCACATGCACCCCAAATCAAGGAAATCACCATAGCTGAACCTAGAGCTCAGAAACCCAACAAGAAAAACAATTGAAACCACAGAATTCAAGTGACCAAGATCAGAGCTTCTTTCCTTAAATAGAGAAGTTCAATCTTAGGCTATCCTCCACTCTTCCTTAGCTTTCACCCCTCAAAGCTTCAGCCTCAATTCCCTAGAATTCCCACCAAAACTCACCTCAAAATCCATATTTACATTAAGAACCAGAAACTGAAAAGCAACCTTAAACCTTACCTCAAATGGATGGATTACTCTTGCTAACTCCTCAAGCCAAGCCAAGGACCCTAGCCTCAAACTCCTACCCAGACTCTCCCTGAGTTACAGCTCCAAATTCCTTCAAGAAATGAGGAAGAAACCTAAACCGAGAGGGAGAAGAAATGACTCCTATTTTTCCTTCTTCTTTTCTTTTCTTTCAGCTTCCTTCAAGTTCTAGACATTCCACTAAGGCATAAATTAGACTTAACTCTTATCCCTTATAAGCCAAATGACCATGATACCCTCCCATTAAATTTAAGCCCTTAATCCTTCCAAGGGTATTCTGGTCATTTATTCCCAATTCCCGCTAATTCCTTGAGTGTCTCTAATATTTACCACTTACTTTTCGACACCTAATTAATCACGAACTATATTCCTCAATATCAAAATAGACTCCAATATACTCTCTAAATCCCCAGAATTACCCCCAGGCTCGCCCCGAGCCGGGTATAAATCCCCGTCGTGACTTTTTCGCTGAACCGCTCGCTAGGATCGCCTCGAGTCACAGATTACAAATATATCCACATAATAATGTGGTCTCAACAATTTATTACAATTATTTACATTTATACCCTTAACGAGCTAAAATTACTAATATGCCCTTCTAACCTAATCAGGGCCTACATACATTCTAATACACATAGTCATGCATCACAGATATTCAAATAATCATATAACATGCTTTTAATCATTAAATCACATATAATCCAGTTATGCCCTCCCGACACACTAATCAAGGCCCTTAAGCCTAATTAGTGAATTTGGGTCGTTACATCACCGGCCACCACGACGAATTTGACGCTGCCTTTCCCTGTGGGCAAAGAGCCGATTAGGTCTATACCCCATACTGCGAATGGCCACAGACTTTGCATCTGTTTTTGTTCATTAGGGGCTGCTCGCGGAATCTTGGAGAATCTCTGGTACTTGTTGCATCTTCGCACAAATTCCATCGAATCTTCATTCATTGTTGGCCAGAAGTATCCTTGCCTTAGGATCTTTTTTGATAAACTCTGCCCCCCAGCATGGTCCCCACAAAAGCCTTCATGGACCTCTCTCATCAATTCTTTGCACTTCTCTTTTTAAATACACCTGAGGAGTGGCATTGAGTAGCCCCTTCACTACAGGATTCCATCGACCAGGATATACCTAGCAGCTTGTCGTTGGAGTGTTCTGGCCTTGTTTCTATCTGTCAGCAACACACCATGTGTCAGGTACTCTATGTAAGGTGCCATCCAAGTATCTGCCGCCTGAATCACCAGAGAGGTCTCTCTTACGTGGATGCTCGGTGCGGACAACCGCTCAACAGGTACTATATTCAGGGTGTCAGCATCTTTCGCACTCGCTAGTTTGGCCAAAGCATCAGCGTTTGAATTCTGGTCGCGAGGCACTTGCTGGAGAGTGTACTTATCAAACTGTGCCAAGAGATCCTTTGCTTTATTCAAGTAAGCGACCATCTTCAGGCCCCCTGGCTTGGTATTCTCCAATGATCTGATTAACCACCAACTGGGAATCACTGTAGAATTCTAGTAACTTTATGCTCATGTCTCTGGCTAATCATAACTCGGCAAGCATTGCTTCATACTCCACTTCATTGTTGGACGCCGTGAAGTCAAATTTGATTGCGCAGTGGAATCGATGCCCTTCAGGCGTTATCAAAATCACTCTGGCTCCAGTGTGGTGCTCATTAGAAGAACCATATGTAAACAACTTCCAAGAAGGAATTTGGCTTTGAGGTTCGGGTTCTTCTGTCCCTTCTGGTTTCTCGCTATCTGGAAGACCAATGAGCTCTGCAACGAAGTCAGCCAGAGCTTGTCCTTTTATTGCTGCTTGTGTCAAGTAAGAGATATCAAACTGCCCAAGTTCAACCGCCCATTTCAATAATCAACCTGCGGCTTCTGGCTTCTGCAGAACTTGTCGTAGAGGTTAGTCGATCAAAACTGTGATTGGGTGAGCTTGGAAGTACGACCGCAACTTTTTGGATGCTAAGATCAGGCAGTAGGCTAATTTTTCAATAGGAGGATATCGCAGTTCCGCTCCTATTAGCCTTTTGCTTACATAATAGACGACCTTTTTCACGCCCTCTTCCTCTCTTACTAGAACAGCACTAGCAGCATATTCCATGATCGCCAAGTAGATGAACAAAGTTTCTTTATCAACCGGCTTCGATAGAATAGGTGGCTGCGACATATGAGTCTTTAAAGCTTGGAAAGCATGCTCGCACTCCTCCGTCCATTCGAACTTCTTGTTGCCTCTGAGAAGATTAAAAAATGGGACGCATTTGTCCGTCGATTTGGAAATAAATCTACTACGAGCAGCAATTCTTTCGGTTAAGCTTTGAACATCCTTGATTTTTGTTGGAGATTTCATATCGATTAGGGCTTTGATCTTCTCGGGATTGGCCTCAATTCCTTGCGAGTTTACTATAAATCCAAGAATTTCCCTGATCCAACTCCGAAGGCACACTTGAGGGGATTCAGCTTCATCTAATATTTATTCAAGACGTTGAAGCACTCTTGCAAGTCCCCTACATGTCCTTCTGCCCTTTTCGACTTAACCAGCATGTCATCAACATATACCTCCATGTTTGTACCAATCAGCTCCTTAAACATGCAATTGACTAGTCGTTGGTAAGTCGCACCAGCGTTTTTCAAACCGAAGGGCATTACTTTGTAATAGTAAAGCCCTGTATCGGTTTGAAAGCTAGTGTGATCCTCATCAGGTGGATGTATACTGATCTGATTATACCCGGAGTAGGCATCCATGAATGAGAGGATCTCATGCCCTGCAGTGGCATCGACCATCTGGTCGATTCTAGGGAGTGGGAAACAATCTTTAGGGCAGGCTTTATTAAGGTCTGTAAAATCCACGCACGTTCTCCACTTTCCATTCAGCTTGGGAACCAGTACGGGATTAGAGACCCATGATGGATCAAACGCTACCCTGATGAATCCATTCTCCTTTAGCTTCTCGACTTCTTCCTTTAGAGCCTTTGATCTATCTTTGTCGAGCATCCTCCTTTTCTGTTGTACTGGTGGAAAACTCTTGTCTACGTTCAGGACATGGCTAATGACTGCAGGGTCTATTCCAACCATGTCTTTATGCGACCAGGCAAAGACTTCCTGGTTTTTCCTTAAAAATTCCACCAGTTCTTGTTTCGTTGTTGTCTCTAAGTTTTTACCGACTTCACAATCCTGGTCGAATCTGCTTCATCGAGTTGGACCTCTTCCAGGTCCTCGATGGGTCCTACTTCTTTAACAAAATCCCCAAAGCAAGGATCCAAATCCCTATCCTCACTTTGGGCAACACCCTATTTGGTGACACAATCACCTGATTGGGCTTGTACATCACTGGTCGTTTGCAACTCCTTCCCGGTAGCTTCCCTCGATCCACCTTTCTTCGCTTTAGATATCAAGGCGTTGTAGCACTCCCTCGCTTCTCGTTGGTTTCCTAACACGCATCCTACCCCTGCGTCAGTTGGGAATTTCATGGCAAAGTGCCAAATCGAGGTAACAGCTCGCAGGTTGACCAAAATTGGCCTCCCAATTACAACATTATACGTTGAAGGACAATCAACCACTATGAAAGTAGTGAGTAATGTCCTGTTTTCAGGCGCAGTTCCTGTTGTAACTGGGAGCCTAACCCTGTCGACGCAAGCCCTTCGCTAGAAAAACCATATATGGTTTGGTTACAAGGCTCTAGGTCCTTGATGGACAACTTCATCCTTTCCAATGAGGATTTATACAAGATGTTGACTGAGCTTCCTGTGTCAACCAACACCCTCTTAACCATCATGTTGGCGATTTGGACGTCAACGAACAGCGGATCAGAGTGTGGGAATCGGACGTGCTGAGCATCATCTTCAGAGAAGGTTATCAACTCCTCCTCTATTCGTTCTTTCTTCGGTGCTCGATCCTCCACATTCATCATCTCGATGTCCTGGTCGTGGCGTAAGGTCCGAGTGTATTGCTCCCTTGCCTTCCCACTATCCCCTGCAAGGTGTGGGTCGCCACAGATGGTGAGTAGCATACCTGTCACAGGAGCCGGCTGTAAAGGTAGTGAGCGCTGGCGTGCAGGCACCTGCTCGTTGCCACCTTGAGCCTCTCGCTGAGACTCTCCTGCGGCTCGTACGTATCTCCTTAGGTGTCCCTATCTGATCAGGAACTCAATCTCGTCCTTCAACTGGTTACACTCATTGGTGTCATGTCCGTAGTCGTTGTGAAAACGACATAATTTTTTTGTATCTCTCTTGGAGATATCGTTCCTTAAAGGTTTGGGTCGCTTATATGGGACATTAAAGTTGGTCGCCTGGTAGACCTCTGCTCTACTCTCGACAAGGGCCGTATAGTTGGTGAATCTCGGCTCATATCTATTGCTTTTGGGGCATTTATTTTAGATGTTGACAGCTCATTGCCCACCCTTTTTCCACCATTTTTGCCATTTCCGTTCCCGTTGCCTTTGCCGTTGGGTTTATCCGACCCGTTGGTGGGATCTTCCTTTGGTCCCTTGTCCTTCGTAGGTGACTTCCCCTCGTTGGTGACTGCATCCTTGAGCTTGATGTATCGATCAACTCGATCCAGGAACTCCTGGGTACTCTTTACCCCATTCTTTCTTAGGCTGTTCCAGAGGGGAGAATGGCGTCTAACCCCAGCAGTTAGGGCCATCATCTTTCTCTCGTCGCCCACTGTTTTGGCTCTAGCCGCTGCTCGCATGAAACGCTGGACGTATTCCTTTAAGGGCTCTCCCTCCTTTTGGCGTATCTTGACCAACTGGCTGGCGTCAGTGGGGTGTACGCGACCCGCATAGAATTGTCCGTAAAATTCCTTTACGAACATTTCCCGCGATACTATACTAGCATAAGGGAACTTAAAGAACCACTCCTGGGCAGTGTCTAATAGGGTGGCAGAGAAGATCCTGCAGCGGGCATCGTCTAACACCTTATGAATATCCATTTGTATCTCAAACTTGTTCACATGAGATACTGGGTCCCCGTACTCGTCAAAGTTTGATAGTACTAGCATTTTGAACTTGTTGGGGGTTTCGGCCACATCAATCCTCTGCACAAATGGAGTGCCTCTCCTCCAGTCGTACTCTATGTGGGATGTCCGGCTCCCAACTAGCTCTTGTACCACCTGTTTCAGAGCAGTAATTTGAGCCTGAATCGCGTCTAGGATCGCTGGGGCGACTGGTGCCGAAGGAGCGTACTCATCATGCCTCTCGCATCTGTCGTTGAGTATGTCCCTCAAGTCATCATCTCGGCGCCTTTGCTCGCTAGCACCTAGTCGATCAAAGACGCTATGCTGTCTGGGTTGCCCCTCAGCGTTTGGCTTGCAGGCCTATTATCTCTTGGTGGGGGATTCCTGTCTCCACCTCTTTCCTCATGCCCACGACTAGCATTCCTTCTGTTGGAATCGACCTCATTATAGTCATGGTCGTCCCTAAACTGGGACCAACTATGGCGCGACCAGCTGGTCACGCTGTTTCCTCCTCTAGCTGGCATCTCTCGAGCGTTAGGGAGAGGCCTGCGTTGGTCGATGGGTCCCCGTGCATTATTATGCCGTGGGGAGCCCCTGACCGCAGAGCCTGATTCGTTGTGCCTTCTGCTACAGAAGGACGCTGCCCCCTGCTTGGAAGATTTGGCTCATCGCCCTCTGGGCGTCTAGGGCTTCGGGGAGGCTACTCGGCCCTATTCTACCTTTGGTGTTGGGGATTGCTGCGACCAGCTTGAGAGGGTGGCTGTTGCTCAAGATCCCGAATTGGGACATCATCCTGAGCAACAGGCGGCTGCTCCAGCCTTTGAGGACTTGCTGGCTGGAGCGGAGGACTCAGATTAGGGGCCCGTTGCGATGATGCATTTGGTGGCTGATCTGGTTGAGAGGCCGGTGTAGCTTGTCCTCGGGCCAACTGAATGGCTGCTTCAAGAGTGCCCGTGGCATCTCTTTGCCGACGGTCCATGTCCGCCTGCCGCTCGTTCAGCTCCTTACACTGGCGCTCAATCTCCCTCTGCTGCAGCGCCAAGGTCTCTGTCGCATTTTCTTGATTGGCCCTCAGATTGGCCAACTCGACCTGCAACACACTCAGTGTCTCCGAGTCCATTTCTTCCTCCTCAAAATCCAAGCATGGCTCATTTTCAGCCACATTTGGAGGAGGAGGCTGAGTGGATGCTGCGCCAGAAGTTTGTCCAGCTCTCTTGGATGTCTTTGCCATATGATCTTCTTGAAGTTCTTTGATTAATCTCTCAATGAAAGCACCAAAATGCTGACCCTTGATTTGGCCAACGACACGGAGTCAAAATAACGACAAAGAACAAAAAGGAAATCAAGAAGAGAATCAAACGGGAAGAAAGTGACACAAGTGATTATAGTGGTTCGGCCCCAACAAGGTAGTAATGACCTACGTCCACTTAGTGTTCTTATTGATATTGAATCCCAAACTGTGATCAAAGAACTAGGGTTCTTGAGTTTCACAAGCCTTCGGAGTAATACAACCTTTGGTGGATAATCACACTATGTTTTTTCTCTCTGAATACAAAGATTAAAAGTCTAAGAGTCAAAAGTCCCTTCCTTGAGCCTTCTCCTTCTTATTTATAGGCTCAAGGGGGTTACATGGGCCAATGGGCCTTAATTACAATTAAGATCAGTGTATCAAGGTAATAAAAGGAAATATAATGAATATAATTATTACAAGATTGCGTATCTCAAAGGAAGTAAATGGAAGTATGCGACCAGACTGGTCGCACCTAAACGCTCGATAGGCGAACAACATCCCTACACTTCAGAACTGCCACGTGCCAACCACGTGTAAGAAATTCTTGCCAGATCATCAGGAGCCATTTTTGGGTAAACACTCTCCAACTCAAGGATGGTCCAGCTTTCTTTTGCCTTTACCTGCACCACATAGCACCCGTGTGCCGAAGCCCAGCAAGAAAACTTGATATGCTCATGAACAAGTAATAACATGTTACTAAGTCAAAATAGGCATGCTTAGTAGTAATAACCCTACTCATGCATGCAAGCAGGTACAAATACATGTTTGTGAAGTCCTGCGCTCTGAGTAGATGACTAATAAGTCTCTCGCTCTAAGGTGGATGACTAATAAGTCTCTCTGAGGTAGATGACTAATAAGTCATTCTTTGAACAGTTGACTAATAAGTCACTCTCTAAATAGATGACTGATAAGTTCATCTCGGTCAGATGACTGATAAGTCTATCTCGATTAGATGACTAATAAGTCTATCCCGGTCAGATGACTAATAAGTCTATCTCAATTAGATGACTAATAAGTCTATCCCTGTCAAATGACTAATAAGTCCATCTCGGTCAGATGAATAATAAGTCTATCTCGATTAGATGACTAATAAGTCTATCCCAGTCAGATGACTAATAAGTCTATCTCGACTAAATGACTAATAAGTCTATCTCGATTAGATGACTAATAAGTCTATCCCGGTCAGATGACTAATAAGTCTATCCCGGTCAGATGACTAATAAGTCTATCTCGGTCAGATGACTAATAAGTCTATCTCGATTAGATGACTAATAAGTCTATCTCGGAGGTCCCATACCCTCCTAGCCATGTGACATGTAGGTCACCTTTACCTTTCCAGCTCTGGCTCTAAGTAACTAGCCTTTAGACTAGACAAGCACTTTTAGTTTTCATTGAGCTTGAGGTCGGTTCGGCATTAATGCTCATGATGAGTCATTCAATGCAGATGTCGATTATATCTAATCTTTATCGACTTGCGTTAAACACACAAAAATCGTCCTTGACTCATAAGTCAATGCCATATGACCAGTGCTCGGTACTACTGTCGAACTTGACTAGTAAGTCACAGCTTCACAGTTAATACCGACACCATTGCCAATTCTGACTAATAAGTCAGTGCCATTCACAAGTGAGCAAGATTTGCTAAGTATTTGATATGCAATCAATGTCCACATTTAAACACTTAACATGCCTCAATAATAACCATGCATGTCACATATGGGGTGCAGTTTTCTTACCTCTAATTCGAGCGAGAAATAACAATTTAATGACCCTTGAGAACAATCGATCCTTTAATCCCTTAGCAGTCACCTAGTCATAACCAAATATAACTTCCAATTAATGAAATCAACAATGAAAGGGTCTTGACCTAAACCTCACTCCCGGGACCCCGAATTGTACCCAAACGGTGAGTAGATTTGATCTCGAGTCTTAGGAATTGAAACCCCGAGCCAAAAACCCTCAAAAGTGCCCAAAATATGCATCAGAGAAAATAGGGTAGCCCTACAACTCTTCCCCCCTAGCGCCCCAGCGCTACAACCAGGGTTGATTTGCCCTGGCTAGTGCTGTAGCGCTACCCTTTGGGCGCTATAGCGCTAGGACCAGGCTGATCAGCCCTGGCTTTAGCCTCCTTCGAATCCTCCATTTCCAACCTGAAAATCAAGCTCCCAAACTTCTTTCAAACCCCCAAATGAACCCAAATACCATATACACAAGTCCTAGGCATCATAGCCCAAGTAACCCTAGCCAAAACTTCCATCAAATTCTCAACTTTCCAACTCAAAAACCAAACTGAAAACCAAATGAAAACAGAGCAAGAACTAAGGTTTTAATGGCCAGAAAATCACCTCAATCTTAGCTTAGGACCCTCTTCAATGGTGGAACACAACCCAAAACCCTCAAGGCTTGGCTCCCTAGCTTGGTACCTCAAAAAGAGCTTAAAAAATCAAGAAGAAAAGAGGAAGAAAAGATGAACGGTTGAAGGAGGAGATGATGCTCGGTTTTGGTTCAGCCTTCCACAACCTTCTAATGGCTAAGTACAACCTTAGGGTGAAATGACCATATTGCCCCTAAGTCTAATTAAAACCCTTAACAGCCATCAAGGGCAAAACCGTCCTTTTGCACCTATCTCGTTAATCATAATTAACGCCCTTCAATTCCCGTTATTCTCAATATTCTCAAATGATAATAAATCATATCCCTTTACCCTTTAATTCCCACTAATGTTCTAATCACCAAATCACCCCGAGACTCACCCCGAGCCTCGAAATTAATCCCGTTATGACCAGACCGATAACTTGCATTCACAGATTGTCTCATGCCGAATGGCTCGAAAAAATCCACATTATAATGTGGTCTTATTCAAAATTCACCAACATGCATGAAAATACACAATACGCCCTCAACGAGCCAAATTACCAAAATGCCCTTATACTGAAATGTGGACCCATATGCATGCATTTATCATCATATAATAATATAATTCACATAAACATGCATAGAATCATTTAATGGCATAATAAATCAATTATGGCCCTCTCGGCCTCCTAATCAAGGTCCTAAACCTTATTAGGGATTTTGGGGCATTACATGTATTTTATCCTTAACTCCCACTAAGTTCCTTGTAAATGATATTTTCGTAAACTTAATTACAAAAATGAGTACTCTATCATTTAACACTTGAACCAAGCTATAAGGAAATCATCGTTTCACTTCTTAAACAGAAGTTATAGATTTCATGTCTATGATAAATACTCTCACTCAATTATACTACCAAATCTCCAATATGTAAGTATGAGCTAGTCCATAGGGTAAGTTGGTAACGAACAAATCAAAAGACTTGAATAATACAATTAACAGAATATTAATCACTCATAATTAAGATTGAATTGACTTATGGTCAATGTTGTGATATGATTAGATTAGATAATAACGATACTTACTTATCTTATCAATAATCAATATCGATCCATTCCAATGTAACAAAATACATCCGATCTTATTTACTTTGTCAATGCCTTGGATAAGACATCACATCTCGAATGTGTAAGTAGTTCATATTGTAGATTACCACATCAGTGAAAATCCAATGCACTGACTTAATCTTAAGACTCATTATTTTGAACATATAATTACAATTATAATCTACTGTGACCTAATCACTATAATTGTAATTATTTATATGTTCGAGATTTTATAAATGTTTGTATTATTCCAATAATCATCTAATAAACACAAGCAAGCAACATGGTTGTCAAACTAAATTATTTATACTTCTTTTATTGACAATATAAAATCGTGTTACATGTCTAACATGGTTTTATAAGGGCATAAAATCCAATAGAGTCAACATATTCGTTGTTAATCGAGATGCAGATTCCTCGTCCTCAGTTGGTGGAAACGTTTCTCCTATTGGCCCCTTGGCCAGGATTTCTCAGAGGTTGTCAAAGTGCTAGTGGGACACCACCTCCAGGCCTAACGCGTTCCGTGGCAGCGTGCCTAGGCAGAAAGCCCTGGGCTCCACAAATGCTAGTGGATTGGCGGTGTCCTCGGGCACCTGACCTTTGATTATCGTTGCCCATTCTCGGGGGTTGAATGGGCTCGAACGCCCGATAGGTTCTCTTCTTCCCAACCAAAGGTTTTTCATCAACCTTGCCTTTGCCACAATCTTTTTGCGCAGGTGGGGCTCTAGTTGGGTGCACATGTGGTACACAGGTTGGAAGATCTTGCGCCATGTCAATGGGGTGCTCGGGAGGCATGCCCACTGGCATAATAGGTGACACATTAACTGGGTGCACATGTGGCACTCCAGCTTGCTGCATAGGCAGTACTTTGCCATGGGGTCCACTTGCAGCCCTTGGGCTGCCAAAGTAGCCCTCATGGCGTTAACCATCTCTTGTAGGGCGGCGATGTTCCCCTCTTGGACATCGATTTTTTGCTACTGGGAGGCAACTTGGCCTCTGAGAGCCACAACCTCGACGGTTCCTCTGTGTATGCTGAGGATAATCATCCTCATAAAACTTGCCGTCTTCGCCGTCGTAATCGACGTTTTTCGTCGTAATCGACGTTTTTCGTCGTAATCCTCTTTGGCCACCTTCGGATATTCTGGCGGAGGTGGTCGGCTGGTTTCTCCTCCCTCAGCTCTGGTGGGAGGACTTCCGTGGAGGAACCTCATCAAGCTAACATATCCAAGGTTCTCGGGGCGTGGCCTGCTGGAGGACAACCTTCCCTCGAGTAGCCTCTTGAAGATAGAAGGCAGCCTATCTTCCAAGAAGACAATGAGCTCAATATAGATTACTAAACCCTCTCAGAGAACCTAACTATTCTCGGAGAGTGCCACAAATAACTTGTTGAAAACATGGACAACAGTTCTAATTTTTAGTTTTAAACATAAAACATAATAAATTAAGACATTGTTTGGACCTTAGATTTTAGTAAGAAAAAATTTCATGAGGGAAAATAGAAGAAAAAAAATGGAGTAAAATATTTTCCACAAATTTGATAAGATATTTTTTTAAATATTTTCTTTTAGATATTTACAATTGCTAAAAAATTATACTACATTTAAGTTTTAATTTTTCGAGAAAAAAATTCTTAATTGATTGATTCAATGTAAACATGAAAAAATAGGGTGCTGTTTGGTAACACTTAAAAAAAATAGTTTTTTTATTTAATTAATTAAATATTTTGACAATTAAATATAAAATGTGTTTAGTAACTTTATTTTTATTTATTATTTAAAAAAAATTTAATTAAAATTCATTAAATTTTGAAAAGAGAATTTTTTCACTTTCAAAATTTTTTTAAACCGTTTTTTACTTTTCCTTTCTTTTTTTTTCTTCTCTTATTTAAATCAACACCTCATATTGTTAAACAAAAAATAAAAATAAAAGTTATCAAACGCGTTTATTATTATTTTTTTTAAAAACAAAAAACAAAAATAGTTGACAAACATATTTTTATATTTTAAAAATAAAGAAACAAAAATAAAATCATATTTCTATTTTTGTGTTTAAAAAATTCAATAATTGGTAAAATTTGAAAGTGAAAAAATTCTATTTTTAAAATTTTAATTAAAATTTAAAAAAATAATAAATATAAATAGTTACCAAACATATTTTTATTTTTTAAAAATAAAAAAAAAAATAATAATATTTCTATTTTTGTGTTTAAAAAATTTTAAAACAAAAATTTTACCAAACAGACCTTTTATGTTTAATTCTCAAATTTTTAATTAATTAAATAATTTTTTTTTTAAGTATTACCAAACAATACCAATATTAGTTAAAATTATAATTTGTTTTGATAACTTTTGTAAAGGATAATTTTTTTTTTTTGGCATTTTTCCTCTTTATTTTTCCGTTCAAACTAGAAATAGTGCAAAGTGCAGTCACCTTGAAGGAGTGAAGTCCACCACACGACTTCCTTCTTAAGCCACTTTTCCCCGTGTTTTGGCTCCAAACGGAGGAAACGGTATGGAGCGCCTCGTCAATGCTTTCTCTGTGCTCGAGCTTGATGCTGAAGACGACGATCAAGCCCGAGCGGAGGCCTCCGACGCTCCCGAACCCAAAGACGGAGCTACCAGTTCCGGTAGTCTTTCTTTTCATTTTATTCTTATATCTTTGGTATTTTAGGGCTCTTTTATTGTAGCTTCTATTTTATTTGGATATTTGTATGTGGGTTTTGCTGTTAATTGATTTGGGTTTACCTTGAAATTTCTATGTTCTGTTTTCAATAGGGATAGTCAGTAATATTTCTTATTGTATCATTAATACTTGGTTTTTTGTGACCAAAAACCTTTCTAATTATCATCTTGATACTAAGTTGAAATTTACTAGGTTTCCTTTCCATTATCCTAATCAATGTTCACCACTTATTTATTTTTATTTTTTAATTTTTTTGGTTGCTTTAGGTAAAGAATGTATAGGATTAAGAGTGTATGGGTTCTGAGAAAAGTTACCCGTTTAATGGGTGGAGAATGTACATGCTCCTTATTTGTAAAATTACAGTTGGAAGAGGAGGTGTACACTGGATTTTATGGTAAAGGTTATTATAAGGTTTAGCTCTGGACTGTCTAGTTTGACATCTTTTAGAAGCTAGTTTTGGCACATGTCAAGCTTATTATGCTGTTTCCCTTAGTTTCGAACTGTGCCCAAAAATTCTGGGAAAAACCAAAGTTCCAAATTCGGTGAAGTGACCATGATTCTAAATATTTAGTCAGTCGTGAAAACTTGTATTGTTTGGATTGTGTTCGAAGAATTTGCTGGGTTTGGCCAAATTGTTCTTACTAATTATTACAGACTTCTTGGTGCAGGCATGGGAGATAACAAAGCAAGTAACCATGGTAGCAAGGCAATGGAGGAAAAAACCAAACATAATACCCCTTCAACAGAGTATAAGATGCCTCTTGTTTGGATCGACTTAGAAATGACTGGTAAGTACTAATCTGTTGTTTGATCGCTATGAAAGAATGCCTAGTTAGTGCATGCTTGCTATCCAAGGTCTTTTAGGAGACCTGGCTATATATCTGTACAATTCATGTATGGGTAGTGATATTCTCTGATCTTTTGTCGTTCAAATTTATTTATTTCTTGTTTCACAATTTTTTTACATGGAGAAGAATAAATAATAAATTCCTATAGAATGAAAAGAGAAAATGAATTTCTAATAAGTTAAAAACTTTCCAAATTTATAAAATGAAATGGACTTCCAAACCCTATTTAAAACCAAATGCTTCAAAAGCCTATTAAATGGTGACATTATATTCAGCAAAAGCCCCAACATCTATAAAACTAAAACTATCCTTGGCATTATAAATTTTAAATTTATGAAATTTATTTTCAAGTTTCAGCTTTTATTTCCTTTTTCTTGCAGATGCACTTGAGATAGGTATTTTTTTTAATTTGCAGTATCACCTATTTATATGTAATGTAAGAATATTAAATTTCTCTTCAACCTATTGATTATGTTGTAAACTTAATATTAGTAAATTGAGTCTCTTTGTATGGAACTGAAACTCAGGACAAGTCACTATGTATATTGTCCTGTTCATTTATTATTATATATGTTTTGATTCACTTATATGTATGTGTAGGTTTGAATGTTGAAGTTGATCGGATACTGGAGATTGCTTGTATAATTACCGATGGCAATTTGAACAAACAAGTGGAGGTACTTTTCTATTTTGGTATTGTAATATGAACCTTCTTCTAGCATTTTTTTTTCTTCTACTAAAGTATTTGCTTTTGTGTATGGAAATTTTGGTTGTGTTTTCTTGTTTTTCATTTGACACTTCTTTCATATATTAGTTTTTATGTATATTCTGTATTCTCTTTGTTTATGTTTTTTGTTTAAAATTTTATTTATCATTGAATGTAATCTTAATATAGCGATTACAGACATTTATCTAGGTTCACTACATATAAGGCATATCACAATTGGTTAAAATTGTGTAATTGTGCAAAGAGCTTTAAACTTTATTATTTCTATAAGGATCACGTTTTGTAGACATTTCCAATCAATGTAACAATAACAAGTAAAACTTATAATTCTTATTAATGCATTAGTGAAACCAAGGATATTCTTATTAGTGTACCAATGAACACCAAGTATGCTGTCAGTTGATGATGTACATTGCAACTTTATAGTCTTAGTTGTACATTTAAAGCAATGATAAATAAATGTACATTTAGAGAAAAACAAAACCGTGAGGGTTACATTGAGATGTTTGTAATTTACTCCCTCATGTAGAGTTCAATATCTTAAAACCACCTACTTGTTGAATGTCAATAAGTTTCATGCTTTTGAGAGATTGTAAGATTTGGTGGACGCTGTAGTTTTGAACAGTGGTTCATGGGGTTTATACATTATCAAAGAGAAAGAAACATCGATAACCCATTATGATGCTAGCATTTGCTGTATGATTATAATTTTCTTACAAATCTTCCCAATTAAACTACATCCCTCGAGCTCCTTTGAACATGGGGAATGATAGAGGGGAAGTTCATAACTACTGGTTTATGGCTTTTTTCTTGTTTTCATTCTTTTGAGATACAAAGCTTGACTTGGTCAGGTATTAATGACTACCGTTATGTGTTAGTTGACTATCATTTCTTTGTTTGACTTGGACGTCAATTTTGATTTGACACCTAATCTCAGTCTTGTATCAGTAGGAATGTTTAACTGCTTGTCTAATTTGACTGCGATTGAAAGTAAAATGATTTTATGAAAATGTTAACTTGATCTAATCTAATGACTTAGGCCCAATTTTGATAAATTTTTTAGAAAATTAAAAGTTGTTTATTTGAGAAGGTTTGGATGGATGTTGTTTGGAAAACATATAAATAACAGGTTATTTAAGAATTTACTCAACAATTAAAGTTAAAATTTAAAACTGGCAGATCCCAACTTCAGATTTCAGCTTACAAAGAAATCTATCATCTATTTAATGAAAAATTGATACTGACAAAATTACCATTGTTCTTCAAATTTTCATATATGACCATTGTGATAACTTAATTTATTATATTATATATCTACTTTATTAATATTTGGATTGGTTGATTTAAAATGAATAAATGGAAGTTATAAATATTAAAAATTATTATTAATTAAATTATAGAAGTATTAAGAAACTAAATATTTTTTTATTTTGTTCTAAAAAAAATATTTTTGTAACTTGCATTTATTAGATATTTTAAAGTGTATTTCATTTTAGTAATTTATATTTATACAATGTTTTGATCATAGAGTTTACCAAACACTATTATATTGCTTTTTAACCTCACAACACTTATAAAATATAATTTATCAAGCACAGAACAACTCCATGTTTTAACTTATTTTTTCTAACTTTACCAAACTTCCTTTAAAACATTGCCAATGATTAAATTAGTGTGGAATCTCCTTTAGATTTGGTGTCCAGTCTTTTTTCATCACATTAACTCTTGAAAACTTCAGGCTTCATTTGCTGTTTCACTTGATGTCTTCTTTTCCTTCTAAGTCCAGCATTCTTTAATATGTTGTACACTTGCTCACCAAGCTTTTAGGCAAAGTCAACTGCAACAATATTGTGCAAAGGCTAGTGATAGCGGACTACTCTTTCATGTTAATTCCTTTGTGTTAGAGGTTTGACTGTCTTTTAATTCCTTTGTAGTTTCTTACAAAATTCTTGTTTTCCACTTAGAAAAGGAAGAGTGTGAAATATGTGAACGTATGGTTGAAATAACCATGTACTCGTGAGTCTCTTTGAATTAACAAGTATCTAGCATTTACTTTTGTAGAGAAACCATATCGTCTTTCTGATGAGTATTTGTTTTCTAATGAGAAATGTGTTGTTCTATTAAGAGAAATTAGAAGAAAAATAGGACATGAAATCTTCAGAAAGAAAAAAGGTAAGAAGGGATTCAACAATTTTATCTAAACCATATGTCTAAAAGGGTCAATCCCTAGGACTTTTTTTCTTGAGAAACACACGAAGAAATAAAAAAAAAAAACAAGAAATCTTCACAAAGCAAAAAAGGGAAGAAGGAGAAACAAAATACAACATCAACCTTCCCAGCTTAAGAGAATCATATGCAAAGGTACTTTTTAAGTTCAGTGTATGAAGAAATTCATAAAGAAACCTATATCTTACTTTCTCCCAAATTTAATTCATCTTCTACCACATTATGGTAAATTCTTTTTTTTGTTCCTGTTTAGATTGCCCATAAAATTGCTAACACTGCATGATTGAGTCATTGATTCACAAGCAGTGTGCTGGCTGTGATTGTTCTACATATATATTTTTTCTTTGTTAGGAATCTAGTAAATTTTTGTTTTTTATGTTGAGTGTATATATAGTTCTTTTTACTTTTGTGATTCAGGATAATTTTCTCTTTTAGGGTCCTGAGTTGGTTATCCACCAAACTAAAGAATGTTTAGACAGAATGGGAGAATGGTGTCAAAGTCATCATGCAGCTAGTGGTAAGCAGCTAATATCTGCTGACATCTGTTGTTCCACACTTTTTGTAGTACTTAATTTGTTGATGCATGCTTTTTTCAATTTATATTGTAAGATGTTTTGCTCTAATTTTGGCAAGATTTGTTAGATATTATTGTTGATATCATCTCTAACCAATTTAAACAAGTATAGGGTTGACCAAAAAAGTGATCCACAGTACAATTAGTGAAAGAGAAGCAGAAAATCAGGTATGCAAGAGCTTTACTTTCGGTAGGAGTTTCTGCTGTGTAGTTTACTTAATAGTTTGCAGTTGGACCTTGATAATGTGCCGTTTCTAAGAAAAGTTGTTTTTGCCCTACATTCAATTTTCAACTTTGCTTCTTTTCTATTCTCTTTCATGTTGTTCCTATTAGTGGTGTTGACGACTTTTAAAATTCTATTTGTTCATATCAGAGGACTCTGAAATATGTGACCCCTACAATCTGAGATTGATCACGTGAAAAAAAGTCCAACCTGATATTTTCTGGCTAAACAAAATATTTTTCCTGGATGAGTTTTGTTGAATATATAAATTTCAGCCAAGTGAAATGATAAAATTCCAAATACATAATATTTCAAACTCTTCAATTAACATCAAGCTAATTGTACAATAATTTGATAACTTAGGTTTTTTTTAATCTTATAATTTAAAAACAAAGATATAATTGAAATTCTCTTGAACTTATTATTTAAATAATTAATTCAATTCATTGTGATTATAATTTGGATCTTGCACAACTAGGTTTTTTACCATTTTTTGAGGAAACTTAATAGAGCAAACAAAAAATAATAACGGGAAGACAAATATGCTTTGGACTTAGTTGTGATCAGCAGCTCATTTAGTTATTTAATCAGAAAAAATAGTATTTGGATGACTTCTGAGTATTTATTTTTCTGATTCCATAGATTGCGACTTTTATCTAGGGCCATAATTACTCTAATAATGCAACTTTGAATAGTTATCTTATTGCTCTCTTTTTTATCCTTTCAAATTTAGGTTGTCTTTTATTTTTTGGTTCTGCAGGTTATTGAATTTGTGAAGAAAAATGTTGGCACATACACGCCTCTTTTAGCGGGAAATACAGTCTATATGGATTTCATATTTCTAAGGGTAAATTGTTTTTCTAATAGTTACAAATACTATTAAGGGTGCATTTATGTTTTTTTTTTCTAATCCCTATTAATTTTTGTCGTCATTTATACATGAAATTTTAATTTTATTTAAATATCATCATATAGAAATCGAATATATATAAATAAATATCATATAATTTGTTTTCTTGGTTGGATATACTTTTGTGGCTAAAACTATGTTTACCATTACAATTTAGTTCTATCTTTCTTCAAAAAGTTCAGTTGTATATAATATTTAGACTGGGCAAGTGCATATTGCCACTAAATAAACTTCTGTTATGTCAATCATATCTTTCCTATCTATAGGCCAAATACCAAACTTGTATCGCGGGTTTGTTTTTGCCGGACTTCCCTTATTGATACCTCCTTTCTTTGTTCATTTACTAGCATCTTTTTAATTTTGTTCAGAAATACATGCCAGAATTAGCTAGCCTTTTCTCCCATGTTGTAGTTGACGTCAGCAGCGTGAGAGCTCTATGCATTCGTTGGTATCCTAGAGGTAAATAAACATATTAAATAGTTAGTTAAATTTATAAAAGTTATTTTCGTACACTACTTAAGAGGAGACTCTGTCCTTCTAAAATTTTTAAAAATGATTTTCACTTTTATTTACTCCATCTATTTTGTTTCAAACCCAGAATCCCTAGAAAGTTACTGGAGAACTTAATTGCTTGCAGGCTACTTAAGTTGAAAGTTTAAGTAGAATTGACCTGGTTTTGTGTATGAAGTGACATATGCATTTTTTCTTGGATAACTGCAGTAAGATTTTGTTGATCATGAAGCAGTAGCATATATAATCTATAATGTTTTAGACTGTTAGAATCCCACATTGACTAAGTGATTGGTTGGTGGTGTGTGGCTCATCGACTAAGTATGAGATTGATGGATGGTTTATAACTACTTGGGCACCCTCCTTCCATAGGCTAGTTTTTTGGGGTGTGAGTTCTACCAAATGGGTCACCCTCAAGTAGGACCCCCTTCGCAGAAGGGGCGACCTCTGGAAAAGCCCAAAGTGGGCCACCATAGTGTGGGCAGCTATGGACGGGACTAAGTATGGGAACCAATTTAGTACACCATATTATTAATATTAATACCTTTTATATGATAAATTGGTTCAAAATTAAATTTTTTATCAAAAAGAAACTCATAAAATTAGTGGAAAGGTACAATTTTGAATTGCTAAGGTATAATTTTGAATTGCTAAATAAGTGTTCTAAGAACAATAATAAGGTACTAAAATAATATATATTCCCTTAATTAAATGATAATAAATTCTGAAATAAGTGTCTGTCTTACAAAATACAAAGGAAATTGGTAGTAACTTACAATTATACCAAGTTTATTGTGATTGTGATTGTTGTATTTTCATTATTTTTCTTCTTCTTTTGTTTCCCATATACTTTTTCGTCATTCTATGTTTTGAACTTGAATTTTGCTAAAGAAAAATTTTTAAATACTTGGAAAAAGAAATAGGACAATTATTCCTTACGTTTTATAAAATTTTATTTTGCAATTTCTCTTTTCTGATATATCCTTTAAAAAAAATTAGAAAATTCTCTAATTTTTAAATTAAACTCCCTTCTAAAATCCATGACCCAAATATAATTTAACTGATACTGTGGAAGTTCTGATTATGTGATATCCCAGTGTTTGCAACAATTACATTTCCTTGCATGATATGCATTGTATCATAGTATTTCCCCTAGTTCTTTTCAAGTGATTTAATTCTTCCCATGAGGTAGTAGTTAGTTAATCACCTGATCACCTTCTTTTGCTTATGCAGATCAAAGGAAAGCCCCGGTTAAAGAAAGTAAACACAGAGCCATGGATGATATCAGAGAAAGCATTCTGGAACTCAAATATTTCAAAGAGAATATATTTAAAGCTTCAAAGTCTAAAAGGTGATGGGTAGATGGATCTGGGTTTAAGTGTGAATTTCAGTGTGGGGGTCTAATTTTCCATGTACTTCCGCACTAGTAGTTTTTGATTTATAGGGAGTCTTTTCTAATTTATGAAGTTTGTTATAAATATTTTGTTCAAACATTCCTGCTAATGCAACGATTTTGGTTTATGTGGGGAACCCAACCTACAGTGTAAATGTATTAAGCTATCACCAACTTATTTGTCACATAACATAATTTATGCTATTTAGACCATTTTCTCTCTTACTCTTATGTTGTATTTTTCAATAGTGTTGACTGCTGAGTTCTTTCTTTAAGGAACTGTTTCCTCTCGATTGTCGTTTTCTTTATTTTCATCTGCTACTTGTCGTTTGGACCGTTTTGTCTTTTCCTTTTTTAAGGGAAAAGAACTTTCTTGAAGGAGCATTTTGAATATGAATGCTATTTTCATTCATATTCCATGTTTTCAGTAGTTACATCGAAGGGATTATTTCTACATTTTTACTTTCCTTACGATTTTAATGTTCCAAAAATACGATTTATACTAAACATCAACTTACAAAACATAATGTTTAAAAAACAAGAAGTAACATGACAACAACATAGTGCAATCCATTGCAGTTGTAAAAAAAAATGACAAAATGATAATATTAAAAAATTCATTCTTACATTTAAAAAAAATAATACATTGCAATACAATATCAAAAAAGCAATTTAAATACAACACGACAACATCACAATAATATAGTATTGAAAAGGCAATTAGACATCAGTTCATTGCATTAAACTCAAAATAAATTAAAAACCAACATCAAAACAATTTTTCCCTGCATTTTAAGATGTGTTAAAAATAAACTTAAAATATATCTCAAAACAACTAAACATATATTCAAAATAAACTAAAAAAAATAACAATTGGAAAACAACTAAACATTAACCCACTACATACTAACATGTTAAAAACCAACTAAAAAATAACAATTGAACAACAACTAGAAGTCAACCCATTGCATACTAACATGCTTTTTTTTAAAATAAAAAAATATATCTGAAAACAACTAAACAATAATTAGATAACATAACAACAAAACAATTATATATAAACTTAAACAACTAAAAAACAACATGAAAAAACAACTATACATAAATCAAAACAACACAAAACAACTAAACTAACCTGAAAAAAATTATAAAAAATTTACTCAATTTGAAATCAACTAGACATCAACAAAAAATATAGGAAAACTAAATATATAAAATAAAATCAATTTGCAGAACAACAATAAAAAATAAAAAAATAATTTAAATGCAACACGACAACAACCTCACAACAAGAAATATTGAAAAAGACTTAAAAATACTACACCGTACGTCTAATAACTAAAAAGCAACTACAAAAAAATGATAAAAAACACAATTTAATTAAATTTAAAACAAAAAATCAACTCAATATATACGTAATAAAAATCTAGTTGAGATGATAAATCATATGATGAAGAGTTACAACTCGAGTAATACGTGGAAGTTTAAGGTATATCCAAAATAAGCTTAAAACATACCAAACATATCCTGAAAATAAATTATACTAATTTCCTTATATATTTAAAAAAATAAGATGATTATATTTTATTTTTATTAACATATGTGTCAAATTTTGAAAGCACCATTACATGCAGTACATATGAATGTGGCAATTATGCTCGAATTACAATAGTAAAATATTGGTAAATAATTACAATTATATTAGACATTATAGAATGAGTAAAAGATATAGAGCATATATTGTTGTGGTAAACCACATAATTGACACTTAGATTTTTTTTTTCTCAAAATAAACTAAAAAGTAACTGAAAATCAACTAGAAATCAACCTACTATAATACAGTGTCGGAAAAACAATTACAAATCAATTCAATATCAATCCACTCCATCAACTCAAAATAAACTATTAAAAAATACTAGTTTGAAAAGATAGGTGATAATGATGAGTTTCATCTAAAACAATACCGAAAATAAACTAATAGTATCCTAAATTAGATATCAACTAGACACATCAATAAAAAAAATAACTATACATCAACTCGCCACAATATAGTGTCAACAAAGACAACTAAAAATCAACAATACCAAAAATACCAAAAATGTTATGTGTTGGAGTATTTACAATATAATATTTTAGTATTTAATTTGTACTTTTTTTTTTTTGGTAAATTCTAGAATAACTAATATTGAATATATATATTTATATATATAAATGTTAATACAAATTTTCTGTGAACTTAGAGCTACAAAGTCTCCTTTTGTTTATATATAAGACTAACATAATTATGGTAACACATAATGCAAATAGGAGAGTCAAGTGATAGTAGCATCACATGTCTAAAATTTGCTACTCAAAATCAGCACGCCAGCTGCATAAAAAAAACAAGCAAAGGTAATAGCCAGCATGCAAAAAGGAGAGCTTGACAACTAGCAAAATTATAGGCCAGCATGCAAGAAAAAGAAAACCAACTAAAAAGACAAGACATATATATAAATATATATTTCTTGGTCATTCCATTTTTCCATACTTCAAAGCTATTGACTTCATTTCATTATTGATTTATTATAATTTTAATTATTTATTATCCAAAAGATTCTAGGAGCGAAGAAGAAGATCAGGCGGTGGTTCTGTATTCACATAATTAGTGTGTCTAATTTTTTTGAGCACATAGCTTGACAATGAAAATGAACTGGAGCATCTTAAAGCTGCAGTTGAATTTTAGCACACAAGTTTGACAAAATCTCCAAGCCGACATCGCACTGCACCAAGAACCAATAAAACTGTTGTTCTGAGAGATCCAATCAAACTGTGTTATCTGTGGATTGCTCACATGGTGTTTGTGCTTGGAATATATGGTTCTTTCCCATATAATTCTAGATTAACGTGAGTTAGTTGCATCTCATTAAGAACCATTGATTGAATCCACACGTTTTAGCTGTGAATAACAAATCGTAAAAATGTAAAATTAAGCGTGAAACGGTAGAAATGAAAAAAATCCCGCCTGACCGTAAAAATGCAATATTTTGAGGCAAAATAGTGTGTTAGGTAAATTTCTCTACATGAATATGTGGTGTTTGTCATTTTATTTGTTAGTAAACGTGTCAACCTTGTTTTTTAGCCATATTTATCTGAATAATGATATGTGCACCAAAATTATGCACCCAACACTACATATTATTACTTCAATGGAAGTGATAACTTTATTTAACCAATCAAATTTATTTTAGGCATGATCTATTGTTTTAAACAATATTATCATTATTCATTTATATATGAGATTTTTTTCAAAAATATATATTTTTTGGTGTTTTTTTACGGTCCCTGATTTTTTTTTCCAAAAATACTACCTTAAGTTTTTGGAAAATACGTTTTTAAAGTTTTATATTTACAAAAATACGGTGTCAATGAAACAACTAAGAAACAACAATAAGACAACAACGAAACATTAACCCTATTTTTTTAAAATCAAAATATATTTTCAAACAACTAAACACCAAATAGACAACAATACAACAGAACAACTATAAATAAACTTAAACAACTAAAAAAACAACATGAAAACAACTATACATAAAATCTAAACTACACAAAAACAACAATAAGACAACAACTAAACATTAATTCACTGCATACTACACACATTTAAAAACAACAAATGAAGAACAACTAGAAGTCAACCCATTACATACTAACATTTTTTTTTAAATAAAAAAATCAAGATATATCTTAAACAAATAAACAACAATTAGGCATTAACACAACAACATAACAACTATATATAAACTTAAAATAACTAAAAATCAATGTGAAAACAACTATACATAAATCTAAACAACTAAAAAATATAGTGAAAATAGCTATACATAAATTTAAACAACTAAAAAACAACGTGAAACAACTATACATAAATCTAAACAACACAAAAACAACCCAACATATATTAAATATAAACTAAAATTATAAGTAAACTTAAATTTCCTAACTCAAGAAATTAAATAATCAATATAAAATGTGAACTAAAAGAAAAATGAGATTTTGCCTTATGAAAAGTGGGTCCCAATAGAGACCCTAAATAAAAGTGGGTCCCAGTAAAAATATGTGTAAAACCAAATTACAGGCTAGTAAAAATACTATATAGTGTTAGTACAAAGTGAATGAGTTATTGATGGAGTGGGTCTTTGGATTAAGCCCACGTAAGAGCAAACCAGTGGCACAAATTAAATTTCTAGTTTAGAATAAATATAACATTAGCTAGGTTTTGCATTGATAAATTATGTATATAAATGATACCCACAATGGTATAGTTTTCACGTAGCTAAACAAACACATAAAGCTAAGAAACGATAACAAGCTAATTTAAATAAACGACAGGAATATAGAGAAACTATAAATGTGTTCTAACAATTATTATAGACAAACAAAAGAATAATTAGCTACAAAAGAGTAATTAGCTTCTTATCCTAACTTGGGTATATTGCATCAATTATCAGGGTACTCTGTTTCACTTTTAAAAAACAGAGTAATTAATGGGTTTAGCTTGTCTCTCTCTCTATATATATATAAATATAAATAAATAAGATTAAAGCTTACCATCTGAGTAGTAGGACCATTAACCACCATCTTGACCACAATGATTAAAGAAGAAAATATATTATGCCTGTATTTCTTTGCTGAAAAAAACGTCAAAAATGTCTGGCATGATACTAGGAGTAGGTTCTTGACCATTACCATTTAAGTAGTAGGACCATCTTGACCATTACCATCTGAGTAGTAGGACCATTAACCACCATTCGGGTACTCTGTTTCACTTTTAAAAAACAGAGTAAGTAATGGTTTAGCTTGTATTTCTCTCTCTATATATATAAATAAGATTAAAGCTTACCATTTGAGTAGTAGGACCATTAAAGCTTATAATTAATGTGTATATATATATATATAAGTGTTGCAATTTTTATTTGACTAAGTTTATATGTTAAGTATCTGTACATTCATGCTGTATAGAGAATGTACATTCATGCTAGACATAGCAGACTGATGACATCGTAAAAAAGTAAAAATATAATCAAAATCGTATAAAAGAAAAAAATTCCAGTAGTCCGTATAAATGAATTTTTTTCAAGTAATATAGTATATCTTGTAAATTTAAATTTCTCTTTATATTGCCAATTGTAATAAAAATGTTTTATATGCTAAATTGATAGCCATTTGGTTTTCTGGTGTTTTATAAACTCATTATTGCAAGTTGGCTCGAAATTGTTGATTGAGTATTCTTCCAGAGGACCTCTGGCTGGTATGAAAGCCTTGAGGAGATACCCTTGCTACTATCAATGGGTGTAGCTTTCAACATATGTGGCTGACTCTCTATGATAGAGTGATGGTGTTAAACCAGTTGTAATGTGTTACTTCATATATTGCTTCTTACTTATCATATAATTTGCCTATAAAACGACATTTGGTATGGTTTAACATAATTTGTTGACAAAAAAGTTAACTTCAACAGAACCTGTCAATTATTCATTAAATATATTTGGGTACGTATTTTAAGTACACATATCATTACTCTATAAATATTAGTGCAATACATAAACATAATTCATTATAGTCGTATTTCTATAAAAACTAAACAAATTAAAAATTTAAAACACTTTTATACAAGAAAATCAATACGATCTTCCTTTTTCTCTTATCCAAAATCCTAAAGCAAACTTCCCCCTGTTTTGTTTTTCACATTACATTATCACAGATAATTTAATAGCTACTTATATAGATCAATTTCTGTAAAATGATTTTCTTTTTTAAAAAGTAAATCTTTCAAAAGTTGGTTGCAATTAAGGATATCATCTCCAATGGAGTGCTATAAAAATAGTGTATATGATAAGGTCATTTTTGTATTAATATTTGATAAGTTTCTCCATGCTTAGATGGTGTTATGATATCATTTTTTTTAGTAGTTTTAACTTAGTTTCATGAATCTACAACATATTTTCTATATTCCATTTTATGATGATAAATCTGAAATTTTGATGGCAAGTGTAGGTTATGAATCATAGGTTGAAAAAAAAGATTCACTGAGATGAGGTTAAAATGAAGTTTTAGGAGCATTCCAGGCTTTCAGGATTGAAATGTTGAAGTGGCGGCAGCTTACAAACTATCTAAGGTCGAGAATTGAAGAAATTGAAGATAGGCTACGGCCCATAAAATTCAGGCCACGACACTTTAATTGGAATTGACGTTTTAGATTTTATGTTTCAGACAGGCTGCTGTCCAGATTTTTCAGGCCGCTGCTTACTGTGAAGAAAAGTGAAGTTGGGCCGCTGCCCAGTTTTTTTAGGTCGCGCCCTGCGTGACCAATTTTGCACATATTTTGTTTTAGGCCGCAACACGCATTTTCCAAGCCGCGGCCTGCGACGCTGTTTTCAGATTACATTTTAAATATAATTTAAAGGATACTATAAAAGATGGTTAGGGTTAATTTGAGATTAAGTTTTTATTACGATTTTGGAGAGAAAAAGACTGAGAAAGGGCTGAAGAGAAGACTACAACACTATTGTTCATCAATGTAGTTTCTTTTCTTCCTTAAATCTCTTTAATCTTAATTATAATTATGTTTGTGATTATGATTGCTATTATGAAGTAGGTTTATTTTAGGTTAAGGGTTAATTCAAAACTCAAGACATGAATTCTTGATTGTTGATAATGAGTATTATTCTTTAATTTCTGTCAATATTAAATTGTTTCTATTTTTCCAATTGAATGTTATGAATTTTGTGATTTTTTGTTAGGTGGCCAACTAATTAAGGTTTTATATTGTTCAATTGTCGTCTTAGAATTACTACTCACCTAATAGTTTATGATTATAAGTGTATGTGATAAATTGCAATTGATAGTGATGTCAAAAGAATTGTTGATTGTGATGAAAAATAGAACCTAGGTTAAATGAATTATATGCTTCATTAATTTATTGCCTAGATTAACTTGTCTCTATAAGACTTAATGCTTTATCTAAGTTAAATAGATTGTATGCTTCATAGATTTATTGCTTAGTTAAAAGAGTTAATTATTGAGCGCTTTGCCTTGATTATTTGTGATAGGGAGACTGAGATAATTGTCTGCTTCAGCGTTATCTGCGAGGTTAATATTAATTGAGAAACTGGAATAATATTTATTATTAGTGATTGAGAATGATTGTTAAGGGTGGAGATTAACCTTTAACTGTTTCTTAATATCGTAATATTAGTCTTTATTTACGTTCTATTTTATGTTATTTAATTTTGAGTTCAAAATCTAAATCTCCCTTTTAAGTCTTAGTGCTAATTATTGAATAATAAAGTGAACGATAGTCCTCATGGGTTCAGTCTGTGCTTGCTATTATACTAAAATAATTGGAAGTATTAAAAGAAAAATAATTGTTAAAATTTGTTGTGGTATACGACACACATCAGTATAACCATTTTTTAGCCCACCTTCATAAAATAGAACTCCAATGGTAGTCTAAAATGTGTGTCAAATTTGATACATGCTAAAAGTTGTGCCAAATTTGGTACAAAATATAGCATGAGCCAAATTTGGGCCACAATAAATATCATTTTTTTAATTACTCATTTGCCACTCATTAATACAATTTATTAATTTAAATAGGTTTTTAGTTTTTAATTTATCTTTTAATAAAAAAATTATTTAGTTTGTATATTTTCAATAAACATTAATAGTTGTATTGACTTTTTTTTAGCTAGTTTGCACATTGTGCATTAGACCATTTCCAATGCAAGATGTAAATTTTGTGCCAAATTTAACACAAAATATGAGTTAATGCTATATTTGGCCCAATATTTGCAATTGTGCTTCAATGCACAAGATGCAAATTAACACAAAAAATGCAATAATTCATTTAATATTTATTGAGAATATACAAAAATTAATTTTTTTATTATCCAAATTATGTACTCCAAGAAATTCACTATTAAAAAAATAAAAAAATGATATATGGTTGGTCATTAATTGTCAACTACTCAATTATAATAATTAGTGACAATATAGTAAATAAAAAAGTAGCATTTATTGATGTGCCAAATTTGGCCCATGCTATAATTTGTGCCAAATTTGACACAAATTTTAGCATGTGCCAAATTTGGCACACTTTTTGGAATACCATTGGAGTTTACTTTTTGTAAAATGTGCTAAATATAACATTGCACTAACTTTTTGGCGCTCCATTGGAGATACTAGTACAAATGCAAAAAATTGGCTAAATATAACATTGACACATATTTTGGGCCAAATTTGGCACAAAATATACACCATCCATTAGAAGATGGTCCAATGGATCAATAAGATTTCAAAATGGTACGTTTAAAAAAATAACATACACTAAAACCAAAACTCACCACGATGGCCCTTATTGTCACCAAGTTTCTCATCTGGAAAGATATTGATTCTCAAAGATCTTCTTCACTGATTCAATGTATTCTTCTTCCACTTCTATCTTCTTAGAGTTCACTTTTTCCTCTTCATCATCTTTATCACAGTTGTTGTTGCGAAAAATAATAGATATGCTTGCAAGTGCACAAATCGAACAAGTAGTAAAGTAGTCCAAAGGCTGATATTGTCTCACAAGGATTAAAATCAATTAAATTAATTAAGTACAACAAATACTAAATCCTAACTTTATCTAAGCAATCAATTTTGAAAGATAATAAAATATGAATTTTAAAGAACGAATAATTAAACGGAAAAACTCAAGATAAGAACAATTGTTAAGGTTTCAACTTCACTCTCTAACAATTCTAATCCAAATCATTAATGTGCCTAATTCAATCAAATGTTCTCAAGAACTTAGAGCATTGTTTTATCTTTATACCCTCTCTCGAGTGCATCATAAAGTGTAACGTCCTGCATTTTCGGGTACCTTTAAACGACTTGAGTCGGGATTTTTTCCCCGAGTTAAGAATATTATTTTAAATAATATTATATTTGTTTGGAAATTATTCCATGAGTTATTGCTAGCCAAAATATGAATTTTGTGATTTAAAAGTCAAGATAAGACTTTCGGTCCTGGACTAACACAAAAACCCTGATCGGGTAAAAATCTCAGAAATTAAAATGAAAAGCTATGGAAAATATATTTTGGGCATAAAATACATTCATAAAAATTAAAGTTTGGTAAAAAATAATAAACCTAAGATAAAATGGAAATTTTAGGCTATTTTGTGTTAAATGCTTAATTTTACCAAAATGGGGAATTTTATTCCATGAATGGACCTTAGGTTAAATTTTATTGTGTGATTAATTAAATTAAATATGAGAGACATTTAATTTAATTATTTAGTGTTAAGTTTTGTGTTTAAAACTTAATAAGAGTGAAAAAGGTATAGAAAGTCAATTTGGACTTTTCTTCTTAGAAAATATTGTTTCACCTTCATAAAAAAAAATATGATTACATATATGGGGTGTTTGGTATGAGGTTTGGATTTGAGGGAGTAGAGTTAGAGGGGGTTTAGATTAAGGGAATGTGAAACTCAAGTGTTTAAAGGGGTTAAGATTACTCTCAAATCAAGCTAAAAGATGAGACTCACTTGGAAACACAAACCCCCAAGCCATTAAAAATAAATTTACCAAACATGGGTTAGATTTAACATTCCCATTCCCATTCCCACCAAACCAAATCCCCATACCAAACACCCCCATATAATAAAATGGGTGCCCGGCCATGTGATATAATTAATTGGGTGGACCAATTTTTTTTAGTTTAATCCCATTTATTTTAATGTTAGGGATAAAGGCAAGTGGGTAACACATTTGAGTGTTTTTAGGATAATTAGAGTTGTATAAACTCTAACCACCCCCCCCAAAAAAAACCGACCACTCACTTTGTTTCTTTCACTATCATCTTTTTGAAAACTCTCTCAAGTTTTCTCTCCATCTTCAACCTCAAGAACACACTAAGGAAACTTGGAAGCTAAGCCTTGGTCTAGGAAGGGTTTTCTCTAAGGTAAAGTTTCAATAAACTAGACTTTTGTAAAGTTGTAAACCATAGATTTTCAAATAGCTAATTATCTATGTTGTCGGGGAGAGTTGGTTAGGGTTTTTAAAAGGTTTTGAAGGAGCCAAAGCTAGTAGGAAGATTCACACCTTAAGCAAGAACACCAAAGAGGTACGGAGTTTACTATTTATGATTTTTGTTGTAGGGATTTTAGTTTTAAGCATTATTTTGTATAGTTAATGCTTAAAGTTTCTTATTGGTGATGTAATAAGGTTATGGTAGTTGTTTTATAATTTTTATGATGCTTGTTTGTTGATTTTTGAAAATAGGGACAAAAACCCCCAAGGGTTTTATAGGAAATCTTAAAACAAAATACATGTTTTGAGCTGTGACTTCCAAGGGGTCAAGCATCCACTGTATATTTATTTTGAAAAATTTAATTGTACTGTGATGTTGTTAAGATTGAGTACATAAAATTGAGCTTTTGAAACGCTAAAAAATGTTTAAAAATGAGTGAGTTATGCTATTTCAAAGTTTAGGTAAAAAATTGTTTTTTCGTATTCTTATTTTCGGAACTAAGTTTGGACAGCCACTGTATAGGGCAAATGAATCCAGTTTTTTCTAAAATTTTGTGAAAATATTATTGGCATAACCTAGTATCCCATTGTAAAATTTGGTAAGAAAATACTGAACGGTTAAGTTATTAAGTGTTAAAGTTTGGAAAAATAATGACTTGAAAATAAGGTCATTTTTACCTCATTATTGGAAAATGATTTCACCAATAAAAAATGCTCATTTTGACCTAAGATTTTACAAAGACCTAAATGGCATACCAAAAATGGAATTAGAAAATTTTGGTAACAATTGGGTAAGTAAATTTAAAGTTATGAACTAACAAAATATGTAGTTAAAAATGTGAAAAATAAGCTTTTCACACTCGGTGCAAAAATGAGATTTTGGAACTTAAGATAAAAAGTAAAATTTTGCTTATTGCAAGATAAAAACTTGGCAAGTCTTGAAAGTATATTTTCACAAAAATTACCACTTTGAGTTTAGTGTGAATTATTTTTATTAAATAATTTTTATTCTTTTTAAAAATAAAAGATTTAATTTATTAATAAGTTAATAAATTAAAAGAGGGTTTAAACCCTATATTTTGAGAAAATAATTAAGTGAATTATTTTTCTAGTAAGTAAACTTGATTAATTGATTTTGAAAAATTAACTAGTCAAGATGGGAAATTTTTAACGGTTCTCCTAATTAAGACAAATTAGACAATTTTCTTAAAATAGTTTTTAGAGATTAAAACCTTAAGAAAAATAAAAGGGAAATTAAGAGTTTATTTTCTTGAAAAATAATTAAGGAATTTAATTAGTATTTTTTGGATATAATACCAGCTAAAATCTTCTATATATTTTAACCGACTTGTTAAAAGTACGGATCAATAGCGATGCGTTTAAAGAACAATATTTTTAGCAGATTGTAGAAAAATACTATTGTGATACCCGAGCCTAGGTATCGAGACCATATGATAGGTCTCCACGAGACTTAGGGTTTAGTCTCAAATATTTTTGTATGAATTTTCTTAATGGGTTTAAAACCAAATAAGGATCATTAATCCTTACATATGATTTTTATTAAAATGACCAAACTGCCCAAAATAATAATAAATTATGAGTGCCATAATTAATCCGAATATACTGTATGGATAACTACAGTATTGGCTAGCACAACTGGACTGAATGTTGGAGGATGAAATCCTACTGAGTGCTAAGGACTCTAAGTAAGTTAACTTATATTGTGTGGCTGCACCATGAAACGATTATTGTATTGTGTGTTAGTATAGGGACACATGCACATATATACATTGTCATAGAGAGTTTCTTAGAGACGTTAGTCTAGTGAGTGCTGATTTAGAAAATATGAACGATAGATATCCGTCATATCCTAGACGGCTGATCCCCGTCACACTGCTAGATTTTATTTATGTCCGGCTCATTACCGCGAGAACGTTTAGAACCCGAGCAAGTGTTCTGATAAGTTATTCTCGGATAGCAGCCGTGAATATTGGTCATTCAGTGAGAGTGCCTAGAGATACTAGGGATTGCCAAGCTTGAGGGAGGCCGAACACCCTAGGGGAAACTGCTCACAACACCACTGATTAACATAGAAGTCTCTGTAAACCCGTGTAAATTTGATTACACTCTTGGATAAGTAGTGATGCCCTAGGTAACTTGATGGTTACCCTTGTGAGGGATTTACTCTTGGATAAGTAGTGATGCCCTAGGTAACATGATAGTTACCCTTGATGGGGATATTTATTGGCTAGATCTTAGTGTTGAGACTCGGTTCTCTCTTACAGATTAGCATTTATGTTGGAGGGCGTGTTACGCCCGAATTGTTGGAAATTGTTGAGCGTTGGTCTTGAATTATATTGTGATATGATATATCTACTTGCTTTGGGATTTTTTGAGTGCAGGGATATATTTGTTGATAAGATGTAGTTGTGAAATAATATATCTGCTTGCTCTGGGATTTTTCAAGTGAAGGGATATATTTGTTGATAAGATATAGTTGTGATATAATATATCTGCTTGTTCTGGGATTTTCTGAGTGCAGGAATTTATCTATTTATAGGAAATAATTTATCATTGGTTATCAGGCATGACCATAAGTTTGCCAGGACGCTTTTGTGTTCTTGAAATTGATTGTGTAGGCTCCGTAACCCTAATTCTCTGCATGCTTTTGTTTTAAGGTTGAACTTACAAAGCGTTTTTGCTTACCTAGTTGTTTCATGTTGTAGGTAAGTGCAAGGGCAAGGCAGAGCAGTGAGCGCTGGAGTCTACCTTGCAAATGTACATGTGGACCGACCTTTTGGGAAGTCGTTTTATTTTTGGAAATGTTGTATAATTTTCCTAAACTAGGCTCACTCTACTCTTTATAAAATGTGTTTGTAACTAAATGTTAACTATGGCCATACAACTTTTTAAAAAAGTTTTTTTATACGGGTTTTTGAGACATTTTGTTAAATGAAAACATTTATATTTCCGCATTATCAAGTCTTGAAAATCCGGGTCGTTACATAAAGAATGTGTAAGTAACAACTAGCCTATATCTCTATATGACCATTTATCCCTACCTTCATTAAGTTCCACACTAGCAAAAATTCTAAATATTCAACATCTCGATTTCACAATCTACAACTATTTCGACTACCTAGATCCATGATCGATCTCACACAATCTAAGTTTTTATAGCCGTTGTCAGATTGTTTAATTGTTCCCCTCTCAAGTAATAATTCTCACAATCTAAATATAACCGTAATTATAATAATATACTGCAAAACAATATACAAATCACAATTATAGCAACATGATTCAAAGTAGAACACAAGAACAGTATTTGACTAAATTAAACTTTGCATTAAATCATAGAAGTAGAATCATATCAAGAAATCCATCTACACCCTAACAAACAAGAAAACTAGCCATACATGATGTAGTTTATAATCCCAAACATATTGTAATTATCCAGAAAAATCAAAGAAATAAAAAAGAAATAAGAAAAATTAAAGAACTCCGTTGATATGGCTTTGATTCACTTCTTAGATCTTCCACAATGAGTCTCTCCCCTTCCAAATGTGTTTCTCTTTCTTTTTATATATGTTTTGGTCGTGCCCTAACATCTAGAAACGTCCTTGGTCGACTTCCCCTTGACTTGGAATAAAAAATGTGTGAAAAACATGATTTCTGAATTTTTTTGGCGCAACAGGCGACGCATCGCCTGTGCCAGGAGATATATCACCATATGACAGGTGACGTATCGCCTAGGCTTTTCCCAAGTACATTTTTTTTCGTCTTTTGGCGATTTTTCGCCTCTTGGAAAGTGATGTAACGCCTCCTTCACTGACTTGAACACCCAAAATAATGCAAAAAAATACCCATTTAATCAAATCCTGCGCACTCAAGGGAAACTCATCAAACCCAAACAAAAACTTAAGGAAAAAAAACTATTTTAAGGACAAAAGACAATAATTGAGTGCATAAAATCCGCACTCATCAATTGTACTCTCTGTCTCTATAGTAGATAGTTTCCAAATGATCATGATTCTCCCAACCATATATTCATCTTGTGGGTGGTCTAAACTTATGTTCACGTTCTTATGAGGGTGTCATGGGAGAGAGGAAGATGAGGGAGAGAGCGTTACTAGTAACATAGGAAAATGCTTGCATTTTTCTTTCTTTATAATTTATTTCATGATGTGCAAAGATGGAAAACTGTGAGTTGGAGGCGTGGGGGGGGGGGGGGGGGGGTGAGTAGCGGTGGATTGACCACAAAGAGAAAGGGTGGGTAGCAAAGATAGTCATGTGAGATTGGTTTAAACCCTAATAACACAAAATATCTAACCTCCAAGCCTTGTTAAAATGTAAATGTAACGACCCAAATTCGCTAATAAGGCTTAAGGGCCTTGATTAGCGTGCCAGGAGGGCACGATGGGATTTATGTGTGATTTTATGAGTTAAATGCATGGTTATGATTTAAAGCATGTTATATGACTAATTGAACATTGAGATGCATGACTACGTGGTTAGTATGCATGTTAGGTGAAATAATTACGCATGTGGACCCCGTTTGCATGATAGGGGTAAATTTGTAATTTTAGCCCGCTGAGGGCATATATGTGATAATTGTGTTCTGTGAATTGTACCACGTGAGTGTGGTGTTATCATTGTGATGCACGTGCCGAGACGGTCCTAGAGAGCTAGTTAACTTAAGAGTCACAACGGGATTTCTATACCCGGCTCGGGAGGAGCCTAGGGGTACTTTGGGAATTTTATGGTTAAGCTGAGATTTAGCGGGTAATGGTTATTGGGGATTTAGTAACCTGGGTAACCATTAGTTACTGCTGTGGGTAACAAGTTTTAAGGTAAAAAGTGATAGAATTGAAATGATGTGTAAAGACTTAAGTGCCCTTTAAGGTTTAGCTAAGGAGGATTAGTAGGAAAGGGTAAAATGGTCTTTTGGCAAGGGTTATAGACAAAGTTCAGCTGGGATTTAGGGGGGTTCGGTTTGGGCACTTATGTTCACTTGAGCATTGATAGAAATGGAAGAGAAGAAAGAGAAGGAGAGAAGAAAGCTAGGGCAAGTGAAAGAGAAGAAGAGGAAGGGAAGAAGGGCTGAAGTGAGGAGGCTTTTGGGTGAATTCTCTACTTAAGGTAAGGAACTTATGCATATTTAAGTTTGATTTATGTTTTGATTTGAGAAGTTTGAAGCTTGAGTTAAGTTTTTAAAGTTTTAGTTTGAAGTTGCTGATTTTTGCAATCTAAGGGTGGATTGTTGGGTATGTTGTGTTTTGAGCTTGAATCTAGTGTTTATGGGTTGTTAGATGGTTTATATGAGGTTTTGATTTGATTTTGGGGTTGAGGTATTTGTTTGGGGTGATTTGGAGAGGTTGAAGCTCGGGAAAAACGCATGGGAAAACCCAGAAATCTGGGTTCGCGTATGAGCGCCGCGGCCCTGTTCTTGGGCGCCGCGGCGCGAGGTTGCGTCAGGAGAGGGGTAGGTCGCTGGGCGCCGCGGCCCTTGAGGGGAGTGCCGCGGCCCTAGGCCATTTTGGCAGGCAAAATTCTGGTTTTTAGGGCTTTTGCCCGGGGACTCGGGGGATGGTTCCGGTGTATTGTTTTAGGGAATTAGAGGTGCCGAGAGTGCGGGATTGGTCCCGGGAAATGGTTTTGGGTTGGTTAGTATTAAGAAGTGTTTTATGTGTGTTGTGACTAGGCTATTGGAGAGGATCGTGCTTGAGGACCGTGCTCGCGGCTTTAGTGCATCAGGAGGCTTGGAGTACAGGTAAGAAAACTATAACACCCGTAGGATATGGCGTGGGCCCATAGTGTGATTGCCGGGCATGGCCCTATATTGCATGTTGCATGATGAGATGATTGCCGGGCATGGCCCTATATTGCATTACATGTTAGGGTGTAGACTTAAATGAATTAATATTTATTGGAATGTTGTTGTGTTATGCTATATGTGTGATTATAGTAAATTGAACGGCAAGGGCCGAGAACAGCGTAGGCCGGGTACGGCAGCGGGGCCGGAAGTAATACCTAGCACATGGGATGATATAGTCAGGGCGGGGCCCGGTGGATACATGAGTTATCCTTACGGTGAGAACCGATACCCCAGGGCTTTGGTAAGGTTCTGGGGCGGCATGGCCGTGTTTGCTTAGTCTAATGGTTGACTTGTTTATTTGTGGATTATCTGTTATGATAAACTGTATACATTGCATATGTTATGTTCTGCATGAGTTTTCTTGCTGGGCTTCGGCTCACGGGTGCTCTGTGTTGCAGGTAAGGGCAATGACTGAGTCAACCAACCATGAGTACGGAGAGCGTGAAGCGACGCGTACATGTTTGGCCTGCCCGACTGCTTTGGTTGGGGGTTTATTCGAAAATAGCTGTAATAATCGATGATCTTATGATTTCTCAACTGTAACCTTATTTCAAGATGTAATTAGTTTTCAAACCTTATTTTGGGATCCCAAATGTTTAATAATAGAAGTTTTAATGAAACGACGCATTTTCAAAGATTACAGCCTTAACTTTTAATTAGTCACACTTTTGTTTCAAAACCTCGGTTAGCGAGTTCATTGCACACTATTTTGTCTTAAAAACTCACTTAGTAACGGCTCTAAGGAAGTAGGGCGTTACAGTAAACCACACGCTTATAAATGTAAATCACAAGCTTTGAAATGTAAACAACAAGACTTAAAATGTAAACCCCACCCTCATAAAGGAAAAACACATGCTTAGAAATGTAAACCAAAACCCTTGAAATGTAAACCACTCGTTTTAAAATGTTAACCACAAGCCTTGAAATGTAAACTACACGTTCCAAAATGCCAACTATAAGCTTTAAAATGTAAACCACAAGTTCTAAAATAAACCCATTGTTCATAAAGCCATTTATAGCCTTCAAAATCAAAGTAACAAAAATTGTGACACTAATATGCATAATAGGCACCAAGTTCATGTATATTCGACCAATGGTCCTCATATAGCTTGATTTATATTGAAGCTACATATATGAAAATGTAAACCATATGTTGGGCATGGTGACTTAAAGCAATGAAAGTAGTTCGCTGCTTATGAAATTTATAAGAGAAATATTTTTATGTAATTAATGTTTATTATTATTGAATAATATTTATATAAATATAAGAAAAATCCTAATTCATTAATGTAGCTATAATCTTGTAATCGTCCGAGATGATTGAGATTATAGATAATAAATTAAATAGTCCGCAATTTATATTAAAGTTATGAAATCTTTAATCAAACACCGCTAGTACGATCCACTAGTATTCTAAATACATGTGATCTAGATCTGGATCATTAGTGTAGGACATCTTAGTGGATGTGCTTTATACTTATATTGTATAAGACTAGACTAGATATGTGTAGACGCTCAAATTTCACCTAAGTCTGGCCTGGCCTTGAGTGGGTACTGCCTAAGCCTCAAGGGTCTCATGACGCACAACCATCAGTGACCCGCATCCAAGTGCCCACGTGAGGCCCCGCCTCGCGTCCTTATGTGCGCACCCGAGTGCCCCCGTGAGCCCTCGCCTCGCCATAGGCCGAAGTAACCAAATGGCCCTCGCCTCGCCATAGGCCGAAGTGATCAAGTGGCCTCGCTGGAACCTCTCAGCGTCGCGCCCATGGCCTCGCCCAAGCAAGGGCCTCGCGTAGCCTCGCCAGGTAAGGGCCTCGCATGGCCTCGCACAACCTCTCCAAGCATGGCCTCGCCAAGAAGGGCCTCGCATGGCCTCGCAAAGTAAGGGCCACGCATGGCCTCGCCAAGAAGGGCCTCGCATGGCCTCGCCAAGTAAGGGCCACGCATGGCCACGCCAAGTAAGGGCCTCGCATGGCCTCGCACGACCTCGCCAAGCATGGCCTCGCCAAGAAGGGCCTTGCATGGCCTCGCCAAGAAGGACCTCGCATGGCCTCGCCAAGTAAGGGCCACGCATGGCCTCGCCAAGAAGGGCCTCGCATGGCCTCGCCAAGTAAGGGCCACGCATGGCCTCGCCAAGAAGGGCCTCCCGTGGCCTCGCCAAGAAGGGCCTCACATGACCTCGCACGGCCTCGCCACGCATGGCCTCGCCAAGAAGGGCCTCGCATGGCCTCGCCCAAGCATGGCCTCGCGTGGCCTCATAAGAGGAGAGGGGCCTCGTGAGCAGCTAGGGAGACGAGTCACCAAGGAGGGCGTCTCGACACGCATCCTTAGACGTCCGCCAATGCCACATGCCTATCGCCCAGACTCGTGAGTGACCTCAGGAGGCTTCAGGCATCTCATGCCAAGGACCCAAGATCTCCACCTCACACCCAGGGTCCCATTCCTTACACCTTGAGACCCCTATGCTTAGGGGCCACAGTACGAGTCGAATGGGACATGCTTGTACAACCTAGTACTGAGTACGGATACCAGTGCCAGTGAGACTGCTGGAGTAAGAGTCATGGTCCGTACGTCTACGACCATAGGTCAGAGCCGACACCACTACCTCCTGCGCCACTACGCCTGCCACCACTCATCAGACATGGGTACAGACAAGTAGTGGAGGCAGTCTTCTGACACCTGCTCCTGTGCTGGATGTACGACCACAACCTCTGAAGCCACTCCCCTGACATGGTACTTATGTACCCTATGGTCTCCTGGACCACTATGTACTTAAGGCCATTAGAGCCTACTATAAAATGGACTCTAAGACCACCTGAAAAGGGGTTGGAAATTTTACTGTAGCAAAAGGCTTGAGTGTGAATGAAAGATTGAATTCTCCATCATTGTTCTTGAGTTATTGTTCAAATTTTTACAGCTTTCCGATTAGTGATCTTGATTTGATAATTTTTCCAACTAAACTTAGTTGACGAGTTCTCACCGTCAACAGTTTGGCGCCGTCTGTGGGAACGTTAGTTTCAAGCTACTGTTCCACCATTGTTTCCGGCAAGAAGAAGATGCCAAGACGTTCAAAGCGATTGAGGGAGCCACGAGAGGCAGAGGTTCACCTGAACGGAGTCTAGCTGAAGGCCTCCATGAAGGACGCTCCTCCACCCAGAGACGTGGAGCCCCCGAAAGTCCCTGAGGTTCATGGAGGTGATAGGGTGGCCTCGTCACCAGCCGCTCCACCTGGAGGAAGTCCTCCCAGAGCACCACCGGTAAACGCTGATGAGTTCCCTCCTCCAAAACCACCGCAGGCACCGAACTCCGGCCGGCAAGACCCGGGCCCTTATGCCTGTAGGCATGATAAGCACCCCCAGGTCCACTCCGTGAGCTCGAGTTCGAAATCCCGGTTTTACGAAGAGGAAATACGTGAGCTCCACCTTGGAAAACATGCAAGATGTCCTGAACGACCTGTTGCAAGGTAAGTCGAGCGTAACCTTGCCTAAGAGGAAGGAGAAGGGCAAGGATGGGGTGGAGACCACTGTACCGGTAAATGATGGGAGAACCCGACATTCAACCAGTAACACCCCCCGAACGAAGCAACGTGATCACCCTGAACCGCCTAAGCAGGCCCAGAGGCCAGCGCCGAGGACCAACGCTGCCCCTCGCAATGAGGACGAGGTCACCTCTAAAAGAGCACCCTCAGACTTGCGGGAGGAGCTCAATAAGAAGAGGGCGGGCAAAGGGACCACGCCCCCTGTGGCGCCTCGAGAAGGCAAGGGAAAGGCGGATCTTAGCCCGTCCGCTTTGAGGGACACTCTCAGCAAGAGGAGGCAGGACCTAGACACGGAGATGAGGAGCCTGCGGAGCAAGATCGTCACCGCGTCAGGCGGCCAGGCCTTTGAGGAGGACTTCGACCATGAGTCACCCTTTGTGAGAGAAATTTAGGCAATCCGACTCCCTGCCAATTTTAAGGAGCCCAATATGACTCCTTACGAAGGGAACACGGATCCGAAATACCACTTGGATGCGTTTAATGATCTGATGAAACTGAGGGGGATCGGAAGTGGTGCCAGGTGCCATTGCTTCGTTGTTACTCTGAAAGGACCCGCCTACAAATGGTTCAAAAGACTAAGGCCAGGGTCCATCAGGTCCTGGCAGCAGTTCTCTGACGAATTCCTTCAGCAACACCATGCCGTGCGGGACTACACGATGCCAGGCACCAGCCTGGCCAACGTGAAGCAAGGGGAGAATGAGAGCCTGAAGAGCTACATTCACCGGTTCAATATGGAGGCCGCAAAAGTGGGGAGCCTAACGCGCTGAGAGTTAAAAATGGCCATTACCGCTGGAGTGCTCCCATGAAGCAAGTTGTGGGACAACATGTTAAAGAGGGAAGTTACCGACTTAGATGACTTCTATGAGAGAGCGCAGAAGTACATCCGTGTGGAGGATGGCCATGCAAACCTAAAGGCGGGAAAGGAGGAGCCCCACGCGAAGCCCCCAACTAACGACGGGTCAAATGTAGGAAAGAAGAAAAGGACGTACGATGGGTCAAGAGATGACCAGCAGAGGAAAACCAAACGAGGGGGTGATCATAGGCAAACGGCTTACACTTACTATACGAACCTCACAGATACCAGGGAACATATTTACATCACCAACGAAGATCGAGTACCCTTCAAAAAGCTCCCACCAATGAGAAAGGATTGGTCCAAAAGGGACCCTAGTAGATACTGCCAATACCACAAGGACATCGGACACACCACGGCAGAGTGTATCCATCTGAAGGAGGAAATTAAGGAGCTCATCCGCCGGGGACACCTGGGCCGCTATGTCAGGAGAGAAAGGCAAAGGCCAGAGGACGAGCCTGCGGCACCCCAGGCACAAGAGCGAGCCCCAGAAATACAGGGGGAGGTCCGAACCATTTTTGGAGGTCTAGGATTTGGGGGAGACTCTAGGAAGGGGTGAGATAGATATGCAAGAGAGGCTCGGCGAAGTCCGCCTCCCTGCGTCATGAGTTTAGAACAACGACCCCCGAAGAGCTTCAAGGGGGAAAACGACTCGATAACGTTCACTGAGGAGGACGCACGGGGGGTACACTTTCCCCACAATGATCCGTTGGTGTTGACAGTTCAATTGGCAAATATGCGTGTGCATCGAGTCCTAGTGGACAACGGGAGCTTGGTAGACATCCTATATCGCCCTGCTTTGGAAAAGATGGGATTAGGCATTCGTCACCTGAAGCACTGCCAGTCGTCCCTATACGGATTCACAGGGGACTCAGTGCAACCCCTTGGAATGATCGAATTTACACTTACCATGGGGGAGCAACCCCGGCAGACTACAGTCATGTCTAACTTTGTTGTAGTAGATTGTGCATCAGCTTTCAACGCGGTATTGGGGAGACCCTCCCTAAGACAATTGAAAGCCATAACTTCAATATATCACTTGGTTGTCAAGTTTCCGACTCCAGGAGGGGTCACTAGTATGAAGGGAGAACAGAAGGAGGCGAGGGAGTGTTACAACACCTCACTCCGCGCGCCTGCAAAACCGCGTGAGCCAATGGCCATGGTGGTACATGAGGCGCTACGTATGCCCACGGGGGGTCCGCAGGAGCTGGACCCTCGGGTCGTGGATGAGTCAAGAGCAGACCAGTAGAAGAAGTAGAGGAGGTTACGGTGACGGAGGAACCCCTAAGGAAATTGAAGATAGGGAGAAGCCTGCAAGGTGACGTGAAGGAGGAGTTGATGAAATTTTTGAAAGATAATCTAGACGTGTTCGCATGGAGTCATGAGGATATGGTGGGTATAGACCCCAGTGTGATGTGCCACCACCTGAACATCTCCCCAGAAGCAAGGCTCGTCAGGAAAAAGAGGCGGGCGCTAGACCCAACAAGATACGCAGCATTAAAGGAGGAGGTTGACAAGTTGGAAGCCAACGGGTTCATCCGTGAGTCTTTCTACCCTGTGTGGGTATCGAACCCAGTACTCGTGCCGAAGCCGAATGGGAAATGGAGAACTTGCGTCGATTTCATGAACTTGAATAAAGCTTGTCCTAAGGATAGCTTCCCGCTTCCCAGGATAGATCAGCTAGTAGATGCGACGGTAGGACATGAGTTACTGAGTTTCATGGACGCCTACTCAGGATACAACCAAATCCCAATGAACCCGACAGATGAAGAGCACACGTCATTCATTACAGACAAAGGGCTCTACTGTTACAAGGTGATGCCTTTCGGGCTCAAAAACGCGGGAGCCACCTATCAGAGGCTGGTGAATAAAATGTTCGCCAAACAGATAGGAAGGAATATGGAGGTGTATGTGGATGACATGTTAGTGAAGACCAAAGAAGCAGCAGAGCTCAACAAAGACCTTGGTGAGATGTTTGACACGCTCAAGAAATACCGGATGAAGTTGAACCTAGTCAAGTGCACCTTTGGGGTATCCTCAGGAAAATTCTTGGGCTTCATGGTCAATTCTAGAGGCATCGAGGCCAATCCTGACAAGATAAAGGCACGAGCCCGCCAAATAATAAGAAGGAGGTGCAGTGCCTAACGGGAAGGGTGGCGGCCCTTAATAGGTTTATCTCAAGGTCCACCGACAAGTGCCTCCCATTCTTTGACATCCTCAAAGGGAGCAAATAGTTCGCTTGGGATGAAAAATGTGAGGAAGAATTTGTCAAGTTGAAAGAGCACCTGGGGAAGCCACCCTTGTTGGCAAAGCCAGAAAAGGGCGAGAAGCTGTACCTGTACTTGGCAGTGTCTGAGCATGCCATCAGCGCAGCCTTGGTTAAAGGAGAGAAGAAGCAACCATAACCCGTATACTATATCAGCAAGCGTTTGGTGGACGCGGAGAATCGGTATCCGGAGATCGAAAAATTGGCCTATGCATTAGTAGTGGCTTCGAGGAAGTTGAGGCCTTATTTTCACGCACATACAATTGAAGTCCTGACAGATAGTCCTTTGAGACAGGTCTTGCATAAACCTGAGACCTCAGGGAGGCTGATGAAATGGTCGATTGAGCTGAGTCAATTTGACATTGTATACACCCCAAGGGCGTCCATCAATGGACAGGTGCTGGCAGATTTTATAGTAGAGCTCACCCATCAGCCGAATGAAGGAAGGAATGAAGAAGGGGAGCAGCCTGTTATGGAGGAAGAGCTAGGAGGTTTAGAGGAGTGGAGTTTGCATGTTGACGGGGCGTCAAATGAAGGAGGATCAGGAGCAGGCATCATGATGACTGGGCCCGAGGGACACAGAATGTATTGCGCAATCCGATTTGGGTTTGAGGCCTCCAACAACGAGGCAGAGTACGAGGCGCTCCTAGCTGGCCTGCGTTTAGCCCAGGAACTGAGAGTGACGCGCCTTCTAATCTTCAGTGACTCTCAATTGGTAGTATGCCAAGTAAAGGGGGAGTACCAGGCGAGGGGACCCAAGATGGCAGCCTACTTGGAGAAGGTGAAGGGATATCTGGGACGGTTGGTGGCATATACTATAGAGCAAATCCCCAGAGAAAAGAATACCCATGCCGATGCACTCGCAAAGCTGGCGTCTACCAAGGATGGTGATATCTTGGAGTCAGTACCCGTGGAGTACTTACCCAAGCCCAGCATCGAAGGCGCGAACGTGCACATGATTAGTGTCCCAAGGGAATCATGGACTGAGCCAATCAAGAGGTACCTGGAAGAAGGAACCTAGCCTGCGGATAAAAACGAGTCCCGGAGGTTGGTGTACAAGGCCGTAAGATACACCCTGGTAGATGGGGTCCTTTACAAAAGAGGATTCTCAATGCCACTCCTGCGGTGTGTAGAAGAGGAGGAGGCGTTGAAAGTGTTACATGAGATACATGAGGGAGAGTGCGGCAACCACGAGAGCGGACCCTCCACGGCTAGGAAGGCCATGAGACAAGGATACTACTGGCCCTCCATGGAGAAAGATGCGCTTGACTTTGCCACGAAATGCAACAAATGCCAGAGGCACGCCAACTACCCTCGGAAACCCCCAAGCGAACTGACCAACATGACCAACCCCTGGCCCTTCGCTGTCTGGGGGATAGACTTAATCGGCGCTCTTCCTACAGGCAGGGGTGGAGCGAAGTACGCGGTGGTGGCAGTGGACTATTTCACTAAGTGGGTAGTAGCGGAACCCCTTGTGAAGATAACCGCCAAGCACATCACCTCTTTCGTCAACAAATTCATTGTTTGTAGATATGGAGTACCCTACAAGATTATTTCCGACAATGGTACCCAGTTCAAAGGAGGAGCTTTTGATGAGTATTGTAGGGAAATGGGCATAAGGAGGAGTTTCTCTGCGGTTGTGCACCCCCAGGCCAATGGGCAAGTGGAGGCCATAAACAGGGTCCTTAAGAAGAACCTGAAGACAAAGCTAGAAAAAATGAAGGGAGCTTGGGTAGATGAGCTACCAAATGTGCTGTGGGCTTACAGAACCACCCCACGCACGACTACTGGGGAGTCCCCATTCTCCTTGGCCTATGGGTGCGAGGCCGTGCTCCCAGTCGAGATGCGAGTCGAGTCCCACAGGGTACAGGCATATGGAGACGAAGCCAACCGCGTAGCCCTGGCCGAAAGCTTAGACATGCTTGAAGAAAAGAGAGAAAAAGCACAAATGAGGGTGGCGGTATACTAGCAGCGCGCCGCAAGGTACTACAATTCGAGGGTGCGAGAGAGAACTTTCAGAGTTGGCGACCTGGTGCTAAGGAAGGTACTCCCTAACACACGAGACCCAGGTGCAGGAGTGCTGGGGGCGAATTGGGAGGGGCCCTACCAGGTTGCTCAGTGCGTACCCCCGAACACTTACAAGCTGGCGCGCATGGACGACACCATCATACCCCGAGCATGGAACGCGGAGCACCTGAGGAAGTACTACCAGTAAGGCGCCCACGTCCAATGGTAAAAGGACAAGTGTTGCACACTGTCTTAATGTGATAGGGAGAAATCAAAGAGGTTACTTAGATAACCTCCTGAGTAGGTGTGAGTCTTTTTGTTTTTGTTTTCCATGAAAACCTTATATGTACCGTTCCAACTATTTGTATGAGACTGTTTATTATGAATGTGATGAATGGAACTGCATGTTATGGGTGAAACTGTTCGCAACCTCATGTATTATTTTCCTTCGCTACATGGGCATCAGCCAAAGTGCTTGCCGAAATAAATTTCACCAGACACTTGGGGGGCAGGATAGGAGGCGACAGCAAGCGGCTAGCAAAGGGAACCTAAAAAGGGCCCTATAACGAAGGATCCTAAAAAGGGACCCCTTGCCCTCCTAAAAACGAGGCCCCTAAAAGGGACCCTCTACCAAGAGGACCCCTTGCCCTCCTAAAAACGAGGCCCCTAAAAGGGACACTCTACCAAGAGGACCCCTAGCCTTCCTAAAAAGGAGGCCCCTAAAAAAAAAAGGGGACCCTCTACCAAGAGTATCCTAAAAGGGCCCTCTATCAAGAGGAAGTGACCCAAAACCAAAGGGACCCCCTATACTAGGGCCTTAAACGAAGTCCTTACAAGACATCCCTTGGGATCGCAAGGATTAGCTACCCTTATGAACACCAAGGGAGGCCATAGGGACTTACAAAAAATGTATGATGACGACAATAATAATAAGTCTAGAGCGGCCACCAAGCCGCCTAGCCAAAAAGGGTCCCAAAGGAGACCCTTGCAAAAATAGTACTATGAATAACGACGAGAAGGACGCTTCTCGCAAAGAAATAATAAGCGCGCGCAAGAAAAACATAAAAGGATAACTAAGACCCAAGGGGTCAAAATATCCTTATAGAAGCAACCAAGAGGCACCAAAAGAGGTCCCAGTGAACCCTCTCGCAGGGGCTCCAAAGGACCTCCAGCCTGATAGATAAAAGAGGGGAACCAACCAAGCCCCATCATACAGGCTTAAAAGGGCCTCAAACGCAATAGAACAAGAAATAAACAGCAACATATGTATTTATACATTAAAAAAAAAAAAAGAGTTCTTGAGATAGTACAAGAGCTACCAAAAGAAAAGTAGCACTGATAATGATATTACAAAGTTAAAAAAAAAAGGAGCAAGACTATTTCAAGGCCTCCTAAAGTGGGCACTCCACCAGGCCGCTCGGGCAACGGCCTGTTCACCAAAAGAGGAGAAGTCGAAGTTGGGATCCTGCCTCCACACATTGTAAAGAGCACGATCTATAGACTTGCGCTCGGTGGTGATCCTCTCCGCCTCCAAAGAAGCCCTCCCTGCCTCCAAGGAAGCCCTCTCCGCCTCCAAGGAAGCGTTCTTCTCTTGAGCCGAATGTAGTTCGGCCCTAAGGGCCTCAACTTCGGTCTCCAGTTGAGTAACCCTCTCCTGCGACGCAGCCGCAGTGGCCTTGACCCCCTGGAGCTCGCGCTCCAAGCGTCTAGCCTTGCCCTTTAGCTCCTTGATCTTGGCCTTCGCCTTCTCCCTCTTTGAGAACAAGTTGGCAGACTTAGTCCGGGCCTTTGACAACTGGACCTTGGTTTCGCTAAGCTCATTGTCGAGCTCCTGGACCCGGGCCATGAGGCAGTCCCTCTTAGCAGTAGATGCGGAGAGGACGCCGGACGTGTCAGCATGCCGAAGAGACACGATGTAGATCTGCACAAGAAAATCAATGGCGTCAGCGATAAGTAACAAAAAGAAAAACACATGTACATCTATACATAATACTAATCTACGCAAGGTGCAAGACCTCACCCAGGCCGCGGCACGCCTTAGGGTTTCCCCAAGGTCTGGTTGAGTCACATTCCCTAGACCCCTCCAGTCGGAGATGGGGAGGCCCGAGGCAATTTGAACGAAACGCTGCCCATAAGATGAGGCCATCCTAGTCACCCAAGGCTCCGCCTCCGCGCTAGGAGCATCTTGTTGGACAGGAATGGACGACCCGCTCGCCGAAGCAGGAGGAGGCGCATGGAAGGAGAAAAACTGAGACCCTGGTGCATTAGAAGGGGGCTCCGCGAGGTCGACGAAATCAGCATCTGGTAAGCCAATATCATGAGGGACCTGAGGGAAGGCGTCATAGCCATCAAGGCCAGGGGGAGCGTAACATCCCGCTGCGGCCTGCGGGTCTAGAGATTGAAAGGCCATGTCCTGGTCATGGGAGCCATAGGGGGGGCATCCCCTGGGGGACGGGGGGCGCTGATGAGATCCCCCACATTCGAGGGGGGCATCCTCCATCTCCTCCTCGGCCTCACCGTCGTGTAAGGACGGCTCAGCCAGCATAGCCATAGCCTTCTTAGACCCAGTAACTGACCACAGGAGCTTGGGGTCAGAGACCGGGGACAGCTGGTGGCGATTGAGGTTCGCCACAGTAAATAGGACCGCCGCCTTCTTCAGGGCGGAGTCTGCATTAATGAGGTTGTTTATGGCCTCCGCCTCCGGCCCAATGACCGAGGGATCAGCAAATTGCCCTGCATGATCCACGCCAATGTCAGTACAAGCAAGAGTACAAAACAGTAAGTTCTAATAAGAAGAAGAGAAAGACCAGGATACTTACTAGGGCCGGCGCGAAAGCCTTCACGAACCGAGAGAGGGCCTTCTACCCAGAAAAAGTCTTGTTTCCAAGGCCCTGTGTTGGACACTGAGCCCTCTATCAAGGGGAGCTCGTTGTTGGCCTTCTGCAGGTAGTAGAAGCCCTTGGACTTGTGCACTCCCACGAGTTTATACAGGGAATGCACCTCCTGTGCCGTCGGGGCGCGTTTGACGTTTCCCTTGAACCAAATGAAAAGGCAACTTAAAGTCAACCAACTGTTGGGTGACAGTTGAAGAGGGGCCAAGTCGAAGTAGTTAAGAACCGCCACGAAAAACGGGTGCAAAGGAATGGTGCCACCCGCCTTCAAAATCTGCTCACTCAAAGCCACAAAACCCTTCACAGGGCGGTCGGCCCGGCATGCCTCCTGAGGAGCATACAGGGCGTATTCTGGAGCAATACGGTAGTGCTTCACGATCTCCTTCAATTTGTTCGGAGACACATGGGACACTAGGCTGGATGCCAGTAGAGGGGCGTCGTCCTCTTCCTGGACAGACACCTGTCTGCATGCTTTCGGCATATCTGCAAAATCAAAAGAAATATGTGAGGAAGAGGCAGAACACTTAACCCTCCATTTTTTCTTCATAGCAAGAGTTTTCCATCGAGGGAGCGATGGCGGAAGCACTAAGCTAGGATAAACTGAGACTAGGGGCTGGGGAGAGGAGCTAGCAGCCCCATGACCGTCATCAGGCGAGGAGGGAGTGGGAGGTTCTGGCGGAATGTGTCCCTCCATAAATTCTAACTCCCACCGCAATTCAAAAAGGGTCGTCCTAAGATGCGCTATACGGTCACTAAGGCCCAGAGGTGAAGGTCCTCCATCTCCTCTCGACACCGAGTCAATTTCGCTCTCCACCACCCAAATTTTACGCCTAAGATCGGCCATGCACTCAAGGTGGCGGATGCGGGCTTGCCTTAAAGAGTCATAGTCCTGGTGAGGGTTGCCCTCAGGGGACTCTAAGTCTGAGGACAGGTCAATAAACTCAGCCCTTGGGGGTATGTCGGACGGGCCGTCACTGGCCATGAAACCACGTCCCAACAACAAAAAGGGGCTCACGTATAAACGAGGGGAAGGCTACAAAACACAAAGGAATAGGCTTAATACCTCTAGATGCAAACGCCCTAAATGGCCTACTACAGGGTATAAAAACAAAAAAAAAAAAAAACAAAGAGGAGGGGCGTGCATATGGTCAAACTCACCACAAGCTCAGACTAATGTACCCCATCCTAAGTACTGTTAGTTTGGACCCGATAAAAAAAAATAATAAATGAATAAAAGGGAGAAGGAAAGAAAATATACTTCAAGCGATTAAGAGAGCAAAGTTGGGGTCCAAAGGAGGTCGAGGAGCGAAAAGCACCAAAGAGTCGAAAATGCGGGTCTGCAAGAATAAACTAGAAAGATGTGTTAGTCATAAAATAGACACACCAAGAAATTAGCTCATACGTAAAAAAAAAAAATGAAGTGAAAAAATATATAAAACAAATAAAAGGAACTATGGTGAAAATGAGGTTGTAAGGGATTGAACCCCTCACCTCTTGAAAAAAGAAGGGCTCTCCAAACCAATAAGCCAAAGGAGTAAGGTGAAAATATTAGGCCATGCATGAGAACCTATTTATAGGAACCAAGGTGAATAGTCTACAAGAGCACCTAAAGGTCCTCTCCTAGACTGGGGGGCAAGTGTAGACGCTCAAATTTCACCTAAGGTCTGGCTTGGCCTTGAGTGGGTACCGCCTAAGCCTCAAGGGTCTCATGATGCGCAGCCATCAGTGACCCGCATCCAAGTGCCCACGCGAGGCCCCGTCTCGCGTCCTTATGCGCGCACCCGAGTGCCCCCGTGAGCCCTCGCCTCGCCATAGGCCGAAGTAACCAAATGGCCCTCGCCTCGCCATAGGCCGAAGTGATCAAGTGGCCTCGCTGGAACCTCTCAGCATCGCGCCCATGGCCTCGCCCAAGCAAGGGCCTGACGTAGCCTCACCAAGTAAGAGCCTCGCCAAGTAAGGGCCTCGCACGGCCTCGCCACACATGGCCTCGCCAAGAAGGGCCTCGCATGGCCTTGCCAAGTAAGGGCCACGCATGGCCTCGCCAAGAAGGGCCACGCATGGCCTCGCCAAGAAGGGCCTCGCATGGCCTCGCCAAGTAAGGGCCACGCATGGCCTCGCCAAGAAGGGCCTCGCATGGCCTCGCCAAGTAAGGGCCTCGCATGGCCTCGCACGGCCTTGCCACGCATGGCCTCGCCAAGAAGGGCCTCGCATGGCCTCGCCAAGTAAGGGCCACGCATGGCCTCGCCAAGTAAGGGCCACGCATGGCCTCGCCAAGAAGGGCCTCGCATGGCCTCGCCAAGTAAGGGCCACGCATGGCCTCGCCAAGAAGGGCCTCGCATGGCCTCGCCAAGTAAGGGCCACGCATGGCCTCGCCAAGAAGGGCCTCCCGTGGCCTCGCCAAGAAGGGCCTCGCATGACCTCGCACGGCCTCGCCACGCATGGCCTCGCCAAGAAGGGCCTCGCATGGCCTCGCCCAAGCATGGCCTCGCATGGCCTCATAAGAGGAGAGGGGCCTCTTAAGCAGCTAGGGAGACGAGTCACCAAGGAGGTCACAAGGAGGGCGTCTCGACACGCATCCTTAGACGTCCGCCAAGGCCACATGCCTATCGCCCAGACTCGTGAGTGACCTCGGGAGGCTTCAGGCATCTCATGCCAAGGACCCAAGATCTCCACCTCACACCCAGGGTCCCATTCCTTACACCTTGAGACCCCTATGCTTAGGGGCCACAGTACGAGTCGAATGGGACATGCTTGTACGACCTAGTACTGAGTATGGATACCAGTGCCAGTGAGACTGCTGGAGTAAGAGTCATGGTCCGTACGTCTACGGCCATAGGTCAGAGCCGACATCACTACCTCCTGCGCCACTACGCCTGCCACCACTCATCAGACATGGGTACAGACAAGTAGTGGAGGCAGTCTTCTGACACCTGCTCCTGTGCTGGATGTACGACCACAACCTCTGAAGCCACTCCCCTGACATAGTACTTATGTACCCTATGGTCTCCTGGACCACTATGTACTTAAGGCCATTAGAGCCTACTATAAAATGGACTCTAAGACCACCTGAAAAGGGGTTGGAAATTTTACTGTAGCAAAAGGCTTGAGTGTGAATGAAAGATTGAATTCTCCATCATTGTTCTTGAGTTATTGTTCAAATTTTTACAGCTTTCCGATTAGTGATCTTGATTTGATAATTTTTCCAACTCAACTTAGTTGACGAGTTCTCACCGTCAACAATATGTATTTAACTCTTTATTAAAATATCATTTACCATAAAGAGTTATAATCACATCACTTGATGATCATATACAGATTGATCAAAATCCTGAAGTTATTATGAAATCTTGTTTATATCATTTGAGTAATTTGATTCACTCGTTAGGGTTTGTCAGAATGATTAGGCTAACAACTTTTGTTTTGGGGACTTATTGGTATAGATGGCTGGGGACATAATATACAGATATAGAATCTATGAATACCAAAAATTGGACATGATCCTGAGAGGGCCACAGTCAGCACCCAAGGAAAAAGCTGAGGCCTCCCCCTAGTGACCTTGAGCACGCCAAGCACCCTCGTGTCTTGCCCCACGCGAGACCCATTCCTCACAAAAGGCCTTCGCGAAATAACCCGTCTTGCCCCACGCGAGACCCTTGTGAAGCCGTGACCCTTGGTGCATCTCACCTCGCCTCGCCCAGATGAAGGTCTGAAAGGACACTTTTTGGATTGCGTCGCCTTGTACGCCCACCAAGGGCCTAGCGCACCCGCGTACCACGGCCTCATGCACCCGCGCACCACGGCCTTGCGCACCAGAGCCTCACTCACCTGCGCACCATGGCCTCGTGCGCCCGTGCACCAGAGCCTCGTGCACTAGGGCTCGCGCACCCGCGCACCACGGTTTCGCGAGAACACTTTGTATGCCCCACCTCATACTCCTACAGACCCACGCCTTGTGCCCAGAATATGCACTTGGGGTCGAGAGCCCTTTCTCATCTCATTTTCTTAGGGCCATCTCATGAAATCCTTGGTTGTCAGGCATTTAGGAATAACATATAAGGATTGCCGCACTTGAAGCCCTTAGGAATAAGGTACCTTGCGAGGGTGAAAACTTGTGGCTCAAGGAGCTCGTAAAAATACGAGATGTACCTACAAACCAAGAGGAGGCGAAGTACGTATGGAGGTACGACCCTGAATGCCCTAGGTGTTTGACCATAAACACCACGCCAGACAAGTAGTGGTCGTACGAACATGGTACCTGATGTGGTCCTTCCCAGCCAACCTCTGACACTCGTACTAAATGAGTAGTGGAGGCATATTTAGGTACTAAAGTAGAGGTTCTCCCACATATTCTGACTATGTATTGAAGCCGACACAACAACCTTCTGCTCCACAACCACCTGTGCCACTACGTCTGATGTCACTTTCCTGACAATGTACTTATGAACAATCTGGTCCCCTGGGACCACAATGTATTAGGGGCCATTAGAACCCACTATAAAGGGAACCTCACTTCATCATTGAAGGGGGTTGGAAAAATACTGTAGCTTGGTATCAAGAGAAATACAAGTTCTTTTCCCCATTTCCTTCTGCAACTATTTTCTAAGTTTCTTATTAGATTTTTGAAGTTCTTCATTTATAAGCACTATACTTTGATTTTTCTAACTTAACATCATTGGCGGGTTCTCACCGTCAACATAATCCAAGTCTTCTTCTTTGAAGATTAAATAATTGTTCCCTTAAGGGTTAATTCTAGAACTAAATAGTTTGATGCCTTATAAAAGGTTTATAAATTAACTGTTCGCTAGTGAATTAATGGTACTTAAGGATAAAGAGGTAATTAGAGGGGTAAAAAGGTAATTTAACATAACTCTAATTATGAACCAATTATTGGAGGATTGAATTGCAAGAAGTGATTCAATCAATGGACACTTAATAAAGTACTTAGTAAATATAAGTCTATAATTACAAGAATGCAATCCCATATTTTTTAGTGGAATAATACTTGGATTAATAAATAAGATTATTATATTAAAGAACATTAATTAATAATCTAAATTTATTGGAGCTTGACATTATGGGTCTATATGTAACACCCTACTAATCAGGGACCGTTACGACGTGTGTTTAAAATAGTGCTGGACTCGCTAAATGAGTTATTTGGACTAAAACATGTGATTAAGTAACTAATATCCCATGAATTAAATTTTTTGGCCAAAGGAATAAACATTTCCATTAAATGCTTTATACTTTACACGAGATCCCAAAATAGAAGTTTAAAAGTCGTTTACAACTCAAGGATTACAAAATAATCCGACCTAAGCGGAAAAAAAGGGTCCAACCCTAGTTCCTCTGCGATATCTCGGTCGTGGCGATCGAGTAGACTGCATATGTACACACTGCCCCTAATGCTCTCCAACTCATAGCTAGCCAAACTTCTTCTTACCCTTACCTGCACCACATAGCACCCGTGAGCCAAGACTCAGCAAGAAAACCTAATTAAACAAATTCAGATAGCTAACAGAATATGAGCAACATGCTTAGTAGTAATAATTGTAACTAAGCAGACACATTATACAAGTATGCGACCACAGAGTCACACAAGTGCGTATTTCACTTTTATTTATTCAAGTGGAATCCGAGCCAGAGAAGTGCATAATACACTCCCAGGGTGGCCTAGCCATAGTAGCCTGCGTTCTGCACGCATAGTGTGACCACGACTTATAAGCTGAGCTTTCCAATCAGGAATAATCATACATATAATACATTCATCATATAAAAAAATACAACACATTTCAATATGCTTAACTAGATATTCACATGCATAATTATAATCATGCAATCAAACAAAATATGTAAATAAGTCACAATCCACAAATTGCATCAAAAGCTATAGAACTATAGCATGTTAAACTCAAAATGCAAGTCAGTTAGTTTACATTGCATTTCAAAATTAATTTTAAACAAAATCACAACATACAACCCAAAAATTATTTTTGTAAACTAAGAACAAAAATTTTCAAAATGGGAAAAAGAAAGCAAAACAGGGTTTTCCCAATGTTTCAAATTGGCTTATCGGTTTTGTCAAAATCGGCTCACCATTTTAACCGGCTCACTAGTTCTCTAAAACTGACTTGCTGCTTTTCCCGATCTTCATTTTTTCCACATTTTCAATAATGCTATTCAAGCATAAACTTGTAGTTTACATAATATTCCCTCATTTATGATTTTAAAAGTCAATTAGAACAAAATTGGAGTCCAAGTGTCAACTAATGCTAAGACAAGTTGCCATGTCTACCATGAAATGTTGTGATTGGTTAAATACATGGTAAAATTGGTTAGGCACGAAGAGGTTCAAAAATCATAGCGATTTCACTAAAGTAAACATGTGAGAGTTGACTTTCGGTATAGGCATTTATAAGTCATCTTTTTGGGTCCAAAGTGTTTCTTTGGAGTATATAAGAGTACCCAAAATATTTGGGAGCATTTAGAGATGTTTTAAGACAAGTTTTGGAGTGCCAAGTCAGAGGAATCAGCGTTGCGTCGCCTCTAGGAGGCGACACATCGTTCGTTTCTAAAGAGACATCCCAGGAGACGTGTCGCCTGGGCTGTCCGTACAGATCCGTACAGTGAGGTGTTTTGGCTCCAAAGTTTAAATTAAAATGCTATAATCTCATTGGTTGAGTATAATGAGGTTCCTATACTATTTAAAGGGTTCATTTGAGTTGATTGGTGACTTTATCATCACCTCTCTCTCTCTCTCTCTAAAAAGACCCCCCCCCCCCCCCCCCCCTCTCTAGCTTTCAAGATTACTAGTTTTCTCCAAGATATTCATCAAGAAAGCTTGACTTGTATGAAGATTCAAGGCTTGTGACTCCCAATCTCATTCCATTGTTGTAGCTTCAAGCATTCTCAAGGAGGAGACTAGGAATATAGATATTTGGACAATAAAGCTTCATTTGTGTTAAGTCTTGATACATTTTATGGTTCATATAAAATCATAGACTTGTGATTTTATGTGTCAAGGTTCTTTATCATCAAAGGTATACTCTACACTTGTTCATTTGTGTTTATGCATTTTGTAATCTTCTTCAATTAAACTTTAGATTAATCTTGTTTATTGATTTGAGTTGTAATATTACAAAACTAAGGTTGTAGCCTCTAATCCCCAATATTAAAAAATCTCTATCTCTAAACCCAAGTTTTGTAACAAGTTTGTCTATCTCTAAGGTTTTTCTACTAACAAAGCTATGGAGGAAAGCTCCTCAATCTCAGCCCTCAAGTTCATGTCTCAAGATCTATTGAGACTTGATCGATTCAATGGCTCAAACTTTGTTTTTTTGGCAAGACAAGATCAAGTTTTTTCTCAAAACTTTGAAGGTGCACTACATTCTTGACAAATATTTAAATACTCTGGAGGCTCCAAAGGATGATGATATTGATGAAGTGATCAAGGAAAGGAATAAAATGGAAGAAGATGAACTCACATGTAGAGGCCACATACTCAATGCTATAATAGAACGTCTCTAAGATATCTACACAGACACTACATCGACAAATGAGATATGGGAAGCTCTTGAGAAGAAGTACAAATCGAAGAAGAAGGTACCAAGAAATTCCTCATAACTTAATACATGTAATATAAATTCTTTGATGGTAAACCCTTACTTCCCCAAGTACATGAGCTTCAAGTGATTGTGAATAAGTTATCTACTCTTAAGATAACATTGCCAGAATCCTTCTGTAACGACCTAAATTCCCTAATGTGACTTTGAGCCTGGATTAGGAGGCCAGGAGGGCCATAACTGATTTATTATGCAATTAAATGATTATATGAATGATTATGTGAGTTATATTATTATATGATGATAAATGCATGCATGTGGGTCCACTTTTCATTATAAGAGTATTTTGGTAATTTAGCCCGTTGAGGGCATATTTGTATATTTATATGCATGTTGGTGATTATGGATGAGATCACATTATTATGTGGATATGTTTGAGCCATTCGGCATGAGACTATCCTAGGATGTAAGTTAGTGGTTTTGTCATAACGGGGTCAATTATTGGGTTATTGGATAATGAGAATGATTATTTGATGATATATTGGGAGATAGTGAGATCAGGAGGAAATTATGGGAATTTTGACTATTTTTCCCCCAAGGTCGTTTTTGGAACCCCGAGTATTAGGATATACTTGAGGTTACTTAAGCTTGAAGTAACTTGTCAGAAGAAAAACTACGTTCAAACACCTTTTCTCTTTCTCCCGTTATCCATTTTTACTGTTCTTCGCATTTTCGAAGGGAACTTGAGTTTTAGGACTCAGATTCAAGCGAGGATCGAGTTATAGCAATTCTAGGGAAGATTAGAAGCTTATTAACCGGAAGATTTAGCGAGAAACGACTCAATTTGAGGTAATTCAAGCTTTGAGTTTTTAGTTTTCGAGTTTCTAAGCTTTGAATTGGATTTTATGTGTTAATGAGTTTTTGATTTGTTTGAGCCTCGGGATTTGATGGTTTTAGGCCATTGGGATGTTTGGGAACTTTGATTTTTGGATTTGGGGATGTTTGAGTAGGTTTTTGGAAGGATTTAAAAGAGGAAGAAGGAAGGTTTTTAGCTGTGTTCCAGGTGGGGCCGCGGCTTTATTCTTGGGCGCCACGGCTCGAGCTTAGAGAAGAAGAGAGGTGGAGATGAAGGGCCTTGGGGCCGCGGCACCTGGGAGGCGGGCTGCGGTGTGTGGTGCAGGTGCTTGTGGCTGGCGTCTCTATTTGGGAGGCGGGTTGCAACTCAGTAGGGTGGGGCCGCGGCGCTTAAGGGCATTTGTGGCCATAATGGTGTTTTAATCGTGGGGACTCAAACCTTAGGCCTCGGGATCATTCCTACTACCCGGTTTAATAGGATTCGATGTCCCGAAGGCTAGGTCTCGATCCGAGAACCTTTTATTACTTATTTTATTAATGGGAGTTTATATTTGGTTATGACTAGGTGACCACTAAGGGACTTAAGGACCGATCGTTCTCAAGGGTTGTTCTTTTATTATTCCACGCTCGAACCAGAGGTAAGAAAACTGCACCCAGTAGGTGACATGCATGGTTATTGATGAGGCATGTTGAGTGCTCTATATGTGGACATTGATTTCATATTAAATGCTTAGCAGTCTTGCTTACTTGTGAGTGGTATTGACTTATTAGTCAGAACCGGCAATGGTGTCAGTATTGACTGCGAAGCTGTGACTTATTAGTCAAGTTCGGCAGTGGTACTGAGCACTGGTCGTATGGAATTGACCTATGATTCAAGAACGGTATTAGCGTGTTTAACGCAAGCTGAAAAGATTAGATCTAATCGACATAAGCATTATCAACATATGCATGAAATGCTTGACCGACCTTAAGTTCGATGAAAACAAAAGCGCTTGTCTAGTCTAAAGGCTAGTTACATAGGGAGTGGATCCCCAGAAATGGACTTATTAGCCATCTATTTAAGGAGCGAAACCCTAGATATGGACTTACTAGTCATCTATACAGGGAACAAATCCTTAGAGGTTGACTTATTAGTCACCTGCATAGCGTGTGACTCAATAGTCACTTATCTGATTAGGGCTACAAGCCCCAACATGATTACCATAATCATTATTGATATTCACTTATCTGATTGGGCTGCAAGCCCCATAATGATTACTATAATCATTTATTGATATTGTATACATGCAGTAATAAGTTTTCTTACTGAGTCTCGGCTCACGGGTGCTATGTGGTGCAGGTAAAGGGAAAGAAAAGCTCACCCAACTTTGAGTGGAGAGCTTAGGTGGCGAAGTGTACATATGCGGCTGCTTGACCACCATGACCAAGGTGTTTCTCAGGGGAACTAAGGGTTAACCCTATATTTTGAGAGGCTATAGAAAGAAGATCCTTCATAAGAATGAAGAGATATCTTTGGAAGAGATCTTGAAGCACCTAAGGATTGAAGAAGAGTCTCGTTCTAGAGAAAAGTGCATGGAAGAGTCCAATGTTGGGCATCCAAGGCTAATGCCATCGAAAAACCTTCTAAATCCAAAGGGAAGACTCACAAGAAACCCCAATAAAAAGGGATACTCATCTAGCTCCCAAGAAGAATGATGGGCAATTTAAGGGTGTGAAAGACCCTTGTTTTTGTTTGTGGCAACATTGGCCACATGGTCAGAGAATGCAAGTATCGAAAGTCCTACAACCATGGATCCAAGGTCAACACAATTGAAGTGCAGTTGGTTGCTACCTTGAGTGATGTAAATGCCATCCAAGAGAAAGTGCAAGGATGGTGGTATGAAACTTGTACCACCATTCATGTAACTTATGATAGAGAGCTCTTCAAAACCTTTGAAGAATCAAGAGATGGAAAAAAGACCCAAATGGGTAATGAGCATAGATCGAAGGTGTTGAGCAAGGGGAATGTTGATATTTTATTCACATCCAGAAAGAAGGTTTTATTGACCAATGTGTTGTATGTTTCAGGTATGAGTAGGAATCTTGTGAGTGGGCACTTGTTGAGCAAACTGGGAATCAAAGCGATGTTTGAGTCCGACAAGCAAATTCTATCCAAGGGGAATTACTTTGTGGGGAAAGGGTATGTTTGTGATGAAATGATCAAATTGTGTACCAAAGACTCTTGTTTTGATAATAATGCATACTCTTCTTCCTCTTATATTCTTGACTTTGATTCTATTACTTTGTGGCATAACAAACTTGCTCATATAGGTTATAGGACAATTAAAAAAGTTATCAAATATGGTTTAATTGTATGCAATGATGTTGATCATGATAAATGTGAATTATGTGTTAAATCTAAGATGGTACAGAAACATTTTCCAAGTGTTGAAACAGAAACTAACTTGTTAGATTTGATACATAGTGATATATGTGAATTGAATGAAATAATTACTAAAGGTGGACATAGGTATTTTATTATCTTTATTGATGATTGTTCTAAATTCACATATGTGTACTTGCTTAAGAATAAGGATGATAAAAAACTGAAGTTGAAAATCAATTGGAAAAGAAAATTAAAGTGATTAGAAGTGATAGTGGCGGTGAATACTATTCCAATGAATTCAATGTATTTTGTGAGATGCATATAATAATAATTGAATGTACGACCCCATATACACCCCAACAAAATGGTATAGCAGAAAGAAAGAATAGAACATATGTTGAAGTGATAAATGCTATGCTATTACAAGCAAATTTAAGGTTTGCGTTATGGGGAGAAACCTTGTGTAATGCCCTGGGTAACCAAGATCGTTACACTGTGTATTTGAAATAGTGCAGGACTTGCTAATCAAGTCATTTGAGTAAAAATGTGATCCTAAAGTCAATATTCAGATTAGAGTTACAAGATTTTGATCGTAAACGGTTAATTTTCATTAAAATAGATGTTTGGTAGATGGGATCCCAAAAACAGGGTTTAAAAGACAAATTCACAATGTTCAAAAGTTATATACAACTAGTGGCCACTTTAATGGCAAAATACAAGTTTCTGGCTTCTGTCCCAATACTTCTCCTCGACCATGGTGGTCAAGCGGCTAACTATGCACACTTTACCCCCAGAGTTCTCCAACTCATGGTTGATCCAGTTTCCCTTTGCCTTTACCTGCACCACGTAGCACCCGTGAGAAAAGGCCCAGCAAGAAAACCAAGAACAGCAAACACATGTAGCAATAAGAATATTCAATCAAGTTTATCTCATTTAAACATAAAACAGGGTATGAATATTCAATTAATCAATGATAAGAGCATAATTCCAAGTTCCCAAAAAATCAGGGTTGGCACACTTAGGCCGAGCTCCTGCTGATCTAGCTGGCCCCGGTTCGCTTAGGCCGAGCCGCGCTTAGTACGTTTACCATTAACCCCAGCTCCCTTAGGCTGGTCATTCTTATATATCATATCAATTTTACAAACACATAATACAATCAATCAATAATTGGGAATTTCAGTCCCATTCACAACCACACAAGGGTGCAATTTTCTTACCTTGAATCCTGAGCGAGAGATACCAAACGGTCCCGAGCATGATCCTCAGTCTTGAGACTTGGCGATAAACCTAGTCACAGTGGCCAATGGGTAATAATCAATTTCTAATCCAAATAAATACTTAGGAGATGGGTCACGATGCACCCCCATGATCCCAGAATTTCTGGGTTCATTCCACCTCTTTCCAGCCAGAACTTCTAAGATATAAGCCTAACAAACTCCCCAACCACAATCAGTACTGAGCTATGAGTTTAAAACTTTTAATCACCCAATTTAAACACCAAAATCTTAACAATCCTGCAGAAATCACTATCCTAAATCAGTCAAAATTCATCATTGAAGGACCCAAACCAATTGATCATAACACCCATATTTCTAACAGAATCCCAACAAGATTCTTACCTTAGTGGCTGCTAAACCCTTAGCTTCAAGCCTTCAATTCCAGAGCTTAATTTCCAAAGTTTCCTAGCTGAATCCCCCTGGTTTCCAAGCTTCAGCTCAACCTTTCCCTTCAATTCCCTTCCAAAAATTCTCAACTTAAGGCCTTAATTCCTTCTGTTTTCTTTCTTCCTTAGCTTCAAAGCACAAGTGAGAGAGAAAGGGAGAAACCGTGAGACGAAGAGAGAGATGAGAGTTTGAGAAGCTTTCCTTAAGTTCTGGTTACTTCCTACTCCCCTAAGTATAACTCTTAGCCCCTAAAAAGACTATAATGCCCTTTAAGCTTATTAATCCTCTAAGGGTACTAATGGGTAAAATGGTCATTCTGCTCCCGGTTCCCGCTAATTCCTCAAGTGCTCCTACTATTAATCAATTAACCCCAATCATGTCCAATTAATTACTAAATAATTATTCAATATCTATAAGTTCCCAAAATATTCTCTAAATTCCCAAAAATACCCATAGGCTCCCTTCGAGCCAGGTATTAAACCCCGTTGTGACTATTTCGCTAATCCGCTCACTAGGACCGTCTCGAGCCATATACTACAAATGTATCCACATAATAATGTGGTCTCAACAATTTATCACATATAATCACATTATGCCCTTAACGGGCCAAAATTACAAATATGCCCTTATAAGCTATAAAGGAAATACATGCATATCTAATACTCATAAACATGCATATCACTTACTCATATAATCATATTAATCATGCATGCCACATAATCATGCATTTAACCAATTAAACATACATATAAACCAATTATGCCCTCCCGGCACACTAATCAAGGCCCTAAGCCCTATTAGCAATTTTAGGTCGTTACACCTTGCTTACTGCTTGTCATATTCTAAACCAGATTCCTCTAAAGAAGAATCAAATTTCACCAAATGAGATATGGAAAGGGAAGAGACCCAAAATAGGGTATCTCAAAGTGTGGGGGTTCCTTGCTTATTGCAAGAGAACATAGCCTAAACGGACCAAGTTGGGTCCATGGGCCATCAAATATGTGTTTGTAGGCTATGCCTCAAACAGAAAGGCCAATTAGATATTAGACCTAGAGTCCAATGTCAGAACTGAATCAAAAGAAGTTGAGTTCTTTGAGAATTTTTTCATAGTGACAATAAGCCTCAAGAACCGATCTCATTAGAAGGAACTTAAGAGGAGTTACCTCCAAGGTTTGTAGGCAATCGATATTTCCTCGAAGAAGCCAAAGGCTTAAAGAGGGTGGATCACAAAATAAAACCTATCAAGTTGAGACTCTTTACCTAGTAGAGGGAAACCACAAGGGAGACACTTGAAAGTATCCTATGGTACTCCAAGTGGAAGATGATCCTAAAACTTTCCAAGAAACTATGTCCTCAAGAGACTCTAACTTTTGGAAAGAGGCAATAAATGATAAGATGGATTCAATTATATCTAGCCACACTTGGGAGATTGTTTATCTACCACAAGGAGATTGTCATAAGATTGTTTATCTACCACAAGGATCAAAGTCAATAGGTTGCAAGTGGGTATTTCGAAGAAAATGCAACTCTAATGGGACCATTCAAGCTTATAAGGCAAGATTGGTGGCCAAAGGGTTTAGAAAAAAGGATGGCATAGATTATTTTGATACCTATGCAACGGTAGCAAGCACAACATCTATAAGATTTTTGTTTGCCTTATCATCAATACACAACTTATATGTTCATCAAATGGATGTCAAAATGAAATTCCCAAATGGTAACCTTGATGAAGAGGTGTATATGGAACAATCAGAAGGGTTTATTCTAAGGGGAAATGATCATAAGGTGTGTAAGCTTGTTAAATCATTATATGGTTTAAAACAAGCGCCAAAATAATGACATGAGAAGTTTGATGAAGCCATTGTTTCAGATGGATTTAGACACAATAGTGCGGACAAGTGCTTATACTCTAAGACTTGTGATGACTATGTCATCCTAGTGTGTACATATGTTGATGATATGTTGATATTAAGTAATGACATGAAAGGCATAATAGAAACAAAGTGGTTTCTATCTTCTAACTTCAAGATGAAGGACCTTGGAGAGGTCAATACCATACTAGGTATAAAAGTTAGAAGGAATATGAATGGATATGCCTTATGTTAAGCTCATGATGTTGAGAAAATGCTTGCCAAGTTTGGTCATCTTAATATCAAAGAGTCAAACGCACCCTTCGCTTCAAGTTTAAAGCTTGAAAATAATGAAGGGAGAGCAGTAGCTCAACTAGAGTATCCAAGTGCAATTGGGAGCTTGATGTATGTCGTACATTATACTAGAGCGGATATTGCATTTGCGGTTAGTAAACTAAGTAGGTTTACTAGCAACCCAGGTATCATACATTGGAAGGTCGTGGAAAGAGTATTTGGATACCTTAAAATGACCAAAGAGTTATGCCTCCAATATTCTATGTTTTTTAAGATAATAGAGAGATGTTCCGACGCAAGTTGGATGTCTGATGTAGGAGATAATCTCTCCACAACTGGTTGGGTGTTCACCCTTAGTGGGGGTGTAATTTCTTGGGAATATAAGAAATAAACATGTATATGTCACTCAACCATGGAGTTCGAGTTTATAGCTCTGGCGGCAACCGCCAAAGAGGCTGAGTGGCTAAGAGATCTCATGATGGAGATATTGAAAATCGCGGTTGATGTATCGACGATTTCGATACATTGTGATAATCAAGCTACTTTTATTAGAGCTTACAACAAGATATACAATGGGAAGTCTAGTCATATAAGTCTAAGACATGACTATGTGAAGGAATTGAATGATAAGAGTATCATATCAATTTCATATGTCAAATCTTGTGAGAACTTAGTGGATCCTTTTATCAAACCTCTTGGGAGAGATTTAGTGAGTTTTACAAATAGAGGGATGAGACTAAAACTGTAATGCCCTAGATAGCCAAGACCGCTACACTGTGTATTTATAAAGGTGCAGGACTTGCTAATCAAGTCATTTAGTTAAAAACGTGTCACTGAAACTATTAATGAACTAGGGTTAAAAGGTTTTGGTCACAAAAGATACATTTCATATAATTAAACGTTTTGTACAAGGGATCCCAAAAGAAATAGTGTTTGAAAGTCAGTTTACAAAATTTCCAGAGTACAAACAACCACTAGCCACTCTAAGGGCAAAACATACATTTTTGGTCCTCATGTTCCAGTCTCCTCCTCAACCGTAGCGGTCGAGTAGCTGATCATGTACATTCTGCCTTCAGAGCTCTCCGATTCAGGGCTGATCAAACTTGCCCTTGCCTTTACCTACACCACGTAGCACCCGTGAGCCAAGGCCTAGCAAGAAAATATAATGTTATAGTACAAACAATGATAACAATTGAATAATCCTTAAAGCATGTTCATATACTTAGCATGCCACATTAATCACATAGTCCACAGACATAACTAGAGAATCAACAAACCAACATTCAGCTATTCAACTTGACAAATCCACCAATCATTAATAACAATCAAATCACATGATAATCAGGATCGACACCCTTAGGTCGCACCCTCTGTTTACCCCACTGACTCCGGCCCGCTTAAACCGAGCTCAGTGCATAATAAGTTGTCCTCAGCGACCAGTGGCTGAGTCGCGCCTTGTGCGCCAATGTAAACTCTGGCACTCTTAGGCTGTTTGTTTGTTATTCACATGGCATAATACCATTCTATATAAAGCATAAAAAAGAGGGAACCCTTAGTCCCATTATAAATTCACAATCGGGTGCAGTTTTCTTACCTTTAATTTCCAAGTATACTGATTACGAGAGATGCCTCTTGAGCACGATCCATTTCTCGAGCCCTAGCTTAGTACCTAGTCACAACCAAGATAAAGGATACCATTAATAATTGTAAAAAGGCTTCCGGACAAGGTTCTAGCCTTCCAAACATCGAATTCCACAAAACACGGTAATAGAATCGATCCCGAGCACCCTAGGTTAAATTTCCATGCTTAAAATCCCCAAAACACAAATTTCCTTAAGGGCCACGGCTCAAGCTCCCTATGCCGCGGCATGGCCCCAACCAGAGGCTCAGCCTCGCCTAGAAAATGACACGGGCCACGACCCTACTTACCCCATGCTGCGGCCCGCCCTCCATCTCCAGCACTCATTAGCTTTAGAGAGCCGCGACACACCAAGAACTATGCCGTGACCCGACCCCTTCGAAGCCAGAAAAACCACAAATTTTGACTCTCAAACCTCACTCAAAACCTCTCATAACCATCCCAATAATATATTCCAATTATCACAAACATTCCTACATGAGTTCAGAAGCTTAAGCCAGCAGAAACCTAATCTAAAAACTCATCAAAATCCCATTTTAATTTCTGAAACCTTCACACTCAAGAACACCAAAACCAGTCAGAAAAACCCAGAATTCAAACACTATATCATAAATTGGAGCTTACCTTCACTAAAGAATCAATCCTCCAAACACCCACTGAGCTAACTCCTAAGCTTTCTGCTCAAATTCAACCTTTAATGCCAAAACCCATAAACACTTTAAAACTCAGCCAAAATCACAGAATTTAACCACCATGCATAAAACTTATGGCTTACCTTAACTCTTGATTGAATCCTTAGCTAATCCTTGAACTAACCTCCTAAATCACAACTCCAATTCTCTGAGTTCTAGCCAAGTTCCCTTAATTTTTTGTAGTTTTCCTTGAGAGAGAAGGAGAGAGAGACAGGGAAGTCGGTTTAACTTTTGTTCTACTGTTTTCTAAAGTTTACTTAGTTTAGCCTTAAGCAATTAAGTCAATCCTAAGGCTCGGGGTACCAGAAACGTCCCTGAGGGAAAAATGGTAAAATTCCCCAGTATTCCCACCTAAGCTTCCTAACCTCAAATATATCTCTAATTATTTATTTCCATAACCCGATAACCCAAATAACCATCTAATACCCGAAATACCCATTGACTTGCCCCAAGTCAAGTATTAGGTCTCGTTGTGACTTTCCCGCTAACTAGCTCCCTAGGATCGCCCCAAGTCGCATGCTGCAGACTTACCCACATAATAGTGTGGTCCTCACAATTATAACATATAATCACAGTTACGCCCTCAATGGGCTAAAATTACAAATATACCCCTTTAAGCTAAACAGGGCCTACATGCATACTAATACTCGTAGACATGCATTTCACATATACATTCATATAACCATACAAGCATGCTTATCACAGAATCATGCATTAAACTACTGTATTCATACATAAACCAATCGTGCCCTCCTGACACACTAATCAAGGCCCTTAAGCCTTATTAGTGATTTTGGGTCATTACAAAAACTCCTTGACGAATAGATTCCCCAATGATGGTAATCCAACTCAAAACTTGTATACATCAAGTGTAGAGTTCAATGGGTAAGAACAAGTCATTGATAAGGGAATAGTTTCAACATTAATGACTTAAAAGTCCCATCTAGGATGAGTTAATGTTGGTTGCTACCAGAGATGAGGGTTAAGCCACAGGCTTTTAATGAAATTCAGTCGAAGAGCAACAAACATCTCTAAAGGTAGCAAAGATGCTGTAAGAATTTCACCTATGTGAACCTAGAGGTGGTGTCGCCTCTTTAGAGAGTCGGGGTTTTCTCTCCGAATAGTTCATGAATGGATTATGCACAAGGCCATAAAAGTGCTAAGCGCAAAAAGTGAGAAATACATGAGTAATAAGATAGAGGTATGTGAGACATTACCGATTTTTATCACAAGGAATGTTGGGTTCAAACTTTTAAGAATACCTTAGCATTTCAGTAGAAGCGTTGTAGTGTTTTCATTAAGGTAAAGTTCAAACCCAAAAAGTAATTTAATTTATTCACTAATATCGTTTAGCTAGAGAATTGAGGATATATTTAACCAAGCTGAGAAATGTTATGATTGGTTTAACACATAGTGAAATTGGTTAGGCACGAAGAGGTGCTAAAACCATAACAGTTTCACTAAAGTCAACATGTGAGAGTTGACTTGTGGTATATGCATTTATAAATCATCTTTTTGGATACAAAGTGTTTATTTAGAGTATATAAGAGTACCCAAAAAGTTTTGGATCATTTGTGGATGTTTTGAGACAAGTTTTGGAGCGCCAAGTCAGAGGCATCGGCGTTGCGTCCCCTCTAGGAGGCAACGCATCTCTCGTTTCTAAAGAGACATCCCAGGCGACATGTCATTTGGGCCATCCATATAGATCCGTACAGTGCACATGTTTTGGCTCCAAAATTAAAATTAAAATGCTTTAATCTCATTGGTTGGGTCTAATGAGGTTCCTATACTATTTAAAGGGTTCATTTGAGTTAATTGGTGACTTGATCACTCACCTCTCTCTCTCTCTCTCTCTCTCTCTCTCTCTTTCTCTAGCTTTCAAGATTACTATTTTTCTTCAAGATCTTCATCAAGAAAGCTTGACTTGTATGAAGATTCAAGGCTTGTGAATCCCAATCTCATTCCATTGTTGTAGCTTCAAGCAATCTTAAGGAGGAGGCTAGGAATAGAGGTTTTTGGACAACAAATCTTCATTTGTGTCAAGCCTTGTTACATTTTGTGGTTCACATAAAATCATAGACTTGTGCTTTTATGTGTTATAGTTCTTTATCATCAAGGGTCCACTCTACACTTGTTCATTTGCGTTTATGTATTTTGTAATCTTCTTCCATGAGAGTTTAGATTAATCTTATTTATTGCTTTGAGTTGTAATATACAAAACTAAGGTTATAGCCTCTAATCCGCAACATGAAATACTTCTAAGAGCCATGTATTTCATGTTTCATGTCTATCATTTTGTTTTGTTCTTTTTTTTTTTGGCATATGCTCTATGATGATACTATACATGCTAAATTTCTTTATGCATTGGCTTTTTGTTTGTCCAAGTTCATAGCTACAGGTTTAAGTACATGTTTAAATCATACATTTTTACAATGGCATCTTTAATTTCGATGAGTTGTTTCAACAAACACTTGCAATGCATTTTAGTGTAGGTACAATTTGACACATGCAATTCACTCTAGAACAACAATAATAGTTTGATTGTTATACAACAATATATACATATTGTACTAACAAAAAATATACATTTAGAAAAAAAAACAATTGAAAGAAAGATTTGTGTAGGGAGAAAAACATAAATTTTGTATCAAAATGAAGAATTCACATTATAAGGATTGTAATGACAGAGGAATAGTGCTTTGGAGAGGGGCAATGGTGGTGGTGGTGGTGGAGGCTGAGACACAATGATTATGGCAGAGGCGAAGACGCAGTGACCATGGCAGAGAGGAACGATGGTATTGTGGGGAGATGTGGTGACAATCACGGAAGCACAATGCCTATAGCAGAAGCGGAGGTACAGTGTCGATGTCGGAGTACAGGGTGGAGGAGTGGTGGCCCAATGGACCTGTCTCAATCACTTTGACGATGGTGAAGATGATCCGACGTGGACAATTGATATTGTGTGTTAACACTATAATTGAGTACCTTAGAATTTATTGTTTGATAGTGTTTTGGAGTTTATTGCAAAGAGATGCAAGAAAAATTGAACAAGAAAGAAGAAATCTAATGCAAAAGCAGCAGTCAGTGTCGTAACGACCAGAGTTAGTGTCGCGATGCAGAGCGAAAATTCAGAAATGGGAAACTGTCTTATTTGCTTACTTTTCTTGCAAGTTTTGACCTAATATATAAAGGATGGAGAGGAGCATGAATTTAGACAGAATTTTAGAGAGAAAAATAAACCACAAAGTCTAGAGTGAGAAGGAGAAAGAGGAGAATCAAGATTTGAAGATTGGAGGAGTTTCTCACCAAGAGTTTTCATCTCTAATATTCTCATTCTTTTGCTTTTGCTTGTAAACTCCATGATGTTAAATTTTATTATGATATTTTATGTGGTTTACACTATTCTTATCATGAGCTAATTTCTCATTCTAGAATTGCAATTGGAACTTGATATGTAGCTTGAATTTGTTATTTGATCTTAATGATGAAATCAATATTTAGTTGTTCATTCTATTCTATGCGCATGGTTTCTGATTAATTGGTCATTGATTAGGAAAACCTTAATGAACTTGGGAAATTGAATTCTGTGTTTGACCATGAGTAGAATGATATATGATCACTGAGAAAAATTTGTGAGTTTCACATAGGATAGGAATATGCCGTGGGGCATATATAACTGCTAAATGAACCAGTGCTTAATGAATTTTATGCTATTTTGATTATCATAGGAATATAGATAATTGATTAGATAAGATATTTTTGAATGACCATCAGGAGAGACTTGTGAATATTTGCGGATTCTTGGTTAACATTTTGTATTGATTGATAAAATTAAGTAAGAATAATTATATTCAAGTGAAATATTGAGGGAAAATTGTGATTTTAGTTCTCTAAAACTTTGATTATTTGCTATTTTTTTAAATTGCTTATTTTAATTTCCTTTATTTGTTAATTATATTATTGTTTGGATAAAAACAAGAAGACATAATTTTAGTACTTAACAAATTTTAATTCTTTGTGGGATCGACACTCTACTTACACTTTACTTCTTGTTGCGATAGCACGCACTTGCATTGTTTAAAATCTACAACATCAATTTCATTTTTGAGAAGTAAATGTCATTCATGGGTTCTCTTTTTGAGTAAGGGTATATTGGGTAAACTGCTTATAAAACCGTGTATTGTTTAATTAAATATAATTAGTGGGCATTTTTGGTTAATTGATACCAAAATCTGGTACTTCTCAATTTTCCCATCTTTGAAGCCCACGACCCAGTTGCCTTAAGAAGAATTTGGCCTAATTAATCTTAGCCCAGTTTCAGTAGGCTTCTCTCCAGCGGCCCAACTTTAGTAGCCTCTGTCCAGCAGGCGAGCCTCTTCTCTTCATTGCAATAGGCCCAAGTCATTCTCTAAGCCCAGTGAAAGTGAGGCCAATCCTTCATCAACATGTCTCCATTCCCTGACTTGAGCAGTCATGAATCACCATACCATACCACACAATTAAAGGCAACTTCTCTTTGCGCTACACTTCTTTCATCCTTTATTATGTAAGATTAAAAAATATATAATTTATATTAAAGAATAAAGTAAATAAGTCATTGGGAATACCTTATATTTTTTTTTATAAAATATTATGTACAACATTTATTTCTATGAATATTCTTCAATAACATTTTTATGTGTTTCGTAAATAATTTCTAATATAATTGAAAAAGATACTTCCCTAAAAATGTTGTATGTATATTTCATCAGATAAATTGCAGACATTTACTACTACATTTTTTTTTCTCACTTTTGTTTTTTAATAAGTAATCCGAGGTATGAATAAATTGATTGACTAAAGCGTTACCAACGTCGCTACTTTGGGAGGAGTTAATAGACAATATGAAAAATAGTATTAGGAATTTTTAATAGACAACATTATTAAATCGAATCATAAAATAAGAGGGTTGAATTCCATGACATTTAAATAATAATTTGATGAGCAGTGGACACCCTACTACTATATAAAGTAATGATAAAAAATCCAAATCTATGACAAATTTAGTGAAGCAAAACTGGCCATGGCGAGAATCACGTGTAGAGTTGTGAGCCGTAATGGATTTTATATGTACAACTACTACTAATAATAATAAATTCTCAATAATTAACTAATAGTACAAAGGTAAAATTTTATATTACAATTCAAGGGGTGCTCTCCTAGGGTTTCCTTGCTTTGTCCCTTTGTTGTCGAAGGGTCCCTGTCTGGTCATGTACCTGGTGATGCGTTTGGGTTCGTTTGTTGCTGCCCTGTTTTGTTCCCGATTTGGTTTTTCTGTTTCTCTTGGTGCCAGGGTCTTTCTTTGTCGGCATAGGATTTTTGATTGTTGAGCTACTTGTTTTGACAACATAATTGAGATCTTGGTTTTCTCAGGGTTTCTTGCGGTCTCTCTCTGGTTATTTGGGGGTTTCTTTACCCTTGTCTCGGGTTCTTCGAGGTCTCGGTTTCTTGAGTGCTTCAAGGATGGATCTTACGGAGATGGAGGAATGGTGTGCTGGTATTCGACTCGAAGAAGAAGAGCAGGAATGCTCTGTTTTGATACCGCGAGTGAAGTCATTACTGGGCTTGATGACAGATGGTGTTTGGTGGGTAAATTCTTAGTGGACAAGCCACTTGATTTCCAGGTTATGCAACATATGATGGCTGCATTGTGGCATCCAGGAAGGGGAATGTACGTGAAAGAACTCAGGAGCAATCTTTACATATTCCAATTTTATCATGAAGTGGATATTCAGAGGGTTATTGAAGGTAGTCTATGGACTTGCAATAGGGCTCAATTGGTTTTTGCAAGACTTCAGCCTGGAACCAACCCAAGACAGGTGAAGCTTCATCAATTGGATATTTGGGTTCAAGTGCATGGTCTTCAACCAGCCTTTATGGCTGAAAGAGTACTTCGGGAAATTGGCAACCACGTGGGGTTGTTCCTGGACTCTGATCCCAATAACTTCAAGGGGGTTTGGAGTGATTTCCTTCGTGTTCAGGTCTCTCTGGATATTGATATTCCGTTGAAGAGAAAGATGAAGATTAGTGATTCCAAGGTGCGTGGTTCTGGGGTCATTTCAAATATGAACGAATCCTAACTTTCTGTTTCATATGTGGCCTTATTAGACATTCAGAAAAATTCTCTGACAAACTATTTGACATCCCTCTGGAGATGATTGCGAAACCATATGGGTTATGGATGAGAGCGGTCCCTACACGGCAGAATGTGTGCATCATGTCGAAGTGGCTTCATACAGGTGGTGCGGAGGACATCCCCAGGGAGGTTTGGTCTGATGCTAGGCCTCAACTGGGCACTGCATTCAACGACCTATCCATATCTTGTGCCCGAGTGGGTGTCGACACTCTGAAGGGGGATGCAAGAGCTTCTCCGTGTAGCTCTCACGCAGATGGGGCAACACTGGTTGTTCTTGAGATGAAGAGGAGACATACTAGTGGGGGCTGTGATGCAGAAGGATTTGATGAAAAAGTCTTTGAAATGGACGGGCAAGAGGAAAATGGTAAAAAAAACTTGAGTGGGGCGGGTTCTGTTATACATACACGCCATGGATCATGACTACATTGAGCTGGAATTGCCAAGAGCTTGGGAACCCGCGGAATGTTCAATTCCTCCGAGAATTCGTTTCTCAAAAGCATCCCAACTTTATTTTCTTATGTGAGACATTGAGTAAGAAGGAGAAGTTTGAGAAAGTGAGAAGATCTTTGGGTTTTGAAGGAATGTTTGTAGTTAATTCCGAAGGTCGTAGCGGGGGGTTAGCCATGCTTTGGCGACACCAAGATGAGGCCCCCATTATTGGTTTCTCTCCTCATCATATCGATATTTCCACCAAGGTTGATGGTATGGATCCTTGTAGGCTGACGGGTTTTTATGGTGAATCGAATAGATCGGAGAGACGTGAGTCGTGGGAGTTACTTCGCTCTTTGGGTATTGTTTCTTCCGCTCCTTGGTGCATCCTTGGAGATTTCAACAATGTGTTAAGTAATGAGGACAAGCGGGGAGGGAGGTCTTACCCTAACTGGCTACTTGAGGGTTTTCAGCAAGTTATTAGTGACTGTAACCTAGTGGATTTAGACCTTTCAGGTTACCCGTTTACTTGGGAGCATGGGCGCAGTACTATGAATTGGATCGAAGTTCGGCTAGATCATGCTCTTGTTTCCTCCACTTGGCTGGCCCTTTTTCCTGAGGTTTAGCTCTCTAATCTGGTTTACTCTTCCTTGGATCACTGCCCGATCTTCCTGGAGCCCGTTCGTCATAATTTTGTCCAAACTTCTCACCGTTTTAGATTTGAAAATGCTTGGCTTCGGGAGCCTTGCTGTGGTCAGATTATTCGCAGTACGTGGGCGACTTCTGCTAACCAGAAATGGCAGGACAAACTTGCTCATTGCAGCCATGCTTTGCAGGGCTGGGCAAAGAACACCGTTGGGAATTTTAAGCATAAGATCAAGAAGCGTAAGGAGACTATTTACCAGCTGAAGGACAGGCACGATATTGTGTCTCTCCAATGATACCAAAATGTTGAGTAGGAACTCTTAGAGACCCTTTATCAGAAGGAGATTTATTGGCGCCAACAGTCCAAACAGCTTTTGCTCAAGGCGGGGGACCTGAATAGAAAAATTTTCCACGCTACTGCCTCTGCTAGGAAGCGTCAGAATCATATTCAGAAGTTGAAAACTGGTACTGGGGATTGGGTAAAGTGGTCCAACGGTTTGGCTGACCATATTTACGAGTATTATCGCTCTCTATTTTCTGCTTCTCCAACCAACTGGGTGGAGCTTATTAATCTGATTCCTCTTTCTATTTTAGATATGCTGAATGATATGCTCATTAAGTCTTTCACGACTGAGGAAATCAATGGTGCCACTTTCCAAATGCATCCTGACAAGGCTCCTGGCCCGGATGGATTCACTCCTGCCTTCTATAAAAAATATTCGCATATTGTCGGATCTGATGTGGTAAATTTGACTCAAGAGTTTTCAACACTGGTTTCTACCTCCTCGTCTTAATGAAACTCATCTGATCCTCATTCCTAAGAAGCCTTCCCCCTCCAATATGGGTGACCTCAGGCCCATCTCTCTATGCAATGTCATTTATAAGGTACTGCCTAAAACTCTTGCTAATCGTCTGAAGGGGGTTCTGGAGCACTGTATTTCTAGTAATCAAAGTGCTTTTCTGTTTGATCGTTTAATTTATGACAATATTATGGTCTCTTATGAGGTTCTTCACTACCTTAAAAGGAAAGTTAAGGGCAAGACGGGTACCATGGCTCTCAAGCTCGATTTGAGTAAGGCCTACAATAGAGTGGATTGGTCATATTTGGAAGCCATAATGACCAAAATGGGATTTAACAGGCGATGGGTTTAGCTCATTCTTACTTGTGTCTCGACATTGACTTACAAGGTGGCTACTAGTGGTCATCTTATTGGGCCTATTACCCCTTCATGCGGTATTCGCCAAGGTGACCCGCTATCACCTTACTTATTTCTTTTGTGTGTGGAAGGGTTCTCTACTTTTATCCGTCACTTTGAGAAACATGGATGGCTCCATGGTTGTAAGGTTGCTAGGCGTGCCCCCTCGGTGTCCCATATGTTATTTGCTGATGACAGCTACCTTTATTTTCGAGCTTCTACTGAGGAGGCTAAAAATGTGCAGCTGTTATTGCATAAATTTGAAGTAGCTACTGGGCAGAAGGTTAATCTGGAAAAATCCTCCATCTTTTTTAGTACCAATACTCCTCAGGCCTTGCGTACAAGCCTTAGTGAGCTGCTGGGTATGTCTGAAGCAACTCAAAACACTTTTTATCTAGGGCTGCCTAACTTGATTGGTAGAAACAAGAAGCCTATTCTGGGTTTCCTAAAAGATAGAGTGTGTAAAAGAATTCAAAATTGGGATGGCAAGCTGCTCTCTAGGGCTGGCAAGGAAGTGCTTATCAAATCCATAGCTCAATCTTTGCCTTTGTACGCTATGAGTGTTTTCCTGCTTCCCGTGTGCCTTTGCTCTGATTTGGAGAGACTTCTGAGCCGATTTTGGTGGAAAGCTTCTTCTACATCTGGTCGAGGTATTTTTTGGAAGAGATGGGAAAATCTCTGTACTCATAAGCACAGGGGAGGTATGGGTTTCGACACATCCGTGATTTTAACCTAGCTATGTTGGGTAAGCAAGGGTGGAGGCTCTTGATCAATGAAAATTCTTTAGTTTCCCAGATTTTTAAAGCCCGTTATTATCCCCTTGGTTCTTTTCTTGAGGCTTCTCTTGGTTGTAATTCGAGCTTTGTCTGGCATAGCATTTGGGAGGCTCGGAGCACCCTGGAGAAGGGTGTCTGTAGGAGCGTGGGAACTGGGCAGAGTATCTCTATTCTTGGGCAACCTTGGCTCCCTGATACAACAAACCTGTTTGTCCTCTCGAAGCATCCGGGGCTGCTGTCCAAAAAGGTGAGTTCTTTACTCCAATGCACTTCTAGAACTTGGGACGAGGATATTCTGCTGGATCTCTTTGAGGAGTGGGATAGGAACTTAATTTTGAGCATACCTCTTAGCGAGTCCTGTTTTTGGGACAGTTGGTACTGGATGCATGAGGCCACTAGAATTTTCTTTGTTCGTAGTGCTTATCGTCTGTTACAGGTTATTCATGGGCGCTGGGTCCCGGATAATAACTTGGGTTTTTGGAGAACCCTTTGGAATTTAAAGATCCCCCCTAAGGTCAAGAATTTCCTTTGGCGAGCAATTTCTTGTTGCCTTCCTACTAATATGAATCTGAAGTTATGTGGTGTTGACCTCAATACTTGCTGTCCAGTGTGCATGAGCGCCCCTGAAACTGTAATGCATGCCCTCATCACTTGCCCTTTTGCTCGTAGTTGTTGGGATAAGTTTAGTCATTTCTCAGGTGATTCGGGCGACACTAATCTGGGCAGTTGGATGCAGTCAGTGTTTTCTGGAGGGATTGGTAGATATACGTCTCTAGCTGGTATGATTCTTTGGTTGATTTGGAAGGCTCGTAATGAGCTGGTGTGGAAAGGCGTTCGTATGACAAAGCAACAAGTTTTGGCAAGGGCTGTTACACATCTTGATCAGTGGACTAGAGCTCAGGTGAACGATCTTAAAGTTGTTGAAGAACCAACCCTGATGTTGGGGACCATTGAGCACTGGACTAGACCCATGCCTAATATGACTAAAATTAACATAGATGCTGCCCTTTTCCCTGCCTGTGGCTCTTTTGGAATTGGGTGGATTTCCCAAAATCATGATGGGTTGGTCATTGAGGATCACTGTAGGTGCTGCAAAGGTCATGTTACTCCTGCTGTTGCAGAAGCTATTGGTGTCAAAGAGGTTCTGAGTTGGGTCAATAGGTCCCAGCTTCAGAATGTCTCTATTGAATCTGATTGTCAGGTTCTGGTTAAAGCTCTCCACAGCCCCCATGGCCTGTTATCTCCTTTTGGTTTACTTGTGAGGGATTGCCAAAACTTACTTGTTGGGTGTTCTAATGTTAATGTAACTTTTGTTAGTCATCAGGTTAATCACGCAGCTCACTATTTAGCTAAGAGTGCTGATTCTTATAGAGATTGTGTATATACCGATTATGATATACCTACTGATTTGTATTCTTTGGTGTTGGCTGATTTAGCCGAGTATTAATAAGATTCATTCTCTTCTTCTAAAAAAAAATAAATTCTCCAGCAAAAAAGAAAAAATTAGAAAACGCCGTACCACAATTGAATACTATAATTTTCTCTTTTTGCTAAACTGAGAGCTTAATTATTCAAATTCTGGAAAGTACCATGGTAGATAAAAGGGATTTACCTCCCTTATAGAAAATGTGCCTGATCTGTTCCTTGAGGCTGCCTCGGCAGCAAGCTAGTGGGCACCTTGATTCCAAGATTATGGTTGCCAAAACAAACAAAAATTAAACAAAGCATCGATAACATAAAATAACTCGGTAAACAAAGGCATAAGAGGCCAAGCAGGTGTTTTTCTTGTGTCCACAGCTTGCACCAGATTCTTGCAATAAAAAATAAACACCACTCTATTCCATCCTAGTGCTTGGGAGTAAATTACGTAAAATACAAAAATGCTCATTTTTAACAAAAGTGGGTCTTTAAGCACATTTAATACATGTAAACATGCATAGACAGTCATATCATAATATAACTCATATAATTCACATAATCACATATACATAATCAATTAAAATTACATAATCCTAATTATGCTCTCCTGACATACTAAATAAGGTACTAAACCTTATTAGGAGTTTCAGGACATTACGATTCTGTTATGACAACTTTATCTGTTAGAGATATGTAAATTGCCTCAATGGAAAAATGTAAGACTTTTACAACTCTAAACAAAAGAATACAATAAACAAAAAAGATTGATTAAATAAGTTACAACTCTATTGCAAGAAATACATGTAAGTTTGGAAAGTTTTAGAAGAAGAGAGTAATAAAAAATACAACTCTATAACAAAATGATACAAATAAACTAAAGGATGATGAACAAGAGATAAAGATGGAAATATACCTCTATAGCATAAAGATACAACTAAAATTGTAAATAGGCAAATGAGGAGATGGAGATAAAAATCAATAGAAGAAAAAAAGAACAAGAATAAAACAAACAATCTCACTCACACAACTATAATGAAGAGTTTTGGGGATCACCAACTTGAACAAGGTTTACAACCTTTGTCCAAAAGCTTATTTCCCCCTATCTCAAGCACTAAGAGAGTTCTGACAAATGAAATAGCTTTTTGGAATAAACAAGCCTCTATGGTGAATTTTTAGCCAAGTGCTCTAGTGGATAGAAATTGACATGTCTTACAAGTGAGCAAGACTCCTATTTATAGAGTTTTGAGACACCATTTGAATTTCAAATCCGCCAACCCACAACTAATGTTTACTTGAATGTTTATGGAATTAAAAATGAGTTTTGGGAGTTACATGAGTTGTTGGAACTGTTCAAAATTGAAATGGAAAATGGCTTTGACTGTCAGCCTCACTGACCAGAGCTATTCCTGGTCGCGGCTATGAACCTCTGTTCCATAGGCCGCGGCTAGGAACACTTGTGGCCACGGCCACAACCCATTTTCAGCACTCACTTTTGTGCAATTTTTCTAAACGGTTCTATACTCTTCCCACATGACTTTGTAACCTCCAAACACATTATGGGGGTTAAAATCATGTCTCCAATAGCAATATCACATATGGCTTTGACAAATTCAAATCAAAATCTGTAACATCAAATCTACACATTATTGGGTAATATTTGAGAGTTACAAATTTGTAACTGTTTTTGTAACCCCAAATATGTTCACATTTGGATATTCACACTATCCAAAATGTAACTCTCATATATATCATATTACAATATGTGACACACTTTGTCACATTTATTTAATCTAAACATTATATTATAAATAATATAACATTCCCCCACTATATTAAATAGTTCACTATTGTAACACTTATTTAATCAATCACCATTATATTTAAAAGATAACATTTCCCCCACTTGATTAAATAATAACTCTCTCGTATAGAAGCCATTGCATTAGTGCAGTGTTCTTCAACTTGAACTTTACTATAGTGTAATTATCACAAAGTTTGTTGAAAATTTGGTTGCACTAGGCATTGAACCAACTTTCTATAATAACAAACCGGTGATAACACATACAACTTTGCTATGTTCACTTGTGACCTCTTTGTCTCGCTTTGCACCGTTAATGGCCATGTGCACTTTCCATTCATAGACGTTCTTGAGAATACTCCCAATTCTCATGAAAGGCGGCACTACCCCTAGGTCCATATAGGTAGAACTCTTACATTATTTTGTTACCATAAATACTTGTCTTCTCAAGACTGTGTTCTATTAAAAAAACCTTTCGGTTTTAACCCTCAAATAGGTAACTCACAAGTACTCATATCTCAGATGAGACTATTTTGAGTACAACTAATATTCGCTTGATTGACTTGTTATTACCTATCTAAGATAGGTCACCATCAATCATGAATCTCTTTAGAGAGTTTAAGTCCCATCCCTCGAGATGAGGTAGCCACTAAATCTCTCGTTAGTGGCTTAGTAAAAGGATCCACCAAATTTTCACTTATTCTCACATAGGATATTGAGATGACTCCTTTTTGAGTCAATTCTCTTACATATCCATGTCTTAGACTAATGTGTCTAGACTTCCCATTATACACTCAGCTGTATGCTCTAGCTAATGTTGCTTGGCTATCACAATGTATCGATATAGTGGATACACTCTATTTGATTAGGGGTATCTCCATCAAAAGATCCCTTAACAATTCGACCTCTTTACCAATAGCAGCTAGAGCTATGAACTTTGCTTCCATAGTAGAATGAGATATACAAGTTTGTTTCTTGGAACCCCAAGAAATTTCACCCCCACCAAGTGTAAATATCCAACCAGTGGTGGAAAAGTTGTCCCCTAGATTGGATATCCAACTTGCATCCGTATACTCTTCTAAGATTGAAGGAAGTTTGGAGTAGTGAAGGCTTAGTCCTTTGGTTTTCTTAAGATAACCTAGGACTCTTCCAATTGCCTTCCAGTGATCCACACTTGGATTACTTGTAAACCTATTAAGTTTACTTACCGCAAAAGCTATATCAGGTCTAGTACACTGAGCGACGTACATAAGCCTCCTTATAGCACTTGCATACCCCAATTAAGCCACCGCTCTTCCTTCATTCTTCTCTATTTTTACACTATGGTCGAATGGAGTATTGACATCTTTAACCTTGAAATGGTTAAATTTGTTCGATACTTTCTCAATATAGTGGGCTTGCCCCAACGCAAAATCCCCACTATTTTTCTTCTCTTTGAAACTAAGTATAGTATCAACTTCTCCAAGATCTTTCATCTTGGAGGTTGATGATAGAAACTTCTTCGTTTATACTATCCCTTACATGTTATCACTTAAGATAATCATGTCATCCACATATAGACAAACAATGATCACATATCCCTTATAAGTTTTGGAATACAAACACTTGTCTCCATTGTTATGTATAAAACCATTCGACATGATGGCTTGATCGAATTTTTCATGCAATTTCTTTGGAGCTTGTTTCAATCCATATAAGGATTTTACAAGTCTACACACTTTATGTTCATACTTTGGTAGGACAAACCATTCAGATTGTTCCATATAGACCTCCTCATTGAGGTCACCATTAAGAAATGTTGTCTTGACATCCATTTGATGAACATATAAGTTGTGTATAGAAGCCAAAGCGAACAAAATTCTTATAGAAGTTGTCTTGCAACAGGCGTATAGGTATCGAAATAATCAACACCATCCTTTTGCCTAAACACTTTAGCTACTAATCTAGCTTTAAAGGTTTGGATAGTGCCGTCAGTGTGGTATTTTCTTCTAAATACCCACTTACACCCAATTGGCTTAGACCCCGATGGGAGGTCTACCAATTCCCATGTGTTATTGGAAAGAATGGAATCCATCTCATCATTGATAACTTCTTTCCAAAATGCAATATCTCTAGATTGCATGGGTTCTCTATAAGTCTTAGGATCATCCTCAACGAGAAGTACAATTGAAATTTTCCTAATGACTTCTTCTTTATTTCATTCTACCATGTAGAATGAAATTCGTTGAGAATCTATCTCATCCAATCCTAGACTTTTCTCTTTTCTAACCCTTTGACTTCTTCTAAGTTCAATGTGTTGCTCTACATTCCTTTGAGAATTCCCCTTTGAGAATTATTTTTTGAAGTAGATCCTTGAGAATTGTTCTTATATAACAAATTCTCCTCTAGAGAGTTTGAAGCTTGAGAATTGTTGTCACATAACATGTTCTCAAAGAATTCAACTTCCCTAGATTCTATCACATTATTAGACTTTGGATCTAATAGCCTATAAGCTTTATTATTGTTGGCATAACCAACAAAAGCACACTTTATGACTCTTGAACCTAACTTTGTTCTATTAGGTTCATTTTTCTTGCAATATGCAAGACACCCCCACACTTTGAAGTACCATATATTGGGTTTTCTTCATTTCCATAACTCATATGGAGATATCTCATTTTTCTTTATTGGTATTCGATTAAGAATGTGACAAGCGGTTAACAACGCTTCACCCCATAAGTTGAAGTTCAACTTAGAAAACACCAACATATAATTTATCATCTCTAGATAAGTCCTATTTTTCCTTTTCGGCAACACCATTGCGTTGTGGTGTATAAGGTGCGGTGCACTCATGAATTATGCCATTTTCTTCACAAAATGCATTGAGACCATTAGAGAAGTACTCACCTCCTGTATCACGTCTTAGTACCTTAATTTTTTTTATTTAGTTGATTTTCAACTTCTAATTTATAAACTTTTAGAGCATCAAAAGTCTTATCTTTATGTTTTAAAAGAAACACATATGTATAGTTACTAAAATAATCTATAAAAGTAAGAAAATACCTTTCACCACCTCTAGTTAAAACACCATTTAATTCACGAAATCACTATGGACTAAATCAAGTAAATTAGATGATCTTTCTACACTAGGAAATCGTTTCTTTATCATTTTTGCTTAACACATGTTTCACATTTTCCATAGTTTTTAATGTTGCATCCATTCATACCACATTTTAATAATTTTTTCATGGTTGAAAAACCTATATGAGATAGTCTAAGATGCCATAAAAATAAAGAATCATACTCAACAATATAAGTGGAATTGACATTTTTATTGATAACATTGAAAGTTACATCATTGAGCACAACTTAACCATACCCTCACAAGAGTACCATTTTCCCAAAAATACATTGGACTTGGTAAGAATAAGTTAACCTGACTCAAAAACAACCTTAATGCCGCGCTTGCCAAGTAAATCTCCACTTACCAAATTTCTACTCATATCGGGAACATAAAGCACATTCACTTATGTGACTTAATTTCCGGAGGTGAAAAATAATTCAATGGTACCTTTGCCAAGTATCTTGGATTTTCCCTCATTGCCCATTTGAATCTCATGGTTGCCCTTTGACTCTTCAAAGGTCTTAAACAATGACTTGTAATAGGAGACATGGATGGTGGCACATGTGTCATACCACCATCCTTTCACTTGCCTTGGATCGCATTCACCTCACTAAGGGTAGAAACTATATTCTCCTCTTGAGTTGCATTCACCTTAGGTCATTGTTAGTCTTTCCTATGCCTGCACTCTCTAGCATAGTGACCATTTTCCCACACACAAAGCAATGACCTTTCTCGCCCTTAAACTTGTTTGGGTTGGTTTTTGGACCCAAAGATCTCTCATTCCGCTTCTTGCCTTTCCCTTTATTTTTGGGATGTTTTGGTTGTGACACCGCATTCGCTTTGGAAGGCTCTCCATTAGACCCCTCCACAAGATTATCTTTACATATCGATTCCTCCTCGATTCGAATATGTTTTTGGATTTACTCCAAAGAAAATCCTCATTTTTATGAAGGATTCTTTTCCTATAGCTCCTCCAAGTTGGTGGTAATTTTTCCACTATTGCACCAACTTGAAAGGCTTCGGGAAGCTCAATCTTCAAAACTTTCAATTTGTTAACAATTATTTGAAGCTCATGAATTTGAGGAAGAATAGGTTTATCACCAAAAAATTTGAAATCAATGTATTGAGAAATAAAACACGTTTTGGTACATTCCTCTTTTGCCTTGAATTTTGTAACTACCCAAATTAGCTAATAAGGCTTAAGGGCCTTGATTAGTGTGCCTGGAGGGCAGGTTGGGATTTATGCGTGATTTTATGAGTTAAATGCATGGTTATGATTTAAAGCATGTTATTTGGCTATGTGTTTATCTGAGATGCATGACTATGTATACTAGTATGCATGTAGGCCCGGATCGTGTTAGAAGGGCGTAATTGTAATTTTGGCCATGTTGGGCATAACTGTATTGATATGTGATAATTGTATTCTGTGAATTGTACCACGTGAGTGTGGTTTTATTATTGTGATGCACGTGCCGAGACGGTCCTAGAGAGCTAGTTAACTCAAGAGTCGCAACGGGATTTCTATACCCGGCTCGGGAGGAGCCTAGGGGTACTTTGGGAATTTTATGGTTAAGTTGAGATTTAGCGGGTAATGGTTATTGGAGATTTAGTAACCTGGGTAACCATTAGTTACTGCTGAGAGTAACAAGTTTTAGAAAGAAAATGGTAGATATGAAATAGAAATGAAATGACTTAAGTGCCCTTGAGGTTTAGGTAGGAAAGGTTAGGCAAGGAGGGGCAAAATGGTCATTTGGTTGGGAATTAGATAAATGGCAGCTGGGTTATATGGGGTACACGGTTTGGGGCTTAGTCATTTTGGTCTTGATAGAGTTTGAAGAGAAGAAAAGCTAAAGAAAAGCTAGAAGAAGAAGAAGAAGAAGAAGAAGAAGAAGAAGAAGAAGAAGAAGAAGAAGAAGAGAGGAAGGAGCTGGATTTGGAGAGGGCTCAAAGTTGAATTCTTGATTGAGGTAAGAGTTTTAAGCATCCTTGGGTTTTCTTTTCTGTTGTGGTTTAAGATTTTGGAGCCATGGTTTAGGATTTTCAAGCTTGGGTTGTGTTTTTGACCTTTGGGTTTGAGTTTTCTGAAAGTTGAAATCAAATGGGTGATTTTGAGTGTGATTGTGTTATTGAGTTGGGTTATGATGTTTATGGGTTGATGTATGGTCTATATGAAGTTTGGATTTGAGTTTTGGGGTTTAGGTATTGGTTTGGGGTGATTTGGAGAAGTTGAAGCTCGGGAAAACGCGAAGGAGAAACCCAGAATTCTGGGTCTGCGAAGGCGTGCCGCGACACAGGTTTTTCGTGCCGCGGCGAGGGAGCCCCTGACTGATGGGTGCCGCGGCACAAGAAAGTTGTGCCGCAGCACAAGGCAAATTTCAGGTTGACATTTTGGCAATTTTAGGCCTTTGCTCCGGGGGTTCGGGGGATGTCTCCGGGGTGTTGTTTTAAGGTTTTAGAGGTCCCGAGAGTGCGGGATTGGTCCCGGGAAGTGGTTTTGGGTTGATTAGTATTGAGGGATGTTTCTTGTGTGTTGTGACTAGGTTGTTGGTGAGGCTCGTGCTAGAGGACCGTGCCCGCGGCTTTAGTGCATCAGGAGGCTCGGAATATAGGTAAGAAAACTATAACACCCGTAGGATAGGGCGTGGGCCCATAGTGTGATTGCCGGGCATGGCCCTATATTGCATGTTGCATGATGAGATGATTGCCGGGCATGGCCCTATATTGCATTACATGTTAGGGTGCAGATTTAAATAAATTGGCATTTGTTTGAATGTTGCTTGATTTATGCTATATATGATTATAATGAAATGAACGGCAAGGGCCGAGTGCGGCGTAGGCCGGGTACGGCAGCGGAGCCGGAAGTAACACTAAGCACATGGGATGCTTATGGTCAGGGCAGGGCCCGGGACCCAGAGGATATGTGTGAGATCCTTGCGGTGAGGACCGAGACCCCAGGCTTCGGTAAGGCTTCGGGGGCGGCATGGCCGTGTTTGCTTAGTCTAATGGTTGACTTGTTTGTATGTGGATTATCTGTTATGATAAACTGTATGAATTGCATATGTTATGTTATGCATGAGTTTTCTTGCTGGGCTTCGGCTCACGGGTGCTCCGTGTGGCAGGTAGGGCAATGGCTGAGTCAACCAACCATGAGTACGGAGAGCGTGAAGCGACGCGTACATGTTTGGCCTGCCCGACTGCTTTGGTTGGGGGTTTATTTGAAAATGGCTGTAATAATCTATGATTTTGTAACTGATCAACTGTAAACTTATTTCAAGATGTAAATAGTTTTCAAACCTTATTTTTGGGATCCCAATTGTTTAATACTAGAAGTTTTTATTGAGTCAACGCATTTTCAAAGATTACAGCCTTAACTTTTATTAGTCACACTTTTGCTTCAAAACCTTGGTTAGCGAGTTCATTGCACTGTTTTGTCTTAAAACTCACTTAGTAACGGCTCTAAGGAAGTAGGGCGTTACAAATTTTGTCTCAAGTGCATCCCAAATCTCCTTTGCCGACTTGGTCTCAATAGAACATTGAGGATATGACCCCTACAAACAAGATTGTCCTCCTCTCTCTTTCTTCTTTTCTCCACCACCTCAATAGTGTCTTTGTTTGATGGTGCCGGGAGAGGTTCAAGGGTGGACTCTAGGATGTAGGCAATCTTGAGGGTGGTCAAGAGGAATCTCACCTTGTCTTGCCACCTAGTGAAATGGGATCCATCAAACTTATCCAACCTCACTAGGTCTTGGTTCATGATCTTGATAGTATCACCTTCCATTGAAACAAACAAGGGTAAGATTTTGAATGTTAGAGATATGTAAATTGCCTCAATGGAAAAATTTAATACTTTTACAACTCTAAATAAAAGAATAAAATAGAAAATATTGATTAAATAAGTTACTGCTCTATTGCAAAAAATACATGTAAATGTGGAAAGCTTTAGAAGAAGAGAGTGATAGAAAATACTACTCTATAACAGAATGATACAAATAAACTAAAGGATGATGGAAAAGAGATAAATATGGAAATACAACTCTATAGCATAAAGATACAACTAAAATTGTAAATAGGAAAATGAAGAGATGAAGGTAAAAAGCAATAGAAGAAAAGAAGAACAAGAATAAAACAGACACTCTCACTCACACAGCCAAAGTGAAGATTTTTAGGGATAACCAACTTGAACAAGGTTTACAACCTTTGTCCAAAAGCTTATGTCCTCATATCTCAAGCACTAATGGAACTCTCACAAATGAAATAACTTTCTGGAATAAACAAGCCTCTATGGTGAATTTCTAGCCAAGTGCTCTAGTGGATGGAAATTGGTGTGTCTTACAAGTGAGCAAGGCTCCTATTTATAGAGTTTTGAGACACCCTTTGAATTTCAAATCCCACCAACCCCCATGGCTGTTACCAATGTTTAATTGGATGTTTATGGAATTAAAAAAGATTTTTGGGAGTTACATGAATTGTTGGAACTGTTCAAAATTGAAATGGAAAAATGGATTTGACTGCCAGCCTCACTAGCTGGGGCTAGAGCTATTCCTGGCTGCGGCTGTTAGCCTCTGTTCCATAGGCTGCGGCCAAGACCACTTGTGGCTGCGGCCACAACCCATTTTTAGCACACACTTTTGTGCAATTTTTCCAAACGGTTCTATACTCTTCCCACATGACTTTGAAACCTCCAAATACATTATGAGGGTTAAAATTATGTCTCCAACAACCATATCACTTATGGCTTTGGAAAATTCAAATCAAAATGTGTAACATCAAATCTACACATTATTGGGTAATATTTGAGAGTTACAAATTTGTAACTATTTTTGTAACCCCAAATATGTTACACATTTGGATATTCACACTATCCAAAATGTAACTTTCATATATATATATATATATATTATGTTACAATATGTGACATACTTTGTCACATTTATTTAACCTAAAAATTATCTTATAAATAATATAACATTATCAGGATGAGATCACTTAGGAATTTGTTGAGATATTCGAAGTGAAATTCTTATATTTGAATGTCTCCTAGGCCAAATCATGTGCAATATACGTATCATATTGGTATGATGTTATACATGATGTATTTGATTACCTATTCAATAATGGAGATTATTATGGTGTTTGTTTATTATATTGGTCCAAGTGTGAGAGATATTTGGAATTTTGTGTGGACTAATATAATCACAACCATGTTAGGTGTTTTTAATGAGACAGTGTTTGTTAAGCCATTTGCAATGGCTCTCAGAAATTTGAGATTTGATGATTAGTATCGTTTTATTCATAATAGCCTCATATAGGTATTTTATTTTAAGGATATTTTGAGGAGTTTTAGTTCTATGAGGCAAAGCAGACCTTGTTCTTTTGGCAATCTCAATTTCGAATTTTAATCATGAATTAGAAGATGATTATCTCAATGGTTATCTTCGAGAGTACTAAGTTCCATATCTTTTATCCACTATTGATGATAACTAAATAAAGATGTCCAAGTTGGAGTTTTATGTTGGCATTAGTCAGGGGTCAAAAGATTATTTAGGGAAAATTGGATTTATCCTCTCTTTTACTTTCGCTGTTACTGATGTTGACCCTATGTTTGGCTAGAATATAATGAGAAAATCCATATGTGAACAAGCAAAGATAAATGATTGAAATTGTTTTAAAGACCTGATTTCCAAGCAGGAAATAAGTTTGATGGCATATAACTCTAAATTGTTAATCGAGAGCCATTAGTAGCTCTTAATCCTATTGGGCGGATGATATAATAATATCACGATTTCCAAGCTATATTCAAGCTTGAAATTTTAGGCTTAATTACATGGTAATTGTGAGTTTTTTTATTCTAATGAAAATTCATGTTAAGAACAGACTATTTGAGGATCAAATTAAGGTGAATTAAAGCCTATAGCTAGTCGCATTATGATAGAGGAGACTTGTTCATTTTGCACTATTATTGGATGGTAAAACGACGTCTTGGAAATCAATGTTCAAGGATGTGAGAACCAAATTCTTATTTAAGAATATCATATGGCTTAATTAAGCCTTGAGATGGTGACCGACAAAGACACTCAAGTTCAATGGATTAAATCCATTTTATGGAACGACATCAAGACAATGACTATTTTAATTCTCAAAAAGGTCAATTTGAAACATTATCGTTAGTCAATATTATGTGATAGATCAGTAAGAGTAATGATATGTTTATATCCTAATAACATATAGTGGCTTGCTCCTTTTTTATGATACTGATCTATTCAAGAGACAAATAAATCGTTATTTGATAATCTCTGCCAAATGAAGAATCCTTGAGAAACCTTACATAATATAAGTATTTAGATTCTTCATGATTAGATCAACGGTAGGCTTAATTGTCTCATAGTTTGCGCTAACTAACTTTTGTTGAGACTAATGTTTCAATTTCATTAAGAATTTTGGAATAATCTAAAATATGATGTATTATAAAAGGCCTAAAGTCCATAAATATATTGACAGATAACGAGAGATCAAATTTAAGATTGTCCCATGCATGCTTATTGAAGGTAGTCTCATGTTTACTCAAGTATGCAATTCCTCTTTCGATAATTATTGTAAGGATGATGGGTAAGTGCTTGAGTTTCCATCCTTATGGTACCAAGGATGTGTTAGTAATAGACAAACCAACATCATGATATACAATAGTTGGTTTTAGTGATATCGATTGGACAGGCTGCACGAATGATAAAGTCCATTTCTAAGCATTCATAATGGTAGGAGGATCTATTTTGTGATTAAGTGTCATACGAACACCTACAACATCCTCTCTCATACATGAAGGTATAATTGTAAGAGGATTTATTTTGTGGTCAAGTGCTATATGGACACTTAAAACATCCTCGCTCATAGAGGTAGAGTGTATGGTGTGTTATGAGGACATTGATTATACAATATGATTTCAATATTTTGTTTCAGTATTACGAGTTACTGACTCTAGTGTGAGTTTAATGACATTTATGTTGAATAAAATATCACAGTCATATCTTTCTATCAGAACTTGAGGAGTTTTGTTACTCCATTAGTGTTGATGACGTTCCATTTGTGGTGAGAAAATTGTGGAATCTTCTATTAGCATTATAACGTGCACTTGTATATTACATGTTCATGACTACAATGACAAGGCTTACCTAATTGTGTGTACTGAAAACACACTATTTATGTGGATTGTTAGGTGCCTAAAGTGTATTTAGTTAGTGGGAGTCATCATTATCATGTATAATAGAAATGAAAGTATTTCCATTTGCTATTGAATACATGCATATTGTGGATCACTCTTTGACATTATATGTGCATATTTGTTTGTATGATAGTGACATAATGATGCGAGACATGACTTAGTCTCAATATTGTGTTTCGAATGGATCCATGTTGAAAGTTATCGCCATGCTTTACAAATCTCTTAAATCTAGTTATGTGTTATATTTATATCCTATCGATGTAATATGAAGTATCACTAATTTTTAGTCTTTTGTGCTTCTTGAGATTCTTGCATATAGACACTATTGTTCAGTGAGCACTTGTTTATGTAATTATGTAGTCCAAGTGAGAGAATGTTAGAATATTTTATCTGGACTGACATAATTAAACCTTGCCTACTCAGCGTCATTATCATATTACGATAATTGTATATTTATATGCATAGTATTATAATCGGGCCATAATGGGATTGACATAACATACTAACATGCTCGAGGCTCACGGACACACTTTCAATGTCTTTCGGCCAGCCCATTGGGCCAAGACATCTAACTCTCTCTCTCTTTATGTACGAAGATCCACTAGGCCCATTGAGGTTCATACAAAATGAGAGATACACCCTTGCATATGGGGGGTGTGGTGTGTGTATCAGTTTAGAGAGAAATAGAGGAGAGTAGTGTTCATAGACAATCCTTGCTCCTCTTGTTTTTGGCTTCTCTTGGTAGGTAGTAAGAAACCATGAATCATCCTATGAAAGATTATGTTGGAGGTAATTTCTAACCCAAATTCCAATAAAGACATGCCTCAATATTTTATGAGATTAGATATATTGTGATTGATGTTGATGAGTATGATTGTTAATGTTTCCTACTCATTCTTCTTTAATAAGTTTAACATATCAGGGTCGAGCAAAAACCACTGTGGCAGGTCCTAGTGACGAGGTTAAACTAGAAAATAACCTGGAACAACAGGAAGTAGAAGAAGATACACTTGAGATCTAAGAAGAAGAAGAAGAAGCACAAAATTCATCGCAAAGGGAAAAAGAACAAAGTGGAACTCATACCGAAAAGAAGGCAGAAACACTGATTACTCAAAAACATTCTCAGGCTCGTCAGTCGCCGTCAACACCCGTAATGCCTCCAGATTGGAAAGAGCAGATGATAAAAGAAGTCCATGATAGGATGAATAATGCAGGGGTTCGAAGCTCCATGGATATGGACAATGAGGTAATCAAAGACATTTATAATTCACCTTCACTGATTGGATTGTCAACGAGCTAAAGCCGAAAGATTTTGTGATGCCAAACTTTGCTTAGTATGATGGCAGTTTGGATCCATCAAATCATATCTTGCAATTTCAGCAAAAAAATGGCGATGGAGACTGAAAATAAAGCTATGGAGTGCAAGACCTTTACAAACACCTTGGCTGGACCAGCATTGAGATGGTTCAAGCAGTTGAAACAAAAATTAGTTAACTCATTCATGGAGCTAGGAGAGTTATTTGTACAACAATATGGTGGGAACATAGAGACAATGGGCGATTTATATTTAGAATAGCAATGAGTGAATAAGCATCAACAAGCATACCTGAAAAGGTATCTAAAGTTGGTGCACCAAATTAATACATGGATAAAGCTATAGCAACAGACTTATTCATGGATATTTTGCAAAAGGGGTCATTATTGAGTGACCAACTCTATCTAAACCCGCCAAGAGATCTTTCAGATATACAGCTAAGGGCTAAGCGAGTGTTTAAAATACTGGAAATCAGAGAAGAAGAAGCGAGGCGCACCACACTGATCACTAAACCCGTAGAAGGGAACCCACCTTTGAGTGATAACAGGGATAAGAGAAGGGCAGAGCATCCTATGTCAAGTAAAGGAGGACTGAAATGTATGTAGGAAGATAGTGAAAATAAACACCCCCATATTAAAACTACCGTGCCCATAGATCAAATCTATAATGAAAACAAAAATAAACAAATATGGAGAGACCCATTCAAAATAACTTCACCAGTAGAAAAAATAGATCAAACCAAATACTGCCATTTCCATAAAGATGTGGGCCATACTCTTGCAGAATGTAGATCCTTGTATAATAAAGTGCAATGCATCTTAAGGACGGGAGGGTTATCACAGTATGTTAAGAACGCACACAATGTAGTGCAACAACATTGGACTCCGCCAAAGTCGCCTGTGCAAGTAGTAGCAGAGCAGAATATACAACCGTAGGCAGTGGTTGAAGAACAACCACAACAACCATTAAAATGGATCCCAATGATATTCAGTTATGCAGAGCCCTTGATAGAAAGAGAAGCAAAGATGAAGTTTGAGAAGAGAACGGAAGAGAGGGTAAAGAGAATGTCCTATTTGCATCACAGAGTAAATTACATTCCTCTACCTGACTGATATTTCCTTGCACACCCCATTACCTTCACCAAAGATGGTTTAAAGAATGTGAACCTCCCACATGATGATGCACTGGTGATTAAGCTACATGTAGAGAATTTTTAGTTGAGCCGAGTACCAGTGGGTGGGGGAGAAGCACAAAACTTCTCTTCTATGGCGCGTTCCAAGCCATGGGAATTCCAGAGGAAAGGTTAAGAGCACCAAGTTTTCCCATCCTCTCTTTAAGTAGTACAAATGTAGTACCAAAAGGAGCAGTTGAGTTAAAGGTGACCGCTACAAAGCGTACTTTAGTCGTAGACTTTGTGGTTATCGATTCTTATTCTAGCTATAACGCAATCATGGGCAGACCTTGGGTGCACCGAATGCAAGAAGTAGTTTCAACCCTCGCCAAGTTTTGAGATGTCAGTCTCCATGCGAGACTTATAATATAGATATTAAAGGATGTGCAAAATAGGCAAAGAAATGTTGTGTGTTGTTAAAAGAGGTGAATCAAGAGGAAACAGAAGAAAAGAGATACGAGGAGGAAGCATATCAATCAAAGGGAAAGTTACTAGCTTATTTAAGAGCACTTGAGGATGAGGAAGAATGCTCAGAACCACAGTCAACCATTGATAAATTGGAAGAAGTGCAACTAGAAGAAGAGTACACAGAGAAAATCGTGCTGGTAAGTGCTCGAATGAGTAGTGAGAAGAAACACTTGTTGGTAGACTTCCTCAAACAGAATATTTCCACATTTGCTTGGATGACTAAGGATATTCCAGGCATAGATCCTGCAGTTATGACACATCAATTGAACATTGATAAGCGTTTTCCAGCTATAAAGAAAAAACAAAGACGATTTTCCGCAGAGATAAATCAGGTGATAAATTAAGAGGAGGAATGATTATTGCAAATAGGGGCTATCAAGGAGTGTCTGTATCCTACCTGGACCTCAAATCTTGTTGTTGTACTAAAAAATAACAGGAAGAAACGAGTTTGTATTGATTTCACCAATTTGAACAAAGCATGCCCAATGGACAAATTTCCGTTGCCAAGAATAGACCAGATGGTTGATGCAACTACAAGATACGAGAAAATGAGCTTTTTAGATGCTTATTTTGGTTATAGCCAAATCCTAAAGGCAGAAGAAGACATGATCCATACAGCTTTCAAAACTGAGCGTGTACTTTAGTTGTAACGTCCCAAAGTTCCTAATAAGGTTTAGTGCCTTGATTAGGGGGCCATGAAGGCATTATTGGAATATTATATGATTTAATTGAATATTTATGTGATTATATGAATTGCATGAGTTATATTATGATATGGATGATTATTCATGTTTAAGTGTATTAAGCATAAAAGGCATGCTTTTATTTAAATGGGCATATTTGTAATTTTGACCCGCTGAGGGTATAATTGTGATTATATTGTATTATGTGATTGAAACCACATTATTATGTAGATAAATTTGCGATATTTGGCAGGAGTCGGTCCTTTTGAGCAAGATAGCGGTCTAGTCACAATAGAGACTAATACCCGACTTGGGGTGAGCCAAGGGGTATTTTGGGTAATTCGGTGAGTTATCGGGACTCATTGGAGTATGAGTCGTACTTTGGGAAGAATAGTGATATTCTGGGATTGGCAGGATTAATTAGGAATTATAAGTATAATGTGGGACAGGAGTGTAAAAGGTCAATTTTGCCCTTAGTGGGCTTTGAGGGGAAAGTTAGTAAGTGAGGGTATTTTGGTCTTTTGGACCATTTGAATGTTATAAGTTAAGTGGCTGAGTTTATCAACTCAGAAGAACAAAAACATTCCATCTCTCTCTCCTCTCTCTCTAAGTTTTGAATTTTGAAGAGAAATTTTTTATTCTAAAGCTTGAAAGCAAGCTTGCTAAGGGATCGAAGTGGTTCTTGGAAAGGATTTGGAAGCTTTTAAGCTTAGGGAAATAGTCGGTGAACCATTTTAGCAAGAGGTAATTTTGGTTTTAAGTTTTTGATTTTTGTTTTAAAAGTTTTCTTGAATTTTGAGTTTCAGCGGGATTTTGGTGGGTTTGAAGGTTGTTTATGTTAAAATTAGTAAAGTCATATTTAGTTTATTATATATTTAGAAATTCTTAATTTAGTTTTACTAAATTAAAGAATGGTTTATATCAATTGTTATTTAGAGGTTAGCTAATTATTTTGTGGTTAATACGAATTAGAGAAACCTATAAATTACGGTCTTGTAATAAATTCTAAATCATCTCTTAATCATTTCATTTTTCAGAGCTAACTTACTTTTCTCTGTTTTTCTCCTCATTAGAGAGAGATTTGTATTTCTTCATAACTAGTAAAATATTTTCTTCATTATTTCCAATTTCAACTTTAAGTTGTTGAAAACCCAAACTCCCTAACAGTGGTATCAAAGCTTTGGTTGCGAGTTATTGTTCATGGTGAATAGAGAAGCCGATTCAAGTTAAAGGCATACACAGTTAAAAAACTATGGTAGTGAAGTTTGAAATTGAGAAGTTCAACGGGAACAATTTCTCATTATAAAAAATGAAGATGAAGGCGATCTTGAGGGAAGATATTTGTCTAGCAGCTATTGATGTAAGGCCAAAGGAGATCACCAACAATGCCAAATGGAGCGAGATGGATGGAAATGAAATTGTTAATCTACATCTTGCACTGGATGATGGTCTATTATCAAGTATAGCCGAGAAAAAAACAACGAAAGAGATATGGGGTACTCTTACAAAATTGTATGTGTCTAAATCCCTGCACAACAAAATTTTCTTGAAGAGAAGACTTTAAACCCTTTGTATGATGGAGTCGACTTCGGTGACTGACCACATCAAGACCCTCAACACTCTACTTTCACAACTTACAATATGGGGCATAATGTAGAGACGGGTGAACATGTTGAAATTCTACTTTAGAGTCTACCTGATTCATATGATCTAATCATTATCAACTTAACCAATAATATAGACATCCTAGTCTTTGATGATGTTGCTGCTACAATTCTTGAAGAAGAGAGTCGGCGCAAAAACAAAGAAGATAGGCTTGGAGGCTCACAACAAGGTGAGGCCTCGATGATGATGAGAGGGATATCAATGGAATGTGGCTCTAGTGGGAGTCAATATCTGAATAGATCAAAATCTGTAAGTAAGAAGAATGCCAAGTGTCATCACTGTGGAATAAAAGACACTACAAAAAGGAGTGTTGGTATCTCTAGAAGAGCGAAGATGCCAAAGGAAAAGGTCCAGAGTCATCAAAATCTCAGGTTGTGTAGCAAGTACTTCAGATGATGGTGAAATTTTATATAGCGAGGAAACAAGAAGGTATCAAAAGGCAGTTAAATGTGGCATACACTCCACAACAAAATGGAGTAGTAGAGTAAATGAACATAACCTTCTTAGAACGGACAAGAGCGATGTTGAGAACTACAAGGAAGGCTAAGTCAGTTTGGGCTATAGCAGTTAAGACAACATGTTATGTGATCAATCGACCACCATCAACCACATTTGATCTAAAGATGCTGATGGAAATGTGGACTGGTAAGTCAACCGATTATTCTCACTTACATACATTTGGAAGTCATGTGTACGTTATGTACAACGCCTAAGAAAATTCAAAGCTGGATCCGAAATCTAGAAAGCCGTGAAGTCGGCAGAACATAAATCTATGTTGGGGATGGAATGTGTTCAATTCCTCTCTATCCAGAAGTATATGTATTTTCTTAGGGTATGCTGATGAAGTAAAGGGGTACTGCCTGTGGGATCCCACTTCCCACAAGGTCATAATCAGTAGAGATGTGATATTTTTGGAAGATAAGATACAAGAAGAAGAAAATGATAACACTCTAAAAGAGAAACCAAAGACTACTACAGTTCAAATTGAAGATAAACAAGAACTAGATTCTTTTGAAGTAGCAATAGAGTGTGAAGTACAAGGGCAAGTTGAATCTACAACTCAACAAGTTCGACGGTCAACTCCAGAGAGGAGAATACCAGCTTGGAACTCAGACTATGCTATGGAGGGAAATGTTGCATACTGCCTACTAACACAGGATGGAGAGCCATCAACTTTCCATAAGGCTACAAAAAGCCAAGAAGCTTCTCTGTGGATGACAACAATTCAAGAAGAAATGGAAGCTCTCCATAAGAATAGAACATGGGTTCTTGTTCCACTACCACAAGGAAGGAAGGCCATTGGGAACAAATGGGTCTACAAGATCAAGCGAGATGGCAATGGCCAAGTGGAGTGGTATTGTGCTAGATTGGTGGTGAAAGGATTTGCTCAGAAAGAAGGCATTGACTTCAATGAGATATTTTCTCATGTTGTTAGACTTACAACAGTTTGAGTGGTCTTAGCAATGTGTGCTACATTTGACTTATACTTAGAGAAATTATACGTGAAAACTGCATTTCTTCATGAAGAACTTGAAGAAGAAATTTATATGCTCCAACCAGGAGGATTCGAAGTAAAAGGAAAAGAGAACTTGGTTTGCAGGTTGAACAAATCTCTATACGGTCTCAAATAGGTGCCGAGATGTTGGTATAAGAGATTTGATTCCTTCATCATGAGTCTTGGATACAATAGACTTAGTTCAGATCCTTGTGCTTACTACACGAGTTTTAGTGATGGTGATTTTATTATTTTGCTATTGTATGTTGACGACATGTTGGTAGCATGCCCCGACAATGATCGTATTGCAGAATTGAAGGCTTAGTTGGCTAAGGAGTTTAAAATGAAGGATTTGGGACCAGTAAAAAAGATTCTAGGGATGCAAATTCATCGAGACAGAAATAATATGAAGATTTTGCTTTCTCAGAAGAACTATTTCCACAAAATCTTCCGTCGCTTCAACATGCAGGATTGTAAGCCAATTTCTACCCCTCTTCTTATTAATTTCAAGTTATCCTCAAGTATGAGCCCTAGAGATGAAGCAGAGAGGATGGAAATGTCTCAAGTACTGTATGCATCAGTAGTAAGTAGCTTAATGTTTGCTATGATTTGCACAAGACCAGACATTGCACAAGCAGTGGGAGCGGTTAGTCGATACATGGCGAATCTTGGCATAGAACATTTGAGTGCTGTATAGAGGATCCTGAGATATGTCAAGGGTACCTCAAATGTTGCATTATTTTATGGAGGATTATACTTTACTATCAAGAGATATGTTGATTCAGATTATCTGGGTGATCTTGACAAAAGTAAATCTACTACGGGTTATGTGTTTACTCTTGCTAAAGGAGCTGTAAGCTGGGTTTTGAAACTGCAGTTTTTCATGGCTACTTCAATGATGGAGGCAGAATACATCGCAGCTACACAAGCTAGGAAAGAGGCCATTTGGTTGCAAATGTTATTGGAGGAGCTCGAACACAAACAAGCGAAGATTTCTTTGTTTTGTGATAGTCTGAGCGCTTTGCTTTTTGCCAAGAATCCAACATTTCACTCGAAGACAAAGCACTTGCGAGTTCAATATCACTTTGTTCCTGAAAAGGTGAAGGAGGAAGTGTGGATATTCACTTTGGTGTCGATCCTCTATTGGTGTAGCAGTTACGTAAGCAACATAACATGGGAATAAGAAAATATGACTTCAAGTGGGAGAATGTTAAAAATAGTAATGTCATATTTAGTTTATTATATATTTATAAATTTTTAATTTATTTTTTACTAAATTAAAGAATAAAAACTAAATTAAAGAATGGTTTATATCAATTGTTATTTAGAGGTTAGCTAATTATTTTGTGGTTAATACGCATTAGAGAAACCTATCAATTAAGGTATTGTAATCAATTCTAAATCATCTCTTAATCATTTCATTTTTCAGAGCTAACTTACTTTTCTTTGTTTTTCTCCTCAATAGAGAGAGATTTGTATTTCTTCATAACTAGTAAAATATTTTCTTCGTTGTTTCCAATTTCAACTTTAAGTTGTTGAACACCCAAATCCCCTAACAGTTTATAATATACCTGTGTTGATTGCATTGTGCATACCTGTGTTAAGTGATGATTGTTTATTTGTTATATCTGATGGAAAAGATTGGCTTATAAGTCGAGGGCTTATTTGTTATATCTGATTGAAAAGCTCGGCTTATAAGTCGAGGGCAGCAATATCGTGCTGAAATAGGCCGATGTGGCTAGGCCAACCCAGAGGCATGATATACGCTTGGACTCTATGGGCGCTTGAAACATAAAGCGCGGTGTACGCTTGGCTAACTCTAAGGCTACTTAACAGGGAATAGGGAAATAGGCCCCGGTGCGGCTCTATAGTCGCTTATCTAGATGAAATGCATGCCTGAGTATGGTTATAACTTCTAAGCATGCTAGTTATGATTCTAAAATCCGTTGATTAACTGCTTATAAGCATGGTTATGTTTTCTTGTTGAGCCTCGACTCACAGGTGCTAGATGGTGTAGGTAAAGGAAATGAAAAGTTGGACCAGCCATGAGTTGGAGAGCTTTAGGGGTGGGGTGTACATATGCAGCTTGCTTGACCTCCATGATTGAGATTACTTCCTGGAACTAGGCCTGAACCCTGATTTTTCCCCTTAGGTCGGCCTTTTGTATAATTTTGGATATGTAACTATTTATCAACTCTTTTGGGATCCCGTGTATCAAACTTAATCTCTTTTTAATAAAACGATTATCTTTTGACCAAAATTTTTAGTACCTAAATCTTGGGTTATTTTCAATTACACGTTTAAGTCCAAATGACTCGTTTAGCAAGTTAAGCACTATTTTAATTACATAGTGTAACGAACTTGGATTAGTAGGACATTACAACTTGGTATCAAAGCGGTCTAGGTTTAAGGGTTTTTGAAGACTTGCTGGGCATGTACACTCGCCACTAAAGACTAGCTCGACTCATGGTTTGGTAACTATTAATGTGGCTATGTGCTTAGTTGCTTAATTGAAGTATATATGCCTTATCTGCATGCTTGAATAGGAAGCATGAGTTATACTGATAGGGCTTGGCCCTTGACTGCTATGTGAATGATAAAAGACGTGCTTATTAGCACTATTGCTTCTAGGAATGTTAAATAAATTCTTATCACCACTGCTATTTGCTTATAAATGCTAAGTGCGTGCTTATTAGCACTACTGCTGTTTTTGAATGCTAGGGAAATGCTGAATAACACTGTTATTTGCTTGTTAATGTTGAGAATGTGCTTATTATCACTAGGATTGAGAATGAATATGAAAATACCTACATAATAGCATGTTTACTGAATGTGAAAGCTATTGAAATGCTTATTAGCATTATTATTGCATATGTGTGCTTACTTGTTTAGTTTTTGGAACTTGGGGTGGTGCTGGGCACCGTTATTATTGTCTGATGAGCCGAGTCATTGATTGCGGATAGACTTGGAAGTATGCTTCTAGGGCAATCAAATGAGCAAGTTGGTACCAAAATTCATGTAAGAGATAATGACCAGGGCCAAAACCCTCCGCCAGCCCCTGAGAACTGACAACATGTACTTGCTGAAATGCAAGCCAGACTACAGAGTCAAGAGGATGAGATCTGCTTGTTGAGACAGCAACAAGTTCCAACAGGGAACATTGTGCCAGTTGTTCCACCTGCCGTGGTACTAGTTATGCAGCAGTAGGCGGGGGATGAGAACAGGTGAGAGCCTCTATATGAGCGCTTCAAGAAGCAACACCCTCCTACCTTTGAGGGAGGGCCAGATCCACTACGAGTTGAGTAGTGGATACATATGACCACATCCATCATGGATTTTATGGGGGTGATAGGTAATGAGAGAGTGGCTTATGCCACGTTTGTGTTTCAGGAGGTTGCCCGAATTCGGTGGGAAGTGGTATCCTAGACCAGGAATGTGAAAACCCTAAGCTGGGAAGAGTTAAGAGATCTGTTTAACAAGAAATACTATAATGATGTAGCAGAGCTGCATAGGTAGATAAGTTCAATAATTTGGTGTAGGGCGCCATGACAGTGACAGAGTACGCTTTGAAATATGATAGGTTGGCCAAGTTATCTTCTGACTTGGTGCCAACTATGTAATAAGAAAGGAAATGTTTGTTAGATGGATACATGCTATGATAGCCCAGGATGTTAGAATGACCTCTATACCTGGAGTGACAACTTACGCTCATCTAATAGAGAAGACCCTTACTGCTGAGGGCACAGAGAACAAGATCTGATGCAAGAACGTGACCAGAAGGGACACAAGGAGGGTGGGACCTCCCTTTATAGGATTTGGTAGGGGGAGGCCCTAGTGGTCAGAAGAGAAAGACCCCAGACACTGTTATAGTTACAGGTCGGACAATAGGCCACATAGTTTACAGATTGGCTGCTAGGGCGACAATGGGAGTTGGAGGGCTTATCCAGAGTGTGCCAAATGCATGATGGTGTCATTTGGGAGAATGCCGAGTGAAGGCATACTTTTTATGCTGTATAGTTGGGCACCTCAAACAAGAATGTTCGAGGGTAAAGAGGGAAGAACCAAAGAAAGCAGACAACTTGACTCTAGCTCGAGTGTTCGCATTGACACAGTCAGAGGCTGATGCTAGTCCTTCAATAGTGACAAGTCAGCTTTATAGTGCTAGTATATCATATACTATGTTGATTGATTTTGGGACTACACATTCCTTTGTATCTAGTAGAGTGTTTGATAGATTGTGTAGACCATGCGATTATTATGCTGTAGGATTTGAACCCTGATTTCCTACTAGGGATCTAGTAGTCTCTAGGAGATGGATTATATTGTTACCAGTAAAGGTTGACAGTAAAGAGTTATTAGTGGATCTGATTGAGCTGGTTATGGAAGATTTTGATATGATTCTGGGTATGGATTGGCTAACCAAGTATGGGGCAACCATAGATTGTAAGAAGAAGATGGTAACTTTTGAACCTGAGGGTGAGGATCCGTTTGTATTTGTGGGAACTGTGCACGGGTCTCGCATTCCTATGATATCAACATTGAGGGCTAGAGACCTATTGCGAGGTGGTTACATAGGATTCCTAACTAGTGTAGTGGATACCACTAGGGTTGTGCCAGTTGGACCTGAGGAAACCAGACTAGTCTGTGAGTTTCTGGATGTATTCCTAGAAGAGATACCAGGGTTGTCGCCGCATAGGGAGATAAAATTTGTTATTGAGTTGGCACCGTGGACAAAACCAATGTTTAGAGCACCATACAGAATGGCTCCAATAGAATTGAAAGAAATGAAGGTTTAATTACATGAGTTACTGAACTTGGGATTTATCAGGCCCAGTTTCTCATCATGGGGTGCAATAGTTTTATTTGTAAAGAAGAAGGATGGGTTTTTTTTAGGATGTGCATGGATTACAGAGAGTTGAATAAGCTGACTATCAAGAATAGGTATCCACTGCCGAGGATCCATGATTTTTTTTATCAGCTACAGGGCAAGACAATATTCTCAAAGATTGATCTTCGATCTGGTTATCACTAGCTGAGGATCAGAGATGAGGATATTCTGAATACAGCTTTTCGTACCAGCTATGTGCATTATGAGTTCTTAGTCATGTCATTTGTATTGACTAATGCGCTAGCAACTTTCATGGATTTGATGAACAGAGGGTTTAAGGATTATCTAGATAGATTCATTATTGTCTTCATCAATGGCATCCTCGTTTATTCTCAGCAGAAGGTAGAGCATGAGTACCATCTTCGTTTGGTACTGCATAGGTTGAGGGAACACATATTATATGCAAAGTTCAAGACGTGCAAGTTCTGATTACCTTAAGTGACATTCCTTAGTCACATTTTTAGTAAAGATGGAATTAAGGTGGATCCGGGAAAAATCGAGGCAGTCAGGGATTGGCCAAGGCCAAGGAGTGCTTCTTAGATAAGAAGTTTCCCTAGATTGACAAGATATTATCGGAATTTTGTGGAAGGGTTCTCAAGGATTCGACGCTACCGGCAGAGTTGACACGTAAGAACCTAAAGTTTGTATGGTCAGATAGATGCGAGAACAACTTCCACGAGTTAAAGTGGCAATTGATCACTACTCTAGTTTTGAGTCTTCCTTTAGATCAGGAGAAATATGTGGTCTATTGCGATGCATCAAAGCAGGGGTAAGATTGTGTTCTTATGTAGGTTGGAAAGATGATTGCCTATGTTCGAAATACTTATACCATATATTCTTTAATTTCATGTAAATCATATAATAAACAAATCAATATAAGAAAACCTAGAACATGTTTCTATAATTGAACCCTTGTATCCTTTCTGTTGCAGGGTATCACCAAGAAACTGAACCGATCTTCAAATTTCTTCATAGCCTTCTACAATATCCTTAGAATTACCTAGACTAGAGTGGGCAATTCTCAACACATGAGATAGATATAGAGAGAAGAATAGAAGAGAATATAGAGGCTTAGAAAATGACTTTTGTTGTACAGAGAGTCTAAAACCCTAAAGCATCAAAACTTGATCTTCTGATCATCTGTTTTCAACTCTCACTTAGCATTCCTTTTATATGCTCAATTATGTCACTTATTTAATTAAAAAAATAAATAAAATAATAGGTAATATCGGCCATTAGGTCGAAATTATCATGGGCATTAGGCTCGTGAAATTTCCCATTTAATTATAAGCCCGTTGGACTTAAAATCAAGGTCCATATTATTTTCTATTAATTAATTAATTAATTAAGTAATTATTTAAATCCCTTATCAAATTAATTATTTATAATTGAAACCTTGATTCAAACTTATTTATTAATATAGACACCAATTTTTCTTAATTAATAAATTTGCCCTAAAATCTATTTTCTTTTCTAGATTGCATAACTCTGTCCAAAATTGACCTGGTCAACTTTGATAATTCTAATTGATAATTAAATCAATTAATTGAGACTATATAGATGATTTTATCCAAGGTACTATAAGGACCATGGGCCTATGAAATCAAGCTCCAATAAGTTATCATAAATTTAACAAATATATTTACTAACTTATTAATTCCTCGTAACTCCACTAAAGACTCAGAATTGCACTCTTGAATTCATAGAACACTCTATAAGCAATATAGATACGTTATTAGTTATCCATTGTTACAACCATAATTATCATTCAACCCTCTATAGATGGTCTACAATGAGATGGGACTAAAATATCGTTTTACCCCTCATTGTATTTTATCCTTAAAACACTTAGTTCCTTGTAAATGATATTCAGTAAACTAATATTAATTACTGAAATGAGATATCTATCATTTAGAACCTCAAACGAAACTAAAAGGAAACCATCGTTTTACTTCTTCATTAGAAGCTATAGATGTTCATATCTATGATTAACACTCCCACTCAATTCTACTATTGAGTTCCCAAGACGTAAGTATGAGCTAGTCCGTAGGGTAAGCTGGTAACAAACAAGCCAAAGAACTCAAATAATACAATCATTTAGAATGTTAATTGTAATGCCCTGGATAGCCAAAACTGTTACACTGTGTATTTAAATAGTGCTAGACTCACTAATCGAGTCATTTAGCCATAAACGTGTAACTAAATGTGTTTGATGGTTTAGGGTTAAATTTTTTGGTCAAAAGGAATAGTTATTTCATTAAAACATTAAGTTTGTACATGGGATCCCATAATAAACATTTACAAAGTTGTTTACAATTCCAAAAGGCTAATTACAACTTAAAAAGTTACAAACAACCGATCTAAGCAACAAAATAGGGTTTAGCCCTAGTTCCTCTGAGAAACCCCGACTATGGTGGTCGAGCAGCTGCATATGTACACGTTGCCACCGAAGCTCTCCAACTCATGGCTGGTCCAGCTTCCCTTTCCCCTTACCTGCACCACATAGCACCCGTGAGCCAAGGCTTAGAAAGAAAACTTAAACAAGCTCATAAGAAATTAATAATACATTGCTAAATCATAACAAGCATTCCTAGCAGTAATAACCCTACTCATGCAATCATTCCATTCATATAAATGACTATAACGTCATATGGGGGCCAGTTGCCCTAATTAACTAACTAATAAGTCAGGCTGTGGCCCGTTGCCCTATGAAATGGGACAAATAATAAGTCACCTCGGGGCCCGTTTCCCTATCCTCTGTATAACTAGCCTTGGCGCTATTAGTTTTCTATGACTATTGGGTCGGACAAGCGTATAATACACTCCTGATTAGGCCTAACCAAAACGATTAGCTCTCAACGCACTATTGCCGCCCTTGACTTATAAGTCAATGCTTTTTGATGAGTGCTCAGCGCTATTGTCGTCCTTGACTTATAAGTCAAGTCTTTCTCAATATAATAATGCAAACAGACATACATTATATAACAATTATCCAGATACATAGCATTCAAAATGCTTAATCAAACAATAACATGCACAATCATAATCATGCACATTTATAGGGGCCCAAGCCCTAAACAAATCTATAATCAACAATTAGGCCAAGCCCTAATCACATACATCACGTACTGGGTACAATTTTCTTACCTTTGGTCTAAGCACAAGTTAGATATAAACAACCCTCGAGCATGATCTTGCCTTGAGCCCTAGCAGAAACCTAGTCACAACCATAAATAATAACCTCATTAAGGTTCAATCTAAAAAAAAAACTCTGGGACCAATACCGTGCTCTTGGTACTTCTAATCCCACTCAACGCGGTGGTGGAACCATCCCCTGAGCCTCAAGTCCTTCCCATGCCCTAAAAGTGGGCTTAGCTAAAATTGATATAGGGCAAGGGCTCCCAAACAAAACAGAAAGCTCCCAAGTACTCCCCTGCATAGTGGAAGGGTGCCCAGTGCAAGGGAAAGGGCGCCTAGACCCAAACAGAGAGCTCCCCAGCTCTCCTCAGTACTTCGCAGCGGCGCCCAACCCCTAGAGCAGGGGTGCTCCCCTGCAAACCCAGAAATTTTAGGTTTTTCCATTGCGTGCTCTCCGAATCCAAGCCATCAAAATCCATCTGAAACACACCTCAAACTCAAACTTCACTTTCATAACATCACCAATACATTAAGACCATCGAAACCTAACCTTAAACTTGGTCTAAAACCCACCAAAACTCAAAACCCATACTTGAGCTTCAAAGCTCAAGAACACTTGAAATCAAAACAAAATTCAAGGAGATTAGAGGATGGAGATCAATACCTCAGATGGAATTCCACCTCCTAGCTGCAGATAAACAATTCTAGCCTCAAGCCTTTAAGCTTCCAAGCCTTAAACCCACTAATTTTCCTCAATATCCAAACCAACATAGAGAGAAGGAGATAGAGAGAGGGAGAGAGAGAGAGAGAGAGAGTTGAGTAAGGTTCTAAGTGTTTTTTGTTCCACTAGCTTCTAAGGTTAACTGAGTATATGTCTTCATTAGGCTAGAAATGACTAAAATATCCCTTAGTCAAGCTTAGGTTCTTTAGTACCCTCAAGGCCAAAGTGGTCATTAACACCACTTGTCACTAATCTCCACATTATCTCATAATTCTCCAATTAATTCCAATATCCCAAATACTCATCAAATAATGTTCCCGTTACCCGATAATCTCCGGTAATGTACTAAATTACCAAAATACCCCTAGGCTCGCCCCGAGACAGGTATTAGACCCCATTATGACTAAACTTCTAACTTGCTCGCTAGGATCACCTTGTGCCGAATAATCCAAATATATCCACATAATAATGTGGTCTCAATCAATACACACACACACACACACACACACACACACACATATATATATATATTCAAATATGCCCTCAACGAGCCAAAATTACTAAAATTCCCTTCTAATAAGAAACGGGCCCACATGCATGCAAATACAATCATATTATAATATAACTCACATAATTAATTTATTCATGCATCAAATCACATAATAATGCAATTAAATCAACTATTGCCATCCTGGCCCCCTAATCAAGGCACTAACCCTCATTAGAGAATTTGGGGCGTTACAACTATCCCCTCCTTACAAGAGTTTCATCCTCAAAATTTTAACTGAATAGCTCGAGATTTGATCCCGCATGTCAGACTCTAACTCCCAGGTCGCCTCCTCGACCTTGATGTTCCTCCATAATACCTTAACCAAAGACATAGTTTTTTTCCTCATGACCATGTCCTTCCTGTCTAGTATCTGGACTGGTTGTTCTTTACAGGAGAGATCTGCTTGAAGCTCCAGATCCTCGTAACTCAACACATGAGTCACGACTGACACATACTTCTGAAGTGTCAAAATATGAAATACATTGTGTACATGAGTCACGACAGTGCCAGAGGTAAGGCCAATCTATAGGCCACCTGAACGATCCTCTCCAGGATCTCAAACGGTCCCACAGATCTAGGGCTCAACTTGCCTTTCTTCCCAAATCTCCTCACCCCTTTCCATGATGAGACTCTAAGAAAGACATAGTCTCCCACTTGGAACTCCACATTCATGTGTTTCAGATCAGCATAACTTTTCTATCTACTTTGAGAAGTGAGCATCCAAGCTCTGATCTTCTCAATAGCCTCATTGGCCCTCTGAATTGCCTCAGGACCCATGTATCTCCTTTCCCCCATCTCATCCCAGCGAATGGGTGATATAAATTTCCTACCATACAACATCTCATAAGGAGCCACCCTAATGGTCGACTGATAGCTGTTATTGTAGGAAAACTCTATCAAGGGAAAATACTTGCTCCAAGAACCTTTAAAGTCCAGTACACATGCTCGCAACATGTCCTCTAATATCTGAAAATTCCTCTCAGATTGTCCATCTGTCTGAGGATGATAAGTTGTACTGAACTTCAATTGTGTACCCATGGCCCTCTGCAAACTTCCCCAAAACTTGGAAGTAAATGTGGGATCCCGATCTGACACGATCAACCTCGGTGCCCCATGAAGGCGCACAATCTCTCTCACATAGAGATATGTGTACTAGTCAACTATATAAGTTGTCCTCACTGGTAAGAAGTGAGGTGACTTGGTGTATCGATCCACGATAATCCACACTAAATCATGTTGACCTAAAGTCCTGGGTAACCCCACCATGAAATCCATCGTGATATCCTCCCATTTCCACTATGGGATATCCCGAGGCTATAGAAGCCCTGCTGGTCTCTAGTGCTCAGCCTTGACCTGTTGACATGTCAAGCACTTAGCCACATATTCTGTTACATCTCTCTCATCCCAGGCCACCAACATAGCGATCTCAAATCCTGGTACATCTTCATGGTGCCTGGATGCAGAGAGTAAGGGGTAGTATGAGATTCATCCAGAACTCCCGTCTGATAATAGAGTCCATCGGAACACAAATCTGGCCTTTGTATCTCAACAAACACATATCTGACACTGTACAATCCCTAGCTACTCTAGCTAGGATGTCCCCACTAATCCTTGCCAGCTGTGGATCACTCAACTGACTTTCCTTTATCCTCTCCAGAAGAGTAGAGTGAAGTGTGATGTTGGCTATTTGGACCACCACTAACTCTATTCTAGCTCTGGTCATATCCTCTGCCAATTCCTTGGATATATGTCACACACTGTATAGCTGCCTCAGACCTTTCTGGCTTAAGGCATCTACCTGCCACATTGGCCCTTTCTGGGTGATACATGATTTCATAGTTATAATCCTTCACCAACTCCAACCAATGCCCCTGTCTCATGTTTAGGTTTTTTTTGCGTGAAGAAGTATTTTAATTGCTTATGGCCAGTGCATATCTCACACTTCTCCCCATAAAGGTAATGCCTCTATACCTTTAATGCAAAGACCACTGCTGGAAACTCTAGATTATGAGTGGGATATCTCTATTCATACTCCTTCAATTGACGTGATGCATAAGCAGTCATCTTCCCTGACTGCATAAGGACACAACCTAACCCTTGCCTTAAGGCATCACAATATACCACAAACTTCTCCTAGTATGTCAGAAGGCTTAGTACTGGAGCTGTGATCAATTGTCGCTTCAATTCCTGGAAGTTGTTCTCACACCTATCTGACCATGCAAACTTTTGATTCTTGCGTGTTAGCTCCGTCAAAGAGGTAGCAATCCTTGAGAACCATTCCACGAAACACCTGTAATAACCTGCCAATCCAAGGAAGCTCCTGATCTCTGAGGCGTTCCTTGTCCTTGGCCAATCTCTGACTGCCTCAATCTTAGCTAGATCCACCTTGATCCCATCTCTACATACAATGTCACCAAGGAAAGTTACATGCGGTAACCAGAACTCACATTTCTTGAACTTCGCATACAGTTTGTGATCCCTCAGCCTTTGTAGAACCAACCTGAGATTCTCCTCATGTTCTGCCTCTGATTGAGAATAAACCAGAATATCGTCGATGAAGACGATCACAAACCGTTCCAGATAGTATTTGAACACCATGTTCATTAGATCCATAAAAGTGGCTGGGGCATTAGTCAAACCAAATGACATGACTAAGAACTCATAATGCCCGTATCTGATATGAAAAGCTGTCTTTGGTATATCTCCTTCCTTGATCCTCAGTTGGTGATAATCAGATCAAAGATCTATCTTTGAGAATACCGTCTTAGCCTGCAACTAATCAAACATGTCATCTATTCTTGGCAGAGGATACTTATTCTTGATGGTTAACTTGTTTAGTTCTCTGTAATCAATGCACATTCTCAGAGAACCATTCTTCTTCTTCACAAATAGAACTAGTGCACCCCATGGTGAGAAACTGGGTTTAATAAAAACCAAGTCTAACAGCTCCTGGAAGTGTACTTTTAGTTCCTTTAATTTTGTTGGGGCCATTCTATACGGTGCCCTAGACACTGGTTCTGTCCCTGGTGCCAATTCGATAAGGTACTCTATCTCTCTATGTGGTGGCAACCCTGGTATATTGATACGAACCACGCCAACAAGTGTGACGAAACCCGACACCAAATATGGAACAGCCACCAAGAACACACGAGATTGGAATGGAACCGCGACCCAATGCTTAGCCAAGCACGAACCTTGGTATGAGGAAGACGCCACAAACGGGGATGGAATCCGTTTGATAAGTCAGGATGAACGCCACAAGGAATCTCCTTGATAAGTTCAAAAGTTTCTTCAAGAACTCAAGAAGAAATAAACTCACAATTTCATTCAACATAATCTGATTTTTCACATTGTTTTGGCAGTCCTTATAAGGACGAAAATTACATGAAAACAAGACCCTTGGTCTTCCTAATGAAACCGAAAAAATAAGGACAGCCCCTTTGTCTTCCTAATGAAAACCGAAATTAAAGACAAGCCTTTTGTCTTCCTCATGAAAACCGAAATTTAAAGACAACCCTTTGTCTTCCTAATAAAAACCGAAATTAAAGACAAGCCTTTTGTCTTCCTCATGAAAACCGAAAATTAAAGACAAAAGGACTATTGGACTCACACAAGTCAAATGTTTGACTTATCACAAAATAAACAAAGACTAAAAAACGTGACTAAAAATAAAAAGACTCATTAAGCTCCTAAACTCAGTCAACTTTGATGAGTAAGACAAGTCTTTGTTCTCCTTCAATGTTGACCACGGTCTCCTCTTGTTTTAGGACTTTGTGGACTAGGCTGTTAAGTTCTTCCTTGAATCTCTTGGCTCGTGCCCTCGTCACTGGACCAACTGGAACTTGACTTGATACTTGGGTCTTGGTGTCCTCATCATTCCTCCCCTCTTTAGAAGGATTTGACCTCAAATTGTCACCTGCATCAAAAGGACTCAAATCAGAAACATTAAAAGTAGCACTAACATTATACTCACCTGGTAAATCGAGTCTGTAGGCATTGTCATTGATCCTTTCAAGTACTTGAAATGGACCATCTCCTCGAGGTAGCAATTTTGAACGCCTTTGTGTTGGGAATCGCTCTTTCCTCATGTGTAACCATACCCAATCACCGTGCTCAAAAACCTGCTTATGACGACCCTTGTTAGCTTGCTTAATGTATTGTTCAGTCCTTCTCTCTATGTTGAGTCGCGCCCTCTCATGGATTTTCTTCACAAATTCTGCCTTCTTCTCGCCATCTAAATTCAAATGCTCAGAAACAGGTAAAGGTGATAAATCCAAAGGAGTTAGAGGATTAAAACCATAAACAATTTCAAATGGTGAAAATTTAGTAGCAGAATGCATTGAACGATTATAAGCAAACTCAACATGTGGCAAACAATCTTCCCAAGTCTTAATATTTTTACTTATGATAGCCCTCAACAAGGTGGATAAGGTCCTATTAACTACTTCTGTTTGACCATCGGTTTGAGGGTGACAAGTAGTAGAAAATAATAGTTTTGTCCCAAGTTTTCCCCACAATGTTTTCCAAAAATAGCTTAAGAACTTGGCATCCCTATCTGATACAATTGTTCTAGGCATACCATGTAATCTCACAATCTCCCTAAAGAACAAATCTGCAACGTTAGAGGCATCATCAGTTTTATGACAAGGAATAAAATGAGCCATCTTAGAAAATCTGTCTACAACCACAAAGGTTGAATCCCTCCCACGCTTACTTCTAGGTAAACCCAACACAAAATCCATTGAAATGTCAACCCATGGTGAACTAGGGATAGGTAGGGGTGTGTAAAGGCCATTTGGCTGAACTCTTGATTTAGCTTGCCTACAAGTGACACACCTACCACAAATTCGCTCAACATCTCGTTTCATGTGGGGCCAAAAGAAGTGCTCTTGCAACATAGCTAGGGTCTTAGCAACTCCAAAATGTCCCATCAACCCTCCCCCGTGGGACTCTCTAACTAGCAAATCTCTCAAAGAACAATTAGGTACACACAACCTATGCTCCCTAAACAAGAAACCCTCATGCCTATAAAATTTTCCTTCAGCAGATTTTTCACAAACACCATAAATTTCCCCAAAATCATGGTCAGCAGAATACAGCTCCTTTATGTGTTCAAACCCAAGTGATTTAGCATCAAGAGTGGAGATTAGGGCATACCTGCGAGAAAGGGCATCAACAACCACATTCTCCTTACCTTGTTTATAGCGAATGACATAAGGAAATGTCTCAATGAACTCAACCCATCTTGCATGTCTCTTGTTGAGCTTGTGTTGGCCTTTCAAATGTTTCAAGGATTCATGATCTGTGCGAATCACAAACTCCTTTGGCCACAAATAGTGCTGCCATGTTTCTAAAGCACGCACTAGTGCATACAATTCTTTGTCATAGGTGGGGTAATTGAGGGCAGCCCCACTTAGCTTTTCGCTAAAGTATGCAAGCGGTCTCCCATCCTGCATAAGAACAGCGCCAATACCTATTCCAGAAGCATCACATTCAACTTCAAAAGTGTTAGAAAAGTTAGGCAAAGCAAGTAAAGGAGCATGAGTAAGCTTGTATTTCAGTAGCTGAAATGCCTCCTCTTGAGCTTCACCCCATTTAAATATCACATTCTTTTTGATAACTTCTGTAAGTGGTGCGGCGATGGTGCTAAAATTTTTCACAAACCTCCTGTAGAAGCTAGCAAGTCCATGAAAACTTCTAACATTACCTATAGTTGTAGGGGTCGGCCACTCTTGGATGGCTTTGATCTTTTCTTCATCCACCTGAATACCTGTAGCACTTACAACAAAGCCTAGGAAAACAAGCTTATCGGTGCAGAAAGTACACTTACTGAGGTTAGCATATAAACTCTGTTTCCTAAGAACATCCAAAACAGAATGCAAATGCAAAACATGGTCATGCAAATTCTTACTATAAATAAGAATATCATCAAAATACACAACCACAAATTTTCCAATGAAAGCACGCAATACATGATTCATTAAGCGCATGAAAGTGCTAGGTGCATTAGTTAGTCCAAAAGGCACGACTAACCACTCATACAATCCATGTTTAGTTTTAAAAGCAGTTTTCCACTCATCCCCTTCTTTCATACGTATCTGATGATACCCACTTTTAAGATCAATTTTGGAAAACACACAAGAACCATGCAATTCATCTAACATGTCATCTAAACGAGGAATGGGATGTCGATATTTTACCGTTATATTGTTGATGGCTCGACAGTCAACACACATCCTCCATGTTCCATCCTTCTTGGGAACTAGAATCACTGGAACAGCACAAGGGCTCATGTTTTCTCTCACATGCCCTTTCTCCATCAATTCTTCAATTTGCCTTTGCAATTCCTTTGTTTCATCAGGATTACTTCTGTATGCTGGTCGATTTGGTATTGAAGCACCTGGAACAAAGTCAATCTGATGTTCTATCCCTCGAATAGGTGGTAAACCATGTGGTACCTCCTCAGGAAACACATCCTCAAATTCCTGCAAAATAGACACAACAACACTTGGCAACGAAGAATCAAGTTGGTTAGTATTTAAAAGAGCCTCCTTATACATGAGTAAAATCATGGGCTGTTTTGTAACCAATGCTCTCTTAACCTCACTTTTTTTTTGCATAAAAATTATTTTGTTTTCTCTCACTTGATTCCCCACTTTTCTCTCTTTGTCTCTCTTTTTCCTCACTCTCATTCATCTTTTCACTCTCCTTTTGCTCACTCATTTTCTTTTTGTCACTCAGTTTTTGCAACCTCACTTGATCTTCATACACTTGCTTTGGTGTCAATGGCGCTAGAGTGATTGTTCGTTGACGAAATGTGAATGAATACTTGTTGGTGAAGCCATCATGCTGCACCCGCCGATCAAATTGCCAAGGCCTTCCTAGAAGGAGGTGTCCAGCTTGCATGGGAACCACATCACACAACACCTCATCTTCATACTTGCCAATGCGAAATGAGACCAGTACTTGTTTTGTAACCCTCACTTCACCACTATCATTCAACCATTGCAACTTGTATGGACAAGGATGCCTAAGCGTTGTAAGCCCCAGCTTGGCAACCATGGAAGCACTAGCAACATTAGTACAACTACCTCCATCAATAATGACACTACATACCTTGTCTCTCACATGACAACGAGTGTGAAAGATGTTCTCTCGCTGCACCTCTTCTTCCTCTTCTTTTGCTTGCAAATTCAGGACTCGCCTTGTGACTAGTGCAAGCATCTCACCAGATTCTGGCCCATACTCATTGTCAGAAGCATCTTCCAATGGTGGCATGTCAGCAAGATCATCTTCATCTTCAGAATCTATCTCTCCACTTTCTCGAATCACCATAACTCTCTTGTTTGGACACTGGCTAGCTATGTGTCCTCGCCCCTGACATTTGAAACACCTTATCTCACTAGAATGAGACTTAGTAGGAGTTGTTTTACCTTGAGGTGGTGTGGCTGTGGTGGCTGGTTTTGGTGTAGATGATGAAGTGGGTTGGTCTTCTTTCTTTGGATAGTTCGACCTCCAAGGTGTTGTACTTGGATTGTGTGGGCTCGGTCTTGGCCTCGAACTTGAACTACCCTTCTTGAGCTGCCTCTCAACTTTGATTGCCATATGAACCAAATCCTCCAATTCCACATAATGGTGTAGTTCGATTGGGTCAGCAATCTCTCGGTTCAACCCATTCAAAAACCTTGCCATGGTTGCCTCCCGATCCTCTTCAACATTGGCTCTAATCATAGCCATCTCCATCTCCTTGTAATACTCATCAACACTTCTGTAGCCCTGACGAAGACCCTGCAACTTAAGGTAGAGATCTCGATAATAATGAGGTGGTACAAACCGTCGCCTCATCACCCTCTTCATGGCCTCCCATGTGTCAATAGGACGATCTCCACTCCGCCTCCTGTTGATGCACAACTGATCCCACTAAACAATAGCATAATCAGTAAACTCAATGGCAGCAAGTTTTACCTTCTTCATGTCGGAGTAGTTGTGACAATCAAAAACTAGCTCCATTTTCTTCTCCCACTCAAGGTATGCTTCAGGATCACTCTTCCCCTGAAATGCTGGGATTCTCATTTTGATATTCCCCAAATAATTATCTACCTGGTTCCTATCTTCTCTATTCCCACCATACCTCCTATGGTTACCCGCCGACATCCTATCAAACTCATCATCAGAAACTACCCCTTCTAAATCCCCTTCATTCTCATCCTCCCTTTGGTGTACCCTACCCCTCCTTGGTCTCCGTTGTGCCCCCTCTTCTACCCTATCCAACCGCTCATGTATTTGCTCACACTCCTCCCTCAACATCCTCCTCATCTCCCCCATTAAAGCTTCAATTTGTAGATTTGGAACTGTAGGTGGTGGAGCGTCATTGCCTGCATTTCTTTCTGTATTTTGTGACATGATGGAGAATCTGCAAAACAATAAGGTTAGACAATTATAGAAAGGACCTCACTGCACTCCCTCACGCGTTTCACTCAAAGAAAATGGTCACTCAAGTACACTCGTGTTTGCACTCAATGATGGCTTTTACCCTCAAATAAGCTCACACCTCTGCCTTTTTCCACTCTATTTCCTTCTTTAAGCTCTTTGAAAACTAATGAAACGGTGATATGGAGTATTCAAGCAGCAAATCCAACCAAACAAACCAAACGAACACCGACGAAAACTGGTGAAAATGATGAAAAATGATGATTTTTGGAACACTTGTGTGGGGTTTTGGTCAAAAGGCCTCTAGACCATAAGGAACAAGATTAGAACAAAAATTTTTAAGAGGGGTTTCCAGACTCGGATCCCTTTCCCTTCCCTTTTTCCTTTCCTTTTTTTTTTTTTTTTACCTCTCAAATTTGAGAAACCAGATACGAATTTCTGAAAAGGGAAAAAAAAAAAAGAATACCAAAGAGTTACTAAAACAGATTCAAGAACAAACTATTATGTGATTCAAGAACACTCCCTATAGCATGAAAACCAATCTGTGGAGACCAATATGTGAAAACCAATATTTCCAAAACAATCTCTGTACACGCCCAATAACAGAGAACCAATATTCCCCAACACCAATATTAGAGATCCAAACAACTCGTGGCACCAAAACAATCTCAGATTTCTCAACTAGTAAAGAAAATAACACAATCAATCCGTGGCACTAGAATAATTTCAGATTTCGTCAAGAAACAATGGGAACAAGGGAAAACAAATGAATAGAAATCAAAACAGATTAAGATATGAATTGAAATCAAAACAAATTCGGACTTAGCAATATCAAACAGATCCGGATTCAAGGGATTTCACAAGGAAAAGAAAAAAAAATAAGGAAAAGATTGAGCAAGGGAACAATTGAATTTGACAACAAATAGATTCAGATTTTTGAATTGGAAATAAAAAGAAAACAGATTCGGACTTAGCAATATCAACTAGTTTCGGATTTCAAGGGAATTCACAAAGAAATAATGGAAACAATGAAGCAATGAAACAAGGAAACGATTCAACAAGGAAACGATTTAAATAAGGAAACTAACTATAATTGTTTCTGATTTCACAAGAAGATCAAGGACAAAGAACTCAAGAACACGACTAGATGATGACTTTTTTTTTTTTTTTTTTTTCAGAAAACCTAATATTGAAATACGAACAGAAACACAAATGAAAAAAAAAGGATAGGCCAAACCGGATGATCCTAATCTCTGATACCAACTGATACGAACCACGCCAACAAGTGTGACGAAACCCGACACCAAATATGGAACAGCCACCAAGAACACACGAGATTGGAATGGAACCGCGACCCAATGCTTAGCCAAGCATGAACCTTGGTATGAGGAAGACGCCACAAACGGGGATGGAATCCGTTTGATAAGTCAGGATGAACGCCACAAGGAATCTCCTTGATAAGTTCAAAAGTTTCTTCAAGAACTCAAGAAGAAATAAACTCACAATTTCATTCAACATAATCTGATTTTTCACATTGTTTTGGCAGTCCTTATAAGGACGAAAATTACATGAAAACAAGACCCTTGGTCTTCCTAATGAAACCGAAAAAATAAGGACAGCCCCTTTGTCTTCCTAATGAAAACCGAAATTAAAGACAAGCCTTTTGTCTTCCTCATGAAAACCGAAATTTAAAGACAACCCTTTGTCTTCCTAATAAAAACCGAAATTAAAGACAAGCCTTTTGTCTTCCTCATGAAAACCGAAAATTAAAGACAAAAGGACTATTGGACTCACACAAGTCAAATGTTTGACTTATCACAAAATAAACAAAGACTAAAAAAACGTGACTAAAAATAAAAAGACTCATTAAGCTCCTAAACTCAGTCAACTTTGATGAGTAAGACAAGTCTTTGTTCTCCTTCAATGTTGACCACGGTCTCCTCTTGTTTTAGGACTTTGTGGACTAGGCTGTTAAGTTCTTCCTTGAATCTCTTGGCTCGTGCCCTCGTCACTGGACCAACTGGAACTTGACTTGATACTTGGGTCTTGGTGTCCTCATCATATATCCTTTGGAAACACATTCAGAAACTCACAGACTAATCTAGTCTCTTTTGGTCCCATTGGCACGACCTGGGTGGTATCTACCACATTGGCTAGGAATCTTATGCAACCACCTCGCAGTAGGTCTCTAGCCCTCAATACAGACATCATAGGTACGCGGGGTCCATGCACAGTGCCAACAAATTCAAAAGGGTCTTCTCCCTCAAGCTCAAAGGTTACCATCTTCTTCTTGCAGTCAATGGTTGCCCCATACTTCACTAACCAGTCCATACCTAGAATCATGTCAAAGTCACTGATAACCAACTCTATCAAATAACTGACAAATCTCTGCCATTTACTGTCACTGGCAGTGATTTGACCCATCTCCTGGATACTACTAACTTCCCAGTAGGCAATAAGGCCCCGAACCCCATAACATAATAATCACATGGCCTACACAGTCTATCAATAATCCTAATAGCAACAAAAGAGTGTGTAGCACTAGAAACAATCAAAATAGTATAAGAGGTTCCAGCACTAGAAAGCTAACCTGTCACTACTGAGGGACTAGCCTCAGCTTCTGCCTGTGTCAGTGTGAACACTCGAGCTGGGGTCGAGTTGTTCGACTTCCTCGGTGCTTCATTTCTTTCTTTTGGGTAATCTTTCTTTAAGTGTCCCGCTGTCCCGCACAAGAAGCATGACTTTGCCCGACACTCTCCTATATGGAGCCTCCTACATCTGGCACACTCTGGGAAGGTCCTCCAGCCCTCATTGCTGCCCTAGCGGCCTATATGTATACCACGTGGTCTCTTGTCAAGGCCTGGAACTAGAAAGGCATATGGAGCCTTCTTTTCTGATCAGTGGGGCCTCCACCCCTACCTGAACCCATGAATGAAGATCCCATCCTCCTAGTGTCTCTCCTGGCAGTGTTCTCGCACCAGATCTTGTTCTCTGCGCCCTCAGCAGTAAGTGCCTTCTCTACCACCTGTGCATATGTTGTCACCCTAGGCAAAATGGTAATGTGAACATCTCGGGCTATCATAGGCTGTATCCCCTGAAGGAATCTTTCCTTCCTAGTCCCATCAGTGGGTACCATGTAACGACCCAAATTCGCTAATAAGGCTTAAGGGCCTTGATTAGTGTGCCAGGAGGGCAGGTTGGGATTTATGTGTGATTTTATGAATTAAATGCATGATTATGATTTAAAGCATGTTATTTGGCTATTTGTTTAACTGAGATGCATGGCTATGTTTACTAGTATGCATGTAGGCCCGGATCGTGTTAGAAGGGCATAATTGTAATTTTGGCCATGTTGGGCATAACTGTATTGATATGTGATAATTGTATTCTGTGAATTGTACCACGTGGGTGTGGTTGTATTATTGTGATGCACGTGCCAAGACGGTCCTAGAGAGCTAGTTAACTCAAGAGTCACAACAGGATTTCTATACCCGGCTCGGGAAGAGCCTAGGGGTACCTCGGAATGTTATGGTTAAGTTGAGATTTAGCGGGTAATGGTTATTGGAGATTTAGTAACCTGGGTAACCATTAGTTACTGCTGAGAGTAGCAAGTTTTAGAAAGAAAATGGTAGAAATGAAATAGAAATGAAATAGAAATGAAAGGACTTAAGTGCCCTTGAGGTTTAAGTAGGAAAGGATAGGCAAGGAGGGACAAATTGGTCATTTGGTTGGGAAATAGATAAATGGCAGCTGGGATTTGGGGGTATACGGTTTGGGGCATTTATGCCACTTGAGGCTTGATAGAAATTGAAGAGAAGGAGAAAGAAGGTTAGGGCAAGAAGAAGAAGAGAAGGAGAAGTGGGAGTCTAGGAGGAGATCAAGGACTTTGTGTGGGTTCTCCATTTGAGGTAAGGTTTTTAGACACATCTAAGTTTTGATTTCTGTTTTGATTGGTAAAATCTAGAGCTTGAGTTGTTTTTTTGAAGTTTTGAGTTAGTTGTTTGAGTTTTGGTTTGGGTGGCTGAAAATAGGAATCAAGGGGTGGATTCTTGGGTGTGTTGATGTTTTGATCTTGTATATAGTGCCTATAGGTTGTTAAGTTGTTCATATGAGGTTTGGAATTGAGTTTTTGGATTGAGATATGTGTTTGGGATGGTTTAAGGTGAGGTTTAGAGATTAAAATGGTGGGTTTTTCTGGGTTCGAAGGGTCGGGCCGCGGCATGGTTCTTGGAGGGCCGCGGCCCTTGAAGGCTAAGATGCGCTGAGGATGGAGGGCGGGCCGCGGCATGGTCCTTGTAGGGCCGCGACCCTTACCTGTTTCTGGGCATTTTGTGGCCCTGTTTGGGGGCCATGCCGCGGCGCTTAAGGGATTTTGGGATTTTGAGAATTTAGGCTTGGGAATTTAACCTAGGGTGCTCGGGGTTGAGTCTTTTACCATGTTTGGTGAAGTTCAACGTTTCGAGTATTAGAACTTGGCCTGGAGGCTCATTTAAGGTTGTTAAATGTGTCTTATGTGTGTTGTGACTAGGATTTCGGGGAGGCTCGTGCTAGAGGACCGTGCTCGTGGCCGTGGTTCATCGGAAAGCCCGGGATACAGGTAAGAAAACCGTAACACCCGATAATAGGGCATGGCCCCACTGTGTGATTGTAGGGCATGGCCCTGGATTGTATTATGTGTAAATGTTTAACCTTAAATGAACCGTGATGTGTTTGAATGTTTATTTCGAATGTACTATATGTGTGATTATGATGAAATGAACGGCAAGGGCCGAGTACGGCGTAGGCCGGGGCGGCCGTGGGGCCGAGTACGGCGTAGGCCGGGGCGGCCGTGGGGCCGAAAGTAACACCTAGCACATGGGATGCTATAGTCAGGGCGGGGCCCGGTGGATACATGTGTTATGCTATATTCACGGTGGGACCCAAGGGATACATGAGTTATCCTCGCGGTAAGAACCGATACCCCAGGCTTCGGTAAGGCTCTGGGGCGGCTTGGCCGTGTTTGCTTAGTCTAATGGTTGACTCATTTATCTGTGGGCTATCTGATATGATTAACTATATATATTGGCATATGTTATGTTCTGCATGAGTTTTCTTGCTGGGCTTCGGCTCACGGGTGCTCCGTGTTGCAGGTAGGGCAAAGACTGAGTCAACCAACCATGAGTACGGAGAGCGTGAAGCGACGCGTACATGTTTGGCCTGCCCGACTGCTTTGGTTGGGGGTTTATTCGAAAATGGCTATAATAATCTATGATTTTTATGATTTCTTAACTGTAACCTTATTTCAAGATGTAATTAGTTTTCAAACCTTATTTTGGGATCCCAAATGTTTAACGATAGAAGTTTTAATGAAACGACGCATTTTCAAAGATTACAGCCTTAACTTTTAATTAGTCACACTTTTGTTCAAAACCTCGGTTAGCGAGTTCATTGCACACTGTTTTGTCTTAAAAACTCACTTAGTAACGGCTCTAAGGAAGTAGGGCGTTACATACCAAGTCTGCAGCAAACTTGGCTAACCTATCAAGTCTCAATGCATACTCTAACACTGACATATTCCCCTGAAGCAGTTTAATGAACTCTTCCGCCTTTGCATCCCTAACTGCATCATCATTATATTTCTCGTTGAACATAGTTCTAAACTCTTCCCATTCTAGGGTATTAACGTTCCTAGTCTGGGATATTACCTCCCACCAAATTCAGGCATCCTCCTGAAACATGTATGTAACGCCCTGGGTAGCCAAAACTGTTACACTGTGTGTTTACATAAGTATAAGACTTACTATTCAATTCGTTTAGTTGAAAACGTGTCACTAAGACCATTAATGAATTAGGGTTAAAAGGTTTTGGTCATAAAAGATACACTTTATTTAAATAAATGTTTTATACATGGGATCCCAAAAGTAATAGAGTTTAAAGGACAGTTTACAAAATTTCCGGATTTATACAACCACTGGCCACTCTAAGGGCAAAACAGACATTTAAGGTCCTCCTGTTCCTGTCCAACCCTCAACCGTGGCGGCGAACCAGCTGACCATGTACATTCTTCCTCTAGAGCTCTCCAAATCAGGGCTGATCAAGCTTACCCTTGCCTTTACCTGAACCACGTAGCACCCATGAGCCAAGGCCCAACAAGAAAACCATAATATCACAACATGATCAACGACAATAATCAGGTAATTCATAAAGCATAACCATGTACTCAGCAATCCATAGCATACACATAATCAGACATTGAGCATACCAAGTTCATCATATCAACATCCACAAGCAAGTCATTTAATAATCAGGGTAGACGCCCTTAGGTCGCACCCTCTGTTTACCCCCATTGACTTCGGTCCGCTTAAACCGAGCTTAGTGAATATTAAGCTATCCTCAGCTACTAGTGGTTGAGCTGCGCTCTGTGCGCTAATAAAAACTCCGACACTCTTAGGCCATATGTTTTACATTCACATGGCATAATACCACCTTACATAATGCATACAAGAATAGGGAACCCTTAGTCCCGTCATAAACTCACAACCGGGTGCAGTTTTCTCACCTTTAACTCTGGACATTTTGATTATGAGAAATGACCCTTGAGCACGATCCCTTTCTCGAGCCCTAGTGTACACCTAGTCACAACCAAGATAAGGGATTCCATCATTAAAAATTGAATAAAGGTTTTTGGTCCAAGTTTTAGCCTTCGGAACATCGAATTCCACCAAACATGGTAGTAGAATCGATCCCGAGCACCCTACGTTAGGTCCCCGCACCTAAGACCTCCTCAAAGCCAAAAATGCTCTTAAGAGCTGCGACCCTAAGCCCTCCAAGCCGCGGCCCGCCTCCAACCAGAGGCCCAATCTCCCCAGACAGTAAACACGGGCCGCGGCCAAGCACTCCCCATGCCGCGACTCGCCCTTCTTCCTCAGCTCCCACCTGTTCTTGAGGGCCGCGACACTCCAAGAACAGAGCCGCGACCTGACCCCTTCAAACCCAAAAACTCACCATTTTTAACAATCAAACCTGACTCAAATCAACCCAAATCCATCCCAATGACAAAAATTAATTATCACAAACACTCTAACATATTCCCAGCAACAAAATCCAACAAAAACCTAACTTAGAAACTCATCAAAACCACACTTCAATCCTTGAAACCCAAAGCTCATAAATCTCTTAGAACAGATGGAAATTCCCATAATTCAGATGCTAAACTATAATTAAAATCTTAGCTTTACTGAAGAACAAGTCCACCAAATAGTTTGCTGAGCTAATTCCCAAGTCCTTAGCCTCAATTCAATCTTCAATATCAAGAACCCAAAAACACTTAGAACCCAGCCAAAACTGCAGAATTTAATGACCAAGAGTGTAATTCGAAACTTACCTCAATTCCTTATTGGATTCTCTAGCTAACACTGAGCTAATCTCCAAAGCTCCAGCTCAAATTCTTATGTCTCTAGCTAAATTCTCCTTTGGTTTCAATGGCTTCCTTGAGAGAGAGTTTGAGATGATAGGAGTGAGTTGAGAGGAAATGGAAAAGGGTCGGTTTGGCCAAGTTCTACTATTTTCTTAGTTTTTTTTTTTGTCTTACTTAAGTTAATCCCAAAGCTCGGGTACCAAAAATGTTCCCGAGGGCAAAATGGTAAATTTCCCCAGTATTCCCTCCTAAGCTTCCTAACCTCAAATATATCTCCAATTATTTATTTCCATAACCCGATAATCCAAATAACTGTCTAATACCCAAAATACCCCTTGACTCGCCCCGAGTCAAGTATTGGGTCCCGTTGTGACTTTCCTGCTAACTGGCTCCCTAGGATCGCCTTAAGCTGCATGCTGCAAATATATCCACATAATAATGTGGTCTCCACAATTATAACATATAATCACATTTATGCCCTCAACAGGCCAAAATTGAAAATACGCCCCTTTAAGCTAAAATCATAACATATAATCCACATAATCATATAAGCATGCTTATCACAGAATCATGCATTAAAATCATTCAAATCACACATAAACCAATTATCCCCTCCTGGCATACTAATCAAGGCCCTTAATCCTTATTAGTGATTTTTAGGTCGTTACAATGTATGTGGCACAAGCTACCCTCATAAAATCTAGAATAGTGGTAACCATACCCATCCACTGTTCGACCTTAGCCAGATCTGCGCTGCCCTCAAAGACTGGAGGGTGTTGTTTCCTAAACCTTTCCTAAAGAGGTTCCCATCTGTTCCCAGCCTCTGGCGGCTGCTCTACTGTCGACACCATCACAGGGGGTTGTTGCTTCTTGAACCGCTCATATAACGACTCCTATTTGTTACCAATCTCCCCAGACTGCACAACCAGTACCACTGCAGGTGGTAAAGCAGGGGCAGCACTCCCTGATGGAGCCTGCTGTTGCAGAATACAGATCTGCTCGTCTTGACTCTATAATCGAGCCTGCATCTCAGCCATTAACTGCTGCCAGTTCTCAGGCACTGGCGGAGGAGTCTGGCCCTGGTCATCACCCCTGGTCCCGGACCTAGTGCCGGCTAGTCGTGAAGATTTTCTTAGACGCATAGCTATCCAAGTCAATCTGCAAATAACGACTCGGCAATCAGACCATGATGACAGGGTAAAATTATCCCCAAGATCCACCGATAGAATATAACCAACCACAAGCAATCCACATATAAGCATCCATTCTCATGCATTGGCTGCTAATAAGCACGCCTCCAATCCAATCGCACAAAAGCTATGAAACAGGCATTCATACATGCATGATATACAATTAATCATTCAAATACTCATCTACATGCATGGTGATGTTAATAAACATGCATCAATATTCTCACACAACAGTCAAGGGCCAGGCCCTATCAATATCTCATGCTTCCTAATAATCCAGTAAATAACATCATTCATAGCTCATCACAAACACATAAGCACATAGGCACATATACACATTACCGAACCCTGATTTTTAGCTTGTCTCTAGCAGCGAATGTACATGTCCAGCCTGTCTTTAGGAACCCTTAAACCTAGGACGCTCTGATACCAAGTTGTAACACCCTGGATAGCCAAGACCACTACACTGTGTATTCATAAAGGTGTGAGACTTGCTAATCAAGTCTTTTAATCAAAACGTGTCATTAGCTAAAGTGTTATAGGGCTAAAAGACATTTTGGCCTCAAAAGATACATTTTATAAGTTATAAACAGTTTACAGAAGGGATCCCCAAAACTTACAATGTTTAAAAGTTGGTTTTACAAAATTCAACAGTTAAGAGTAAACATTAGCCATACTAAGGAAAAATACAAGGTTCTGGTCCTCTCATCCCTGTAATCTCCTCAACCGTGGTGATTGAGCGGCCTGACATGTACATTCACCCTGCAGAGCTCTCAGTCAGGGCTAATCGATCTTGCCTTTGCCTCTGCCTGCACCACGCAGCACCCATGAGCCAAGGCCCAGCAAGAAAACAACATACACAGCATAAACAATATTATCAAACAAACATTCCAGTAAGCATGTTCAGATATTCAATCCACAGCATATAAGCACGCTTCAAGGTACAAGTAACCTCACCTATACTCAGATTATTCAACAATCTCATTAATCACATTCATAGCCAATTATAATAGTCAATTAACACAAATACTAGGGTCGACACCTTAGGTCGCACCCTCTGTTTAACCCACTGACTCCGGCCCGCTTAAACCGAGCTCAGTGCATAATAAGCTGTCCTCGGATACCAGTGTCTGAGCCGTGCCAATTGCACAAGTTAACCGTGGCACACTTAGGCCGTTGGTTTACATTTTACATGTCATAATACCATTCTTTCAATCATATATATCAGGGAGCCCTTAGTCCCGTTCAAATATTCAACCGGGTGTAGTTTTCTTACCTTTAGCTTCTAGATGAATTAGCTACGGGCGATACTCCTTGAGCGCGATCCGATCCCCGAGCCCTAGCTTAACACCTAGTCACAACCATGATGAAATATACCATTAACAATCTTAAATGAGTTTCCAAACCAAGTTCTAGTCCCCGGATCATTGAACTTCACCAAATATGGTAAAAGATTCAATCCCGAGCACCCTAGGTTAAATTCCCAAGCCTAAAATCCCAAAATCCCTTAAGCGCCCCGGCATAGGCCACCCATGCCGCGGCATGGCCCCCAAAAAGAACCATCCTAGGCACAAAAAAAGGTAAGGGCCGCGGCATTACTTGGACCATGCCGCGGCCCGCCCTCCTTCCTCAGCATGCAACAGCCTCAAAGGGTCGCGGCTCACTAAGAACCATGCCGCGGCCCGACCCTTCAAACCCAGAAAAATCCACCATTTTCAATCTCTAAACCTCACTTTAAGCCATCCCAAAGCCCCCAACTCAAAACCAATTAATAATAACAACATTAGAATGATTTAAACAACACAACTCCACCAAAAATCCAGCCTAACACTCACCAAAATCCCAATTCCAATTTCTGAGATTTCAAACCCACAGAACTCAAAACCAGCCATGAAAACTCTCAAATTCAACCATCAAAATTTAAATTAAACCTTACCTCAGCTGTAGAATCGTTTCTCCAAGAGTCCCCAGACCTATCTTCAAAGTTTCAAGCCTCAATTTCCACCTTAAATGCCAAAACCACAGATATTTAAAACTCAGACATTTCTCTAAATTCCTAACCTCAGAAACGAAAATTCAAAGCTTACCTTGGCTCTATCTCAGACCTTGATCAGTTACTGAGCTAATTCTCCAGATTATTCCCTTCAATTCCGAAGTATTCAACTTGATTCTCTTGAAAATTCAGAGTTTTTCCTTTGCTAAGAGAGAAAAGAGAGAGAAGGAGAGATAGGGTCGGTTTACACTTTCTGTCTAATATTTTCTAAGTCTTCCAAGTATATCCTTAGATAATTAAACTGATCTCAAAGCTCGGGGTGCCGGAAACGTCCCCGAGGGCAAAACGGTAAAATCCCCCAATATTCCCGCCTAGACTCCCTAACCTCAAATATATCTCAAATTATTTATTTTCATCACCCAATAGCCTAAATCACTACCCGATACCTAAAATGCTCCTTGACTTGTCCAAAGTCAATTATAATGCCCCGTTGTGACTTTCTCGCTATCTAGCCCTAGGATCGCCTCAAGTTGCCGGCTGCAGAATTATCCACATAATAATGTGGTTCTCACATATATAACATATTTATTTCATCTTATCACATAATATCACCAATTATCATATAATGTCATTTAAGCACTATTAATCACGTAATATCACATTCAAATAAGTACTATTCACTCAAATCCCATTTATGCCCTCCCGGCACACTAATCAAGGCCCTTAAGCCTTATTAGCGAATTTGGGTTGTTACACTGACCTTCCTGACCAACTGATGAATCTATTTGCATTGGAAGCATAATTCCAAGCTTGTACCTTGCTGCAGTAATCAATTCAGACATTTAGGTAGTAATAACTAAACCTTCTGCCGCCTTACGGTCTAAGACTAAACAAACTTCACACTCAAGAATCATGCTAATAAGCATGTCGGTTCATATTCATACTCAAACATGGTGCTAATAAGCAATTCCTGACATTCATAACCAAATGACAATGTTAATAAACATTTTCTGGCATACATGTATCTATGACAACGCTAATGAGCGTGTCCTGACCTACATGTCCATATAACAACGCTAATAAGTGCTTCCTTTGCATTCACAAGCAATGTCAGTGCTAATAAGCATGTCCTTGTCAATCAGTCAATAGTCCAGGGCCAGGCCCTATTAGAATATCTCATGCTTCCTAATAAGCCAGGCAGATAAGACATTTATATCCTATTTAAGTAGTTAAACACATAACCACATAAATAGTTACCAAACCCTGAGTCGAGCTTGTCTTTAGTGGTGAGTGTACATGCCCAGCTTGTCTTCAGGAACCCTAAACCTTGGCACGCTTTGTTACCAAGTTGCAACGCCTTGGATAGCCAAGACCATTACACTGTGTATTTAAATAGTGATAGACTCGCTAATCGAGTCATTTGGCCATAAACGTGTATCTAAACGTGTTTGACGGTTTAAGGTTAAACATTTAGGTCAAAAGGAATAGTTATTTCATTAAAACATTAAGTTTGTACATGGGATCCCATAAAAACAATTTACAATGTTGTTTACAGTTCCAAAAGGGTAATTACAACTCAAAAAGTTACAAACAGTCGATCTAAGCGACAAAATAGGGTTTAACCCTAGTTCCTCTGAGAAACCCCAGCCATGGTGGTTGAGCAGCCACATATGTACATGTCGCCCCCGAATCTTTCCAACTCATGGCTGGTTCAGCTTCCCTTTCCCCTTACCTGCACCACATAGCACCCGTGAGCCAAGGTTCAACAAGAAAACTTAAACATGCTCATAAGTAGTTAATAACACATTGCCAAATCATAAGAAGCATGCCTAGCAGTAAGAACCCTACTTATGCATGCATTCCATTCATATAAATGACTACATCATCATATGGGGGCCAGTTGCCCTAATTAACTAACTAATAAGTCAGACAGGGGTCTGTTGCCCTAGGATATGGGACTAATAAGTCACCCTGGGGCCCGTTGCCCTATCCTCTATACAACCAGCCTTGGAACTGGCCCAATGTACATGGCGCTATTAGTTTTCTATGACCATTGGGTCAGACAAGCGTATAATGCGCTCCTGATCAGGCCTAACCAAAACGACCAGCGCTCACCACGCTATTGCCGCCCTTAACTTATATATCAATGCTTTTCGACCAGTGCTGAGTGCAATTTCCATCCTTGACTTATAAGTCAAGCCTTTCTCAATCAAATAATGCAAACAAACATTCATTATATAAAAATTATCCAGATACAGAGCATTCAACATGCTTAATCAAACAATCACAAGCATAATCATAATCATGTACATTTATAGGGGCCCAAGACCTAATTGAATATATATTCAACAACTAGGCAAAGCTCTAATCACATACATCATGTACTGGGTGTAGTTTTCTAACCTTTGGTCCAAGCACAAGTTAGATATATATGACCCTCGAGCACGATCCTGCCCCGAGCCCTAGTGGTAACCTAGTCACAACCATAAATAATAACCTCATTGAGGTTCAATCTCAAAAACAAACTCCGGAACCAATCTCGTGCTCTTGGGACTTCCAATCCCACCCAACGGGGTGGTGAAACCATCCCCCAAGCCCCCAAGTCCTTCCGAAGCCCTAAAAATGGGCCTACCTGAAATTGATATAGGATAGGGGCTCCCAAAGATAGGACAAAGGTACCCAAACAAAGCAAAAAGCTCCAGGGCACTCCCCTGCATAGCGGAGGGGTGCCTAGTGTAAGGGTAGGGGTACCTTAACCCAAACAGATAGCTCCCCAGCTCTCCTCAATACAGCACAGGGGCGCTCCCCTGCGAACCCAGAAATTTTGGGTTTTTCCCCTACGTGCTCTCCGAATCCAAACAATAAAAATCCATCCCAAACACATCCCAAACTCAAACTTCAGTTTCAGAACATCACCAATACATTAAGACCATCAAAACCCAACCTTAAACTTGGTCTAAAACCCACCAAAACTCAAAACCCATACTTGAGCTTCAAGGCTCAAGAACACTTGAAATCAAAACATAATTCAATGAGATTAGAGGATGGAAATCAATACCTCGGCTAGAATTCCACCTCCTAGCTGTAGATAAACAATTCTAGCCTCAAGCACTTAAGCTTCCAAGCCTTAAACCCCACTAATTTTCCTCAAAATCCAAGCCAACAGAGAGAGAAGGAGAGAAAACGTAAGGAGAGAGAGAGAGAGAGAGAGAGCTGAGTGAGGTTCTAATTGTTTTTGGTTCCACTAGCTTCTGAGGTTAACTGAGTACATCTCTTCATTAGGCTAGAAATGACTAAAATACCCCAAAGTCAAGCTTAGGTTCTTTAGTGCCCTCAACAAAAAAGTGGTCATTACCAGCTGTTGACCCAGGATTTGGCCAACTGACACGGAGTCGAAATATGCTTGATATGAATGTGTAAAGAAGAACGTAATGACGAAAAGTAAATGACAACACGATATTCTTATAGTGGTTCGGCCCCAAGATCTGGTAATAACCTACGTCCACTTAGTCTGTTATTGATATAGAATCAAAGGAGTGATCAAAGAACAAGGGTTCAATGAGTTTCACTTCCCTCTGAAGAACAATACAATATTACTAGGAGAATTACTATAGTCTCAAATGATTCAAAAGTCAAAAGTCCTCCTCCTTGAGCTATCTTTTGCTATTTATAGGCTCAAGGGAGATTACAAAAGATTGTTACAGATATTCTTTCCTAAAATATCAGATACTCAGGAGATTGCGTGAGTTAAATTCGGGATTCACAAAGATCTTCACAGTGATGTTGCTTTGTTAGCGGAACCATCGACCAGACTGGTCGCGGGTAAGACTGGCCCGCTTACTCTTTTAATGCGTCTTCTGGTCGATACTCTAGCAGAGCTTTCCCAGGTGTCAGCCACGTGTCCAGGGATCACTTGCCACGTCATCAATGCTAATTTTTTTTATAACACCAGCACTTGTCACTAATCTCCACATTATCTCATAATTCTCCAATTAAATCCAATATCCCAAATACTCATCAAATAATATTTCTATTACCCGATAATCCCCAGTGATGTACTAAATTACCAAAATACTCCTAGGCTCGCCCCGAGCCAGGTCTTAGACCTTGTTGTCTGTGTTTTCACCCAAGGACATGTGATCACCCGAGTAGGACACGTGCCTCTTTTTTATGAGGCAGCGCCCAAAGATATGTCCTTGGGAGGTCAGTTCCACAATTGGAGGTCATTCTTCTTGGATAGTGAGAGGGCGTCGACATCTCTCTTGGGCCATTTCCCGAGAGCTATGAATGTCTTCTTCAAGTTATATCACGGGGACGCTTGGTAGTCCATGTGTTTTCTTGCCCTCAGTTACATTCCAGGCCAAGGACCTAGTCTTTGAGATCTTAAGGATAAGCCAGGTGTCACCCAATACGGATTAGCTGCCTCAGAGGAAGACTTGACAACCTTTATTGGGCGATCCACCTACAGTGTTGTCGATGGTACGACTTGACAACTAGCACTCCTATTACGCCACCTGACATGGAAGTACGTACAGCATGCCCTGATAGCTCCAGGAGCATGTTCCTCATAAAGTGGTTACCTTTCTGCAGCGGGGTCTGCAAATCTTGTTTGGGCCATGGTCTCTATTCAATACATCCCAATGATTAAAGTGTATTAATCCCCCAATAATGGGAAGAATGTGTATTAATTATGTATGATTAACATCAATGACCCCAGCCTCTATAAATAGGGCTGGGAGTCTCATTGTAAAGGATTCGGTTTCCAAGAGAGAAAACTCCTTGTACACAGAGAAATCTAAATGCTGCCTGAGAATATACCATTGAAGCTTGCAATCACAAGCTTACAATCCTCTTAATACTAGAGACTCATGGACTAAGGTTCTTTTATAACCTGAATGTAACGCCCTGGTTACCCCAGAACAGTTACGGTGAATAGTGAACCAGAAATTTGACTGTAACGCCCTGGATAACCAAGACCGTTACACTGTGTGTTTTAAAATAGTGCAAGACTTTCTAATCAAGTCATTTAAACAAAGAGTGAATTCAACATCATCAACAAATTAGGAATAAAAGATTTTGGTCACAAACAGGCTGTTTTCATTTAAAAATGACGGTTTAATACATAGAAACTTGAAACAGGGTTTAGATGACTTAATTACAGCAAATTTCTAGAGTCACAAATAATTCAGGCCACTCTAATGGCAAAAGACACATTTTAGGTTTCCGTCCCTGTACAATCCCTCGACCGTGGCGGCCGAGCAGCTGACAATGTACACCTCGCCCCCAGAGCTCTCCAACTCATGGTTGACTCAGCCTACCCTTGCTTTTACATGCACCACGTAGCACCCGTGAGCCGAGGCCCAGCAAGAAAGTATGATAATATAACAAGATCAACATCATTTATCAAATATCCCACAATGCACAACCAGGAATTCAACATTTCATAACATTTATCTAATCAGTGATAACATACAACAGATTCATAGTTTGTCATCCAAACAGCCAATAAATCATGTTCAAAGCACAATACTCACGATCATAATCAACAGATTATCACATCATCACATGATATTCAGGGTTAGCGCCCTTAGTCGCACCCTCTATTTAACACACTGTCTTCGGCTCTCTTGGGCCGCCCCCAGTGCAATACTCACTGACTCCGGCCAGCTTAACCGAGCTCAGTGATAAATAAGCTGCCTCAGCTACCAGTGGCTGAGCCGCGCCCTGTGCGCAAGTATTGATTCCGACACTCTTAGGCCGGTTATCGCATGTCCCATGGCATAATAATACCATCTCATGACATGATATACAAGTGTAGGGAGCTCTTAGTCCCATCGTGTCCACATGGTTAATCACATTCACATAACAATGCATACAAACATAGGGAACACTTAGTCCCATCCTAGCCACATAATCAGGTGCAGCTTTCTTACCTTTGGCTTTCAAACGAGCTAGTTATAAGCGATGTTCCTTGAGCGCGATCCAATCCCCGAGCCCTAGCTTAGCACCTAGTCACAACCAAGATAAAGGTTACCATTAACAATCTTAAATGAGCTTCTAAACCAAGTTCTAGTCCTCGAAACATTGAACTTCACCAAATATGGTAAAAGACTCAACCCCGAGCACCCTAGGTTAAATTCCCAAGCCTAAATTCTCAAAATCCCAAAATCCCTTAAGCGCCGCGGCATGGCCCCTGACAGACCCTCCATGGGCACAAAAACAGGTAAGGGCCGCGGCATTGCTTGGACCATGCCGCGGCCCGCCCTCCTTCCTCAGCATGCCACAACATCGAAGGGCCGCGGTTCACCAAGAACCATGCCGCGGCCCGACCCTCCGAACCCAGAAAAAACCACCATTTTCAATCTCTAAACCTCACCTAAAACCATCCTAAAGCCCCCAACTCAAAACCAATTAATAATAACAACATTATAATGATTTAGACAACAATACCCAACCAAAAATCCAGCCTAAGACTCACCAAAATCCCAATTCCAACTTCTGAAATTTCAAACCCACAAACTCAAAACCAGCCATAAAAACTCTCAAATTCAACCATCAAACTTCAAATTAATCCTTACCTCAGCTGTAGAATCGTTCTAGCATCCAACCAGCTTCAAGCCCTTCAACTCCTCAGGTTCATATCCCTTTATTCCATCCAAAACTCAAACTTAAAAACTATCTCATTAAAACCCAGAAATTCACATCAGAAAACGTTAAAACTTACCTCAATTGACTGGCTTAATTCTGCTAGTTCTTCCAGCTTCACCAAAGTCCCTAGCCCCAAGCTCCATCCTGAGCTTGCTCTAGAATTCCAGCTCCAAAACCCACAAGAAATGGTGAAGAGATCACCCAGCCGAATGAGAGAGAGAGAGAGATAACTCTAAGTGTTCTGTTTTCCTTTCTTTCCTTCTTCTTTTCTTTTCCTTAAGTTTCTAAGTTTATCTACAACCTCCACTAACATCAAAAAGTAGAACATAGCCTAACCTTAAGTAAGCCAAATGACCACCTTGCCCTCCCAATAATAACTAAACCTTTAAACATTCTAAGGGCATTTTAGTCATTGCTCCCGATTCCCACTAATTCCTCAAGTGTCTTAAATATTTACCACTTAATTCCCGATACCTAACTAATCTTCAAATATATTCCTCGATGTTAAAAATAGACTCCAATATGCTCACTGAATTCCCGTTTATACCCCTAGGCTCACCCCGAGCCGGGTATAAATCCCCGCCATGACTTTTTCGCTAATTTGCTCACTAGGATCGTCTCAAGTCGCAGATCACAGATATATCCACATAATAATGTGGTCTCAACTTTAGCTTACCAATATATACACAAGTATGCAATTACGCTCTCAATGAGCCAAATTACCATATTACCCTCACAGCAGAGTATATAGCCCCATGCATGCCTTTATCATCATATAATAATATGACCCACATAATCATGCATATAATCATATAATAGCACAATAAATCAATTATGGCCCTCCCGGCCTCCTAATCAAGGTCCTAAACTTTATTAGGGAATTTGGGTCGTTACATTGACTCGCTACCCGAGTCCTTTGGTTAAAAACATGATCTAAGTGTTATTATCACGTTAAGGTGAAAACCAGTAAAAAGGAAAGGATATGCTTCATTAAATAAATAAACTGCTCATGAGCCTTTTAAAATGTTTACAAGTAGTTTGTAGTACAAAAGAGTCGCTACAGTTTCAAGTTTACAATCCCCGCCGGCCTAAGCGGCAAAAATAGGGTAAACCCCTAATCCCTCTGAGAACACCTTGACCGTGGCAGCCAAGCGGCCCTGTATGTACATCACATCACCCAAGCTCTCCACTCAGGGTTGGTTAAGCTTTTCCTTCCCTTTACCTACACCACATAGCACCCATGAGCCAAGGCCCAGCAAGAAAACACGATAAAGCATGATATAATATCAACAACGATCACAATAACCATTCAGGACTACCAGTCCAGCGAATAGGTGACAATAGCCAAAAGTCACAATAATGAGCATCGCTCCCTCTAGCCATGTGACGATAGGGTCACCAGGGCTTAACTGATAAGTGACTCTTTCGTAAGTCTGTTCAGGACAGGTGCATGGTGATTGGTCACCAACATAACCTTCCTCACGACTCTAGAGTCGAAACTATGGACAACGTCCCCTAGCCACGTGACAAACGGTCACCGGGGTCATACACCTCGGCTATAGTCATCTGGTCGTAGACCAGGCAAGTGCTTATAAGTACTTCGACCTTAGGGTCGGTCCCGCATTAATGCCATAGAGCTATTCAATGCGTGATCATCGACTTTAGAGTCGGTCCCTGACTAGTCAGTGTCTTAAACAGGTAATCAGCGTTCACTAGCATTTAATATGCAATCCACATCCACATATACTAATCAACATGCCTCAATATCAAACCATGCATGTCACATACCTATACAGGGTGCAACTATATTCATATACTGTTTTCTTACCTCAGGTTCGAGCGAGAAGTATGATAAGGACGACCCCTGAGAACGATCGATCTTTTAGTTCCTTAGCGGTTACCTAATCACAACCAATTATAACCTCCATTAATGAGAATCCATAAAAATAGGGTCTTAACCTAAGCACCACTCTCGGGACCTCGAAACATGCCCACACGGTGAGTAGATTCGATTCCGGGCCTTAAGGATTGAAACCCCAAGTCAAAAACCCTTAAAAACACTCAAAACGGAACTTAGAGGGAACAGGGTAGCGCTACAGCGCTCAACCCCTAGCGCCACAGCGCTATACTCAGAACCGCCCAAGTGCCAGAAAGCCTCCTGAGGAGCGCTGTAGCGCCCTAAGGTAGCGCTACCTCCAGACCCAATCTCCTCTGAACCGACCTTCTTCAACTCCTTCGATTCTAACTCGGTCTCCAAGCTTCCAAATCCTATTCTTGATGCCAAATGAACCCAAAAACCATTCTAACACACCCCAAACATCACAAGCATGGGAACCCTAGCCAAAACTCCCAACAAAACCATGAATTCACCCTAGAAATCTCAGCTACAAAACAAAACCAGAACAGGGAAAACTAGAGAAAACCATGGTTAGAAACTTACCCAAAGCTTGGCTTATGAAAGTCTTCAATGGTGGAACACACTCCCAAACTCCCAAGGCTTGCTTCCTAAGCTTGAATCCTCAAAGTTGGTTCAAAAACCACAAAGAAAGGTGAAGAGAAGAAGGTACGGGAGAACTCTTTTGCATACTCTGTTTTTCCACTACTTCCTTCAGCTATCAAAGGATATATCTATCCTAGGGTGAAATGTCCATTTTACCCCTAGGTCATTTAATAGTTTCTAAAGACTCCCAAGGGCATATTTGGTACTTTCCTCCTATCTCGTTAATCATAACTAACGCTCTCCAATTCCCGCTATTTTCCATAATATCAAACACCAGTAATTCACAACTCGTTACCCTTTATTACCCGGTAACGCTCTAATCATCAAAATCACTTCGAGGCTCAACCCAAGTCCCGACACTTAAACCTGTTGTGACTAAACCGCTAATCAATATTCCAAGATCCTCTCATGTCGAATAGCTCGAACAAACCCACATCATAATGTGGTCCCAACACATATCATCGACATGCATACAATTAACATTATATTATAATATTATTCTCATAGACATGCATAAATACATTTAATGGCATAATTAAACAATTATGGCCCTGCCGGCCTACTAATCCGGCCATTAACCATAATAGGGAATCCGGGGCATTACAACTATCCCCTCCTTACAGAAATTTTGTCCTCGAAATTTACCTGAACAGCTCGGGATACTGACTCCGCTTATCTGACTCCAGCTCCCAGGTCGCCTCCTCGACCTTGCTGTTCCTCCACAATACCTTAACCAAAGGTATTGTCTTGTTCCTGAGGACTTTATCTTTCTGATCAAGTATCTGAACAGGCTGCTCCTCAAAGGAGACATCTGGCTCAAGCTCCAGATCCTCATAACTCAAAACATGACTCTCATCAGATACATACCTCCGAAGAGCGGAAACATGAAATACATTATGCACGGCCGACAATGCCGGAGGCAAAGCTAGCCTGTAAGCCACTTGACCAATCCTCTCTAGGATCTCAAATGGACCTACAAACCTAGGACTCAGCTTGCCTTTCTTCCCAAACCTTCTCACCCCTTTCCATGGCGAGACATAAAGGAAGACATAGTCTCCCACCCAGAACTCCACGTTCCTGCGTTTGGGTTCTGCATAGCTCTTTTGTCTACTCTGAGAAGTAAGAATCCGAGCTCTAATCTTGTCAATAGCCTCACTGGTCCTCTGAACCGCCTCAGGACCTAAGTATCTCCTTTCACCTGTTTCATCCCAATGAATTGGAGATCTACACTTCCTACCATATAGCATCTCATAAGGTGCAACACCAATGGTAGACTGATAACTGTTATTATAGGAGAATTCTATCAAAGGCAGATACTTACTCCATGACCCACCAAAGTCCAGTACACATGCCCGCAGCATGTCTTCTAATATTGGATCGTCCTCTCAGATTGCCCATCTGTTTGAGGATGATAAGCTGTACTGAACTTCAGTTGTGTACCCATGGCTGTCTGTAAACTCTTCCAAAACTTGGAGGTGAATGTAGGGTCCCGATCTGACACGATCGACCTAGGAGCTCCATGGAGGCGCACGATCTCTCTCACATAGAGATCTGCATACTGGTCAACAGTATAAGTAGTCCTCACTGGCAGAAAGTGAGCTGACTTGGTATATCGATCCACTACCACCCAAATAGAATCATGCTGACCAACAGTCCTGGGCAAGCCCACCACAAAGTCCATTGTGATGTCTTCCCACTTTCACTCCGGGATATCCAGAGGCTGCAATAACCCTGCCGGCCTCTGATGCTCAGCCTTGACCTGCTGACATGTCAAGCACGTAGCCACATACTCTACTACATCTCTCTTCATCCCTGGCCACCAATACAATGATCTCACATCCTGATACATCTTCGTGGTGCCTGGATGCAAAGAGTAAGGTGTAGTATGAGATTCATCCAGAATCTCCCGCCTCAATGCAGTGTCTAACTGAACACATATCTGTTCCTTGTATCTCAACAACCCCAAATCAGACACTGTATAGTCCCTGGATGCTCCGGCCAAGACATCCTCTCTAATCTTGATCAGCTGTGGATCACCCAACTGACCCTCTTTAATCCTCTCTAGCAGCGTAGACTGTAGCGTAATATTGGCCAACTGGCCCACCAGTAACTCTATACCAGCTCTGGTCATATCATCAGCTAACTCTCTGGCTATCAGCCTAATACCATGAATCAGTCCCGGACCCTTCCGGCATAAAGCATCAGCTACCACGTTGGCTTTCCCTGGGTGATACAGAATCTCACAATCATAATCTTTTACTAATTCCAGCCAATGCCTTTGCCTCATATTCAAGTCCTTCTGGGTGAAGAAATACGTTAGGCTCTTGTGGTCTGTATAAATCTCACACTTCTCTCCATAGAGATAGTGCCTCCATATCTTTAAAGCAAAAACCACCGCTGCCAACTCTAAGTCGTGAGTAGGATACCTCTTCTCGTACTCCTTCAGCTGACGTGAAGCATAAGCTATAACCTTCTCTGATTGCATCAAAACACAGCCCAAACCCTGATGAGAAGCATCGCAGTATATCACAAACTTCTCTTGGTCTGTAGGAAGACTCAGAACTGGAGCTGTAATCAACCTCTGTTTCAACTCCTGAAAGTTGTTCTCACATTTGTCTGACCACACAAACTTCTGACCCTTGCGTGTCAGCTCAGTCAACGAAGTAGTAATCTTTGAGAACCCTTCCACAAAACGCCTGTAATATCCTGCCAATCCAAGGAAACTTCTAACCTCATAAGCATTCTTTGGCCTTGTCCAATCTCTGGCCGCTTCAATCTTTGATGGATCTACTTTAATCCCCTCCTTACTGACAATATGCCCAAGAAAGGACACCTGAGACAACCAGAATTCACACTTCTTGAACTTTGCAAACAATCTGTGTTCTCTCAATCTCTGCAGAACCAACCTCAGATGATGTTCATGCTCTGACTCAGTCTGAGAATATACCAGAATATCATCGATAAAGACGATCACAAACTGGTCCAAATAATCCTTGAACACCCTGTTCATCATATCCATGAAAGCAGCAGGGGCATTAGTCAACCCAAATGACATAACTAGAAACTCATAATTCCCATACCTAGTACGAAAAGTGATCTTTGGTATGTCTCCCTCCTTGACCCTCAACTGATGATAACCAGAACGAAGGTCGATCTTAGAGAATACCTTCTTACCCTGCAATTGATCAAACAGATCGTCTATCCTTGGCAAAGGATACCGGTTCTTAATTGTCAACTTATCCAGTTCCCTGTAATCTATACACATCCTCAGAGAACCATCTTTCTTCTTTAGAAACAGAACTGGCGCACCCTAAGGTGAAAAGCTAGGTCTGATAAAACCCAAATCCAACAGCTCTTGCAACTGTACCTTTAATTCTTTCAACTCAGCTGGGGCCATTCTGTATGGTGCTCTAGACACTGGCTCCGTCCCTGGGGCCAGTTCTATAACGAACTCAATCTCTCTGTGTGGTGGCAACCCTGGTAAATCCTCTGGAAACACATCCAGAAACTCACATACAAGTCTAGTATCCTCTGGTCTCACTAGCACGACCTGGGTGGTATCAACCACACTGGCTAAGAATCCAATGCAACCCCCTTGCAACAAATCTCTAGCCCTCAATGCAGAAATCATAGGAATACGGGGTCCATGCACAACACCAACAAATACAAAAGGATCCTCACCTTCAGGCTCAAAGGTGACCATCTTCCTTCTGCAGTCAATGGTTGCCCCATACTTGGCTAACCAGTCCATACCCAGTATCATATCGAAGTCAGTCATAACCAACTCTATAAGATCCACTGACAATTCTCTGCCCTCCACTATCACTGGCAGAGATCTGACCCACCTCCTGGATACAACCAATTCCCCAGTGGGTAACAGAGTACCAAACCCCACAGCATAGAAATCACAAGGTCTACACAACCTATCAATAACACTACTAGCAACAAAGGAATGTGTAGCACCAGAGTCAATCAATACATTATAAGCAGTTCCTGCACTAAGAAGCTGACCTGTAACAACTGAGGGGGAAGCCTCAGCTTCTGCCTGAGTCAATGCAAACACTCGCGCTGGGGCCGAGCTGTCTGCCTTCCTGGGCTCTTCCTTTCTTGCCTTAGGGCAATCCTTTTTTAGATGACCCACTACTCCACAAGAGAAGCAGGCCCTTGCTTTACACTCTCCCAAGTGATGCCTCTTGCATCTAGGGCACTCAGGATAAGACCTTCAGGCTTCATTACCACCTGGACGACCCATACAAACACCACGGGGCTGTCTGTCAGGACTTGGAACTGGGAAGGTGTCGGGAACCTTCCTTTTCTGATCGCTGGGGCCAACACCCCTACCAGAACCCACAAATGGAGGACCTGGCCTCCTGAAATCTCTTATGGCTGCATTGTCACGCCAGATCTTAGTCTCTGCAGTTTCAGCTGTAAGTGCCTTCTCCACCACCTGTGCATAAGTAGTCACTCCTGCCACAGTGGTGATGCGCACATCTCGGGCTAACCTGGGCTGTAGCCCCTGTAAGAAACGCTCTCTCCTGGTCCCATCAGTGGGCACCAACTCCTTGGAAAACTTTGCCAAACGGTCAAACTTTAAGGCATACTCAGTTACTGATAAGCTTCCCTGAAGTAGCCTCATAAATTCATCAGCCTTCGCCGCTCTAATATCGTCATTGTAATACTTTTCATTGAACAAGGTCTGAAATTCCTCCCAGCTCAGGAGATTAACATCCTTGGTTTGGCCAACCACTTCCCACCAAATCTGGGCATCATTCCGAAACATATAGGCTGCACAGGCCACCCTCTCAGCACCAACTATCCTCATAAAGTCAAGAATAGTGGTAATCATGCTCATCCATTGTTTAGCTTTGGTGGGATCAGCACTGCCTTCAAACACAGGGGGTTGTTGTTTCCTGAACCGCTCATAAAGAGGTTCTAATCTGTTTTCAACCCCAGGCAGTTGCCCAATAACTGGCACCGACACAGAAGGTGCCTTTGCAACACTGGCAACTACAGGCACTTGCTGCTGTCTTAGGAGACGAAGCTCCTCTCCCTATTTTAACACTGTCGTCTGCAACTCCTCAAACATCTGTTGCCAGTTTGCAGGTGCTGGCTGTGGAATCTGGGATTGGTCATTCTCTTGACCCTGACTATTATTATTCTGGCCCGGATCACTCTGGCCAACTGACATGTCTGTTTTCCCTGAGTTCATTCTGTCACTGATACCTTACTGAAACAATAATCAATACGGCCAGTCAGGTAGTAATAACTAAACCTCTTGCCGCCTTACGGTCCAAGAACAAACAGACAACTATCACATTCCACAGTCATTCAGTATTCACAATCAGATACATGTTCATGGCATTCAGCACTCAGCATGTATCGCATAATAACTTATAAACAACCATACTAATAAGCAGGTGCCAGCAATCTCAGTAATAATTAGCACACATTTGCTGAAGATATAATATTTCAGGGCACAAGCTCAACATAGTATCTCATGCGCACAGGTAAAGCATATATATCGCATTTAAACAATTATACATGTAACCACATAGATAGTTACCAAACCATGAGTCGAGCTTGACTTCGGTGATGTGTGTACATACCCAGCTAGTCTACAGGAACCCTAACCTTCGCATTACTCTGATACCAAGTTGTAACGCCCTGGTTACCCCAGAACAGTTACGGTGAACAGTGAACCGGAAATTTGACTCGCTACCCGAGTCCTTTGGTTAAAAACATGATCTAAGTGTTATTATCACGTTAAGGTGAAAACCAGTAAAAAGGAAAGGATATACTTCATTAAATAAATAAACTGCTCATGAGCCTTTTAAAATGTTTACAAGTAGTTTGTAGTACAAAAGAGTCGCTACAGTTTCAAGTTTACAATCCCCGCCGGCCTAAGCGGCAAAAATAGGGTAAACCCCTAGTCCCTCTGAGAACACCTTGACCGTGGCGGCCAAGCGGCCCTGTATGTACATCACATCACCCAAGCTCTCCACTCAGGGTTGGTTAAGCTTTTCCTTCCCTTTACCTGCATCACATAGCACCCATGAGCCAAGGCCCAGCAAGAAAACACGATAAAGCATGATATAATATCAACAACGATCACAATAACCATTCAAGACTACCAGTCCAGCGAATAGGTGACAATAGCCAAAAGTCACAATAATGAGCATCGCTCCCTCTAGCCATGTGACGATAGGGTCACCAGGGCTTAACTAATAAGTGATTCTTTCGTAAGTTTGTTCAGGACAGGTGCATGGTGATTGGTCACCAACATAACCTTCCTCACGACTCTAGAGTCGAAACTATGGACAACGTCCCCTAGCCACATGACAAACGGTCACCAGGGTCATACACCTCGGCTATAGTCATTTGGTCGTAGACCAGGCAAGCGCTTATAAGTTCTTCGACCTTAGGGTCAGTCCCGCATTAATGCCATAGAGCTATTCAATGCGTGATCATCGACTTTAGAGTCGGTCCCTGACTAGTCAGTGTCTTAAACAGGTAATCAGCGTTCACTAGCATTTAATATGCAATCCACGTCCACATATACTAATCAACATGCCTCAATATCAAACCATTCATGTCACATACCTATACAGGGTGCAACTGTATTCATATATTGTTTTCTTACCTCAGGTTCGAGCGAGAAGTATGATAAGGACGACCCCTGAGAACGATCGATCTTTTAGTTCCTTAGCGGTTACCTAATCACAACCAATTATAACCTCCATTAATGAGAATCCATAAAAATAGGGTCTTAACCTAAGCACCACTCTCGGGACCTCGAAACATGCCCACACGGTGAGTAGATTCGATTCCGGGCCTTAAGGATTGAAACCCCAAGTCAAAAACCCTTAAAAACACTCAAAACGGAACTTAGAGGGAACAGGGTAGCGCTACAGCGCTCAACCCCTAGCGCCACAGCGCTATACTCAGAACCGCCCAAGTGCCAGAAAGCCTCCTGAGGAGCGCTGTAGCGCCCTAAGGTGGGCGCTATAGCGCTACCTCCAGACCCAATCTCCTCTGAACCGACCTTCTTCAACTCCTTCGATTCAAATTCGATCTCCAAGCTTCCAAATCCTATTCTTGATGCCGAATGAACCCAAAAACCATTCTAACACACCCCAAACATCACAAGCATGGGAACCCTAGCCAAAACTCCCAACAAAACCATGAATTCACCCTAGAAATCTCAACTACAAAACAAAACTAGAACAGGGAAAACCAGAGAAAACCATGGTTAGAAACTTACCCAAAGCTTGGCTTATGATAGTCTTCAATGGTGGAACACACTCCCAAACTCCCAAGGCTTGCTTCCCAAGCTTGAATCCTCAAAGTTGGTTCAAAAACCATAAAGAAAGGTGAAGAGAAGAAGGTACGGGAGAACTCTTTTGCATACTCTGTTTTTCCACTACTTCCTTCAGCTATCAAAGGATATATCTATCCTAGGGGTGACATGTCCATTTTACCCCTAGGTCATTTAATAGTTTCTAAAGACTCCCAAGGGCATATTTGGTACTTTCCTCCTATCTCGTTAATCATAACTAACGCTCTCCAATTCCCGCTATTTTCCATAATATCAAACACCAGTAATTCACAACCCGTTACCCTTTATTACCCGGTAATGCTCTAATCATCAAAATCACCTCGAGACTTAACCCAAGTCCCGACACTTAAACCTATTGTGACTAAACCGCTAATCAATATTCCTAGATCGTCTCATGTCGAATTGCTCGAACAAACCCACATCATAATGTGGTTCCAACAGATATCATCGACATGCATACAATTAACATTATATTATAATATAATTCTCATAGACATGCATAAACACATTTAATAGCATAATTAAACAATTATGGCCCTCCCGGCCTACTAATCCGGCCATTAACCATAATAGGGAATCTGGGGCATTACACTGAACCACGTAAAAATCCTTGTGTTCTTTCAGTTTATTTCTTTAATCTCTCCTATTAAGATTGATAGCAAAAAAGGCAGACAACATTTTGGTGACTACACGAAGAAATGTTACAGATGAGGTGCTCCCTCCTATGGAGTTGAAGGACGAGAACCCAGTAGACAACCACCTCAGGACATACATGAGAAGATTGAGGACTATGATGAATACACTGAGTATGACGACAAATATAATGTTGCCAACCAAGGGTATTATGAGGATGAATATCCTCAGCCATTGGAGGCGGAAGAGACACCGGAGGTGGTGGTGCTCTGTGAGCAGGTGGCCACCCACCAACAAAAAATTGATGCTCAAGAAGGTAACATCGTTGCCCTTCAGAAGATGGTACTTGCCATGAAGACCACTCTTGTAGCCCACGGGTTGTGAGTGAACCCCAATGGCAACGTGCCAGCTGGGCACCTAATGGGTGTGCCACCTATGCACCCCATTGGGGTGCCATTTGTCAACGTAACTGGTGTACCTCCCGAGCACCTGGCTATAGAGACACGAGATCCGCCAGTTGGGGTGCCCATAGGGAACCCAACAGGAGTTGGAGCCTCAATGCCACCGCAGGACCATGGTAAGGGAAAAGCTGATGATAATTATGCTTCAAAGCATAAGAGGTTCCTTCAAGAGCCTGAAGGCCACCTGGTTCCACAACAGGCTGGCAAAGGTAATGAAACAAGGGCCCGAGGACATTGCTAGGCAGTCAGTGCTCGTGGAGCTCAGGGCGTTCCACCCCGACGCACCCACACAGGCCCCGTGAGGCCTGGAGCTAGTGTCCCTTTGGGACATAACCAGCCCCATAGGAATAACGGTCCAGGAACCCACCTGAGGAATGCCCCACAAAACCGAGAATGTAGCATCAATATCTCGATAAACGAAAACAAGTTCGATGGAGAGACCAAAGTGGCTCGTCCAAAAGATGACGGTGTATTTCGAGGACAGGCCGACCTGCGAGACAACCTCAATGCCCAAAGGTGCAATAAGGCAGGAGGGCGCGAGCTTGTTGGAAGAGGCCCGTCAGATCTCCGAGATAATCTCAATGCTCAGAGAAGAGATAACCCAACTCAAAGCATCAACCGGGATCGCGACCCGCTTTGTGCGGAGTTAGAAAGTCTAAAGCAGATAATGCTTAGGAGGGCCAGGTGGCAAGGCCACTCGTCTAACTCAAAAGATGAAGAGGTAGAGCCTTGTGCTCCTCACCTTGTTGAGGCCCTGCTACCTCTAGGATTCAAAATGCCATCCATATCGTCTTATGATGGTGGTTGGGATCCTACGAATCACCTGTCCAAAGTCAACGGGTTAATGTCGATGCATCGTGTCTCCAACGATGCTAAATGTCACATGTTCCCACTCACCCTAATGGGACCAGCAGATGAATGGTTTAAGAAGCTCTGACCAGGGCCCATTCAGTCATGGAACCAGTTCTCATCTGCCTTTCGAAGATAGTTCATAGGAGTTCAGAAGGTAAGTTTTGAGGTTAACGCTTTGCCCAACATCAAGCAAGGGCCTTTTGAGACCCTCAAAGCCTACATCAAACGCTTAAAAAAAGAAGCGGCGAAAACCAATAGGGTCGATGATGGCCAACAGTTGATGGCATTGTAGCATATGCGCGGGATCCCTACTCTAGGATGATCTCCAGCAAAAGGGGATGTCGGTGTCTCGACGACTTCATTCGTTGAGCACAAGAATACATTAGCTGGGACAATGCCCAGTTCAGAGCATTCAGAGCACCCGCCCTTTTCCCTACATCAGTCGCACTTGGCTCCATGGCCTCGGGGATCCAATAATCCCCCTATGTTCACATCTAAAAGGGCTCGGTGGGAGCCCAACCTAGCCAGAGTGCCACCCCTTCCGGTTACAGCACCATGTCTGCTCCTGGATTTGGTATGGCTCCGACAGGGTTCGGGGCAGCACCCACTGGATACAATGCTTTTTAGCCTGCATTCAGTGCTGGAGTTGTCACCCCTTCCCAGCCGACTAAATCCAGTAGAGCTCCCAATGGCACAAGGCATAGAGGGAAGGGTAAGGATTGCAAACCCACAGGGAGCGAAACCACACAACCCGAGAAGAGAATCACATCAGGAGAAAAATATGTCTCACAGTATTCTGAGCACATTGACTTGGTGGACTTGAGAGAGAACATCTTCATGGCCACAACACAACACATTCATTACAGGAAGTCGTAGCCCATCTGAAGAGACAAGGCAGGACCCTAGCAAATTTTGTCGTTTGCACAACGACATAGGGAACCACACCAATGAGTGTCGTCAACTCAAGGATGATACCTCCTCTGGTGAACGGGTGGGTAGGAACCATCTCAGGAGGACGTCACTTGGGGGGCACCTCACGAAGCTCGCAGAACAAGTATGCGCGAACTTTGAACCACGATGATGAGGTAATGGCTTTAGCCCAGCTACCTGCCCAAATGCTGCAAATGACTGACCAAGTCATAACATTCTCATAAGATGATGCTCGGAGGGTGCATTTCCCCCATCACGACCCATTGGTGATTGAGAGCCAAATTTCCACAAAATGGTGGCGCAGATCCTAGTGGACAATGGGATTTTGGTGAATATCTTGTTTAAGTCAGCCTACGAGAAAATAGGGCTGACTACGACAAAATTGTCCCCATGTACCTTGACACTCTATGGATTCTCGGGAGAAGCCCTCATCCCGATGGGGCAAATAAAGCTCCCTGTGATGCTTGGAGAAGTACCTCACCATGCCTTCAAATACTGAACCTTCGTAGTGGTGGACTGTCCCTCAGCGTACAACACCATCTTGGGGCGACTAGCACTGGTAGAGTTTGGGGCCGTTACCTCCATCCATCATCTGTGCATGAAGTTCCCCACGGATGCAGGTATCGACACAATCTGTGGTGATAAAAAAGAGGTGAGATAGTGCTACAATGTCTCCTTCAAGGCTCTCATTACGATGGTAAGGGAGGAAGGTCCTGAGGAGTTCGAGGCCTCAGAGGTACAAGCTGTTTGTGTGTCGGGGCGTGATGAGTTATACCCAAGGGTTCAAGAGGAATTGAACCAATAGAGGAGGTGGAGGTGGTAGTTCTTGATACCTCCACCCCTGATAGGAAAGTAAAAGTCAGGGGAGGCTTGGAAACAGAAGTTCGTGAGGCATTGGTGGGCTTCCTCCGAGAAATCAAAGATGTGTTCACGTGGTCACATTCCAACATGACTGGAATTTGCCTGAATATCATATGCCATTCCTTGAATGTCGATCCTAGCTTTGCTCCCATCCAGCAGAAGCAACAGACATTTGACCAAACTCAGAAAGAGGCCCTCAAGGGAGAGGGTTTATCCGAGAAGCCCAATATCCCAAGTGGCTGTAACGACCCAAATTCGCTAATAAGGCATAAGGGCCTTGATTAGCGTGCCAGGAGGGCATGATGGGATTTATGTGTGACTTTGATGAGTTAAATGCATGATTATGATTTAAAGCATGTTATATGACTATTTGACTAATTGAGATGCATGACTATGTGTATTAGTATGCATGTAGGCCCTGATTGTGTTAGAAGGGCGTAATTGTAATTTTGGCCATGTTGGGCATAACTGTATTGATATGTGATGTTGTTGAGACCACATTGTGATGTGGGTGTATCTGTGATTTGTGACTCGAGACGATCCCAGTGAGCAGACTAGCGGAAAGTTGAGGCGGAGATTTATACCCGGCTCGAGGCGAGCCTGGGGGTATAAATAGGAAGTTAATGAGTATATTGGGGTTTATTTTGATATCGAGGAATATTATTTGGTGACTTTTCAGGTATTGGGAAGCAAGCGGGAAAATATTAGAGACACTTGAGGATTAGCGGGAATTGGGTAAAATGACTAAAATGGCCCTACTTGGACAAAAAGGGATTTGAACTAATAGGGAGGGCATTTTGGTCAATTGGCTTTTAAAGATAGATTAAATGAGGTTTTATATAGTGAGTGGTATTGTTAGAGAGTGTGAGAAATTTGAAGGAAAAGAAAGAAAAGGAAGAAAAGAAAAGAGAGAAAAACAGAGGGTTTTCCAAAGGGGCGGTTTGTGCATTCTTGCACCATTTCTCTCCATTTTTCTTGGAGCAAAGCTCAGTGGGGAGCTAGGATAGGTTGAGCATCAAGGATCTTAAAGTTAGACTTGAAGATTTGGCAAGGATTAGCAAGAACACATCAACTTTTGAGGTAAGTTTTTAGAAATTTCGGTTTTAAGGGTTTGACTGGTTTGAGCTGTGTTTTGAGCTGAGTTGATGGGAACTTTAGGGAATTTCTGGGCAAGCTTTGAGGATGAACAAGCTAAGGAGGTCTAGGAAATGAATCAAGGTCGAAATTGCATCAATGGTATGGATTCTAAGCCTTTAACTTTGTTGTTTGACTGAATTTCTGGGTTTAGGGTTCATCTATGGTGAATCTTGTGATTTGGGATGTATGTGCTTAACTTTTGATTAGTCACACTTTCGTTTTAAAAACCTCGGTTAGCAAGTTCGTTACACACTGTTTTGTCTTAAAACTCACTTGGTAACGGCCCTAAGGAAGTAGGGCGTTACAGTGGCTATCCAATCCTGTCCTCGTGCCAAAGTCGAATGAAATTTTGAAGACATGCATCAATTTTTCATATCATAACAAGGCTTGTCCCAAGGACTGTTTCCAGCTCCCCAAGATAGACCAGATGATCGATGCCACCTCCGGTTATGAGTTGGTGTCGTTCATGGATGTATACTTGGGATATAACCAGATATCCATGCACATTGCCAATCAGGAGCACACTAGGTTTCGAATCGACAAAGGTGTCTATTGTTACATCGTGATGCCTTTCGGGTTGAAGAATGTTGGCGCCACCTACCAAAGGCCAGTTAACAAGATGTTCAAAAACTATTTGGGGCGAAACATTGAGGTCTATGTGGATGATATGTTGGTTAAGTCCCGAATCACCCCAGAACACGTAGACAACCTGACTGGGGTCTTCGCGGTGCTCCATCGATTCGGGATGAAGCTCAACCCCCAAAAGTGCACATTTGGGGTCACCTCCGGAAAGTTCCTAGGCTTCATCATAAGCGCTCGGGGGATTGAGGCAAACCCTGAAAAGATCAAGGCTCTAATCAAAATGCCCTCTCTCAGAAAACATAAATATGTTCAAAGCCTGATAGGAAGGATCACAACTTTGAGCTGTTTTTGTAACGTCCTGGATAGCCAAGACCGCTACACTGTGTACTTGTAAAGTGCAAGGCTTGCTAGTCAAGTCATTAATTTAAAATTGTGTCTCTTATCCAAAAAATAGGCACGAATGACGTGGCAAGTGATTTCTGTACACGTGGCTGACACCTGGCGAAGTTCTACTAGGGTATCGACCAGTAGAGATATTGTAAACAAAAAGCAGTCGAAGTTTACCTGCGACTAGTATGGTTGCAGGTTCCGCGTGTCTCATGATACTTTTATAAAGATCTTAGTCAATCCCGAGATTGACTCCCATGATTTCCTGAGTACCCAATTATTTAGGAAAGAATATCTGTAACAACTTAATGTAATCTCCCTTGAGCCTATAAATAGAGAAAGATAGCTCAAGGAAGGGACTTTTGGCCTTCGAATTATCTGAGATTAGAATTCTTATATTTGATATATTGTCTTGTTCTTGTGAGGTTGGTGAAACTCATTGAACCCTAGTTCTTTGATCACTCCTTTGAGTCTTATATCAATAATAGTTCAAGTGGGCGTAGGTTGTTACCAGATTCTGGGGCTGAACCACTATAAACTCTTGTGTTCTTTATTGTTTTTTGTCATCACTTTCCTTTCAACGTATTTTTCCACATCAAGCACATTTGACTCCGTGTCAATTGGCCAAAATCAGGGTCAACATTCTGGTGCTTTCATTGAGAGCTTGATACATTATCGTTGAAAGATCAATGGTGAAAACTACCAAGAAAACTGGACAGGCGGCCGGCGCTGCACCATCTCACCCGCCTCCTCCTCCTCCAAACGTGACTGAGGATGAGCCACATTTGGAATTCGATGAGGAAGAGATGGACTCTGAAACACTGAAGAATACCTTGGGGGTATTGTAGGATGAACTAGCCAATCTGAGGGCCAGCCAGGAAAGTGCTGTCGAAATCATGGCGCGACAGCAACAGGAAATTGAACGGCAGCGCCTGGAACTGAGCAAAAGACAGGCGGAGATGGACCGTCGCCAGAGGGAGGCCATGGCAGCCCTCAAAGCATCCCTACAACTGGCTAGGAAACAGACTGCACCTGCCTCGCAGCCTGATCAACCTATGAACGGGCCGCCACAGAGGGGTCCTAATCCTAGCCCGCCTATCCAACCCTCGAGCCTACAAAGGCCCAAGCAGCCACAGGCGCCTCAGGACGATATCCCACTGAGGGACCCTGAGGCATAACCTCTATCCCAAGCTGGTCGCGGCAATCCCCCGCAGCAGAGGCAGAATTGGGCCGGGCAGCCGCCTCGCAGTCCTAGACGCCATAGGGGCGACGAGCCAAACCCTTCGAGCAGAGGACAGCGTCCACCTGGTAACAGGAGGAACTCAGAGTTAGGCTCTACAGTCCGAGGCCCCCCACGGCATGATAATTCACGGGTACCTACCGACCAACGCAGGCCACCCTCTAATGCTCAAGAGGTTCCAGCCCGGGAAGGCAACCGAGGGAACAGTCGATCCCACCATAGCCAATCAAGATTCAGAGATGGCCATGGTTATAATGAGGCCGACTCAGGCAAAGGAAATGCCGGTCAAAGGAATGAAGAAAGAGGTGGGGGCCGAAGCCTGCCACCTAGGGATGACCAACCCGAAAGACGGGACGCTGGGGGGCAGCCCAGGAAAAATAACGTCTTCAACCGGCTCGGAGCTAGCGAGCAGCGGAGGAGAGACGAGGATTTGAGAGACGTACACAATGATCGCCACGAGCGGCACGACAAGTACATCCCCCCAGCACCAGAGGCCCCAGCGATTCCTGGCGCCATGCAGGCCTAGATAGATGCCCTCAACCAGGCAGTGCAGCAGCTGGTCGGGGGAAGAACATCTTATATCGACCACGATAGGAGAAAGGGCACTCCTTTCGTCCAAAGGATGGCAATGGCAGAAACTCCTAGCAAGTTTAAGATGCCTACGCTTCCGAACTTTGACGAGTATGGTGACCCGATATCTCACGTCAACAAATTTGAGATACAAATGGACATTCAGAAAGTGTCCAAAGACGCTCGGTGCAGGATCTTCCCTGCAACACTTTCTGATGCCACACAGGAGTGGTTTTTCAAATTCCCTCCTGCAAATATAGTTTCCTGGGAAATGTTCGTAAAGGAGTTTTACGGACAGTTCTACGCGGTTCGTGTGCACCCAACTGAGGCAAACCAGCTGGTTGAAATACACCAGCAAGATGGAGAGCCACTGAAGGACTACGTCCATCGCTTTATGCGAGCAGCTGCGGGGGCAAAACAGTGGCCATAACCGCGGGGGTTAAACGCCGTACGCCTTTTTGGGACAGCCTCAGAAAACATGGGGTCAGAACTACCCAGGAATTTTTGGATCAAGCTGATCGATATATCAAGCTCGAGGATGCCATCGCCAATGAAGGGAAGCCCCCAGGCAAGGACAAGGGGACTGCCGAACCCGCCAAAGCCACCAATGGGTCTAAACCCAATGGCAAAGGCAACGGGAATGGCAACGTTAATGGCAAGAATGGTGGGAAACGGCCGCATAATGAGCCTTCCACCTCTGACAATAAACGAGCCAAGGGTAATCCTTATGAACCATGGTTCACTAACTACACTGCCTTTATTGAGTCTTGGGGAGAGGTTTATCAGGCCACGAGTTCCAGTGTGCCTTATAAGAAACGTGCTCCCATTCGAAAGGATATTTCGAGAAGAGATACTACCAAGTTCTGTCATTATCATAACGACTATGGACATGATACCAATGAATGCAACCAGCTGAAGGATGAGATCGAGTTCCTTATTAGACAAGGACACTTGAGAAGGTATATACGGGCCTCGGGAAATTCCCAACGAGAAGCTCCAGGTGGCAACGAGCAAGCGCCCACACGCCAACGCTCGCCACCTTTGCAGCTTGATCCCGTAACTGGCACATTGTTAACCATCTGTGGAGGCCCGCACCTCATGGGAAACAGTGAAAAGGCCAGAGAACGATATGCTCGGACTCTGCGCCACGACCAGGACATCGAGATGATCACTGTGGATGACTGCGCGCCTAAAAAGGCTCGATTAGAAGAAGGCGAAATAACCTTCTCTTATAGCGATGCCCAACATGTCCGGTTCCCACATTCCGATCCGCTGGTCATGGATATCCAAATGGCCAATATGATGGTGAAGAGAGTGCTAGTTGATACAGGAAGTTCGGTGAACATCCTGTATAAGTCTTCGTTGAAACGCATGAAGTTGTCCGTTAAGGACCTGGAGCCCTGCAACCAAACAATATACGGCTTCTCTGGTGAGGGACTCGCCCCAGCAGGGTCAATCAAACTACCAGTGAAAGCAGGTACAACGCCTGCTACCAAGACATTACTCGATACTTTCATAGTAGTCGATTGTCCTTCGGCGTACAATGCCGTCATTGGGAGGCCTATACTGGTTTATCTACGGGTTGTCACCTCTATATGGCACTTAGCCATGAAATTCCCGACAGACGCAGGGGTAGGACGCGTGTTGGGAAACCAGAGGGAGGCCAGGGAGTGCTACAACGCCTCAATCATGAAGGCGAAGAAGGGAACGTCAAAAAGCACTCCCCCAGATAGGTTGCAGATGGAAATTGATACACAAGCCCAATCCGATGATGAAGTCACCAAATAGGGTGTTGCCCAAAGTGAGGATAGAGGTTTAGATCCTCGCTTTGGGGATTTTGAGGAAAATGTTGGACCCGTTGAGGACCTGGAAGAGGTCCAACTTGACGAAAAAGACCCGACTCGAGTCATGAAGGTCGGGAAAAACTTAGAACCAACCACGAAGCATGCACTGGTGGAGTTTTTGTGGAAGAACCAGGAAGTCTTTGCCTAGTCGCACAAAGACATGGCTGGGATAGATCCTGCAGTTATCAGCCATGTCCTGAACATAGACAAGAGTTTTCCACCCGTGCAACAGAAAAGAAGGCTGCTCGATAAGGATCGGTCGAGAGCCTTAAAAGAAGAAGTTGAAAGATTAAAGGAGAATGGGTTCATCAGGGTGGCATTTTATCCATCATGGATCTCTAATCCAGTGCTGGTTCCCAAGCCTAACGGCAAATGGCGAACCTGTGTGGATTTCACAAACCTCAATAAAGCCTGCCCAAAGGATTGCTTCCCACTCCCAAGGATCGACCAGCTGGTCGATGCAACTGCAGGACATGAGATCCTCTCCTTCATGGATGCATACTCAGGTTACAATCAGATCAGCATGCAACCCCCTAATGAGGATCACACCAGCTTTTGGACCGATACGGGATTATACTATTATAAAGTAATGCCCTTCGGACTGAAAAACGCAGGTGCGACTTATCAGCGATTGGTTAACCACATGTTTAAAGAGTTGATCGGAGTAAACATGGAGGTGTACATGGACGACATGCTGGTAAAGTCGAAAAAAGAAGAAGAACATGTGAAGGATTTACAAGAGTGTTTCGATGTATTGAACAAGTACCAGATGAAACTAAATCCTCTCAAATGTTCCTTCGGAGTGGGATCAGGGAAATTTTTGGGGTTCATTGTTAATTCAAGAGGAATCGAGGCCAACCCCAACAAGATAAAAGCCCTGATCGACATGAAATTGGCAGAGAAGATCAAGGATGTACAAAGTTCAACTGGAAGAATTGCAGCCCTAAGTAGATTTATTTCCAAGTCAACGGATAAATGCGTCCCTTTCTTCAATCTACTTAGGGGCAACAAGAAGTTTGAATGGACAGGAGACGGCGAGCAAGCTTTTCAGGCCTTAAAAGCCCATATGGCACAGCCTCCTATTTTATCAAAGCCTATCGAAGGAGAAACTTTGTTCATTTACCTGGCGATCACTGAAGTTGCTGCTAGTGCGGTACTAGTACGAGAGGAAGAAGGCATACAAAAAGTGGTTTACTATGTAAGCAAGAGGCTAATCGGAGCAGAACTGAGGTATCCTCCCATCGAGAGGTTAGCGTATTGTTTAATCTTCGCCTCAAGGAAGCTACGTCCTTACTTCCAAGCCCATCCCATTACAGTTTTAACTGATCATCCCCTTCGACAAGTCCTCCAAAAACCAGAGGCGGCTGGGCGTTTATTAAAATGGGCAGTCGAACTGGGGCAATTCGATATTACATATTCATTGTGAGCAGCAGTAAGGGGACAAGTCTTGGCTGATCTTATTGCAGAGTTCACCGAACTCCCAGACAACGAGTAGTGCGAAAAGCCTAGTGCGCTTAAGCCTCAAGATGAAGCTCCTTCGTGGAAGTTATTCACAGATGGGTCATCAAACGAATCTCACGTGGGAGCAGGAGTGATCTTGATAATGCCAGAAGGGCGTTGATTTCACTGCGCCATTAGGTTCGACTTCACAGCGTCAAATAATGAAGCCGAATATGAAGCACTCCTCGCTGGATTAAGAATGGTAAAAGACATGAGTATAAAGGTGCTGGATATTTACGTGATTCACAGCAGGTAGTGAATCAAGTTCTAGGGGAATATCAAGCACGAGGCCTAAAAATGGTGGCCTACTTGAACAAAACTAAAGACCTGTTAACCCAGTTCACGAAGTATACCCTCCAGCAAATACCTCGGGATCAGAATTCGAACGCAGATGCCTTAGCCAAACTCGCGAGCGCGAAAGATGCTGACACTTTGAATATTGTGCCAGTGGAAAGATTGAGCGAGCCAAGCATACGAGCAAATGAAACCAGTATGGAAATCCGAATGGAAGATACATGGATGGCGCCTTACTTGGAGTATCTTACAAATGGTGTACTACCGGCAGATAGGAACAAGGCCAGAACTCTTCAAAGGCAGGCTACTAGGTATATACTGGTCGATGGTGTTCTATACCGAAGGGGATATTCCATGCCATTGCTCAGATGTATTACACCAGAGAAAGCTAAGGAGTTGATGAAGGAAGTACATGAAGGCTTCTGCGGGGATCACGCTGGGGGGCAAAGTTTGGCGAAAAAGATTCTAAGGCAGAGCTATTTCTGGCCGACTATGAACAAAGATTCAATGGAGTTTGTGCGAAAGTGCGATAAGTGTCAGAGATTTTCCAAAATCCCACGCGCAGCTCCAAACGAGTTAAAACAAATGCAGAGTCCTTGGCCTTTCGCAGTATGGGGTATAGACTTGACTGGATCCCTGCCAACGGGAAAAGGCGAAGTGAAGTACGCAGTTGTAGCAGTCGACTACTTCACCAAATGGGCCAAAGCTGAACCACTCGCTACCATAACGACCAAGAAATTTCTTGACTTTGTCATCAAGAACATTGTTTGCCGATATGGTTTGCCTCAAAAGATTGTCTCAGACAACGGAACCCAGTTTGACAGTGACTTATTCACCAACTTCTGCGAAAGGCACGTCATTATTAAAAGATTTTCTTCAATCGCGCATCCACAAGCAAATGGACAGGTCGAAGCAGTGAATAAAACACTTAAGGACACCCTGAAGAAAAGGCTCGAAGATGCTAAAGGAGCATGGCCAGAATAATTGCCCGAAGTCCTCTGGTCGTATAGAACTTCTCATCGAACAGCGACAGGTCATACCCCGTTTTCCTTAGCATACGGATATGAAGCTATGTTACCTGTCGAGTTAGATCCCCCCTCACATCGATGCATTACATACGACCAGAGCCAAAATAGCCAACTAATGATGGAGTCCCTAGACTCAATTGAGGAGATATGAGAAAGATCCCAACTCCAAGCTGCTGCGTACCAGCAAAAGGTCGCCCGGTATTTTAACTCAAAAGTAAAAGAAAGGAAATTCAACGTCGGTGACCTAGTGCTACGACGAGTTTTCTTAAATACCCGTGACCCCACTGCTGGAGTACTTGGACCAAACTAGGAAGGACCATACCAGATCGAAGAGGTCCTTCATCCAGGCACCTACAAACTTGCACGCTTAAATGGAGATCTCGTTCCACGTTATTGGAACGGTGAACACCTGCGCGAGTACTACCAATAAACAGTCCTTTTTAAAGGACTGGCTTGTATTAATTTTTACTTTTTACAAGTTTCGAAAAAGGGATAACCACGTTGTATGGCTAATCGCTTATAAGTGTAAGATCTTTTTAAGATCACTTATAAAGACATGTTTAGTCCATTTTTAATACAAGATTATAAGGGACTGTGCGCAGGCAGTCATTCTTGCCAACCTTTGTAAATTTATTTTTACAAGTATTTGTTCATTACGTGTGTTGTTTTGTTGTATTATAAGTGTTATGTTTACTATCGAGCAGTAATGTTCGCACAGGTCGTGGTCAGGGCAAGTGACCAAGGACCTAAAGCTCCTCGATCACTTGGGGGGCATGTAAGGTACATCGATAGCAAAGCATACCAAAAGGTATGTAAACACATGAACAAAATAAGTGAAAGCATGCTAAGGTACTTAGAGTATTTTTCAAAATTTATATTTTGTTAAGTCAAGCCAAAGTACTATGCTAAGTTCGGTCATGCGAACAGATGTTATAATAAAAAGAAAATATTATAATATCATAAGGCATTCATTTACACCGCAAGCATCACTGCTTGGATGTAATTGTTTAAAGTAAAAGGAAAAGTTTGCTGCCCATGCAGCAAATTTAAAAATAAAAATTGTCTTTACAACACGACCCATGGGTCGTGTAATTGAAGAAAAATAAAAAAGAGAGAAATAAGTTTAAGGAGTAGGAGGGTCTTGCTCAGCAGTCTGATGGGCCGCATTCTCAACAACTCCTCCCTCCTCTGTGTCAGTAGCCGGTTGGATGCTTGGGGAAGCAGGAACCCTTGCTCTTTCTTCTTCTTCAGCCAATCGAGCAGTGCAGCGGGCCATCTCAGCGTTCCTGGCATCTTCTGGAAGGTAGTTAAAATTGTCACCCCAGTTGTGTTTCCAAAAATCGTAGAAACATCGAAGTGTCGCATTCTTGTACCTCTCTAGATTATTAGCATTGGTAAGCTTCAGCTGCTCCACCTGGCTCTCAAAAACAGCTATGGCCTTGTCCTTAGCAAGGAGCTCCTCCTTGAGCCTCTTGACTTCACGGTATTAGGCTGAGCAGAAGCCTGTCCAGTTGGCGCATCCTTGGAAGGATCTTCTGTTCGACCCTTCTTGGCCGGAGGTCCTTGGCTCGATTCGCCATTGTGCCTCCTGGATGTCTTTCGTCGAACCAGGGGGACTTCTACCTCCTCTTCAGTGTGGTACAGATCGAAAACGTTGGGAGTAGCCATCTCTGCGTACAAAGAAAAATATGCAGATGATAAGATAAAAAGAAAAATATGCAGATGATAAGATAAAGGCGGATGAAAACTCTTGGTAAAATAGAAAAGAGGTCACAAAGTTTAATACCCGAGCTACAACTACTGGTCGCTATACTACTGACTCTATTAGTCATACACTCACTATCTAGCACGAAGAAGTCTGGCCCTAGATTTGGAGTATATGTAAAATTGTCGTCCCCGTCAAACAAGTGACAGGGAATTGGCAAGCTATTTAAAAGAAAAATAACAATACCATTTTCATCTGAGGATTCATCCAGGTCTATGACAGACTCTGTTGCCTTTTGTTTCCCCTTGCCTTGGGGCGCAGAAGGCCTCTCAGCTGAAGGGATGCCAGTGGGTTCCCTGATCGTAACCCCCGTTAGCCTCCTTCGGGGAGGAGACGCCGGGGGTTGCTGCTCGGGATCACCCTCGGCCGTGGCATCTGCTACCACAGGTCCTCTTGTTTCATGGCGAGGAGCCAGGAGGCCAGATAGCCTCAGATTTTCATCAGTGGCCAGGCAGTTGACACTTTTTTTTGCGTCTGCCATCCTGGCCAGTGCGTTGGACCTCAACACCATGTCTGGTGTTGGGTTCGGACGTAACCATGGTCTTGAAAGGCATAGTATACTTTAGAAAGGTTCAGGAGAATTTGTTAAGGAAAAGTAGCGACCAGTGAAAAAAGCATTTACCTCCACGAGCGAAGGCCAGGTTGTTCGTAGTCATGTCCGGCGTGAGGAAGTACTCCCTACTGTACTGCCCCACGTTGGAAATATGGGTAGTGTCACTCAGGAAAGTTCGACTAGTTTCCTGGTGACAGAGATGGAAGAAGCCCGTCCCGTATTGTTGAGGGTTGGACTTAAGGTTGAAGAGGAAGTTGACCTCATGAGGGGTAGGTTCTGGCCATTTTTTAAGTTTATACAGGATATAGAGTGCGGCCAGTATTCTGTATCCATTTGGAGTAATTTGAAAGGGGGCGACACCAAAATAGTTGGCCACCCCCTGGTAGAAAGGATGTAGAGGGAGGATAGCCCCCGCCTCTATGTGATATCTGGACCAAGCGCTATAGGCACCCCCGGGAAGGTTAGCTCTTTGGTCAGCAGCCGGGATTGTGAGATTGACTCCTGTAAGAGGATACTTCCTGCGATAATTGGCAAGCATCCGAGGAGTCACTTGGCTGGTGGGGGAGAGATACCACTCGACATCAGGAAGGTTTCGATGCCGAGGGCGGGCCCAGACTTGGATACGAGGGTCTGGGGTGGCATTTTCTCGACCACTGGTCAAGGGAACCCTAGCTTGTGAATCAGGCTGGGCAGTAGAGTTTGGACTGTTTTCGGAGTCAGGTCTTTTCTCGCCTAAGGACATAGAGCGGGCCATTTGAGGTGGTGATGGACGAGGTCTAGAAGAAGATCGTGAAAATGGAATCTCGTGAACTCGGTCGATCGGTTGTTCTTCGCCTTCGAGCAGCTGGGCAAGAAGATCGTCGTCGATGGGCCATTCACCTCCCCACAAATCTGGCATTAAAGTCTGCAAACAGAAGAATGGGGAGGTGAGGATGAAGAATTTTGAAAGTTTTTTAGAATAACGTTGGTCGAGTATAAAAGTTAAGCTTTTATACAGCAGCATTCTAACAAAAAACTAATTTTTTTCACACAAACAGTTTGAGAAACAGATCAAAAGTGAAAGTAAAAAGTTTTTAAAAAAAAAAACTTTTTCAACTCCTTTTAGGGCTAGAAAAACCTGGTTTTTCAGCTTGCATAAAAATTGAATTTTTACTTCGGTTTTACGTCCTAAAGTCATGATCTTAACTATCAAACTAACTCATAACTCCTTAGTAACAGAGAAATATCGCACAACATTCAGTATCACCTATTAAACCCCCTACTGACATGCATCTCAACCCAGAAACGAATGAACCCAACAATCGATCTACAGAAGCATGCACGGCAAAAATATAAAGCGTAAGAGTCCAGAAACTTACCAGGACGAAGATCGTGGAGATTTGAGAACTTTTTCGGGCGTAAAAAGGCTCACGGACTGAATCTTGAAACGCTAAAGGACGGTGTTCAAAGGGAAACAGGAGCTCTGGTGTTAGGGTTTCTTGAAAGAGTGATGGCTTGCGTAAAAAGAAAAAGGAGACTTCAAAGAGGCTATATATATATTTTTGTCCGTAAGCATTAAAAGGAAGTAATCATCAGCTTCCCCTTTTTCGAAGCATGGGGAAAGGTGATAGCCGTCGAAAGGTTACTTGGGAAACGAAAAGCCGTGATTAGACAAGGGTTGGTTGCTTTTTCCAAGATTGCACGAAGTGTTCTGACAGGTATGGTGGGGTAACCGAAGGGTCGTTTCCTCAAAAGTTTATTTATTGCTTGTAATAAATAAACTTGGGGGGCAAATGTTATCCAAAAAATAGGCACGAATGACGTGGAAAGTGATTTCTGGACACGTGGCTGACACCTGGCGAAGTTCTACTAGGGTATCGACCAGTAGAGATATTGTAAACAAAATGCAGTCGAAGTTTACCTGCGACCAGTATGGTCGAAGTTTACCTGCGACCAGTATGGTCGCAGGTTCCACGTGTCTCATGATACTTTTATAAAGATCTTAGTCAATCCCGAGATTGACTCCCATGATTTCCTGAGTACCCGATTATTTAGGAAAGAATATCTATAACAACTTAATGTAATCTCCCTTGAGCCTATAAATAGAGAAAGATAGCTCAAGGAAGGGACTTTTGGCCTTCGAATTATTTTAGATTAGAATTCTTATATTTGATATATTGTCTTGTTCTTGAGAGGTTGGTGAAACTCATTGAACCCTAGTTCTTTGATCACTCCTTTGAGTCTTATATCAATAATAGTTCAAGTGGACGTAGGTTGTTACCAGATTCTGGGGCTGAACCACTATAAACTCTTGTGTTCTTTATTGTTTTTTGTCATCACTTTCCTTTCAACGTATTTGTCCACATCAAGCACATTTTACTCCGTGTCAGTTGGCCAAAATTAGGGTCAACAATGTCATTAGTTTAAGTGTTCTAGGGTTAAAAGACAATTTGGTCTCAAAAGATACATTTTATAAAATTAATAAACAGATTACAGGAGGGATCCCCAAAAGATCAGTGTTTAAAAAGCTGGTTTACAAAACTCAACAATTAAAAGTAGGCATTGGACATACTAAGGTAAAATACAAGGTTCTGGTCCTCTTGTCCCTGTAACCTCCTCAACCGTGGCGGCTGAGCAGCCTACCATGTACATTCACCCTACAGAGCTCTCCAGTCAGGGCTGATCGATCTTGCCTTTGCCTTTACCTGCACCACGCAGCACCCGTGAGCCGAGGCCCAGCAAGAAAACAACATATATAGCAATCTCAAACAGACCTTCTAGTAAGCATGTTCACTTATTCAATCCATAGCATATAAGCATACTTCAAGGTAGGTACAAGCAACCTAACTACATTTAGTTTATTCAACAATCTCATCTATAGCCAAGTATAACATTCAGTTTACACAAATACTAGGGTCGACACCTTAGGCCGCACCCTCTGTTTAACCCACTGACTCCGGCCCGCTTAAACCGAGCTCAGTGCATAATAAGCTGTCCTCGGATACCAGTGTCCGAGCCGTGCCAATTGCACAAGTTAACCGTGGCACGCTTAGGTCATTGGTTTACAATTTACATGGTGTAATACCATTCTTTCAATCATATATATATCAGGGAGCCCTTAGTCCCACTCAAATATTCAACCGGGTGTAGTTTTCTTACCTTTAATCTTCACGGTTTTGGATTACAAGCAACACCCCTCAAGCACGATCCGTTCCTGAGCCTAAGCCTTTATCACCTAGTCACAACCAAAGCATAAGGTCTCATTAAAACTCAAGTTAGGGTTTCCGGTCACAAAACTAACTTCTGGGAAAACAAATCCCACCAAGCACGGTGGTGGAATGGTTCCCGAGCTTCCTATGCTCGATCTAAGTCCTTAAAATCCTCAAAAGACCAAGTGGACAACCAAGGGCTGCAGCCCTTGAAGCTTAGCCGCGGCCCTAGCCTCAAAACATAACCAAGGTCACCCAAGCAAAGACACGCGCCGCGGCCCTTGCATGGGCACCGCGGCGCTCACCCCTGGCCGAGCCTCCTTGGCTCATTTTCAACCTAGGGCCGCAGCGCTCTAGAACAGAGCCGCGACCCTTCCTTTCGAACCCAGAAAACCCACCATTTTAAAGCTCAAAACCTTAGCCAAAACCACCCTTAAGCTCCCTAATTTAACTCCCAACATTACCACAACTTATTACACAACTTATGCTACACATTTCAACAGAAATTCACTCTAAAAACCCATAGAAATCTCACATACAATCCTTAAAGCTCTAAGAACTTAAACACCCAATTTAACCAGTCAAAAACTTAAACTCAAACCATTAATTCATGGAGTAAAGCTTACCTCCTCTGCTGAACCACTTCCCAAGCCAAAACCAAGCTAAATCCCCAAGTTTCCTCCTCAATTCTGCCTTTAAACATAAAACCACAGCTTCCTCAATAACCCAACAAGAAAACCCAGAAGTTCTAACCACAGAAAAGGAAATTAAGTGCTTACCTTAGCCATGGTTTAGTTCTTGAATAAGTCCTGAGCTAACCTCCAAAATCCAGCTTAATCTCCCAATAACTTCCTCAGATTTTCTCTATTTTCCTTTGAATGTTTCTTGAGAGAGAAGACTAAACTGAGGAAAGAAAATAAGGTCGGTTTATATTTCTTCTAAGGGTTTCCTTAAGTTTGTCTTATCCACTAAGTTAATTCCCAAAGCTCGGGGTGCCAGAACCGTCCCTGAGGGCAAAATGGTAAAATCCCTCAATATTCCCGCCTAGACACCCTAACCTCAAATATATCTCCATATATTTATTTTCATAATCTGATAGTCCAAATCACTACCCGATACCTAAAGTACCCCTGACTTGTCCAAAGTCATATTTTAAGTCCCGTTGTGACTTTTCCCGCTATCTGACCCTAGGATCATCTCGAGTTGCACTTTATGAACCTGCGCACATAATAATGTGGTTCTCACATATATCACATAAATATTTCATATTATCACATAATATCATTAATTATCATATAATCATCATTAATCACTTATTCGTACATAACAGTCAATAATATTCACTCTAATCCCATTTATGCCCTCCCGGCACACTAATCAAGGCCCTTAAACCTTATTAGCGAATTTGGGTCGTTACAGTTTTGTCTCCAAAGCAACAGACAAGTGTATCCCCTTCTTCAATGTTCTTCAAGGGAGTCAGAGGTTTGAATGGACAGAAGAGTGCGAACAGGCATTCCAACAGCTCAAGGCACACATGATCCTATCCAAGCTAGTGGACGGAGAACCTCTCCTGATCTACATGGCTATTTCGGAAGACATCATTAGTGCCGCATTGGTAAGGGAAGAAAGTCGCGTTTAGCACCTCGTCTATTATGTTAGCAAAAGAATCTTCAGGGCAGACTCTAGGTACCCGATGATGGAGAATTTAACCTTTTGCTTAAAGGTTGCCTCTCGAAAGCTAAGGCCCTACTTCAAGGCGCATCCGATTAAAGTCCTCACAAACCACCCACTCAGACAAGTCCTTCAGAAGCTTGAGTCATTGAGAAGGCTCTTGAAGTGGTTAGTGGAGTTAAGTCAATTTGACATCACCTACCACTCGAGGACTTCCATAAAAGGTCAAGCACTCGCCGATTTCATCACCGAGTGCACCGGGAATTAGGAAAGAACTGAGTGCACCCCTACGGTTAGACCAGCATGGAAGTTGTTCGTGGATGGATCTTCGAATGAGAATGGCGTCGGGGTGAGACTTATTTTGGTTTCCTCCGAGGGGCATAGGGTGCATAGTGTTCTCCGCTTTGGGTTTAACTTCTCTAACAACGAAGCAGAATACGAGGCCTTAATCACTGGGCTCCGCCTGGCACTGGAGCTCAAGGCCGAAGGACTCGAGATCTTTAGTGACTCCCAACTCATGGTGAACCAAGTTCTCAGAGAGTACCAGGCCAGGGGGACAAAGATGGCAGCATACTTGGGAAAGGCTCAAGAAATGTTGCACAACTTCTGAAGTTTCATTATTCGGCAAGTGCCACGGGAGAAAAATTCCAACGCGAATGCCCTGACTAAGCTATCCATGACTAAAGATGTTGAATTAATCAATGTGGTCCCCATTAACTACTTGGAGTCCCTGAGTATCTCGGCTCCAGACAAGGTGGAATCAATACAACCCCAAGATGGGTGGATGGAGCCAATCGTTAAATACCTCGTCTCTGGGGAGTTGCCCCAAGATAAGAAGGCAGCTCGAAAGTTGTTGTACCAAGTACCGAGGTACATAATCATGGATAGTAGGTTTTACAGACGAGGTTATTCTTTTCCCTTGCTTTAGTGCGTGTCCAAGCAAGAAGCCAGTTTAATAGTACGAGAGGTACACGAGGGTTTCTGCGGAGATCACGCCGGGGGGCAGAGCTTTTCCAAGGAAATCTTAAGACAAGGGTATTTCTGGCCCACCATGAATGGAGATGCGATAGATTACGTCAAGAAATGCAACAAATGCCAGTGCTTCGCCAACATCCCCCGAGCACCTCCAAATGAGCTTACTCAGATGACTAGCCCATGGCTTTTTGCTGTCTGGGGCATCGACCTTATAGGGTCCCTGCCTACGGGGAAGGGAGGGGTGAAATATGCCATAGTGGTCGTTGACTACTTCATGAAGTGGGTTGAGGCCGAGCCGCTTGCCACAATTACCTCCAAAAAGGCTTTGGATTTCGTCATAAAAAAATATCATTTGCCGGTATAGGCTTCCCAGGAAGATATTCTTCGACAACGGATTGCAGTTCGACAGTGAAGTGTTAACGAACTTCTGTCAACGGAATGGTGTCATCAAGAGCTTATCTTTCGTGGCCCATCCGCAGGCCAATGACCAAGTGGAAGTAGTTAACACGACACTCAAGTCCACTCTGAAGAAAAGGCTGGAGCATGCAAAATGAGCTTGGCCCGAGGAGCTACCTAGGGCATTGTGGTGCTACCACACCACTGCCTGGATCTCCACCGGCCACTTGCCCTTCTCGATGGCCTACGGGTATGAGGCTATGCCCTCGGTTGAAGCAGCAATCTCCACGCACCGACGGGATACATATGATCCGACCACGAACCATGCTTTACTTCAGGTGTCGCTGGACCTCGTGGAGGAGCTACACGAAGCCTCTCAGCTACAATTAGCGTCCTACCAGCAGAAGGTGGCCAAATATTTTAACTCCAAAGTGAAAGATAGAAAATTTGGGGTCGGAGATCTGGTGTTGCGAAGAGTCTTCTTAGCCACCCAAGACCCCAGTGCAGGAGTGCTGGGACCCAATTGGGAGGGCCCATACCAAGTCGAGAGCGTTGTATGTCCGGGAACATACAAATTAGCCCGACTTAATGGGAGTTGATTCCTCACGCTTGGAATGTCGATCATCTTCGTTGGTATTACTAGTGATATGGGCAACAAACATTGTCTATTTCTGTAATGCCCCCTGTAGCCTTCGGGCATATGTAATGGAAACCGTGTATATAAAACATGGTAAGAAATTTTTTTGTTTTGCTTTTGTTCTTTGTTTTCCTTTATATACTATTAGTGCTGTGTTAGGGCACCCGCTCGCCTAGACAAGTGATCGCAGACTAGTCTCCGATCACTTGGGGGGCATGGAGTAGGGCAGCACTAAACCTCACAAGGAACAACCTGGGAAACTAATATAGTCAAGCGTAGAAGGCAGCTTGTTCCAGGTAGAACTAAGCTTAGCACCTAAGAGTTAGATAACCCAAGTAGTGCAAGAATAGACTATTGTCACCTCCCGTGGACACCGAGCCCGAGGAGCTCTGACCAAGTCTCTTGGTCTCGAGATGTGAACGGAAGGCCGAGTACCTTATACTTGATCTTGGGAAATCCATGACATAGGAAGCTTGGCTAGTCAATGGGAAAAGCGCCCTTAATGTCACTATATCCCATATCTAAAAAAACCAGTATTTTAGACATAAGAGTTTAGGTTACCTACCGAGGATAGCGCGCGCTCAGAGAGTATTAACCAAATCCTAATATGTGTGATACGAACGGATACCCAGGCGGCCTACGCCTGGGCGTCTCATTAACATCACCTCTCAAGGAGATATGCACTCGAGGAGAAATGTCGAAACCCCTGACCTCTCGAGTAATACATACTCGGGGGGTAGGTGTTTTCACATGCCAGGACCCCGGAAAGCCCGAATCTTTGGATTGCAGGGACATAAGACGACGAGTGAAGACCTACGGTAAATTTTGTATCAAAGCTACTTCTAGGACTATGGGCCTATAAGAGACTAAACGTGAAAACCAAGTGTCTAAAACAATTTGAGTTCTTGTTCTTGTGGCATTAATGTTACGTTGAATTTATAGAATCAAGTGTTTAAAACGGCATGAGTTCTTTTTCTTGTGTCATTCATGTTACGTTGAATTTATAGTTACAAGTGTTTAAAACAATTTGAGCTTTTGTTCTCGTGACATTTGTGTTACGTTGAATTTATAGAACCAAGTATTTAAAATGGTATGAGTTCTTGTTCACGTGGCATTTGTGGTACATTGAATTTATAGAACCAAGTGTTTAAAACGGTTTGAGTTCTTGTTCTCGTGGCATTCATGTTACATGAATTTATAGAACCAAATGTTCAAAATGATTTGAGTTCTTGTTCTCATGACATTCATGTTATGTTGAATTTATAGAACCATGTGTATAAAACAGTTTGAGTGCTTATTCGCGTGGAAACTTAGGTTATGTTGAATTCAAAGAGCCAAATCAAGTGAAAGGAAAGATGTGTAGTTAAATAGGAAAATAAGTAAAAGTGTGCACGGGGACTCAAGCATTAAATGTGTATACCCCTAAAAAGTATGGCACGTAAGCTTGTTTTCTACTTAAGGAATTACTAAGGGCCTTCGCCTGATGGCACCTCTGTCGCCAGCTTGACCACTGGGTTTTCTTTGGGAATCTGGCTCACCGCCGAGGCCTCTCTCTCTTGAGGCTAGTGAGCAATGTCCGCCTTGAGACGCACTTTGAGTTTGGTCCTCATATTAGGATCCTCTGTGAAGGAGAGGTCCATGTCCTTGTTACTCTGCCACGCGATAAAGAGCATGTCCTCAGCCATCACATTGAGGTCTTTGTCCAAGTCCATGTTGGTCTTTTCCAACTCACCAACACGGGTTTCAAGTTCCATCTGGCTGAACCAAAACCCTCACAGACTTGGGCCAATTCCTCCTCCATGGTCCGTGTCCGGGCCGCGACATCTTCCAATAAGTTGGCAGATGTCTCCTCCAAGGTGGACAGTTTTGACCTCTCCACGACCAGTTGATCCTCCACCTCTCGAACACGGACCATGGTGTCCTCCACCTCTTTTGAAGCTATGAATGTTCCTACAGAGGAACTGCAATCTCTTGGGTTTGAGCAAGCTCCACCTGGACTCGAGCCAGCTCCTCCCGAGTCTTCTTCAGCTCAAGAGACTGCGTCAGCACCAGGTCCCCAAGTCGTTGGTTTAAAGCAGCAACCTATAAATTCAGGATGAAAAATCAGCCAAAAAGACAAGATAGTCATCGAACTTAAACAAAAATCAAGACTTACCCTAGTGGCAGTGTGACAGCTAGTTGTTACCAGAGCCTCCACATTGTCACCACCGCAACGGGCGAAGCTGCCTGCAGTCATCCTGTAAAAGGATGTCGTTAATCCCTACAGGAGTTCTATGCCAACTGGTATGACTCTCTCTCTCTCCTATTCTCCCTGTGAGGAGAGGTGCAAGTTCTTCACGATGAAGGGCAGAGCCTTCGACCAGTCCTCACGCAGAAACTGTGTCAGCAGTCGGACACTCGCATTGCCTTTGTCGATGCTAGCAATGTAGTACTTGGTGAGCTCCCTATGTAGACCTGATCTGTCATCATCATAATACTCTATGAAGTTAACCAGACGGGGATCCTTGGCTTGGGGGGAACTGGGAGGAATTTCTTTGCCCTTCCTGGAGAACCCTCTTCTTACCTCGCCGGAAACAGCTGCGCTTGAGGTAAGGGCCATTGGAGCAGTGACTGAGGGTGTCGAAACAGATAGAGGGGGCAGTGGCCCGGGTGTTGGGGTCGTCAGGAGGTCGATCTCAGAAGGGCCCGACACCCTTTGACGCTTTGAGCGCACCAAATCTGAAAGGCCCATGCTATATGTACAAAGGAAACACCCTGGTTAGTCACAATAAATGAAAAGAAAACCATAACAGGATAATACATGCATGAAAGAAAGATAAAACTCCTCGAGAGCCCACCACGATCAGGTTCCTCAGAATGGAGGATGGTACTAGGAAAATCATGTATGAGACGACCCATCTCTTGTGTCAAATTGGTCTCGTACTGACAAAACCAAGACACATGCATGGCCCTTGACTCATCAAGAGGTATGAAGCTGGGAATGTGCCTTTTTCTCTTTGGGTTGTGAAGGAATACGTCGATGAGATCCTGGCTGTCTTGATACTCTTCCACAGACTAGGAACGCTCCGAAACTTGGCCACACTCGAGAAGGGAGGGAGAAAATAAGATATGGGCTGGACTAGTTCCCTCCCCTATGCGCCTAGCATAGTGGAGAATGATCGGAGATTTACCTTGGTGTGTGGAGGATGATTCAATCCCCGCTTCTAGCTTCGCCTTAAGTTCCTCATCTTCTTTCGCCTCCTCTATGGCTTTGATGGCAAAAACACTCTCCACACACTCCTCGCGAAGACGTTGCTAGTATTGCTGAAGTGCCTTGGCCGCCATGAAGTACGTGTGTAGCTTTTCTTCTATCCGAGATCTCTTCGAGTCTCAAAATGTGGTAAGAACCACTGGATTTACACTTTGCCCCACCTGCAGCAGCCCACATTCTTGAAGACGGGCATCGGTGATGAGACAGGGGAGCTCTAGCTCCTTGTCAGGGAGCCCATTGCCCAAAGCCTCTCATCAAAGGAGTCCACGAACGGGGTACGATGGTACGTACCTGATTGGGAAAATATGTACGGATATCATTTATGAACTAGGTGCCATCGGGCTAACTTGCGAGGGTTCGGTACTTACCGACAGTGGTGAATTCTAGAAGTAAGGTGGAATTAGTCCTCGTTGGGAAGCCGTCCACCAAAAACAAACTGATCTTTGTAAGCCCGAGCGTGGTTCTCATTGCCGAACAGAGCTTTATAACTTTTCCTCAAAACTGTATGTTTCAACAGGGTGTAGTATCCCCGAGCCAGGTGCACTAGTATTTTGCTGTCATCTACCCTGTAGTTGGCGAGTATTTTATTTATGGCACTAAATGCTGAAGTTTGCTTGGAAGGTCCTCTGCTTCGAATCCGATGGTAGGATACAGGGTATCTAATAGCATCAGACTAGCGTTGGCCTCTTCCTTCAAGAGGCCAGCTCTGTGAGGCCTCACCTCTGTCGGCTCTGAATCCTCTCGAATGGTAAGAGCCTCGCTACTGCCAGCCACGTGTTTCCCCTTCTCAGAACGTTGTTCTACCTCCCGGGCCATCTGGAGGATTTCGTTGTCGAAGGCATAGAATCCTTGTTGGTGGAATTGATGAAGCTCCTCGGACATCTGAAAACAAACACCAAGCAGTTAGCGCCTTGACCTGAAGGAAGTTGGGCCAATACAAGAGCCCCTAAGACAACTGCTCGGGGAAGAAGGAAAAAAAATAGACTAGTGGTTCTCGGAGCCAAGTACTTGACACCGGAGACACCACCAGAAAAAATGAACACATCAGAGATGATGAACATCACTGGAATGTGGAAATTTTCTAGATTCCGGTCGAAGATGCAAACTAAGGAAAAATGCCCCAGGACACTACTGAGCGGTCAAATGGGCCATTTATGTTAAAAAAATAAGGCAAAAACAACCTCAGAAAGGCTAAAAAAAACAACTCGTAAGCATGCATCCTAAACTCTCAAATACGCATGAAAATAGGAAATCACAGTTTGGGGATACTTACTCAAAATGAAGCGTCAGATTGTGCTTAACTGAGTGCAAACTTTGAAGAACAATTGGCTGTTCACCCAAAAGTACTAAGCCTCGCGCCAGTCGTCCAGAGTGGAAGAAGGAGCTGGAGAGGAGGCAATGCCAGAAAAGGGTTTAAGAGAAGTTGAGAGAGTTTGAAGGAATAAAAAATTTGAAATGAGCTAAAGTAACATTGAGAATTTGATTCTCCACCTTTTATAGACCCAATGCTTGGAGGCGAATTAAGTTCGCCCCAGCTATTGGATTATCTAGGACTTGGGTACTCAAGGACGATCCACGGGCCTAAAATTGGAGCGGTGCGGATCGTGATCATTGGCATTGGAAAAGGGAAATCTCAAGTGTAAATTGAAAGGATGCTTAGGGTACAGAAAAGATGTTTCAGTTTGTGGAATTGACCTTGCATTAATTGCACGGATTGATGGGCCCAGCAATGGGGTTACGGCATGTGGCAGGAAATCTCGTAGTGACATCAGTGGAAGTCCAAGCATTTCTTACCCGAGGACCTTTTAAAGCCTTCATCACCCATGGACACGTGATCACTCGAGTAAGACACGTGCCTCTTTTTTATGAGGCAACACCCAAAGGATATGTCCTCGAGAGGTTAGTTCCACAATTGGAGGTCATTCTTCTTGGATAGTGAGAGGGCATCGACATCTCTCTTGGGACATGCCCCGAGAGCTATGAATGTCTTCATAAGGTTATATCTCAGTGATGCTTGGTAGTCTATGTGTTTCCTTGACCTCAGTTACATTCCAGGCCGAGGACCTAGTCTTCGAGATCTTAAGGATAAGCTAGGTGTCAGCCAATGCGGATTAGCTGCCTCAAAGGAAGACCTGACAACCTTTTTTAGGTGATCCACCTACAGTGTTGTTGATGGTATGACTTGACAACTTGCACTCACACTATGACGCCTAACATGGAAGTACGTACAACATGCCCTGAACAGCTCCAGGGGCATGTTCCCCGTAAAGTGGTTACCTTTCTGCCGTGAGCCCCACAAATCTCGTTTGGGCCATGGTCTCTATTGATTAACTTCAATACAACCCAATGCATTGAAGTGTATTAATCCCCCAATAATGGGAAGAATGTGTATTAAATACTTATGATTAACATCAATGACCCCAACTTCTATAAATAGGGTTAGGAGTCTCATTGTAAGGGATTCGGTTTTCTAGAGAAAAAACTCCTTGTACTGAGAATAATCTAAACGCTGCCTAAGAATACACCATTGGAGCTTGCAATCACAACCTTGCAATCCTCTTAATACCAGAGACTCGTGGACTAGGGTTCTTTTATAACCTGAACCATGTAAAAATCCTTGTATTCTTACAATTTATTTCTTTAATCACTCCTATTAAGGTTGATAGTGAAAAAGGCAGTCAACAGACCCCGTTATGACTAAACCCTAACTTGCTCGCTATGATCGCCTCGTGCTGAATAACCCAAATATATCCACATAATAATGTGGTCTCAATCAACACACACACACACACACACACACACACACACATATACAAATATGCCCTCAATAAGCCAAAATTACTAAAATGTCCTCCAATAAGAAACGGGCCCACATGCATGCAAATACAGTCATATTATAATATAACTCACATAATTCATTTATTCATGCATCAAATCACTTAATAATGCACTTAAATCAACTATTTCCATCCTGGCCCCCTAATCAAGGCACTAAGCCTTATTAAGGAATTTGTGACATTACAGTAACCACTCAGAATGGAGATTGAATTGACCTATGGTAAACTATATGATATGACTAGAATAGATAATAATGGTATGTGTACTTATCTTATCTACTGTCAATATTGGTCTTGCCTGATGTAACAAATACATTCAATCTTATCTACTTTGCTAATGTTCTGGAAAGAACATCACACTACAATGTGTAAGTAGATTATATCGTAGATTTGCAAGTCGGTGTAAATCTTGTGCACTAACTAATCTTAGGACTGACTTATTTTTTAATATATAATCATATTTATATTCCACTGTGATTATGTCCCTATAAATATGATTAGCTATATGCTCAGGATTTCATAGAAGTTCATAATAAACAAACAATCATGAAAATAAAACTTGTGAGCAAAGTGATTGACCAAGTCAAAACTGATTTCTATTCTTTTATTGGTAATAAAATGAGATTAGAAAGAAATTTGGTTTTAAATTGGGCATAAAACCCCAACAGCCTATGTGTCACGACAATTGAAGGATTATGAACAGCGGTACCCTACACATGATCTGGAATTAGCAGTGGTGGACTTTGTATTGATGTTATGGTTGCAGTACCTTTATGGAGTGAAGTGTGAGATATACACTGACCACAAGAACCTAAAGTATTTCTTTACCCAGAAAGACCTGAACATGAGACAGAGGCATTTGATGGAGTTAGTAAAGGATTATTATTGTGAGATTCTTTACCACCTAGCAAAAGCCAACGTGGTGGCAGATGCCTTGAGTCGGAGAGGTCCAGGACAATTTTTTAGTTCGATGCAGATATCAAAGGAGTTGGCAGAGGATATGAACAGAGAATGGATAGAGTTGGTGGTGGTCCAGTTAGCCAATATCACCTTACAGTCTACTCTCTTAGAGAGGATTAAGGAAGGTCAGTTGATTGATCCTTAGTTGATGAGGCATAGAGAGGACGTCCTACCTCAAGTGGCTAAGGACTACACTATCTCAGAGATGGGTTTTCTCAGATACATGGAGCATATTTGTGTTCTGATTGTAACGCCCTACTTCCTTAGAGCCGTTACTAAGTGAGTTTTAAGACAAAACAGTGTGCAATGAACTCGCTAACCGAGGTTTTTAAACAAAAGTGTGACTAATTAGAAGTTAAGGCTGTAATCTTAGAAAAATGCGTCGTTTCAATAAAACTTCTAGTATTAAACATTTGGGATCCCAAAATAAAGTTTGAAAACTATTTACATCTCAAAATAAGTTTACAATTGATCAGTTATAAAAATCATAGATTATTACAGCCATTTTCGAATAAACCCCCAACCAAAGCAGTCGGGCAGGCCAAACATGTACGCGTCGCTTCACGCTCTCCATACTCATGGTTGGTTGACTCAGTCCATGCTTCTACCTGCCACACGGAGCACCCGTGAGCCGAAGCCCAGCAAGAAAACCCAAATAATACATAACATATGCAATTCATATAGCTGGCATAATTCACTGATAAATAGGAAAACCATCATAATAAACAAGCACGGCCATGCCGCCCCAGAGGCCTTACCAAAGCCTGGGGTTTCAGTTCTCACCGCGAGGATAACTCATGTATCCCTTGGGTCCCACCCTGAATATAAGCATCCCATGTGCTGTGTGTTACTTTCGGCCCCACGGCCGCCCCGGCCTACGCCGTACTCGGCCCTTGCCGTTCATTTCATCATAATCACACATATAGTACATTCGAAATAATCATTCACACACATCATGATTCATTTAAGGTTAAACATTTGCACATAATACAATCTGGGGCCATGCCCTATTCTCGGGTGTCACGGTTTTCTTACCTGTATTCCGAGCCTCCTGATGCACTAAAGCCGCGAGCACGGTCCTCTAGCACGAGCCTCACCAAAACCTAGTCACAACACACAAGAAACGTCCCTCAATACTAATCAAATCAAAAACCGCCTCCCGGGACCAAACCCACACTCTCGGAACTCCCAAATTCCTAAAACAACTTATCGGAAACATCCCCCGAACCCCCGGAGCAAAAGCTGAAAAATGCAAATTTCCAACCCCTGAAAATGGCCTAGCGCCGCAGCTCAGCCCTACAGGGCCGCGGCGCTAATCAAGTCAGAGGCCCCATCCCCTCCTGCCTTCAGCCTTGCGCCGCGGCGCCCAAGAACAGGGCCGTGGCGCCCCAACGCGAACCCAGAAAAACTGGGTTTTTTTCCCCTGCATTTCATCATCCAAAACATCTCCAAAACAGCCCAAACAAAACCTAAACCCCCAAAACCCAATTCCAAACTTCAAATAGACCATTTAACAACTCAGAAACACAATCAAAGAAACCAAACACACAATCAAATCCCCAAAATCCACATCTTTGATTTTCAACTTCAGAAAATATAAAACCCAAAACCAAACTTAAACCATGCTTAAATTCATCAAACCATAACAGAAACAAGCCTTAAATGTGTATAAAATTCCTTACCTCAAATGGAGAATCCATCCCTAAGCTTCCTTCATCTCCTAAGTCTCCAATTCAGCTCCTCCACTCATCTTCTTCTTCTTCATGCCCTAACTTTTCCTTCTCTTTTCTCTTCTCTTCCAACTCTATCAAGACCAACAAATGCCCCTAAATACCCAAACCGTGACCCACTAAAACCCAGCTGAGAATTGCCTATTACCCTTGCCAAATGACCATTCTACCCCTCCAAATGATCCTTTCCCAACTAAGTCCTCAAGGGTACTCTAGTCCTTTCACTAATATTTCAATTTTACCATTTTCCAACTAAACTTGTTACTCACAGCAGTAACTAATGGTTACCCAGGTTACTAAATCTCCAATAACCATTACCCGCTAAATCTCAACTTAATCATAAAATTCCCGAGGTACCCCTAGGCTCCTCCCGAGCCGGGTACAAAATCCCGTTGTGACTCTGAAGTTAACTAGCTCTCTAGGACCGTCTCGGCACGTGCATCACAATAATAAAACCACACTCACGTGGTACAATTCACGGAATACAATTATCACATACCAACACAGTTATGCCCAACATGGCCAAACTTACAATTACGCCCTTCTAACACGATCCGGGCCTACATGCATACTAGTAAACATAGCCATGCATCTCAGTTAAACAAATAGCCAAATAACATGCTTTAAATCATAACCATGCATTTAACTCATGAAATCACACATGAATCCCTTCGTGCCCTCCTGGCACGCTAATCAAGGCCCTGAAGCCTTATTAGCGAATTTGGGTCGTTACACTGATGGACCCTGCTATCAGACAAGAGATTTTGGATGAATCTCATGCCACACCGTACTCGCTCCATCTAGGCACCGTGAAGATGTATCAAGATTTGAAGTCACTATATTGGTGGCCTGGGATGAAGAAGGATGTGATTGAATATGTGGCTAAGTGCCTAATGTTTCAGTAGGTGAAAACTGAACACCAAAGACTAGCAAAGCTATTACAGTGTTTGGGTATTCTTGAGTGGAAGTGGGAGGACATTACTATGGACTTTGCAGTTGGGTTACCCAAGACAGTGGGTGAGTATAATTCAGTAAGGGTTATTGTGGACATATATAATAATTCAGCTCACTTTCTACCAATGAGGATGAACTTTACAGTGGATCAGTATGTTGATCTCTATGTGAGAGAGATAGTACGCCTTCATGGGGCCCTAGGTTTATTGTGTCAGATCGGGAGCCCATCTTTACTTCCAAGTTTTGGAGAAGTCTGCAAAAGGCCATGGGTACACAATTGAAGTTTAGTACCGCCTATCATCCTTAGATATATGGACAATTTGAGAGGATGATGCATATATTAGAAGACATGATGCGAGCATGCGTTCTGGACTTTGGAGGGTCCTAGATTAAGTATTTTTCTTTGATTGAGTTTTCCTACAATAACAGCTACCAGTCGACTATTGAAGTGGCTCCATATGAGATGATGTATAGTAGGAAATGTAGATCACCAATCCATTGGGATGAAATGGGTGAGAGGAAATATTTGGGTCTTGAAGCAGTACAAAGGTCCAGTGAGGTTATTGAAAAGATTAGAGCTCAGATGCTCGCTTCTCAAAGTAGACAGAAAAGACCGAAGAGCTACGCTGATCCCAAGTGTAGAGATATAGAGTTCCAGGTTGAAGACTATGTTTTCCTCCGTGTTTCACCTATGAGAGGGATGAAGCGGTTTGGGAAGAAGGGCAAGTTGAGCCCTAGGTTTGTGGGACCTTTTGTGATCCTTGAGAGGATTGGTCAGGTAGCCTATAGGTTGGCTTTACCCCCATCCCTGCCAGGGGTCCATAATGTATTCCATATTTTGATGCTTTAGAAGTATGTATCAGATACAACTCATGTATTGAGTTATGAGGATCTGGAGTTGCAGACAGATTTGTCCTATGAGGAGTGGCTAATTCAAATCCTGGATATAAAAGACAAGGTATTGAGGAAAAAACTATACCTTTGGTTAAGGTATTATAGAGGAACAACAAGGTCGAGGAAGCGACCTGGGAATTAGAGTCAGATATGCAGGATCAGTATCTCGAGCTGTTCTAGTAAATTTCGAGGGAAAAATTTCTATAAGGAGGGGATAGTTGTAACGTCTCAAAGTTCCTAATAAGGCGTAGTGCCTTGATTAGGGGGCCATGATGGCATTATTGGAATATTATATGATTTAATTGAATATTTATGTTATTATGTTAATTGCATGTGTTATATTATGATATGACTGATATGCATGTGTTAAGTGTATTAGATGTACGTAAAATGCCTGCTTTAATTTAAAGGGGCATATTTGTAATTTTAACTCGTTGAGGGTTTAATTGTGATTATATTGTATTATGTGATTGAGACCACATTGTTATGTGGATATATTTGAGATATTCGGCATAAGTCGTCCATTTTGAGGAAGATAACAGTCTAGTCACAACGGAGACTAATACCCGGCTCGGGGGTGAGCCAAGGGGTATTTTGAGTAATTCGGTGAGTTACTGGGACTCATGGGAGTATGAATCGTACTCTGGGAAAAATAGTGATATTCTGGGATTGTCGGGATTAATTTGGAATTATAAGTGTAATATAGGACAAGAGTGTAAAAGATCACTTTTTCCCTTAGTGGGCTTTGAGAGGAAAGTTAGTAAGGGAGGGAATTTTGGTCTTTTGGACCATTTGAATGTTATATGTTAAGTGGCTAAGTTTATCAACTTAGAAAGAAACAAATACATTCCCTCTCTCTCTCTCTCTCCTCTCTCACATATGCTCTCCCTCTCTTTCTAAGTTTTGAATTTTGAAGAGAAATTTTTTATTCTAAAGGTTGGAAGCAACTTGCTAAGGGATTGAAGTGGTTCTGAGAAAGGATTTGGAAACCTTTAAGCTTAGGGAAGTAGCTAGGGAACCATTTTAGCAAGTGGTAATTCTGGTTTTAAGTTTTTGGTTTTGGTTTTGAAAGTTTTCTTGAATTTAGAGTTTCAACTGGATTTTGGAGGGTTTTAAAGGTTGTTTATAGTATTTCTGAGTTGTTGGGACCATTATAATGGTCAATTCTGTGTAAACCTAGGTTTTGGGGTCAGCTAGGATTTTTGAAATCGCTAGTTTCTAGATTCGCAGGGCTGCTCCGTGGCGCTGTTCTTGAAGTGTCGTGGCCTGCATGAAATCCTTTGCCTCAAACCGCCTTAGCATCGCGATGCTTGGAGGGCTGTGGCATGACGCAAGAGCAGGGGATTTTTGGGTCTAACTATCTGTCTATCCAGACGTTGTGGCTCATAAACGGAAAAGTGGAAAAATTAGGTTTCGGGTTGTGGGAACCCAAACCTAAGGGCTCATGAATGGTTCTACTACACGGTTTAGTAGAATTCAGGGTCTCGAATGCTAGGACTTGGTCTGGAAGCCTTTAGTGGTTTGTTTCTTGATGGTTATTCCTTGTTATGGTTGTGACTATGGGTTTACTAGTAGGCTCGGGAGGAAATGATCGCACTCGGGGTCACTATACGTTATCCGCTTAGGACTTGAGGTGAGAAAACTACACCTGGACTGTGGTTAAGGCTTGAGCCCTAGTTGTCAAACATGGTTATAACCATGCTAAGAATGTTGTTTTAAACATGTAGATTGCATTGTGCATACATGTGTTAAGTAATGACTGTTTATCTGTTATATCTAATTGAAATGCTCGACTTATAAGTTGAGGGCTTATCTGTTATATCTTATTGAAAAGGTCGGCTTAAAAGTTGAGGGTGGCAATATCGTACTAAACACAGGCAGATGTGGCTAAGCCAGCCCAGAGGCATGATATATGCTTGTACAACCCTATGGCCAGTTGAAACATAAAGCGTGGGGTACGCTTGGCTAGCTCTAAGGCTAGTTAAGAGGGAATAGGGCAATGGACCCCAGTGCGGCTCTATAGTCACTTTTCTAGATGAAATGCAAGCATGAGTATGGTTATAATGGATAAGCATCCTAATTATGATTCTAAAATCTGTTGATTAACTGCTTATAAGAATGGTTATGTTTTCTTACTGAGCCTTGGCTCACGGGTGCCTCATGGTGCAAGTAAAGGAAAGGAAAAGTTGGACCAGCCATGAGTTGGAGAGCTTCAAGGGTGGGGTGTACATATGCGGCATTATCGACCGCCATGGCCGATATTACTTGCTAGAACTAGGGTTTAACCTTGGTTTTTTCGCTTAGGTCGGCCTTTTGTATTATTTTGGATCTGTAACAGTTTATCAACTCTTTTGGGATCCCATGTATAACGACCCAAAATTATTAATAAGGCTTAAGGGCCTTGATTAGTGTGCCAGGAAGGCAAAATTGGTAGTTATGTGAATTACTGATAAAATGCATGATTATGTTATATGCATGATCCTATGATTATATGGATATGTGAAATGCATGTTTATGAATATTAGATAAGCATGTGGGCCCCGTTTAGATTGTAAGGGCATAATTATAATTTTGGCCCATTGAGGGCATACATGTAATTATTTGTGATAAACTGTTGAGACCACATTATTATGTGGATATATTTGTAGCATACGGCACAAGGCGATCCTAGGGAGCAAGTTAGCGGGAAAGTCACAACGGGACCCGATACCCGACTCGGGGCGAGTCAAGGGGTATTTTGGGTAATAGAAATTTATTTGGGTTATGAAAATAAATAATTGGAGATATATTTGAAGTTAGAGAGTTTAGGAGGGAATATTTGGGAAATTTACCATTTTGCCCTCGGGGACGTTTTTGGTACCCCAAGCTTTGGGATTAACTTAAGAGACTTAAGTTAGATAAGACAAAAGGTAGGAAATGTTTAGAAGCCCTGCCTGAACCGAATCTCCCTCTCCAGTTACTCTCTCTCTCTTTTCTCTCAAGAATTCCTTCCAAGCTAGCCATTGAACCAAGGGATTTTCGGGCTAGGTTCACAAGAATTGGAGCTCTAGACTTGGAGATTAATTCAGTATTAGCTGGTGGATTCAAGCAAAGTTTGAGGTAAGCTTTGAATGATGGTTTTAACATTTAAATGCTGAGTTTTAAGTGTTCTTGGGTGTTTGAAGTTAAAGGTTGAATTTGAGTTTTGGATAAAGTTTTGAGCTAGCTTTCTGTTAGGTTTTATTGCTGGGAACATATTAGAATTATTGGGATAGTTAAATTATGTTGTTGGGATGATTTTGGGTTAGTTTGGTTGAGATTTGGTGGATGAAAATGGAGATTTTTCTGGGTTCGAAGGAGTCGGGTCGCATCTCTGTTCTTGGTGTGGCGCAACCCTCTAGAACAAATGGGAGCCAAAAAGAAGGGTAGGCCGCGGCATGGGGAGTATAGGGCCGCGGACCGTGCGTGCTGTTTGGGGAGGCTAGGCCTCTGGTAGGAGGCAATCTGCGGCATGGAGGGCCTAGGGCCGCAGCTCTTAAAGGCATTTTGGCCTTGAGGAGGTTTAAGGTGCGGGAACTTAACCTAGGGTGCTCGGGATCGATTCCACTACCGTGCTTGGTGGAATTTTATGTCCCAAAGACTAGAACTTGGTTTGGAAACCTTAATTCATTTATTATTGATGGAATCCTTTATCATGGTTGTGACTAGGTGTATGCTAGGGCTCGGGGCAGGATCGTGCTCGAGGGGTCGTCTTTCTTAATCAAAGCACTCATAATTAATGGTAAGAAAACTACACCCAGTTGTGTGACTATGTTGGGACTAAGGGTTCCTTATACTTGTATGCAATATTGTATGATGGTATTATGCCATGTGAACATGAAATAAACAGCCTAAGAGTGTCGGAATTAATATTGGCGCACAGGGCGCGGCTCGACCACTCGTAGCCGAGGACAGCTTAATAATCACTGAGCTTGGTTTAGGCAGACCGGGGTCAGTGGGTTGAACACTGGGCTTGGCCGAAGTGAGCCAAAGACAGCAGATTAAACAGAGGGTGTGGCCTAAGGGCGTCGACCCTAGTTATTGTATGATAGGTGTACTGATGTTAACTTGATGTTAGATTGTTACTGTGTATCTTGATGTTAGATTGTTGATTTATCGACTATTATCACTGATTAAGTTAATGCTATGGCTTGATGGATAATTGATTAATGTCTTGTAAATTATTTAGTTATGCTTTGTGAATTATTTGGTTATCGATATTGATTGTGCTATGATGTTATAGTTTTCTTGCTGGGCCTCGGCTCACGGGTGCTACGTGGTGCAGGTAAAGGCAAGGGTAAGATGAATCAACCAAGGGTTGGAGAGCTCTAGGGGTGAGGTGTACATTGTCAGCTGCTCGGCTGCCACGGTCGATGGATTGTACAAGGAAGGAAACTTAACACATGTATTTTTCCATTAGAGTGGCCTTGATTATTTATAACTTTTGGAAATCTTGTAAATATGTCGTTTAAACCCTGACTTGGGATCCCATGTACCAAACATTTATTTTAATGAAAATCATTTGTTTATGACCAAAATCTTTTAAACCTAACCTATTTATGATTTTAGATTCACATTTTTTTTAAATGACTTGGTTAGCAAGTCTTGCACTATTTTAAACACACAGCGTAACGGTCTTGGTTATCCAGGGCGTTACAACTTGGTATCAGAGTTGTCTAGGTTTAAGGGTTCCTGAAGATTGGCTGGACATGTACACTCGCCGCTAAAGACAAGCTCGACTCAGGGTTTTGTAATTGAATATATAAGATTATATGCTTAAGTGCTTGAATGAAATATGAATGCATTAAGTTGTATGATTAATAGGGTGCATGAGATGCTGATAGGGCCTGGCCCTTGACTATTGTGTGATGAGATTGAGGCATGCTGATCACCATTGCTATTGCATGTGAATGAATATTTGGATAATGGTTTGTATACTAATTGTATGTGGTGAATTGTTTAAATTGAACTTATATGTTATACCTGTTTATTGATATATGGAAAGTATGGTAAGTGTGAATGTACCTGGTAGCAGTAAAATTTGATAATTAAATGCATAGTATTGTAGGTTGGTGTTTATTATGCTTTATGTGTGCATGATTATTATGGTTGTTTGGACCTGGCCATGGCATGGTTCAGAGTATGAACATCAGGGCTGAGAGGTTTAGTCAGTAATGGCAGATGAATTCAAATTGCGTGCGCTCAGAACGGTTAAGTGGACTTGGTATTGTTATAGTGAGGGTTGCAGATGATAGTTGGGGTTGGAATCCTCCATCTACCCTTGAAGTTCACAACATATGTTCGCTAGTGTGTGAGTAAGCTCTGGGGTCTAATAGCAGAGACTAGATGGGTGAATAGCAGAATTTACTAGGGAAAGAGCTGGTTTGTATATTTTGACAGTGGGGTTACCAGTGTTGGTTTAATATGAGGATATAGACAGATAAGAATACTAAATGGAAGGCTTAAGGCATTATCCTCTGGTTTTGAGGAAAGTTCGAATTTGCCTAAGAATTGGTCAGTGAATGGGCATAGCTAATTCCATCCTTGATTATATGAGGATGAGAGGTCGTGACTGAGGGGTTGCGTTAAGTATTTGTGGCAGAAGGATGCCCGGAAATGATACTCGGACCTAGATGTTGGCATGATGGGTTGGGAAGAACTCAGATAGTGATTTGATAAAAGAGGTTATAAGGACGTAGTTTAAGCTACGAAGATTAATAAGTTTATAAGCTTGGTTTGGAATGGTAAAGTAACGACAATGTATGTCAATAAGTTTTGTGAGTTGGATAATTCATTTTGGAAATTGATACAAGCTAATGTAGTCAGAAATGATGACCCATCTAAGGGTTAAACTCTAGGATGGTCTAGAGCATCAGGGTCGCTCCAGTGTATGAGATCTTCATCTTTACTTAGGCAGCAGGGAGGGCCATGTTATTTGAGATATATGGAATGAGGTATGGAGCGTGAATGCCATAGGGCAAGAGATGCAAATGACACTATACCCATTGGTGGAATTTAGTAAGGATAGATTCTCGGTAATCAGAACATAAGAACCCCGGACAGTTCTATGGCTCCTGGTTTTGATAGGAAGGGGTCTAGTTTACAAGATAGCCCTCAGGAAAGTGATGGGATCTAGTGAGATTATTTAGTATGCACCAGAGGCAGGAGACGCCATCTGGAAAGACACCAGGTAAGGGCACGACTTCTACATGGAATGGTTCGATATGTTAGGGTGGATTGCCCATGATTAGAGAATGGAAGACTGGAATGCGTTGTTACATTTGAAGCCCAAGGCTAGTTCCTCGGAGATAACTTGTTGACTAGATAGTTCACATTTTTGGTTATATAACGAGCTGGAAGAGTTCGGTGTTGAGTATCTCCCAGGAAAGGTTCAGACATGGAGTATGCCTCAAGGATAGTATTCGAGATGCTTAAGATATTAGTGCTTGTTGGAGAGGAATTAGAAACTTTTGAAAGAAGAATCGGAACACAAGTAATAAAGAGGTTCATAGTGAAAGTAATTGAGCTCGTCATATGGGAGCCTTGACATGAGTCGAAGTGAGAATTAATTTGTTAAGAGACAACCATGGATTGTAGGGGATATCACTTGGAGTATTTTAATTAGACTGAATGGGAATTGAGCTGATCAGTAGGGATTCAGATGGGTACGCTTCAGGACTGGACTATGGATAGATTCGGTATCAGGGACATTATGAAGGATGGTATTGGTTTGACAGAAAGAATTACTGGTTCAGTTGAAGAAATTTGACTTCAGGATGGATCAGACAGAGCATTGTACCGTGGGAATCGTTGACATCGTCTGTTAAGGATGAAGAGTTTAAATGCCCGGTTACAAGACATGACAATGTCTTCAGGAATTGATCTTCGATCTGGTTAATACCAGTTGAGGATCAAGGAAAGAGACATTTCAGGAATTACTACTTGTACCAAGTAGAGTGTGATGAATTATTAATAAAGGTTCTTAACTGACTTAAGCTTCAGCAAAACAGGTAAGTTCTACAAACAGAAAGTATGGGAACAGTGTGAATGAGTCACCTCCAGGTTCATTGGCGATATGTTGGACTACTCTCCAGTTAGAAGCGGAATGCGAATGACTAATACACTGGTGGTGTTAACACTAAAAGAAGCAGGCTCACAGGTAAGGCTCCAGAAGGTGTCAGTTTCGATCTCGCCAAGGGTATTCAAGGTAATGCTACAGGAAGAGAAGGGGGTTAGGTATGAAAAGATTTAATCTGAAGCCACAGAGAAGTTACTGAAAAACGTCTGAAGGATAGGAAGCACACCAAGACCGATAAACACGTCATCTACTACGTAAGTATCTTCGAAGGCAGCTACACCAGAGATTGGAATGGCAGAAAAACTTGAAATTAGACTAAATGGACAATTTTGTATCACATGTTCAGAAGACAGAATGAGGATTGATTAACACCTTGTGATGTAGGAATCTTCATGTAATGGATGGATACGGAGGGGTAACATGAGGGACCTTATTTTTGTTAAGACATGAAACTGTGAGCAGTACATCACATGCTGAGATGCGCCCAGGCACAGGCTGATTAGAGGATGGTTCGAGCCTTGCGGGAGGTGAAAGAATGGGAACATGGCTGATGTAACGCCCTACATCCTTAGAGCCGTTACTAAGTGAGTTTTTAAGACGAAACAGCGTGCAATGAACTCGCTAACCGAGGTTTTGAACAAAAGTGTGACTGATTAAAAGTTAAGGCTGCAATCTTTGAAAATGCGTTGACTCAATAAAAAATTCTAGTATTAGACAATTGGGATCCCAAAATAAGGTTTGAAAACTATTTACATCTTGAAATAAGTTTACAGTTGATCAGTTACAAAATCATAGATTATTACAGCCATTTTCAAATAAACCCCCAACCAAAGCAATCGGGCAGGCCAAACATGTACGCGTCGCTTCACGCTCTCCGTACTCATGGTTGGTTGACTCAGTCTTTGCCCTACCTGCAACACGGAGCACCCGTGAGCCGAAGCCCAGCAAGAAAACTCATGCAGAACATAACATATGCAAATATATATGGTTAATCATATCAGATAATCCACAAATAAACAAGTCAACCATTAGACTAAGCAAACACGGCCATGCCGCCCCAAAGCCTTACCGAAGCCTGGGGTATCGGTTCTCACCGCGAGGATAACTCATGTATCCCTTGGGTCCCACCCTGAATATAGCATCCCATGTGCTAGGTGTTACTTTCGGCCCACGGCCGCCCCGGCCTACGCCGTACTCGGCCCTTGCCGTTCATTTCATCATAATCACACATATAGTACATTCAAAATAATCATTCACACACATCATGATTCATTTAAGGTTAAACATTTGCACACAACACAATCTGGGGCCATGCCCTGCAATCATCTCATCATGCAACATGCAATATAGGGTCATGCCCGGCAATCACACTATGGGCCCACGCCCTATCCTACGGGTGTTATAGTTTTCTTACCTTTCCAATCAATAGCTTAGATCACCTGACTCCTTGAGCACGATCCCACCCGAGCCTTAGCGCACACCTAGGCACAAACATAGGCCAAAGTCAACACCGAACCCCAAGTCCGAATACCTAGCCTCGGGACCAATCCCGAGCCCCCGGGAAGTCCCAAATCCCCAAAACAAAGTGGCGGAAACAAGCCCCGAACCCTAGGTCAAAATCCCTCATCAAAACTCAAAAATTCCCCTCTGTGAACAGTGCAGCACTACAGCGCTCTAAAGAGGGCGCTGTAGCGCTACAAGCAGAACACTCCCCCCAGAACAGGGGCTAGCGCTACAGCGCCCACTGACTAGCGCTGTAGCGCTAGTTGCAGCCCAGAAAACCCAAAATCGCATTTCTGCGATTTCTTTCACCCAATCTCAAACCAAACTTCCCCAAATCTTTACCAAACTCAAAATCAAGCTTATGAACACTCTCCATCCATCCCAAGCATCCCAAATCCTCAAATCCCAAGAACATTTATCCCAAATCTCAAAATCTACCATGAACAACCCTAAACTCAGAAATTCAGTCAACAACAAGTTAAAGGCTTAGAATTCTTACCATTGATGCAAATTTCGACCTTGATTCAACCCTAGACCTCCTTAGCTTGTTCATCATCAAAGCTTGCTCAAAAATTCCCTAAAATCCCCATCAACTCAGCTCAAAACACAGCTCAAACCATCAAAACCCTTAAAACTGAAATCTCTTAAAACATACCTCAAAAGTTGATGTGTTCTTGCCAAATCTTCAAGTCTAACCCAAGATCCTTGATGCTTAGCCTATCCTTGCTCTCCACTAAGCTTTGCTCCAAGAAAAATGGAGCGGAATGGTGCAAGAATGCACAAACCGACCCTTGCAAAACCCATCAGTTTTTCTCTCTTTTCTTTCTTTCCTTATTCTTTCTTTTCTTTTCTTTCAGCATTCCCACTCTCTATAAAGCCTTATAAAAACCTATCTCCAAAAGCCAAATGACCAAAATGCCCTCCCTATAAATTCTAAATCCTTTTGTTCAAGTAGGGCCATTTTAGTCATTCACCCAATTCCCGCTAATCCTCAAGTGTCTCTAGTATTTTCCCGTTGCTCTCCAACACCCAATAAACCGCCAAATAAATATCCCCCATCATCAACATAAATCTCAATCTATTCTCTGAATTCCTGTTCATACCCCCAGGCTCGCCCGGAGCCGGGTATAAATTCCCGTCATCACTTTCCGCTAGCCGGCTCACTGGGATCGCCTCGAGTCACAAAGCACAGATACACCCACATACCACTGGGATCTCAACAATCAACACATATCAATACAGTTATGCCCAACATGGCCAAAATTACAATTATGCCCTTCTAACACGATCCGGGCCTACATGCATACTAATATACATAGTCATGCATCTCAGATAACAAATAGTCATATAACATGCTTTAACTCATAACCATGCATTTAATTCATAAAATAATCACACATAAATCCCATCATGCCCTCCTGGCACGCTAATCAAGGCCCTTAAGCCTTATTAGCTATTTTGGGTCGTTACAGCTGATACACATTGTTGACGGTAAGAACTCGTCAACTAAGTTAAGTTGGAAAGAATTGCAAGATCAAGATTATCAATAGAAAAGCCTTAAAAATTTAAATATCAACTCTAAGAACAATTGTAGGAGAACAATGGTGAAATCAGTTTTTCATTCACTATGGTGCACTTGCTACAGTAAATTTTCCAACCCCCCTCCATGTGGAATTGGGGTTCATTATATAGTGGGCTCTAATGGCCTCTGATACAATGTGGTCCCGAGGACCAGGCAGTATGCCAGTACACTGTCAGGTGAGTGGCCTCAGGGGTAGTGGTGTCTGTTCCAGTACAAGGTCAGGGTTGGTGGGTGCACCTCCACTTTAGTACTTGATCGTGCTTCCACTACCTGCCTGGTACGGGTGTCAGAGGAGTGGCTGGTGAGGACAATGGAAGGTACTTCGCTCGTACCTCCACTACTTATCTGATGTGGGTGCTATGTCCGTACCCTAACTCCCTTTTAGTTCGTCAGTAGACTCCGTACCTATAGGAAAAAGGGTTCCTTGTATCTAATGGTCACTCTCGTGTAGCCATGAGCGAGATAAGTGTGTGGGAGTCGAGCCCCGCTGGTGACACCTTCCTTAGAGAATAGAGAAGGGCCTCATCAGCGGGGCACATGCTTATTCCATAGAGGCACGTCCTGCGAGACGGCGCGTAGGGCCTAGGCACGGCCGAGACACGACCTCGCGGGCCACACGGGCGCCTCGCGAGATGGTGAGGCGCAGCTGGCTAAATGGGGGCCTCGCACCTGGGCATGGGTGAGGCGTGGCCTCGCGTGGCCGAGGCGAGACCGTGACGCGCAGCTGGCTAAATGGGGGCCTCGCGCCTGGGCATGGGCGAGGCGTGGCCTCGCGCGGCCGAGGTGATGTGCGGCACGCTGCTGGAGAAATAGGGCCTCGCGTGGGCGTGCTGAGAGCGAAGCAGGGCCTCGCATGGGCGCGCCGCGGAGCGAGGCGAGACCTCGCGTGGGCGTGCCGCGGAGCGAGGCGGGGCTCGCGTGGGCGCACCGTGGAGCGAGGCGGGGACCTTGCGCGTGCGCGTCGTGGAGCAAGGCGGGGCTCGCGTGGGCGCACCGTGGAGCGAGGCGGGGGCCTCGCGCGGGGCACGCGGAGGAGCCTCGCATGACTCCTCGGATCTCCGGATGCATTTTTATCAAGGCCTCTTATGAGACACGGGTTGAGGGAAAAATATTGGGTTGCTTGAACTGTCTGAGGCTAATGAGGGTCGACCTCCATATTTTCCCCTAGCGGAATTTGAGCATCCACATACATGGAACATTAAGTTAACGGTGAATGCATAGCGTAAGAGATTTGAGCGTTTGGTCATTTGAAAGAAAGATAACCCTGAGACCAAGATTTAGTGAGACGTAATGGATGGTTGATGTTAGAAACCCTTGAAGGGCGAGGAGGAAATTTAATTGGAAGCATACCTCTTACTTGGGAAGATGTGTGTCAGTTAGATAGAACGCCACATATTACAGTAGGACAGACAAGATAACGATTCATATTGGTATAGTATCTGTGATTGGTGATGGACAGATACATATCTCTTTGGATAATGGAATCCAGAGTGATGATCTTGTGGAAATGGGGAAGAACCCTATTAGTGTAATATGAGTTAAGACACAAAGATCGGATGAGTGGTCCAATGGAAACTTGGTGTGGAGATGAAAGTTCTAAATGGATATCGTTCTACCTCCTAAAGTATATTGTAACCAGGAGGTTTCAAGGGGTGAAAAAATTTAATATATTCGGATATTGGAAGGTAAAATGGTATAGTGGTGAATCATAGGAATGGACCACATTAGACTATAAGTAAGATGATTGGACATGGAAGGTTGTAACTCAGCAGATTGAGTTAATATAATTTGGTTCATGTGAACCGGTAATAAGGCAAGGTAATTGATAATGCTGGGTTGAAACCCTTTAGTTTTTCCAAGTTTTGGAAAGAAATTAGAGAACGAAAGGAATAGAGTTGGAACCTGGAATTATTGGTTGATTACAGATATAATGGCAATCTGAAGACTTAACGGTTATGCTAAGGGATTATGCATTGAATGTGCAAATGTTTGAGATATTAAGGAAAGTATAATCCTTTGATGGAATAGTCACAGTGATGAATGCTGGATTACAGCTAAGGTGACACAACATAGGATATGGTAAGATAGAAAGCAAGAAGTATTGTTCTAAGTAAAGAAATGAAAGGTAGTGGGTGCTACGGTTCAATATTGGTTCGGGGGGTGGGGGGGGAACCAATGAGGTTGTTGGAATTCTTAAGGCAGGAGTATCTGCCTATTTGAAAGGACATAAAAGCTCGCAAGTTGTAAATTTTGGAGTACAAAGTTCCAGAATGAGAGATTTGTATTTCTTCAAGCAGTGCAGACAAGGAAGAGTATGATATTATGGGAAAGAAAGGGGAGTTCTGACTCCCGATTCGATAAGAATTATGAGATTGTACCAAAGTTTAGGCTTGGGGCCTACAAGCTAATCTTACCCTGGTATAGGTGATGGCTTATGAGTATTTTTGGCATCAATGATAAGACAGGAAAAATGACCATGGATGAAATAAGCAGACCCTGGGGTTTCAGCAGATTTGATGTGCAAGAAAGGGTTAACGAACTTATAGTTATAGGACAAGATCTTGTGGAACAAGATTGTTACTTTAGTAAGGGTGTTATTAAAGGGTAAAAGGTAAAGCAATTGGACCTTGGAATTATATTCAGAGGTATGAGGTTTATTATCTGATATGTTCGAATAAATTTCGAGGACGAAATTGTTATAAGGAGGGGATAGTTGTAACGACCCATAATTACTAATAAGGCTTAAGGGCCTTGATTAGTGTGCCGAAGGGCATAATTGGTAATTATGTGAATTACTGATAAAATGCATGATTATGTGATATGCATGATCCTATGATTATATGGATATGTGAAATGCATATTTATGAATATTAGATAAGCAAGTGGGCCCCTTTTAGATTGTAAGGGCATAATTGTAATTTGTCCCGTCGAGGGAATACATGTAATTATTTGTGATAAACTGTTGAGACCACATTAATATGTGGATATATTTGTAGCATATGGCACGAGGCGATCCTAGGGAGCAAGTTAGCGAGAAAGTCACAACGGGACTCGATAACCAACTCGAGGCGATTTAAGGGGTATTTTGGATAATAGACATTTATTTGGGTTATGAAAACAAATAATTGGAGAAATATTTGAAGTTAGAGAGTTTAGGAGGGAATATTTGGGAAATTTACCATTTTGCCCTCGGGGACGTTTTTGGTACCCCGAGCCTTGGGATTAACTTAAGAGACTTAAGTTAGATAAGACAAAAGGTAGGAAATGTTTAGAAGCCCTACCTGAACCGACTCTCCCTCTCCAGTTACTCTCTCTCTCTCTCTCTCTCTCTCTCTCTCTCTCTCTCTCTCTCTCTCTCTCTCTCTCTCTCTCTCTCTCTCTCTCTCTCTCTCTCTCTCTCTTCTCTCAAGAAGTCCTTCCAAGCTAGCCATTGAACCAAGGGATTTTTAGGCTAGGTTCACAAGAATTGGAGCTCTAGACTTGGAGATTAATTTAGTATTAGCTGGTGGATTCAAGCAGAGTTTGAGGTAATCTTTGAATGATGGTTTTAACATTTAAATGCTGAGTTTTAAGTGTTGTTGTGTCTTTGAAGTTAATGGTTGAATTGGATTTTTGGATAAGGTTTTGAGCTAGCTTTCTGTTAGGTTTTATTGCTGGGAACATATTAGAATTATTGGGATAGTTAAATTATGTTGTTGGGATGATTTTGGGTTAGTTTGGTTGAGATTTGGTGGATGAAAATGGAGATTTTTCTGGGTTCGAAGGAGTCGGGCCGCGGCTCTGTTCTTGGTGTGCTGCAACCCTCTAGAACAAATGGGAGTCAAAAAGAAGGGCGAGCTGTGGCATGGGGAGTGTAGGGCCGTAGCACGCGTGTGCTATTTTGGGAGGCTAGGCCTTTGGTAGGAGGTGGGCTGTGGCATGGAGGGCCTAGGGCCGCGACTCTTAAAGGAATTTTTGGCCTTGAGGAGGTTTAAGGTGCGGGAACTTAACCTAGGGTGCTCAGGATCGATTCAACTACCGTGCTTGGTGGAATTCGATGTCCAGAAGACTAGAACTTGGTTCAGAAACCTTAATTCATTTATTATTGATGGAATCCTTTATCATGGTTGTGACTAGGTGTATGCTAGGGCTCGGGGCAGGATCGTGCTCAAGGGGTCGTCTTTCTTAATCAAAGCACTCGGAATTAAAGGTAAGAAAACTGCACCTGGTTGTGTGACTATGTTGGGACTAAGGGTTCCCAATTGTTGTCTTCGCCGTCTGTCCCGTAGCCATCCTCATCCCGAAACCCATCTCCGAACCAATACATAAAATGTCTATTCTTAGGAGCGTCAGTGAGCAAACCCTCGAGAAGATAACGAGTGGCGGCTCCGAGGGGTCTTCCGAACGGAACCCACCATCGCCGCCTAGCACGAGGAAGAAGAACCACGATCCTCCTGAGATTTCACATCGTTCAACCAAGAGCAAGAAGATTGAGGAAGAGTTGGAGGTGTGCTCAGAGTCCAATTCCGATGAAGAAGGCCCACCCGATACTCCATTGTTAAAGGTTTGGTTTTTATCCCTTATTTGATCTTGTTGGTAACTATATATGAATTGAATGGTTTATTTTTGTGGATAGAAGTTATTGGTAATGATTTATTTTGTTGATAATCAAAATCTTTCTGGTTTAATTTAAACTGTTTAGTTTATTTTATTGTTTGTATCTGTTTATGAACTGACTGGCTTATTTTTGTGGATAAAAGTTATTGGTGATGATTTATATTCTTGATAATCAAATCTCTTTGGTATACATTAAACAGTTTGATTTATTATCTTATTTGTACCTGTATATGAACTGATAGGTTTATTTCTGTGCTGAGAAGTTATTGGTGATGGTTTATTTTGTTGATAATTAAAATCTCTTTGGTTTAATTTATACAGTTTTGTTTATTATCTTGTTTGTGCTTGTATATGATCTGATTAGTTTATTTTTGTGCATAGAAATTATTGGTGATGATTTATTTTGTTGATAATCAAAATATCGTTGGTTTAATTTAAACGGATTGGTTTATTTTAATGGAGTTGTTTATTATCGTGATTGTTTATTTTGATAACCAATAAAACTGTTTTGGTTTATTTTTTATTGTTTGGTTTAGTATAATTGTGCATTTTTTTGTGAATAAATGTGCTTGTTTATTATGTTGTTTGATTTATGGTTTATTTTTTTATGAGATATGTGTTATATTTTTCAGATTGAATTTGTTTATTCTACATTTTGTTACTTTTTTGTGTTTTTAATATAATGTTTATCTTATTTCAATGATGGTTGTAAATGTTTTTATTTATTTTAAATCACATGTTTTGTTTTTTTTTTTTTTAAAAATTGGTGTTAGTTTATTAATTTTAGTTTATTTTTAAATGTTTGTCTAATAAACTAAGTAGTTTTTTTTAATGTATATAATATAATTTAACTAATCAAGTTTGTTGTTATGCTTTATTTATGTGTTATATTCATATATTGTTGTAGTTGATAAATATTCTAGTTTCTTTTGAGTTATTTTTTTTATATATATTTGTTGATTTTTTTTATTGTAAATATAAACAGGTTTGGGATCTATATTTCAAACCTGGGGATAGGATCGGTAAGAGGACTGTGTACACATCATATTATGATCCTATATGAGTGATAAGGGAGAATCTATCAAAATAACAACTTGCTATGTTGAGGGAATCAATTATTGGACACCTTATCGAAACATATTTATCATTTACAGGGAGTTAAGGATGAAATACAAATGAGGGGTAAAACTATAATTTGCACCCAGCTCATTAGTAAGTCATCAATAGAGGATTGACTGACTGTAACGATTATAACAATGGATAACATATTTGTGGTTTGGAAAATACGTTCTATGAATTCAAGAGTTCAATTCCGAATTTATAGTGGAGTCGTGAGAAATTAATAAATTGTGAGATAATTTATTTAATAAATAAACTCACGTGAATTTATTGTAGCTTGTGTTCATGGATCATTGATCATCATGTCTTTTCTTATCAAATCAAGTTTAATAGTCTCAAACAATTTATTTAATTATCAATTAGAAATATCAAATTGACTAGGTCTAGAGATATTTACATATAATAAGAATTTGTGAATAAAAGAGAATTTTTCGGAAAATTTGTTAATATTGGTCAATTGATGTCAAGTTTCAAATTATAATTAGTTAATTTAAATAAGGAATTATTTATTTAATTAATTAATTAAATGATAAATAAATAAAAAGATTTTAAATTTAGGCCTAATTGTGATTTAAATTCAAAACAAAAATATTGGACCCAAGTCCATTTTTGGGAGCCTAAGGCTTTGATTTTTTATTTTAATTAATTTAAATTTAAATTAAAACCATTAAGTTGCCTATATAAGGAATGTGATGTCTATGATTTTCATAAGTAAGTGAGTCTCAGTTGATTTATTGGTTAAGTGAAAACCTAGACAATTAAACTATAATATTATTGTTAATTGTTTATATACTAAAAATATACAAACAAGTTTAATTTAGTCGTAAAATTTAGCACTTTTGTTTATTTTGATTTTTTCATAAGGCCCTCAAAAATTTCGATTATATATTAATTGAAACTAATTTATTTATTGTAATTTTATTCTTTTATATTTGATCATTTAAACTAGTAAATAAACCAATTTTTTTAGTTTAAGTTGTGTTGTCATTTAAATAAATTGTGCAGTTTAATCATGCTGCAGCCAAAAAATAAATACTTATGTTTATATTGTTTCAAAAATTACTTTCAATATATTTTGTTTGTGAACATTAGAATCCAGATATCTATTTCAGAAAAAGAAGGCTCCAAAGATATAAACACAGTTTTACCATAGTTTTACAAATCTAATTCTCATTAAGAACATAGATATTAGACAAACCACAAAATTGATAAAAAAATATATATACATTAGTAATATGGGACTATCCATTGTCATGAAAAATTGTGAAAAATAGTTTATTCATCAATACTAACTTCCCATTACACTATTTTTTTTATAATTTCAATACATTGAAAACATATTAGAATAAGAATATACCTTTTTTGTTTATTATCACCTGATCGGAAAACTTTAACTTCTAATTTCGGTAGCATGTGTTCATCGTTTTTCTAGTGATATTTTGTTACAAAAATATTCAAAATTTGAATTTTGGGTGGACTAATATGTCTCATAGTAGATGTTGGCCATTATTTCATTTTTTGAGTGTTTATTTTTCCACAATATATGCTTCTTAATGTTTTTTTTTTTGTAGAGCTTTCAAATATAAAAGGAAACTTGTATATGGCTGTGATCAATACAATTCTAATTATTTTATGTTTTGGTATATATTTTGTATTATTATTATAATAAGTATAAGTAGTATTATTTTTGTTTATCATGTTACAAACTTGTACCTTAATAAAAAAAAAGCCCTTGTTGTTTTAATAATATTTTAACAGATTTTTTAACTCTTTGTAAACACTGTTAAAAACTTGGTATTAAAGCTATACACATCTATGTATATATGTATATTTTATAATAATGTAATGCAATGAAAAGAAAATGGAAACAAGCTTTATACGTATCAACTAAAAAAAAAGAAACAAACTTTATAGTGTACATATTAATTGCTTTTTTAAACATGTTACTAAAATATTTGGAAGGGTAAGCATATATTATACATTTTATAACTTGGTACAGCATATATGTCCATATTTATATACATATTACGATTGTTTTGGTATTTTATGATTAATATAAATTATGTCAATAAAATGCCATATATTTAATTAAGAAACTTTAAAATTATATATATTGTATGCAATAAAAAGAGAGTGAATTATATGAAAGAGCATAATATTTATTAGAATGATTTTGGTGTTGCTCATGACTGTCAAAATATTTGAAGAAGAGGATTAAAAATGTTAGTTTGAATGTGATTTGTGTGTTTATAGTTTAAAGGTAACATATTTGTTATATCATTATTTATAAAATTTAACATGTACTTTAAATTAAAGGTAACATATTTGTTATATCATTATTTATAAAGTTTAAATTTACAAGTCTAACATGTACTTCTCTCAAATCAGGTGCTTGGTGTTTTGGTGGTCCAATTTTTTTAAGAAGAGCATTTTAAAAAAATGTTAGTTTAATAGTGATTTGTGTGTTTGTAAATAAATAAAAAAAAGTTTTTATTTTTTTGAGGAATGAAAATGTTAGTTTAAATGTGATTTGTGTGTTTATAGTTTAAAAGTAACATAGTTGTTATATTATTATTTAAAAAATTTAAATTTTCAAGTCTAACATGTGCTTCTCTCAAATCAGGTGATTGTTGATTTGGTGGTCTAAAAATTTTAAGAAGAGCATTCAAAAGGTTAGTTTAATTGTGATTTGTGTGTTTGTAAATAAATAAAATAAGATATCTTTTTTAGGATTGAAAATGTTATTTTTAAATGTGATTTGTGTGTTTATAATTTAAAGGTAACATATTTGTTATATTGTATTAAAATTAGTTAATAAAAAAATATGATAATAATACCAATTTTATTCAAATTAGAATATAAACCACAGGGACTTGCTAATCATGCTTGGTTAGCCTCTTTTCAGGAAGCTTCTATTTTCAACTTATAGATTTCGTCTTCGGATCACTGCCCTATTCTTCTTGATACTAAACCCAGAACTTTTGTTCATATTAGTCGCCTTTTTTGGTTCGAGAATGCCTGGTTTCAGGAGCCTGAGCCCAAATTATTAGCACCTATTCGAAGAATTGTGCTACGAAGAAGTGGGGAGACAAGATTGAGCATTGCAGCAAGACATTGGGGACTTGGTCTAAGGAGATCACAGGGAATTTCAGTTACCGTTTGAAGCGAAGTAAGGATACCCTTCAGAAGTTGAAGAATAAAAGAGATTCTATTTCTGTTGCCCACTATAACACATAAAAGGTTGTTCTTTTGGAGATTCTTTACCAGAAAGAAATTTTTTGGCGGCAACGATCCAAGCAACTTTATCTCAAAGCTGGAGATTTCAATAGTAAGTACTTTCATGCTGCTGCTACAGCTCGAAAACAACAAAATACGGTTCATAAGCTTCAAAAGAATGATGATGTTTGGGTTGATTGGGATAGTGACTTGGCAGATCATATTTTTGAGTATTTCTCTAGTTTTTTCACGGCTAGATCTACTAGTTGGGCTGATGTTTCGGAGCTAGTCCTTACTACCATTACTGAGGAGCAAAACCTTTCTCTTCTTCGACCTCTAACCAAGGAAGAAGTTAAAGAAGTTGTGTTTCAAATGCACCTCGACAAGGCTCCTGGTCCGGATGGTCTCACCCCTGCCTTTTTCTAGAAATTTTGGGGAATAATTGGGTCGGATGTGTTCCATATTGCTCAGGATTTATTTTCTTCAAGCATCCTTCCTTCTCATGCTAATGATACTCATTTGATTCTCATTCCCAAAAAGAATAGTCCTACTGCTTTGGGGGATCTTTGTCCTATTTCTTTATGCAATGTGATTTACAAGGTCATTTCCACCGTTTTAGCTAGCAGAATGAAGGATGTTATGGGGTTTTTTATATCGGATTCTCAAAGCACTTTTTTACTTGGAAGGTTAATTTCGGAAAACATAATGGTCTCCTATGAGCTTTTTCATTACTTGAAAAGAAAATCTAGAGGTAAAATAGGTTATATGGCGCTCAAACTTGACGTGAGTAAAGCATATGACAGAGTGGAGTGGTCTTATCTATAAGCTATTATGTCTAAAATGGGGTTCCATAGAAGATGGATGCATCTTGTTCTACTTGTGTAAAGACCGTGACTTACAAAGTTGTGCTCAGTTTGTTGGGTTTTATGCCCTTATAAAATTATGTCGCACGATTTTATATTATCAATAAAAGTAGAAGAAATTATTTAGTTTGACAATCGTATTGCTTGCTTATTTTATTACATGATTATTAAAATAATACAAACATTTATAAAATCTTGAACATATGGATAGTTACAATTATAGTGACTAGGTCACAGTGGATTATAGTTGTAATTATATGTTCAAAAGAACGAGTCCTAAGATTAGATCAATGCATTGGATTTCCATTGATTAGACAATCTACGATATGATCTACTTATACATTCGGGGTGTGATGTCTTCTCCAAGGCATCAACCAAGTAGATAGGATCGGATGTATTTAGTTACATCGGATTAGCACCGATATTATTTATTGATTGATAAATAAGTATCGTTGTTATCGAATCTAATCAATGTCACAACGTTGACCATATGTTAAGTCGATCTTAATTCTGAGTGATAATATTATGCTAATTATATTATTTAAATCTTTTAACTTGTTCGTTACCAGTTTACCCTACAGTCTAGTACATACCCTACAGTCTAGCACATAATTATTCATAGATATGAAATCTAAAACTTCTATATAAGAAGTGAAAAGATGATTTTCCATAATTGCTTTGTTCAAAAGGTTAAATGACTGAGATCTCATTTCTGTGATTAAGTTCACAGAAATATCAAAATATTGATGAGGGGTAAAACGGTAATTTGCACCCATCTCATTAGTAAGTCATCGATAGAGGATTGACTGACTGTAATTGTTATAATAATGGATAATTTGTTACTGGTTTGAAAAATACTTTCTATGAATTCAAAAGTCAAATTCCGAGTTTACTGAGGTTGGAAAAATTAAGCAACTTTTGTAGATCTTTGAGAATGCTTCTGGGCAAAAAGTTAACATTGCCAAGTCTACCATATTTTTTAGCACAAACACGGATGCTTTACAACAAAACAAGTTATGCAATTTGATGGGTATGTTGGAGGCCACTTCTTATTCCTCCTATTTGGGTCTCCTTAGTCTAATTGGGAGGAATAAGAATGCTATATTGGGTTTCCTCAAGGATAGAATCCAGAAAGAGTCCAAAGTTGGGATGGTAAGCTGCTATCTCGGGCTGGTAAGGAAATTCTCCTTAAGTCTATCGCTCAAGCTCTCCCAACTTATGCTATGAGTGTTTTTCTTCTTCCCCTTAGGCTTTGTTTGAACCTTGAAAGATTGATGAGTCATTATTGGTGGAAATCGTCTTCTAGCCATGGTAGAGGTCTCTCTTGGAAAAGATGGGACTCTCTTTGCATACACAAGCATGGTGGTGGTATGGGCTTTCGCCACCTTAGAGATTTCAATCTTGCTATGCTTGGAAAACGAGGGTGGCGGCTTCTAACTCGTGAAAATTCTGTAGTGGCCAAAGTTTACAAAGTTCGCTACTATCCTTGTGTTACTTTTTTGGATGCTCCCTTGGGCAACAATCCTAGTTTTGTTTAGAGAAGCATTTGGGAGACGCGTGGCCTTCTCAAATCTGGTTGTAGATGGAGTGTGGGTTTGGGTGACGAAATTGCTATCCTTTGTCAACCTTGGCTTCCGGATGACCTCAACCCTTATGTTGTTTCTACTACTCCTGGGCTGCTCAATAAAAAATTAGTGAGTTCTTTATTGACTATTGGCTATCAGACTTGGGATGATGATCTCCTTACCGATATGTTTGCAGAAAGAGATAGAGACCTTATACTAAGCATTCGGCTGAGCTCCTCTTCTCACAAGGATCACTGGTATTGAATGCATGAAACTTCTGGCCTTTACTCTTTTAGAAGTGCTTACCGTATACTACAAGTCCTTCATGGTCGCTGGGTTTTTGGACAATAATTCTGGTTTTTGGTGTACTCTTTGGACTCTTAAGATTCCTCCAAAAGTCAAGAATTTCTTGTGGCATGTTGCTTCAGGTTGCATCCCCACCAACCTGAATTTAAAGCTTCGTTTTGTGGACATTAACCCCAGCTGCCCTATTTGTTTGAAGGTTAATGAATCAGTTAATCATGCTCTTCTTTTTTGCCCTTTTTCTTTGTCTTGCTAGTCCACGTTTGGGATTACTATTAGGGCCTGATAAGGGCAAGAATTTCGAGAGTTGGTTGGAGCAAATTTTTGCTCAAGGAATCAAAGAAAACTTTGCTGATTAGTATGCTTTGTTGGAGTATTTGGAAAGCTCGCGATGAGTTTGTTAGGAGAGGTACTTGACTGGATAAACATGAAGTAGTTACATCCGCACTTACTTATTTTGATCATTGGAGTGTTGCTTAGAAAAGTGATTTAGAAGATACATATTCTTTTGCCCAATCTTGTGGGATTTTTGCGCATTGGACCAATCTAGGTGTTAATATGGTCAAAATTAATGTAGATGCTGCTTTGTTTCAGAATAGTCACTCTTTTGGTTTTGGCTGGGCAGTTGGGGACCATTTCGGTACTCTCATTGAGGCTAGGAGTCATCTGAGGCGTGGCTTGGTTCTTCCCCACGTTGCTGAAGCAATCGGAGTCAAGGAGGCTCTTATTTGGATTAAATCTCAGTTGCTGGAGAATGTTAAAATAGAGTCTGGCTGTCATTTGCTTGTTCAAGCTATTCATAGCTCTACCTCCTTGCTTTCTCCTTTTGGGAATATTGTTAGACTGTCAAGTGTTAGTCTCATTGTACTAATGTGTCTATTCAGTTTGTGAAGCGTTTTGCTAACCATATAGCTCATTACCTTGCTAGGAGCTCTTGTTATAACCTAAGACGTGTATAATAGAGCATGCTCCATCTGAATTGTTGATTCGTTTGTAGACTTAGCTAGTTAATAAATCTTCTTTTGTTAAAATATATATATATATATATATTTATATAGAATCACTCTTAAAGTTTACTATTACTTTAATCTTAATGGTTATGGTTACTATTACTTTAATAGTCCATATTTATCATTGTTAATTAATATTTCTAAAAATTAATCTTGATTTTTTTAAATTTTTGAAAAAACTACTTAATTATATAACTGTCACATATTTATTAAATTAAAAAATTATTTAAATATTATATATAAAAATTTAAAATTTAAAATTAATGTAAAAAAAAATCACAGCTATTAGTAACTTATTATATAAAATTACTACGTTGCCACATAATCATAATTGTTAGTACTATCTATAAATTGTAACCATTAAAAAGACTTTCATATATGTATATTTTCATATATGTATATATTTATATAAATATAAGGGAGGATCTCTACAAAATTGTAGATCTCTCGTAACTAATAAGTTTAAGGATGAATATGAACACAAACATTTCCACTTGGGGTATGAATCATATCCATGTTTTCCAACTATAATAACATGGGAAAACATTTGGTGACAGCTAAGCCATCTCTGTCTGTCCATTGATATGACAAGAAAAGAGGGAAAAAAAAGGGAAACAATAAAAATAAAAAAGAAAACGAATGAACATATAGAACAATGGGAGAAGAGAAACAGCTGTTCTTGTAGCTTTTTTTGTCGGGAGCTGTTCATGTAGCTTGATTCCAAAGATACCAAAAACAAAAAGGATCGGTCATCACTCTTCAGGATGGACACAATTTGTTACTTCGTTGATTGCATGTCTTCCTCAGTTTTCCAAACAATATCTTCCAAGGAAGTTGAGAGGTTTTTATAGAACTGCATACCACAAATATGATTTGGAATTAATTGCTTTTATATATCTGTTATAACTTCCATAATCACAACCCATTGACACTCCCAACACCGGAGAAGAAAAGGGTACCTTATGAAATTCTAAGGTGTCTCCTTTCGCTTTTCGAACTTGAACCATGTGAAGCGATGGCGCAACTTGGAATATCTGATGACGACGAAACAAAAATGTCAAAATTGTATAACCAGAAACTGATTCTATCTGTCATGGATAATAGAACACAATGGTTTTACCTCTGTTGCAACATTAAGATTTCCCTTTCTTCCGGCTGTCATATTTTCAAGTCTCAACTGAGGGAGTGGAACAACCAGTCATTAGTTTCTGCACAAATTTGAAAGATACTCAAAGGGACGTAAAATTTGCCTGCAATTTGTTACCTTGTAGTTTTTCTTGTGTACATCAAACCCAAGAGGCTTTGCGGCTTCTTCGATTTTATGAATGATTTCATTGGCGGGGCATCTGGATGTGAATCTTGTCTCTTTCTTAAAGCCCTACAACCAAAATAACAAGAATAGGAAACCTCAACAGAAGAATAGTGGATAGCATAGCACAATTTTCTCTCTTAAAGAAAAAGATTTCGTATGATCACCAAAATTAATACCCTTTTTACCAAGTACAGTGCCAAATTCCCCAAAGAAGTAAAATCTAAATTGAAGAAGACCTATGCAAGGATGTTATTTCACAAGGTTATCTAGTCTAAAACTTGGCGTACAAAAAAAAAATCTCAAACAGACAAACCACTGCTATAGAAAAAAGCTTCTAACGTCCCAACCTGTTCAACATCAAACAAGTTGCCAAGATTTAGTCCCTTAGACATAGAAATTAGATCAAAAGCGTTCATAGCTGCTGGTTGTTCTTCCCTCTTCTCCATCACATGGTGCTCCTGTTATATGACCAACAATGTATAAGATGATTTTTCTTTTAAAATAGCTTAAACAGCAGGAACAAATACTTTTTTTTTTGTAAAATGGAAACAACCATCTTCGAAACATACTTCTGAATCCTTAAACACGGCTTCTACATCATCTAAGTTTGTATCTTCTTTCTCATCAAACACTGGAGGCTTGTAATCCTTCTTAAACCATTCATCTTCCAATATTTCCGGTATAGTAATACGCTGCCATAGACAGTACAGTATTAAGATATGAAAATCACACTTTAACAATCTTAATGTAAGGATAGATAATAAATCTACTTCCATATCAGTAAATTTCTCTAGAGCACCTGAAAAGATATTTTAGGACACTAACTATTAAAAATGGAGGGAAAAGACGGGACACGTAGGCTTGCAGGAAATGAGCTACATATGCACGAAGGTACATGTAAACATACTGCCTATACTTTACAAAATCAAACCAGTGCCTATCATGAAATTTTTTGTGGCTCAAGGTCTAAGGTGCTGCCTTGCGAAATAAATATCTAAACAGAATAGCTTAATTTCAGAGCCTTAAAAAAAATAGCACCTACACAATAGTATTACAGTGAATCAAAAACTTTAGAAAAATAAAAGATGGGGCACATAGAACAATACATTTTAATTCTTAATTTGCAGATTTCTCAGTTCGTGTCCCCAACTGTTGTCCACTAAAAAGAGAAGATAAGATTCTGTTACTAAAAGAATTAAGCAATAGACAAAAAACTCCAATGCTCAATGCCAATCTGTTTCATCATAAGTTGCAACATTAAAACTCCTTCACAGTAATATGATAACGGTTTTGGTAAGCCGAAGGCCCAAAGGTAAACTCCAAATGATAATGCAATATAACCAAGTTGCATTCATTTTTCTCCACTAAACAAATAACTGGAAGGTAAAATTAGGGACACTTTTAACCATGTGCCTCTGCAAATAACTGGGAGGTTCAATCCTAGGGTCCATAATCTACTCTCTCTGTATCATATAACAGAATGCCTTTCCAATCTCTCAATCTAGCATCACCAGCAACACACCCTAAGATGCTCATTTTCACTTTGTAAGGTATTCCAAGATGTCAAACGGTAACACCCTAGCAATTCTCCCTCCCCACATCAAGCTTCTAATAACAAGGCGAAAACCAAAATTACATGCATTTACAGTACTATACAATGCATACATATAATGGAGGCTTTTATGGAACAATCATAAGGGCCTTGGAATAATGATAGATCTTTACACACACAACAAAAAGAAGTGAAGAATGGGAAGAATGAAAGCACATGTAAAAGCATAATTAACAATCAGAACCCTAACAAATGTTCTAGACTCAAATGTTTACAAAGGAAATAGCATCCTATGTGCCCATGCTGGAGAAAAATAATTTAAAATAAAAATAAAGTATTGCAGAAAAGTGTATCAATCATCAACCCCGACAATTGTCTTAGTGTTCCAAGGAATAAAAAAATGTGGTCATTTGTCGCCACCAACCAGAACTTTTATAATTCCTATCTTGGTCAAGAAAAGTACATGTGCAAGTACAGAAAAGTAGAGTCTATAACCAAATGATATGTGAATTAATAAAAGCTACAAGTTCACTGATACGATCCTAATGAATTACTTACAGTCATAGGATTGGGATCCAAGATTCGAGCTATCAATTTCATGGCACTGAAAGATAGCCAAGGGGGGCAAGTAAATTCAGCAGATGAGATCTGCAAATGAAGAAGAAACAAAATGTAACAACTGAAGATGAAGAACTGTAGAGGCTGCATCATAAAAATCATAAAATGCTCACTTTTTTATACAGGACCATAAGATTAGAGTCATCAAAAGGCAAGTAACCTGCAAGTAATACAAATAGTATCACTCCACAAGACCACAAGTCTGCTGTTGCACCGTCATAGCCTTTATCGTTAAGGACCTAGACACATGATAGAAATAGTCACATAACATGCCAGTCATGTTAAAAGTTAAAAAGGCTAGCAAGAACTGTCCACACCTCAGGAGCAACATAATTTGGAGTTCCACAAGTTGTGTGAAGAAGGCCATCATCCTGCCAAATAAAAAAAATCAATAAGAAACTATATAGGTTTATGATATTAAATCCATATCTACAATAAGACAAAAGCTCGTGAATGTTGCTGAATAAATGTATCCAAAAATAAGTCCAAGATTGAGACAGACAATTTCCGAATGTAAAATTAAGTCAACTATTTGAAAAGTTATAAATATATACAATTGAGAAAAGGAACATATGTGATACAACAGATCTTATACAACAGCCAAAATTCCACATAACCACAGGTGGCAGCAATGGCCTCCAACAGAGGACTGGAGGTGAATGAAGAAGAATAGGTATCAGGCTATCATAGTATCATCCTTACCCTGACTTGTTGAGATAGTGCACTCAATCCAAAATCTGAAACTTTAAGATTTCCATGCGCATCCAACAATAAATTTTCTGGCTGCAAACAAACAAAGAAAAAATATATACACAATTCACGAGTTTCTTCTTGTGCTGGTATCCAATATCATCATGTGCTAACAGGTTATGTACCTTCAAGTCTCTGTGAAAAACACCCCGGCTATGACAATAATCAACTGTATTGATTAGCTGTTGGAAATATCCACGTGCTTCATCCTCTCTCATCCTCCCATGGTTTACCTTTACAAATCAGAAATAACTTTCATGAGAAGATGTGCACTAGCCTTACCTTACCAAATAAGTCAGTCCAAAGTACAAATATGTATGAATCATAACATTGATAAATGGTAGTGGGTAAAAACCAGTATCAAAAATATATTTTACCCCATAATAAAAAGGAGCTTAAACAACTAAAATTAATGGGCATCAGCTGCTCATAATAGGATTGCAGACAAGTCAGTCACAACTCACAATTTTGTCAAAAAGCTCTCCTCCAGTAACATATTCCAAAACAATAAAAATCTTTGTTTTGCTTCCCATCACCTGAAAATAGATAAATCTTACATCAAAATATGTGGCATTTCATAGTGAGTTTTATCAATTCCATTTCCTTTTCATGCGTCTCCAATGCAGGTTACCAAGATACAATAAAGAAGTGAAAAGACAAACCTCATATAACCGAACAACATTTGGATGCTTTACTAACTTCATTGTTGCTACTTCTCGCTTGATCTGAGAACATTATACATATTAGATATATGAAAAAAGAAAAAACAGCACAATTGTAATAATAGATCTAAAAAGTTGAGAGTAGAATAAGACATCGAGCATTCCAGAACAATACGAGCAATCAATTGAAAAATACATGAATGGATTGTTATGAAGAGAAGTCTAAAAGAGACCTGTTCAGCCATTTTGTGCTTGAGAACTTTCTCCTTATCAATAATCTTAATAGCCACAAACTCTCCTGTCTCAGAATTTCTTGCAAACTTCACTTTTGCAAACGTCCCCTCTCCGATTGTCCTCCCCAACTCATATTTACCAACTTTACGCTTAACTTTGGGGTGTTGATTCATTCTTGGAGCACTGCCTTGAATCTTCTGATACTTGCAGTTATGGTAGAGTAACTTAGAGATAACCTGAAAAAACCCATAACAAGTCATATAAGCGTTGAACCGCATTCTCATCCTAAGAAAATCAAGAAAAAAAAACCAACTTTTTGTGCTTAGGAAATTTAACCAAGTAGGACTTTGCTATTGGCTTGAAGTAGCAAGTGGGTAGTAGTAGTTCATTGAGCTCAATCAATTATATAAATATTAAAGCTTTGACATACAGAAATTTCCTCACTGAGACTTGGCTTACGTAGTAAGTGATCAAAATTGCAGACCAAGTGGCTCCAACTTGCATTAGTTTATAGAGGCTATGCTAATATACAAACACCACGTGATGCATATGAGAGTACAATGGACTCAGTCAGACATTACCACGAACACAAACATAACTAAACAAAACAATACACAAAGAAAATTCAATATAAAACTTCCAAATCAAAGTGCATAATAAAATATGTAAACCTTCAACCCAAATGTGAAACACGCTTGATGCAATTAACTAGTTTAAAAAGGAAAAAACTGAAGAAATAGAATAGAGTTTTTGGCCTTAAAGCTCAGAATAGCCAAAGAGAAAAGAAAAGAAAAAAAAACACCTAATTCTTATGAAAGTTTCCTAACCTCGTCCCCTGAAACAACACATGCAGGGATCAAAAGAGAAACTTTCGGACCAACCAAATATTACCCAGACGAAATTTTGTCAAATTCCAACAACCCAAAAGTTCAAACTGGATTATTTTCAATCTGGGGCAAAGCACACCCAGGTTCCACAAACAAAACCAAAGTTCGAGAAGTCCCAATAATTATCGTACAAACTGTCGTCAAACACGAATTCGACAATAGCGTCACACATATTTATATATTATGTAGAAATAGATATAGATAATAGATATACCAAATAATTAAGAAACACGAGGCTAACAATTAAGCAAAAGCAACAACAATAATAATAATTAAAAAAAAAGGTGGGGAAGAGAAGAAAATGAAAGAAGATATACTTAAAACGAAAAATCAGATAAGAAGAAGGTGCCAACTGGTGTCTTAGAAAACTTGTTTGATTGAGGTATGGTGGAGATTCTAATGACCTTTTAAGTAGCTGAAAGGCCAGAGTTAAAAAGAAGCGTTGATGGGTTTTTTTTATGGGTTTATAATGCCTTTCTTTTCTTCTCAGAGACTTTGATTGACTGCAAGTCGGACCGATCTCAGCTGGTTTCCATATACCACAGAATATTCTAGTTCCAGTTTAGTCATTTTCTTTTTTCTTTTCTTTTTTTAAGGAAAAGTTGAGTCATTCTCTGTAGCTGTAATTATTATTATTATTTACTCTAAAACTTTTTTACTATAATTTAATTAAAAAAACTAAATCTTTTTCGTGAACTCGTCGGAAAAAAAAAAGAATATACCGGTTATCTAAGTCGGTAGTTGATACTTGCAAAAATATGAATGAAAACCATAATGAGTTGTCTTTTTAATTATTATTATTATTATTATTACATATAAAAAAAAGAAAAGAAAAAAGAAGCGTTATTTATTTTTTACCTACGCTTGTCGTTATCGATGGAATCTTGGTAGTATTACGTGTGATCCAACAAGAAGAAATAACTTTAGTGGTCCTTAAACATTAATTAAACAGAAAACGAAAGAAGGGAAATAGTACATAATTGCCACCAGTTATCACATGGTAAGACAGAAGAACCATTAATTGTTATCCTTAAAAATAAGCGCACATTTTTTTTTTCAATAACGTTTAGTCTTGACATAAGGGCTCTGCATAAATTTTTACAACTCGTCCAATTCGAATAAATTGCTCAAACTAATTCTAAAAAATTGCCAAAAAATATAACTTGAATAAACCGATCAAAATTTAAACTGCCCAATTATTATATTGGGCGGGTTGAAAATAATTATCAACCCGTCCAATATAACCCGACCCGCCCAATTAAGAACTTATTATTAATTTATTATTGTTAATACATTTAAATAAATATATTAAATTTATATATATACTTAATTACATTTATATTTGTAATTGGATTTTTGGTTTGTAATTAGACTTTGGACTATATTAATTGTAATTATTAATATATTGCTAATTAATATATAAGAAATTCTTTCAAATAAATATATAAATTAACTAAGTTTTGTTTTATTTTTTTATTATAAATGTAAAATATTGTTTTAAGCTTAAAAAGATAAATTTCACATTATTAGTACTAGTATTTAAAAGAAAAAAAAACTACAAAAATGTAAAAAAAAAAATAACACTTCGGTTTGGGCGGGTTGACCCGACCAACCCGCCAAAAAAAAAATATCACTTCGGTTTGGACTAACCCGCCCAATGATCAGTCCTACTTGACATAACTACCAATTATTGATATTAATTTTGCATTATGATTCTATGAAGGGTAGGTAACCATTTAGTACTATGTATTCTTGCAAAGTATTATTTTGGTACTCTCTGTTTTCAATAATGCTCATATGGTACCCTGTATTTTAAAATCATACATATTTGGTACCCTAAACTCAAATTTAATTAATAAAATTTTACCAATTTAATCAAACTGCTGTCAATTATGTAAGTTCTAAATTTAATTTAATTACATATAACTGATGACAGTTTGATCATATTGACAAAATTTTATCTATCAAATCTGAGTCTAGGGTATCAAATATGTATAATTTTAAAATACAAAGTACCATATGAGTATTATTGAAAACAGAATGTACCAAAATGATACTTTACAAAAATATAGGGTACCAAATGAGTAATTATCTTCTATGAATTATGATGCTTTTAGGTTACTTTTAATTTTTTAATGGTGTTTTCATTTTTTGTAATTTTTTTTGGGTCATTTTCATTCTGAATTAAGAAAATAAAAAATAAAACTGTTAAAAAAAAAGAAGTCAGGAAAGCAGAAATAAAAATTTATTAAGAAAAATAGATATTTTAAATTTATTTTGTTCTCTTCTCACATTATTTAATTAATTATTTAATATAACAATATTTTCTATTAAATTATTTGTTCGCACCCTCCTATAAATATCCCAAATTTATAATACCATAAATGATTTTTTTTAAGTATTTTGCTTTTCTATTTTAAAGTTCTTTTTTTTTTTTAAATTAAATTATATGCACGGTTCCTCGTTTCTTAGGCTTATTATTATTATTCACAATAACTTAATTTTTTTATTATTATTATTGTTAGATAAAACTCATTTTAGTGAACCAAACATATGGTACAAGGACAGAATAAATGAGTAAGGATCATCACCAATTCAAATTATAACACTATCTAACCCTAAAACAAATTTAGCTAAATCATGTATTGGTTTCGCTTAAGACATAACTAATTGTTGAGATTATGGCTTATGATCACAAAAATTATATTGTAATTCAAGAGAATTAAACATAATATAACAACATAAAATATGGAAGAATAACACAAATTAAATCAAGAGAAAGAGAAGAAATTTGATAAGTGAAACCCTAGTTACATAAAATCATAAAGAAAAAGTTTTACACAAATATAATTGTTGTCCAAAAATCTCTATTTCTAGACACCCATTAGAGATTGCTTGAAGCGACTACAAAGTGGAATGAGATTGAGATTTACAAGTCTTGGTCTTCAAACAAGTCAAGCTTTCTTGATGAAGAACTTTGAGAAAACTAGTAATCTTTGTGAGTTAGAGAGAGAGGGGTTTTAGAGAGAAAGAGTAGAGAGTGACCAATTCATCAAAATCTCATATAAACCCCTTACATAGTGTAGGAACAATCATTAGTATCAACCAATGAAATTTGAGCATTTTAAAATGAGTTTTGGAGCAAAAATACGTAACTGTATGGTTCCATACGAAAGGTCCACGCGACGCATCACCTGTTTGGGCTTTCATGAGACGTGCAATGCATCGCCTCTCAACAAGCGATGCAACGCCATTACCACTGACTTTTCACCCCATACATCGACTTAAAACACTTCCAAATGACTCCAAACATTTTTGGGTACTCTTATACACTCCAAAGAAACACTTTGAACCCAAAAATATAATTTTTAAATGCCTACAACAAAAGTCAACATGCTCATGTTAACTTTAGTGAAATCGTTATGGTTTTTGCACATCTTTGTATATGACCAATTTCACTATGTATTTAACCAATCTTAACATTCTATCACTTGGTTAAATATATCCTCCTTCTCAAGCCTGAACGATATTAGTGCATAAAGTAAAGTACATTTCGGCTTGAACTTTATCTTAGTGAAAATAGTACAAAGATTTATCGAAATACTTATTAGTCTTAAAAGATTGAACCAAACACTCCTAGTGATAAAATCAGTAGTATCTCACACACCTCTACCTGATTACTCATTATTAACTTTATGAAATAAAGTTATTTTCAATATTATTTTATTAGGATTTTGATTAGTTTAGTGTGTTTTAGGTTATTTTCTTTAAGTTTTATTGTTAAAAGTTAATTTGGTTTTTATGATGGAAAAAGTAAGGAAAAGTATGAAGTTTGGAGTAGGGCCAACATTTTTTGCTCACGTCACATTTCAACTTGGTACATGTTGCGCAAAGCTGGAACTTCAACCCTGATTTCGACAATGTTCTCATCATTTTCTAGGAAAAATTCATGATATTGAGGTTGTAGAAATATTTCCTGTCTTTCTAAATTATTTTGAATCATTTCATTTGAATTTTGGATGAGAAAGTTATGCGTGTTTTACAGAGCATTGTCGGATTAGGAAAAAATGATTTAAACAACAATCTATGCGAGCCCTCATGGATTTCGTGCAAGGGATCGTGGTGTCGCGACTTAAACTTATTTAAAGGCTTTTTAAAGCACATTTAAGGGGGAATTCATAATTTTCACTAGGGTTATCATAAGAGATCAAATTTTAATAAGGAGAGCAAGTTTTTGGAGAGAAAAACAAAAGGAAACGTTGGATTTTGAAGATTGAAGACGGATCAACATACCTAGTTTTATCTTTTCTTCTTCTTTATTTTATATTGTTATTTTAAATTTCAAACCATGAATTGTTATTCTTGTTTGGTATATTGTTTTAAGATGATGAATTAATTCTTTTTCCATGGCTTTAATGGAACACTATGTTTATAGATAAGTTTTCTTTTTAATTCTTTATTTTGATGTTCATATTAATTGCTTATATTGGTTTGTGCTTATTGCTTTTTTAAAGAGTTATCAACTTTGAAATTGATTTAGTAATTTAGGTGGAACTTGGGAGAGAAAATCTAAATTAGATCCAATCAATATAGCCTAGGATTGACTTGTTTATGTTGATTTGTGTTTAGGATAAGAATATACCTAATCGCCCCAGGTAGTCAAATTAGGGCTAAACTCAATGCTATTGATAGATTTACATTCTTTATAAGAATATTGAAATTAATTTATTGGTTTGATTCACTTGTGATTTGGGAAAACTTTGTGAATACTTAAGAACCCTGGACTAGCAATTAGAACATTAAAATAAAAATGATGACAGATTCTTATCAAAGAACATAGGGGAAAATTAATGACCTAGATTTTTATTGATTATTTGAATTCTTAATTTGCAATTAGTTGATGTGAGCCTTGAAAAATCACAAGAAAAGTCAACACAAGAAGCAAACGTCCAAGAGGTGCTTTGAGAAGATAGGGAAGACACGAAGACCAAGCCCACACCCACCAGGATCCCAAAGGCAAGCTTAAAGGGCGAGCTCAAGGCCCCCTTGAAGCCCAAACGTCAGTTTGACCCTACCCAAGACCATGAGACGCATGTAAGACTCCCTAGAAGCTAAGACAATGATTCAAAGGGCCCAACAACCTTTGAATACCGGCTTAGGACCACCATTGAGATTGAGAGGGAATAAGCTCAAAAAGTCCTTATAGCCTGAAGGCATAGTCCCTCCTCAGCCTCAAGATATACATGCCTTACATTTAAGTTCTCAAGGTCTTATTAAGATTCAGACAATTAAAGGTATGAAAAAGGTCTGAGTAGTACGGAGTACGAACTAGACACGACCATCAGAAGAGTAGTGGTTGTAACACCCCATTTTGCTAATAAGGTTTAGGACCTTGATTAGCGTTCCTGGAGGGCAATAAGTGAATTAACATGATAATATATGAATTTGAATGAATATGTGATTAGAATGCATGTTTAGGTGATATAAATATGCATGTGGGCCCTCTTTGTATGTTAGGGGTAAATTGGTAATGTTATCCCGTTAGCCCGCTGAGGGCATAAATGTGATAATTGTAATATATGATTAGTACCACGTGTGTGTGGTGATATTAATGTGATGCACGTGCGGAGACGGTCCTAGGGAGCTAATTAGTTTAAAAGTCACAACGAGATTAAATACCCGGTTCGGGAGGAGCCTAGGGGTACTTTGGGAATTTCGTAAGTTGAGTTGAGAATTAGTGGTTAATGGTTATTGGTGATTGAGTAACCTGAGTAACCATTAGTAACTGCTGAGAGTAACAAGTTGTGATGGGAAAATGGTAGAATAGTAATAGAGGTGAAATGGCAAGAGTGCCCTTGAGGTTTAGTTAGGAAGTGATTTTCTTGGAGGGGTAGAATGGTCTTTTGGCAGGATATAGGAACCTTCCGCTGAGGGAAAAGGGTCATTCACGTTTTACACTTAGGTATATTTCTGTTTTTGCTGAAATTGAAGGAAAACCTAGAGGAGGAAAGGGAAAACTAAGGGCAAATCTCTTGGGATCAAGAAGAGAATTAAAGCTAAGGGAACTTGGAGGATTATTCAGTGAATTGAGGTAAGGAAATTCTGTGTATATGTTGTAGAATTTAGCTAAGAGTATCATGGAATTGGGAACTGAGTTATGTGCTTTGTTTGGTAAACTCTTGGGATAAATTAAGGTTAGGTTCAGCAGGAGGTTGTGATTTGAGCTTGGGACTTGATTGGGAAGAGCAGCTCAAAGTTGAATTCTTGATTAAGGTAAGGGTTTTGAACATGTTTGAATTTTCATATCTGATATGGTTTAAGAATCTAGAAGTCTGGTTTACATCTTTCTCAAGTTCTGGTTTGAGTTTTGAAAGCTATTGTTTAAGTTCCTGAAATCTAAAACTCAAGTGTGGATTTTGGGTGTAATTGTGTAATTGAGCTTGTTGTTGAGGTTTATAGGTTGTTAAATGGTTTGATTTTGGGGTTTGGGTATGCATTGGGATTGAATTGGGAGTGTTTTGGCTCGGGGAAAATGCAGGGGAAAACCCAGATTTCTGTTAGGAAAATATTGTTTTGCCTCAATGGAAATGATTATAATATTACAACTCTATGCAATAATATTACAAGTAAATATAGATTGATTAAATAATGTTACAACTCTATAACTGAAAATACAAATAAACCAAAGAAAGGGAGAAGATGATGATGAAGAAGAGAATGGTGGAAATACAACTCAAAGCAAAATGTTACAAGTAAACTAAAATGTTTGAAATAAAGAAAAGAAGATTACTACCTTTGAACAAGAAATACAAGTAATAAGAACAAGAGAATAAGTAGAAAACAATGCAATAGAAAGAAGAACAGAAACAAAAGCAAACTCTCACTTACACAACCTAAGTGAAGAGGATTGGGGATCACCAACTTGAACAAGGTATAAAACCTTTGTCCAAAAGCTTATTTCCCCCTAACTCAAGCACTAAGGGATCTCTCTCAGATATTGGAAAAGCTTTCTGGAATTATCAAGCCTCAAGGTGTTTCTAGCCAAGTGCTCTAGTGGATAGAAAAGTTGTGTCTTACAAGTGAGCTATAGGCTCCTATTTATAGAGTTTAGAGACACCCTTTGAATTTCAAATTCCACCAACCCCCATGGCTGTTACCAATGTTTAATTTGATTAATATGGAATTAAAAAAGAGATTTGGGAGTTATTTGGGTTTTTTGAGCCGTTCAACAAATATTGAAAAAACTGAAAATTTGGTTAGTTTTTGGCCTGTGGCCGTGGCCAGAGACATTAGTGGCCGCGGCCACTGGTCTCTGACCCACAGGTCGCTGCCACTGAATGTTGGTGGCCGCGGCCACTGACCAAATTCAGCACAAAAATTGTGCTGTTTTTCCAAACGGTTTCAAACCCTCCCAAATGATTTTGTAACTCCCAAAACACATTATTGGGGTTAAAATCATATCTCTAACAGCCATATCACATATGGATTTTATGAAATTCATCTCAATATTGTGTAACAACAATTTACACAATAAAGGGTAATATTTGGAGGTTACAAATTTGTAACACCAAATATATTACATTATTTGGATACATCTCATATATCTAAATATTGTAACTCTCTATTATATGTTACAATATGTGACACACTTTGTCACATTTATTTAATCTAAAACATTATATTATAATATAATATAATTTTACATTATATTATAAAATAATATAACATTCCCCCACAATATTAAATAGTTATCTATTGTAACACTTATTTAATCAATCATTATATTTTGAAATATAACATATCCCCCACTTGATTAAATAAGAACTCTCTCTTATAGGAGTCATTGCATTAGTGCATAAAGTAAAGTGTTTTTCAACTTGAACTTTACTATAGTGTAATTATCACAAAATTTGTCGAAAATTAGGTTGCACTAGGCATTGAACCATCTTTTCATGATGAAAAATCGGTGATAACACACAGCTAGCAACAGCTAATCAGCAGATCAAGGATGTGTTGGCCCGACTACCCCCTCTTACAACCGAAGATAACGTCGGAAAGAGGCAAGGCGAGGCTCATAAGTCCCGTCAGGGTAATCGGTCCAGACATAGCCGCTCGGACAGACCTCCGACAGCCAACTCTATTCCCTCATCGCACCGTCGAGGGGCAAACTTCGAAGAAATGCCTAGAGCCGAACAACAGCAGTATAGCCGTTCGGTTCGAACTTCAACTCCCAGCTCCCAACCAGCCTCGAGCGCGCCCAGGAGAGCTCGAGGAAATTCTAGAAGGAGATCCGGGGAGGGCTCACCGCATCAGCCCGTCCCCACCAGCCGTCCTGCGCCACGTCCAGATCGCCAGGCGCGGGACCCTCAGGTTGGCAGGGCCGAAAGGCCCCCACCTAACTTGATCCGCCCTGATGGAACCAGGATCGCATCCCCGGTCAAGCATCCTCCCTCTCCAATAAGATATCCATCTCCTCCTCGGCCCATCCGAGATATTCCAGCCTATGGAAGTAGCAGGAGAAACCCCCCATCTACAGGGCCTTCCTGACATAGCAGGGCGCCGAGAGGAAGCTCGGACCCTCACCACCAAAGGCGAACTCCGAGCCTCTCTAACGGGAGCTACTGGACCGGCAGTCGCCGGAGCGACCTTTCTGGCGGAGACCTGCGCCAGCGTTTAAGCTCGGCACAAAGTCCTCAAACCACCCAGGGGGGCGACCTGCGAGATCGCCTTAACTCTCACAGAGGAGAGCCAGTAGGAGGTGGTAGCCATGCTCGTTCAGGGGGAGACCTGTCCGAAGTACGTAACGGTGGGAATTCCCCAAATAACCTATCTCAAGATAGGAGGGGCAATAACCCACCAAATATGTACAATGGATCTGGAGCTATTGAGTAGCCCCAGAATAACCAAGGAAATCAGGACAAAACCCTCGAGCGCCTGGCTCAGATGGACAAAACCAACGGCTTACCCACCCGGTTTCTGTATGCCGCACCTGTCCAAGTTCAATGGCGACGGAGATCCGTCAGATCATCTAGGAATGTTCAACACCCTGATGATGGCCCACAACATTGGCCCCGAGTTGAGGTGTCTAATATTTCCCTCCACACTGACTGGACCAGCTAGGCAGTGGTTCAAGCAAAGCAAAAGCAATCAATCAGCTCCTGGAAGACTTTCTCAGCTGACTTCAAAAGGGCATTTCGAGCCTCCCAGGCTGCTCGCGTCAAGGCCGACTCTCTGGCTAACGTGCGGCAGCAGCCCGACAAGTCTCTGAAGGCTTACCTGAGCAGGTTCGCGAACGTCGCTGCTCAGGCCAGAGACGCGTATGACAGCTCCAAGCTCATGGCGGAACTCTGGAAAGATATACAAAGGAAGGGAGTTAGCTCAGTAAACGAATTCCTTAGCAGGGCCCAGGAATGGATCAACCTGGAGGAGGCCGAAGCCTCAGCTGTAGGGACCAGCCAGGTCTCTAAGCAGCCCGCTGGAGTGGGGACGGAGGTCGTGATAGCGACCCAAAACGTCACACAGAATAACCAACTCGGTGGAAGCAAAAGAAAGGGGAATGGTGAGAACGGCCAGCACGACCCAAAGAAGAATAAGCCCGTAGACAAATTTAAGCCCGTCTACGCGAATTATACAAAGCTCACCCACTCTAGGGAGAATATCTTCCTAGAAAATTCTACTCGTCTCCCCTGGAAGAGGCCGGAGCCATTGAAGCACCAGAAGGGGAAGAGAGACACCTCCAAGTTTTGCCATTTTCACAATGATGTTGGGCACAATACCGATGATTGTAGGCATTTGAAAGATGAGATCGAGACTCTCATCCGAGCCGGCCCCTTGGCCTAGTACGTGCGGAACAGGGTTTCAGCAAGTCGACCTGCTCCGGAAGTCTCGGTCAGTCAGCCCGGGTCTCGGGTAGATCAGGACGTCCCTCCTCCCGTGATAAGAGGAGAGATTTCCACGATATCTGGAGGTCCGCATATGGCCGACATGAGCAGGGGTGCCCAGAAGAGGTACGTAAACAAAATCAAGGCGCATAATGGAGTAGAGTTCGTCCCAGAACAGCGTCTGCCGAAGCAGCAACGATTGGAGAGACAACCGATCATTTTTACGGAAGAAGATGCGGGCCATGTCCAGTTCCCTCATAACGACCCTCTGGTCGTATCAGTTCAGCTCGCTAATCGGAGAGTTAGGAGGGTGTTGATCGATAATGGGAGCTCGGTAAACCTTCTATTCTGGTCCACGCTGGAGAAGATGGGTTTGACTGTCGCCGAACTGAAGGCGACCTCCATGATGCTGTATGGTTTTTCGGGAGAAGGATCCGCGGCCATAGGGACTATCGAGCTGGTGATCACCCTAGGAGAAGGACCTCGGACAGTCTCCAAACTCCTCGAGTTCGTGGTCATCGACTGCTCCGCCGCATACAACGCAATTTTGGGACGACCCACACTCATAGCCTTTGAGGCCGTCACTTCCATTCGCCACCTCGCGATGAAATTCCCTACTTCCACGGGAATATGCACTGTCCATGGCAATCAGCTCGCTGCCAGGGAATGCTACAACATTTCCATGAAGGGAAAATCGAAACTCGGGCAGATAGCAATGGCCATCCAAGGTGGTGGAGAGGAATCTCAGGAACCCTTAGCTGATCCTGAGATTGAAAAACCTCAGAGCGCCGAAGGGGAAAATATCGTCTTAAGTGAGGATATTGACCCCCGACTAGGCGAGGACAGGTCCGAGCTCCAGGCTATTGAGGAGCTCGAGGAAATAAACATCGATCTGCAGAATCCTTCACGGATGGTCAAGCTCGGGAAAAACCTCTGTAGCAAGAGGAAGGCGGAGCTGACTAAATTTTTGCAGGACAACCTGGATGTGTTCGCATGGTCACACGAGGACATGGTGGGAATCAGCCCGAGTTTCATCATGCACACCCTTCATCTGGATAAAAGCGTTCCCTCAAAGGCCTAGAAGCAGAGGCGCCTTGGAACAACCCGGGCTGAAGCCTTAGAGGAGGAAGTAGCCCGGCTCAAGAAATGCGGCTTTATCTGTGAAGCCAAGTTTCCGATTTGGGTCGCCAACCTCGTGTTGGTCCTGAAGCCCAACGGGAAGTGGCGGACCTGCATCGACTTCTCCGACCTGAATAAAGCCTGCCCCTAGGATTGTTTTCCATTGCCAAGGATTGACCAACTGGTGGATGCCACGGCAGGGCACGAGCTCATGTCCTTTATGGACGCGTACTTAGGCTACAATCAGATCGCCATGAATCCGGCGGACCAGGAGCACACCAGCTTCATGACCCCGACTAATGTTTATTGTTACAAGGTCATGCCTTTCGGGCTGAAGAACGACGGTGCTACGTATCAAAGGTTAGTAAATAGAATGTTCACAAACCAGATCGGGAAGAACATGGAAGTGTACGTTGATGACATGCTAGTCAAGTCAAAGACTGCCGATAACCATGTTTCCGACCTGGGAGAATGCTTCAAGATACTACGGGAGTATGGCATGAGGCTTAATCCGCAGAAGTGCACTTTTGGAGTCGTGTCGGGAAAATTCCTAGGTTTCATCGTCAATACCCGAGGAATCGAGGCAAACCCCGACAAGATCAGATCATTGCTCGAGCTTCCCTCACCCAGGTCGCGTAAAGATGTCCAAGGCCTGACAGGAAGGGTGGCGGCCCTCAACCGGTTTATTTCAAAATCCACCGATAAGTGCTTGCCATTCTATAACCTGCTCCGAGGAAATAAGAAGTTCGAATGGACAGAAGAGTGCGAAAGCGCTTTCCTCGATCTGAAGGCACATCTGGCTGAGCCGCCCGTATTATCCAAACCAAAGGTAGGAGAGCCTCTTTTTCTCTACCTAGCTGTCACAGAGGATGCAGTAAGTGCCATATTAGTTCGAGAAGAAGATCGGGTTCAGAGACCAGTTTACTACATCAGCAAAAGACTTCTCGGAGCTGAATCCCGGTACCCGTTGATGGAGAAATTGGCGTTCTGCCTTATCACGGCCTCTCGAAAGCTCAGGCCGTACTTCCAGTCCCACTCAATACACGTCATGACCGATCAGCCTTTAAGACAGGTTTTGCAAAAACCTAAAGCATCGGGACGTCTGTTAAAGTGGGCTATCAAACTCAGTCAGTTCAAAATTTTATACACCCCACGAACTGCTACAAAAAGCCAGGCCCTGGCCGATTTTGTAGCAGAGTGCACAGGGTTCCGGGAGGATCCTGCAGAAGACTCACCCCAGGTCACCTCGGCCCCGGCATCGTGGAGGATCTTCGTGGATGGTTCATCCAATGAGAACGGCTCTGTGGCTGGAATCATTTTAATATCCCCCGAGGGACATAGATTCCACTCGGCACTGAGATTCGGATTCAAGGCCTCCAACAACGAGGCTGAATACAAAGCTTTGCTGGCTGGGCTAAGAATAGCCCAGGAGCTGAAGGCGAGCTCCGTCCAGTGCTTCAGTGACTCCCAGCTCGTGGTAAACCAGGTTCTGGGCGAATATCAGGCACAAGGACCCAAGATGGCTGCCTACCAGGCAAAGGTAAAAGTTGGGCTGTCCGCGTTTGGGCAAGGCTCAATCGAGCAGATACCTCGAGAACAAAACGCTAACGCAGACGCTCTTGCCAAGCTTGCCACTTCCGGAGAGACGGAAGCTCTGGGGTTAGTTCCGGTAGAGTTCTTGGATAAACCAAGTATAGAAGAACCCCGGGCGGAGGTCAAGATGATCGACGCTAGGCCGACCTGGATGACCCCCATCCTTGAGTATCTCACCCAGGGGAAGCTACCTGAAGGGCGTAATGATGCGCGGTGAGTATTGTATCAAGTTCCCAGGTATACGATAATAGACAGGGTGCTGTACCGACGTGGACACTCCCTACCTCTCCTGCGATGTGTTCTTCCAGGCGAGGCAAAGGCCATCCTGCAGGAAGTGCATGAGGGTTTTTGCGGAGATCACACTGGGGTGCAAAGCTTGGCCCTAAAGGTCGTGAGGCAAGGATATTACTGGCCCACTCTGTCCAAGGATTCGATCTCGTATGTCAAGAAGTGCGACAAGTGCCAGCGGTTCGCCTCAGTTTCCCGAGCTCCCCCAGTCGAGCTAAAGATGATCTCTTCCCCATGGTCGTTTGCAGTTTGGGGAATCGACTTGGTTGGCGCCCTCCCTACTGGAAAAGGCGGGGTCCTCCACGCCGTGGTGGCCATCGACTACTTTACGAAGTGGGCTGAGGCAGAACCTTTGGCAACGATAACTTCCAAAAAAGTCCTCGACTTCATGGTTAAGAGCATTATCTACCGATTCGGGCTGCCCAAGAAAATTGTTTTCGACAATGGGACTCAGTTCGACAGCGACCTCTTCACCGAATTTTGCGAAAGGTACGGAATTGTGAAAAGTTTCTCCTCCATGGCCTATCCTCAGGCGAATGGCCAGGTCGAGGCCGTCAACAAGACGTTAAAGGTGAGCCTCAAGAAGAGACTAGATGAAGCGAAGGGGGTCTGACCAGAATAGCTCCCCCAGGTTTTGTGGGTCATACTCCTTTCTCGCTGACCTTTGGGAGTGAGGCAGTCCTCCCTATGGAGATTAAGGTACTTTCGCATAGGGTCCAGGCATATGACCAGGATCGCAACCACGAGCTACTCTCCACTTCCCTCGACTTGGTTGATGAAAGACGAGAAGATTCACAGCTCCAGCTCGTGCATTATCAGCAAAAAATCACTCGTTATTTCAACTCAAAAGTCAAAAAGCACGTCTTTAGCATGGGCGATCTGGTCCTTAGGAGGGTTTTCTTAGCCGGTAAGGATCCCAAAGACGGAGTATTAGGACCGAACTGGGAAGGGCCATATCAAATCATCGAGGTCATTAAAGAAGGAACTTATAAACTAGCTCGGCTTGATGGAGGGGCAGTCCCACGAACTTGGAACGCAATCCATTTAAAGAGATATTATCAATGATTCCCTTGTAAGGCCTAAAAGGCCATTTTTATGTATTACGCAATGAGAATTAACTTTTTTCATTTATGATTGTACATATTTACAAGTGTAATTAAAAGTAACCACGAAAGACCCTTTCCCAGTTACTTGGGGGGCATATGGTGCCTGGATATAACCAGGTCGCCTTAAAAGGCTTAGAAGTTAATTCAAATCGATTGATCGTTGTTCTTCTTAAAGAGCATGAGATATTGACAAAAATTAACGCGAACTAAGTTGTACCCTGGATATAACCAGGTCATAAAACTTAGAAGTTAACTTAAATCGATTGATCGTTGTTTTTCTTAAAGAGCACGAGATATTGATAAAAGTTAACACGAACTAAGTTTTCAAATTGAGGTCCTGGAAATAACCAGGTCATAAAACTTAGAAGTTAGCTTATATCGATTGATCATTGTTTTTCTTAAAGAGCACGAGATATTGATAAAAGTTAACACGAACTAAGTTTTCAAATTAAGCTCCTGGAAATAACCAGGTCATAAAACTTAGAAGTTAGCTTAAATCGATTGATCGTTGTTTTTCTTAAAGAGCATGAGATATTGATAAAAGTTAACACGAACTAAGTTTTCAAATTAAGCTCCTGGAAATAACCAGGTCATAAAACTTAGAAGTTAGCTTAAATCGATTGATCGTTGTTTTTCTTAAAGAGCATGAGATATTGATAAAAGTTAACACGAACTAAGTTTTCAAATTAAGCTCCTAGAAATAACCAGGTCATAAAACTTAGAAGTTAGCTTAAATCAATTGATCGTTGTTTTTCTTAAAGAGCACGAGATATTGATAAAAGTTAACACGAACTAAGTTTTCAAATTAAGCTCCTGGAAATAACCAGGTCATCTAACTTAGAAGTTAATTTAAGTCAATTGATCGTTGTTTTTCTTAAAAAGCACGAGATATTGACGAAAATTAACGCGAACTAAGTTTTTCAAAATAGTAACTAAAATGCGTAAAGACAAGGAAATAAATCAATTAAAAATAAAATTGATAGTTAGATTGTCTCGAGGTGGAAACACCTCATGCAAAAGTTACAACAACAAAAAAAAAGGAGTAAATGATATTAAAGGAAGGGGTGCAAAAGAGTAAGGCCCTAAGCTCCGTCGGGCTGCCCCAAGGAGGTCGCCGTCTCGCCCTCCTGCTCAGCTGCGCCGGAGGCTTCCCCGGTCTCGGATGGTGCTTCTTTCTCGAGGCGAGCTTTAAACCCCTCCAGCAAGGGCTCCTAGACATCCGCTCCCACGAAGGAGAAGTCACTGTCCGGGTTGTAGACCCAGCAGTGATAGAGCATGTCCTCCATGGCGATGCTGGAGGCTGCCTGCTCGGCTTCCAGGGCGGCCTTGGCCTCCTCGGCCCCGGCCTTCACAGTGTCTAGCTCAGCCCGCGCAGCAGCGAGGGCGGCTTTGGTTGCCTCGGCCTCCTGAAGCTTGGGACGGGCTTCATCTAGCTCGGCCCATGCGGCCGCCAGGGCATCCCTAGCCTCCTGCAAGGAAGTCTGGTAGGTGGCCACCCCTTGTATATACGTGAATGGCCACAAGAGGAGGACCGTTGGATTGCCCTGATGTGGGATCCAAGGCCCTCCACTCGAAAGACGAAACGACGGCTGAGTATAGGCTAGGCCATTAAATGCGGTTCTCGGAAGACGTACCATCACCAACCACGATGTTCCACGTATTCGGCGCCTGCGTAGAATGTGGAATATGAAGAGTTCATGGGGAAGCCTAAAAGCCCCTACTGTGGCCCCATACGATGTCGTGTACCACGAGCAAGGACTTAGGGGGAAAATGTACGCCCTGGTTTTCCCACGGGCTGTTAGCAAGCTGAGATACGGCCTAATCATGAGATACAACCTAATCATATCTACCATGTGAACATCCCCAAGACCAGAGCTGTTGTAGAAGGTTCCTACCTCCTCAACTCGAGGTAGCCTAAGGGTTTGCCAAGATTAGACTGAATGTGGACTCCGAAGGCCACAGGTCGAGGGAAGCACCCAGCTCGTGGTACGAGCTGGGGTTAGAGGCTGTGACCCCTTATAAAGTCAACCATGCAAGGTAAACACGCATATATCAGACATCACGTGTCTGATATATCCCTGACTTCTCGGACACGCAGCATGAACGTGCGTATTCAGACACCCACGACTGGGTTGGGCCGTGCGGCCCATTATCCCCTTACCTATTGATTAGACCACACTTATGTGTCAGGTTTTAGGAATTAATCATGAATGTCACAGAGTTGACATGATAGGTAAGAAGGTCACGGGATGACCTTCTTACCAACTCCCAGGTGCCTTCTCCTATAAATATGGAGACCCTGGGAGTTACAAAGGGTTGGATTCTATTATGTAAAAAATACCCTGTAAAAGAATACCCAGCATATAGCAATAATATTGATTGGTGGAGTAGAAGGATTTTAAGCTTTGAACCACCTAAAAACGTATTTGTGTCACCATTCCATAAAATAGATCATTCATCTATTTCGGTTCAACATAAGCACTAATCCCTTCCTCTTATTTTCTTAATTACCTGTTGGCGAAGAACCGCGCCAACAGTACTATTGTTAGGATGTAGCCTTGATTGAATTATTATATGCTTGAGTGCTATTTGAGAATGCTATATGTGGTTATAGCAGAATGAGCAGCAAAGGAGCCGGGAACGGCGAAGGGCCGAGAACGGCAGTGGGGCCGGGAATAACACTAGCACATGGAGTGCTTATAGTTAGGGTGAGACCCCAATGGATACATGGGATATCCTTACGGTGAGAACCGAGATCCCAGGCATTGGTAACGCTTCTGAGATGGCATGGCCGTATTTGTTTAGTCTAATGGACTGTCTGTTTTATCTGTGGATTGTCTAATATGTTGATTATATAACATGCGTATGTTATGTGCTGTGTGAGTTTTCTTGCTAGGCTTCGGCTCACGGGTGCTCTGTGTTGCAGGTAAGGGCAAGGAAAAAGTCAACCAGCCATGAGTACGGAGAGCGTGGAGCGGCGCGTACATGTTTGGCCTACCCGACTGCTTTGGTTGGGGGCATTTTGAGAAATGGCTGTATTAAACTACGTTTTTGATAATTAGTCATCTATGAACTTATTTTGAGTTGTAAATACTTTATAAACTTTATTTTGGGATCCCAAATGTTAAACTCTTGGAATTTTCAACGAAATGGAGTACTTTTAAAGATTACAGCCTTGATTTCTGTTTAATCACACTTTTGTTCTAAAAACCTCGCTTAGCGAGTTAATTGCACATTTTAAACTCACTTAGTAACGGCTCTAAGGTAGTAGGGTGTTACAGTGGTCGTACTAAGTCAGAAGAGTAATGGTCGTACAAAGTACTCGGAAGAGGAACACCTCCTCCCACACCTCCAACTACTGTCAGGCTTGAAGCCCGACACCACTAACGCCTGCTCCATGATCCTTTGAGGTGCCCCGTAGTACTTCCACTTCTTTGTCCCCTTGGGACCATTTTTGTACTAAAAGCCATTAGAGCTCCCCTATAAATAAGTCCTCCTCTAATCATTGTGGGGGTTGGTAAATTCACTTGTAAACTGAGATTTTAGAGCAATACAATGTTTTTCTCGATTCTTCTTCTACCATTTACTTTAAGCTTTCTTCTTAAGTTCTTCATCTTATTGGCAACTTACGATTTTTTTGAATTAACTCTGTTGATGAGTTCTTACCGTCAACAATTGATTTTCTTGAATCTTTATTTACTTTTCTTTATTATCTTGAATTATTATTTTGACTTGGATTGAAAGAAAATAGTGTTTGGTAATTAACTTAAAGATTAGTCTTTATGGGATCGATTTTAACATATTACTTGCGTAAGGTTGATAAAATCAGTAACACTCATGTGTTCCCACTTTGCGCACTTAGCACTATTACGACCTTGTGCTTATCCATTCATGAACCATCTAGAGAGAAAACTCATATTCTCTTGAGAGGCGCTCCACATCTAGGTTCATATAGGTGAAATTCTTACAACATCTTTGCAACATTTAGAGATGCTTATTGCTCTCGACTGAATTACATGAAAAGCCTATGGCTTAACCCTTATGTGCAATAGAAACTAACATTAACTATTCTAGATGAGACTCTAATTCATTAATGTTGTCAACTATTCTCTTATTAATAACTTGTTCTTACCTTTTGAACTCTACACTCGATGTATACGAGCTTTGAGTGGGGTTGTCATCATTGGGGAAGCTATTTATCAAGAATTTTTAGTCTCATCCCTATATTTGTAGAATTAATCAAATCTCTCCCTAGAGGTTCGGTAAATAGATATGCTAAGTTCTCACACGATTTGACATACAATATTGATATGACTCCCTCATCTATCAATTGTCCCACGTAGTCATGTCTTAGACTTATGTTAGGATTTATGACCTAAAAGCATGTAAATACATTTTATTGATTTAAATAAAAGTAAAATTTTATTATATTTGAATGTTATAATTATTGTTTGAATAATTTATATGAACATCAAGAAAATTCTATATTCATTGATGGGATATGATCTTATATTAGTACAAGAGAATCATATACAATGAATAAAGTAGTCAGTAAGATATTAAAGTAATGAATCTTTAATGAATGGTTACTAGTATGGTTTACTAAGTATACAGGATGCAAGTAATCTAAATTTGGATTACTGATATTGGTAGACATCTTGGTAAATGTATTGTATATAATAGAGATTATATATGATAGGATCGATATGAATTAACTATCTTTTTAAACTTACTGTTTTCCATAAATATTTAATTCTTATAATAATAGATGATCATTTGTAGATCAGTCTAAATCTTGAGTAGTCATGAACTCCTGTTTGTGCTTATTTGATCTTTTGATTCACTCGTTAATGTTTTTTAATATAATGAGGCTAGTAAATTTTGTTTTGGAGATTCAATATCATGAATGGCTGGGAACATGAATTACAATAATGGAATCCATACTTTCCTAACAAATCTGTTTACCCAAAAATGGCTCCTGATGACGTTGCAAGATTTTCTTACACGTGGCTAGCACGTGACGGTTTGAGTGAAGGGATCCTGTTCGACCATCGACCAGATAGTTATTGATTTGTCAAATCTCGCGATTAGGTGCGACCAGTCTAGTCACATACTTTCATTTACTTCCTTTGGGATACACAATCTTGTAATAATTACATTTATTATGTTTCCTTTTATTACCTTGATACGCTGATCTTAATTGTAATTAAGGCCCATCGGCCCATGTAACCCCCCCCCCCCTTGAGCCTATAAATAAGAAGAGGAGGGCTCAAGGAAGGGACTTTTGACTTTTGAACTTTTGATCATAGTATTCATAGAAAAGAGCATAGTGTGATTATCCATCGAAATTGTAATCCTCCCAAGGCTTGTGAAACTCGAGAACCCTAGTTCTTTGATCACAATATTGGGATTCAATATCAATAAGAACACTAAGTGGACGTAGGTTCTTACCATCCAGTTGGGGCCGAACCACTATAAATCGCTTGTGTCATTTATTTTCTATTTGATTGTCTTCTTGATTTCCTTTTGTTCTTTGTCATTTATTCAACTCCGTGTCATTGGCCAAATCAAGGGTCAACATTTTGGTCCTTTCATTGAGAGATTAATAAAAAATTTCAAGAAGATCAAATGGCAAAGACATCCAAGAGAGCTGGGCAGACTTCTGGCGCTGCATCCACTTAACCTCCTCCTCCAAATGTGGCTGAAAATGAGCCACACTTGGATTTTAAGGAGGAAGAAATGGATTCTGAAACGATGGGGACAACACTGAATGTGTTGCAGGACGAGTTGGCCATTCTGAGGGCCAATCAAGAGAATGCGGCGGAGACCTTGGCACTACAATAGAGGGAAATCGAGATTCAACATCAGGAACTGAATGAGCGGCAGGCAAACATGGACCATCGGTAGAGAGATGCCACAGCTGCTTTAGAAGCAGCCATTAAGTTGGCTCGGGGACAAGCTGTGCCGGCTTCTCAACCGGATTAGCCACCAAATGCACCACCGCAACGGGCCCCAAATCCGAGTCCTCCGCTTCAGCTAGCAAGCCCTCAAAGGGCAGAGCAACTGCCTGTTGCTCAGCAGGAAATCCCAATTCAGGATCCTGAGCAGCAGCCACCTTCTCAAGCTGGTCGAGGCAATCCCCAGCGTCAGAGGCAGAATAGCGTCGGGCAGCCTCCCCGAAGCCCTAGACGCCTAATGGTCGATGAGCCAAATCCACCGAGCAAGGGGCAACGTCCTTCTGCTAACAGAAGGCACAATGAGTCAGGCTCTACGGTCAGGGCCCCCCCACGGCATAATAATGCATGGGGACCCACCGACCAATGCAGCCCTCCCCCTGACACTCGGGAGATGCCAGCTAGAGGAGGAAACAGCGTGACCAGCCGGTCGCGCTATAGTCAGTCGCAGTTTAGGGATGGGCATGATTGTAATGAGGCTGATTTCGGCAGGAGAAATGTTGGTCGAGGGCATGAGGAAAGGGGTGGAGATAGGAACCCCCCGCCAAGAGAAAATAGGCCTACGAGCCAAAACGCTAGGGGGCAGCCATGACAGCACAACATCTTTGATCGGCTGGGCGCTAGAGAGCAAAGGCGCAGAGATGATGACTTGGAGGACGTGCTCAACGACAGGTGCGAGAGGCACGATGAGTACTCTCCTCCGGCACCAGTCGCCCTAGCGATCCCAGACGCTGTACAGGCCGAAATTGATACACTGAATCAGGTTGTCCAGCAACTGGTGGGAAGCCGGACATCCCACATCGAGTATGATCGGAGGAGAGATACTTCGTTTGTACAGAGGATTGCTGTAGCAGAAACCCCCAGCAAGTTCAAGATGCCAGTACTGCCAAACTTTGATGGGTATGGGGACCCATTATCTCATGTAAACAAGTTTGAGATACAAATGGACATCCAGAAGGTGTCTGACGATCCCCGCTGCAGGATCTTCCCGACCACCCTATCTGACACTGCTCAGAAGTGGTTCTTTAAGTTCCCTCCTGCAAGCATAGTATCGTGGGAAATGTTCGTGAAGGAATTCTACGGACAATTTTACGTTGGTCGTGTACACCCCACTGAGGCCAACCAGGTGGTCGAGATACGTCCAGCATTTTATGCGAGTAGCTGCTGGAGCTAAAATAGTGGGTGACGAGGGAAAAATGATGGCCCTAACTGCTGGGGTAAGGCACCATTCTCCCCTCTGGAACAGCCTAAGAAAGAATGGGGTAAAGAGTACCCAGGAGTTTCTTGATCGAGCTGATCGATACATCAAGCTCGAGGATGCGATTGCTAACGAGGAAAAATCTCCTGCGAAGGACAAGGGACCAAAGGAAGATCCCGCCAAAGCCGTCAACAGGTCGAATAAACCCAATGGCAACGAAAAAGGCAACGGGAATAGGAATGATAAAAATGATGGAAAAATGGAGAATAATGAACCATCAACGTCCGAAAATAAATGCCCCAAAGGCAATAGGTATGAGCCAAGATTCACCAATTATACGACCCTTGTCGAAAGCAGGGCGGAGGTCTACCAGGCGACCAACTCCAATGTCCCTTATAAGCAACCAGTACCTATAAGGAAGGATATCTCCAAGAGAGATACAACAAATTTTTTTCATTTTCACAACGACTACGGTCATGACACCAATGAGTGTAACCATTTGAAGGACGAGATTAAGTTCCTTATCAGACAGGGACACCTAAGGAGGTACATACAAGTCGTAGGAGGATCTCAGCAAGAGGCTCAAGGAGGCAACGAGCAGGCGCCTGCATGCCAGCGCTTGCCACCTTTACAGCCAGCTCCTGTGGCAGGTACGTTGCTCACCAACTATGGCAGCCCACACCTTGCAGGAGATAGTGGGAAGGCAAGGGAGCGGTACGCTCAGACCTTACGCCACGACCAGGACATCGAGATGATGAGTGTGGAGGATTGAGCACCTAAAAAAGCTCGAACAGAGGAAGAGTTAATAACTTTCTCTGAAGATGATGCTCAGCATGTACGATTCCCACATTCGGATCCGCTGGTCGTTGACGTCCAAATCGCCAACATGATGGTTAAGAGGGTGTTGGTTGACACAGGGAGCTCAGTCAACATCTTGTATAAGTCTTCACTGGAAAGGATGAAGTTGTCCGTCAAGGACCTGGAGCTGTGCAACCAAACCATATATGGTTTTTCTGGCGAAGGGCTTGCACTGACACGGTCGATTAGGCTCCCAGTTACAACAAGAACTGCGCCCGCGAACATGACATTACTCATTACTTTCATAGTAGTTGATTGTCCTTCTGTGTACAATGTTGTAATTGGAAGGCCTATTATGGTCGACCTACGAGCTGTTACCTCGGTTTAGCACCTTGCCATGAAATTCCCAACTGACGCAGGGGTAGGATGCGTATTGGGAAACCAACGAGAAGTGAGGGGGTGCTACAACTCCTCGATATCTAAGGCGAAGAAATGTTGATTGAGGGAAACCGCCAGAAAAGAGTTGTAGACGGCCAATGAAGTACAAGCCCAATCAGGTGATTGTGTCACCAAATAGGGTGTTGCCCAAAGTGAGGATAGGGATTTGGATCCTCGCTTTGGGGATTTTGATGAAGAAGTAAGACCCATCAAGGACCTCGAAGAGGTCCAACTCGATGAAGCAGATCCGACCAGGGTTGTGAAAGTCAGTAAAAACTTAGAGACAACAACAAAACAAAATTTGGTGGAATTTTTGAAGAAGAACCAGGAAGTCTTTGCCTGGTTGCATAAAGACATGGTTGGAATAGACCCAGGAGTTATCAGCCATGTCCTGAACATAGACAAAAGTTTTCCACCAGTACAACAGAAAAGAAGGCTGCTTGACAAAGATAGATCAAAAGCTTTAAAGGAAGAAGTCAAGAAGCTAAAGGAGAACGGATTCATTAGGGTAGCATTTTATCCATCATGGGTCTCTAATCCCATACTAGTACCCAAGTCGAATGGAAAATGGAGAACATGCGTGGATTTCACAAACCTTAATAAAGCCTGCCCGAAAGATTATTTCCCACTCCCGAGAATCGACCAACTGGTCGATGCCACTTCAGGGCACGAGATCCTATCATTTATGGATGCATACTTTGGGTACAATCAAATCAGTATGCACTCACCTGATGAGGATCACACTAGCTTTCGAACTAATACGGGGCTTTACTGTTACAAAGTGATGCCCTTCGGTTTGAAAAATGCTGGTGCGACTTACCAGCGACTAGTCAATCACATGTTAAAGGAGCTGATCGGTACAAACATGGAAGTATATGTTGATGACATGCTGGTTAAGTCGAAGAAGGTAGAAGAACACATAGAGGACTTGCAAGAGGGCTTCAACATCTTGAATAAGTTTAAGATGAAGTTGAATCCCCTCAAGTGTTCCTTCGGAGTTGGATCGGGGAAATTTTTGGGATTTATAGTAAACTCACGAGGAATTGAAGCTAATCCCGAAAAGATCAAGGCCCTGGTCGATATGAAATCGCCAACGAAAATAAAAGATGTTCAAAGTTTAACCGGGAGAATCGCTGCTCTAAGTAGATTTATCTCCAAATTGACAGACAAGTGTGTCCCATTTTTTAATCTACTTAGAGGCAACAAAAAATTCGAATGGACTGAGGAATGAGAACAGGCTTTCTAGGCATTAAAGTCTCACATGTCGCAGTCATCGATTCTATCTAAGCCGGTCGAAAAAGAGACTCTGTTCATCTACTTGGCGATCATAGAATACGCTGCTAGTGCTGTCTTGGTAAGAGAGGAGGAAAATGTGCAAAAAGTCATTTGTTATGTAACCAAAAGGCTAATAGGAGCAGAATTGCGGAATCTTCCTATTGAAAAATTAGCCTACTGCTTGATTTTAGCCTCCAGAAAGCTGCAGCCATACTTCCAAGCTCACCCAATCATAGTTTTAACCGACCAGCCTCTACGGCAAGTTCTGCATAAGCCAGAAGCCGCATGCCGATTATTGAAATGGGCGGTTGAACTTGGGCAGTTTGAAATCTCTTACTTACCACGAGGAGCAGTAAAAGGACAAGCTCTGGCCGACTTTGTCGTAGAGCTCACTAGGCTTCCAGACAGCGAGCAGACAGAAGAGCCTGAACCTCAAAGCCAAACTCCCTCTTGGAAGTTGTTCATAGACGGTTCTTCTAATGAACACCACGCTGGAGACAGAGTGATTTTGGTGACGCCTGAAGGACATCGATTCCACTGCGCAATCATATTTGACTTCACTGCATCCAACAACGAAGTAGAGTATGAAGCATTGCTCACCGGGTTACGATTAGCCAGGGACATGAACATAAAGTCACTTGAAATCTATAGTGACTCCCAGTTGGTGGTTAATCAAATTACTGGAGAATATCAAGCTCGAGGTCTAAATATGCTTGCTTATTTGAATAAAGCAAAAGATTTGTTGGCACAGTTTGAATGGTATACTCTCCAGCAAGTACCTCGCGACCAGAACTCAAATGTTGATGCCTTGGCCAAACTAGCAAGTGCGAAGGATGCTGACACGTTGAACATAGTGCCTGTTGAGCGACTGCCCACACCAAGCATCAGCGCAGAAGAAACTTCTCTGGTAATTCAGACAGTAGATACGTGGATGACACCTTTCATAGAGTACATGACGCATGGAGTGTTGCTTACAGACAGAAACAAAGCAAGGACCCTCCAGAGGCAAGCTACTCAGTTTATCCTGGTCGATGGAATCATGTACCGAAGGGGGTACTCAATGCCGTTCCTAAGGTGTGTCTCAAAGGAAAAAGCAACATAGTTAATGCGAGAGATCCATGAAGGTTTCTGCGAAGATCACGCTGGAAGGTAGAGTTTATCGAAAAAGATCCTAAGGCAAGGATTCTCTTGGCCAACCATGAATGAAGACTCGATGGAATTTGTTCGAAAATGCGACAAGTGTCAGATATTCTCCGAGATTCCGCAAGCAGCCCCTAATGAGCTAAAGCAGATGCAAAGTCCGTGGCCATTCGCAGTATGGGGAATAGACCTAATCGGGTCTTTACCCACAGGAAAAGGTGGCGTCAAATACACCGTGGTGGTTGTCGATTACTTCACAAAGTGGGCCGAAGCTGAGCCACTTGCAACCATTACGACCAAGAAAGTGCTGGACTTTGTGGTCAAGAACATAGTGTGTCGCTATGGATTACTAAGAAAAATTGTCTCAGACAACGGCACACAGTTCGATAGTGATCTGTTCACAGATTTTTGCGAGCGGCATGGAATTATCAAAAGCTTTTCTTCAGTTGCTCACCCACAGGAAAATGGACAAGTTGAGGCAATCAATAAAACGCTAAAAGATACTCTGAAGAAAAGGCTTGAAGAAGCAAAGGGGGCATGGCCAGAGCAATTGCCTGAAGTCCTCTGGTCGTACAGAATGTCCCATCGTACAGCAACAGGCCATGCTCCATTCTCCTCGGCCTCTAGATATGAAGCGCATGTTGAATTAGATCCACCATCGCATTGGAGGATGACATATGATTAAGGATCTAATAGCTAGTTATTAATGGAATCTTTGGATTTGGTTGATGAAAGGCGCAAGCAAGCCCAGCTCCGAGTAGCAGCTTACCAGCAAAAAGTCACCCGGTATTTCAACTCTAAAGTACGTGAAAGAAAATTTATTATGGCAGATCTGGTACTTAGAAGATTTTTTCTTAACACTCGTGATTAAGCTGCTGGAGTACTCGGACCCAACTAGGAAGGACCGTACCAAATCGAAGAGGTCCTCCATCCAGGCACTTATAAACTTGCTCGCTTAAATGGAGATCTCATACCTCTCTATTGGAATGGAGAACACCTGCACAAGTACTATCAATAAATAATTCTTCTTAAAGAATTGTCTTGTATTAATTTTACCTTTTACAAGTTTATGAACAAGGGTTAGTCATCTTTGTGACCGATCGCTTATAAGTGTAAGATCATATTTTTGATCACTCGTACTGACACGATTGTCCATCTAATACGAGAAATAAAAGGGACTATGCGCAGCCAATCAATCTTGCCAAACTATTGTATTTATTACAAGTATTTACTCATTACGTGTGTTGTTTTGCTATATTATCATTCTAAAATCTCTATTACGAGCAAAAATGTTCGAATAGGTTTTGGTCAAGGCAAGTGACCGAGGACCTAAAGCTCCCAATCACTTAGGGGGCATATAAGGTATCTAGTAAGCAAAGCATATCAACATGTATGTAAACACATGAGAAAAATAAGTGAATGCATACTACGATATTAGAGTATTTTTCAAAATTTTATTATTTTGTTAAATCAAACCAAAGTGCTATGCTAAGTTCGGTCATGCGAACAGATGTTATAATAAAATGCAAATATTATAATATCAAAAGTGAAATCCTTTACACCGCAAGCAGTCACTGCTCGGATGTAATTATCTTTTAAAAGGAAAGCTGCCCGTGCAACAATAAAAATTGTCTTGACATCATAAACTATAGTTTATGTGTCTTAAAACTACAGGTTCAAAAGAAAGAAAAACAAGCAAAACTATGGAGCAGCATGAGGGTCCTAAGGAGTTGGCTGGTCGACAGAGGCCCCAGCTTCCACCTCCGCGCCTTCAATGCCCATGGCTAAGGAGATCTCGAGGGAGGCTGGGATTTTTTCTCTCTCCTCTTCCTCTAGGCGAGCAAGGCACCGGGCTATTTCAGTTCTCCTTATGCACCGGAAAGATAGTTGAAGTTGGCCTGGCGGTTGTGTTTCCAGAATACATAGAAGCAATTGGAGGTGGCTCCCTTATACCTCTCCAAGTTGCTGGCGTTGGCCTCCTCAAGCTCTTTGATGCGCCCCTCCAGCTCTTCACTTTCCTTTCTGATGACAATCAGCTCATTCTCAAGCTTCTTGGCCTCCTGGTAGTTAAGCTTAGAAGACTCCTTGAATTGCTCCTTTTCCACAATGGCTTTGCTCAGGGCAGTTTGGAATGTCTTCAGTTCTTCGACCAGATTCTTGTTCTGATCGAGTAGATCAGCGTTTTTCCCCTCGAGCACCTTGACCTCCTCAGCATGCTTGGCGTTGGATTCTTTAAATGGAGTAACCAAAGTCCCCGTGCGGTGCCAGCTGGCAGTCATAGTTAGCATTCCCTGCGATCAGACAAAAAGATAAGGTGATGGCAGAAAATGACAAAATAAATAAATAAAGCTCAGCAACAGATAGTAGCTTACATTGGCTATTTCGTTCAGCGCTCGGTTAATTATCTTGTTAGGCTCCATGGAGTCTGTGCTGACAATGGCCTCTCGGCTGCGTTTGTGCCTTGAGAGTTTGGTCATTCTCTCTTTGGCCGAGCTAACCACGACATTTGTCAGAGCATCTCCAGTTTGGTTGGGAGGTGTCTGGTCGGCAGGTGCTGGTGGAGGAGGGTTCTGGTTGACTGGTGCTGGGGGAGACGTTTGATCGAGAGGAGATGGAGGGGGTGTTGTTTCCTTTGAAGGAACTGTAGCTGAAGAGTCCCCAGTTTGAGCTCTTTTGGATGGGGGATTCTTGCTGCTTTCCCCTTGGTGCGACCTGCTCTCCTTCTTCTTACTTGAAGGTGCGACAGGTGCGCTGTAGAGTTCGGACATATCTTCAGATGACATATCTGCAAGTAAAAAAAAACACACGAACAATTAGACAATATGAATAAAAGTACTCACTACATCAAGGAAGTAAGAGCAGGGAAATCATAAGTAAAATACCTGAGGTACAACTACTGGTCGCTACATTATTAACTGTACTACCGCTACAATCACTCACTGCCTGGAAGAAATCTGAATTTAAATTAGGTGTGTACTTAAAGTTGCCGTCCCCGTCAAATAAATGATAGGGAATGGGGAAACTGTCTAAGAGTAAGAAGACAGTACCGTTCCCATCTGAAGATTCGAGAATGGACGCAGGGTGTTCGAAAACCTTCTTTTTACCCTTTCCTGAAGGAGCAGGGGCGGTAGCTGCTCGCGGGGTGCTGGAGGGTTCCCTAATAGTCACTCCCGTCGCCCTTCTCAAAGGTTGTGACACAGCTGGGTTTTGGTCGGGAACTTCTCCACCAGTGGCGCTCCCTGCAGTTGATTCCCTCACGTCCTGGTGAGGGGCCAAAAGGCTAACCAGCCTCAAATTGGCCTCTGTGACCAGCTCTTTGACACTTTTTCTATGTCCGTCATGCTAGCGAGGGAAGCTGCTCATACCTCCATTTCTGGAGTAGGAGCTAGTCGGCGCCATGGACCTGAAGAGCACTGAGATTCTAAAGTATGTACAGAAAAACTAAAGGAAAGTAAGCAATCAGAGGATAAAAGAAATTACCTCCTTGGGTGAAGGCCAAATTGTTGGCAACCAGGTTAGTTGTTAAAAAGTACTTCTGGAAGTACTTTCCTACATTGGACTTGTAGGTAGTCTCACTCAGGAAGGTGCGATCCAACTCCTGGTGGTAGAAATGGAAGAACCCCAGATTGTTGTGATTGGGGTTGGACTTGAGATCAAATAGGTAGTTGATCTCATGCGGTGTAGGCACTGGCCACTTCTTGTGGCTGTAGAGGATATAGAGTGCAGAAAGCATCCTATATCCGTTGGGGGTGATTTGGAAGGGGGCGACCTTGAAATAGTTGGCCACCTTCTAGAAGAATGGATGAAGAGGCAAGGTTTCCCCTGCCTCAACATGGAATCTTGACCAGGCGTTGTAGGTGTCCCCAGGCAGGTTTGCCCGCTAGTGGATGGAAGGTTTAGTTAGGGATATCCCAGAAAGTCCATACTTTTTGAGATAGTTCCCTACCATCCTAACAATATTGTTGCTAGGAGGTACCACATACCATTCGACATCTGGTCGAATGGCATCCCGAAGTTGGGCTTTTGTTTGGATTCCTCGTGGAGGTCTGTTCGAAAGATTTTCAGCCTGAGGAGCAGGCTGTTTGGCAGGAGAAGGGGTTGTTTTCTTTTTTCTTTTGGGCAGTACATTTTACTCGACCCATGTTTTGTGGGCTGGTCGAGGGATTATCTGAAGGGTGGCGAGAGAAAGGAATTTCTCGGATTAGCAACGATGGCTGTTCTTCGTCCTCAAGCAGCTGGGCTAGCAGGTCGTCATCGATTGGCCTCTCACCTCCCGACGGATCGTGCATGAAAATCTGTGAGCAAAGAAGGGGAGATGAGAATCTACAGCCAAAAGACCAAGAAGTGTGAAAGTTGGAATAATGTCGCTCGTGTATAAAAGTTAAGCTTTTATATGACCAGTAGCATTCTAACAAAAACATCACATTCTATGCGAACACTTTGGAAAATGGATTAAAAAGCAGAAGTGAAAATTTTTCCAGGAAAAACTTTTTCGACTCAGAAGGGGCGGGAAAAACCCAGTTTTTTCTACAAGCTTAAAAATTGAATTTTTACTTCGATTTTATGCCCTAAATTAATAATCCAAACTACCAAACTGATTCCTAACCCCTGCAAAGTCTTATTTTCCTATCATATTAAGCTCAGATCAACGTACCTTTTTACCCCGAAGCAATTTTTTCAAGAAACAGTCAAGAACATTCAAGAACAACAGACATGAAACAGGTGGTGCATGACATCTCAAAGACTGAAAGGTTTGAGGAACTTACTTGGATGAATGTTGGGGTAAGTTTCTAAAGCGTTAAGAAAAATCCCTGGGCAGAAGCTCCGTAAATTGTGAAGGTTGTCCGAATTCCTGAGCTTTCTGTGTCTTTGTTCTTCGGTGTTCTTGAGGAAAGAGTAAAAGGTAAAAATTAATTCTGAAGGGGTACTTATACTGAACAAAGGGCAGTTACCTAGGCAATCATGAGGGGTAACTTCCCAAGGCATGGGTAAGTGTAATATTCGTCAGACCTCTTTTGGGAAACTGCAATGATGTGATTGGTTACCTTTTTCGAGAAGGCATGGATGGCTCTGACAGATTTGGTGGGGCATACGAAAGTTCGATCACTTAAGTTTACTTTATGCTGGTCGTAGTAAAATAAACTTGGGGGGCAAATGTTTACCCAAAAATGGCTCCTGATGACGTGGCAAGATTTTCTTACACGTGGCTGACACATGGCGGTTTTGAGTGAAGGGATCCTATTCGACCATTGACCAGATAATTATTGATTCGTCAAATCTCGCGATTAGGTGTGACCAGTTTGGTTGCATACTTTCATTTACTTCCTTTGGGATACGCAATCTTGTAATAATTACATTTATTATGTTTCCTTTTATTACCTTGATACGCTAATCTTAATTGTAATTAAGACCCATCCGCCCATGTAACCCCCCCTTGAGCCTATAAATAAGTAGAGGAGGGCTCAAGGAAGGGACTTTTAACTTTTGAACTTTTGATCTTAGTATTCATAGAAAAGAGCATAGTGTGATTATCCACCGAAATTGTAATCCTCACAAGGCTTGTGAAACTCGAGAACCCTAGTTCTTTGATCACAATATTGAGATTCAATATCAATAAGAACACTAAGTGGACGTAGGTCATTACCATCCAGTTGGGGCCGAACCACTATAAATCGCTTGTATCATTTATTTTCCATTTGATTCTCTTCTTGATTTCCTTTTGTTCTTTGTCGTTTATTTGACTTTGTGTCGTTGGCCAAATCAAGGGTCAACATAATCGAATATTGGTTCCCTTAATGGTTAATTTTGGGTCTGAATAGTTATTAAGCTCAAATCTATAATTTGATTATAGATTAATTATTCGCTAGTGAATTAATGGTACTTAAGGAACATGAGGTAATTAGAAAGGTAAAATGATAATTTTGACCAACTTTAATTAACGAATAAATAATTGGAGGACAAAACTATATTTATTGATTATATCAATGGACTACAAAGAAAACTATGTAAATATAACTCTATAAATACTTAGAGTGCAATTTCATATTCAGAATTAATAAATAAGATTATTATATTAAAGAGTTTGATTAATAATTTGGTTTATTGGAGCTTCGTATTATAGGTCCATGGTCCCTAGGTTATCTCTGTCCTACACTGTCAAGGGTAAGAATGTCATAAGGAAGATTTGTAGAGAGAACGACTAACTTGCAAATGAATTAATTTTTGGGGCAATGAAATAATTATGTTATAATTATGGGCAATTGATTAATTGTGAATTAATTAATTATTTAACTATATAGTTTTTATTTTGAAAAAGTATTTGTTAAAATAAATATTAATCATGTTTGGATTAATATAGAGATAGATTAATAATTATTTTATTATAAGATATTTATTTATTTAAAGATGATATTTTAAGATAAAGTTAATTAAGAATTAACTGATATTTATTTTGAGATAAATATATTATCTTAAATATTAATTAAACAAACAAATAAGAAAATCAGAGAATGAGAGAGAGTGGCTCACACACAGTGAGTGTGTGGTGCCACTCTGAGGGATTCTTGAGATTTGAATTTTGAATTTCAAATCAATTTGTTTATTTAATTATTTTTTTTAAATATTTAAATTAAATAATTAAATAGTTGGAATTGATCAGTTTTATTTTAAAATAAAATAAAGATTAATTAAATTTGTTAACTATCTTTATAAACCAGCCAAAAGAAGCGACACTTTCAAAATATAAGTCTAAGATTTTTTTTTACTATTAGACTCTCTCAAGAAAGAAATGATAGAATTTCCTAAACTTGAAATTCTAGAAACTTATATAGAATCTCTCTTCTCAATCTTCTCTAGATCTCATGTGTTGAGTATATCTAGAGAGTCTAAATCAACATTTGAATCCTATGTGCCCACACACGTCCTTGTGTATTTGAGGATTGACTTGGAAGGCTAAGGCGTGAGCTTTCAGAAAGGATAGGAAGATCGTTGATTTGTACGGAAAGATTCAAGGACACTTGATAGGCTACAAGAGGTAATCTATATTCATTTTATGTTTTATTTAATATATCTATATATGTGTGATCCTGACTGGTATTAATAATTTTTAAAAAGATCTTATTCTATTGTGTATCCTTATTTTTCTCATTTAATACCAACAATTAATACCAGAGCAATCTTTATTAATATATATATATTAAATATTGCGTGGGTTTCTTGCATTTTTTATATATATGTTGATATGTATATTGTAATATCCAACATTTTTATTATAAATCAGAGTTTTAATACATAAAATGTACAAGTTTACAAATTTAAGAAATAGTAATGGAAAAATAGTGTTTAAAATATGATTTTATGTTTTTAATGAGATTAAAGAGAGAGAAACTTGAGTAGTCAAGTATTGGACCCAAATGTCATATAATTTTAATTGGGGATTTTTATAAAATTAAGAAAGTTTTGCTAAAGGACTTATTTGAAAAGAATTTTAGTATTTTGGGTCCAAGTGTAATTTTTAAAAAAAAAAATAAAAAAAAATAAAAAATAAAAAAAAAAGAAAAAGAAAAGAAAAGGCTTCAGCCTTTCTTTTTACCCGAGCCCCTCTCTCTCTCTCCTCAGAAACTCTCTCTCTCTCCTCAGAAAACCTCTCTCTCTCTCTCTCTCTCTCTCTCTCCTCTACGTATTACTGTTGCCGACGACGCAGGAGTACTTTCCGGCCACCATTTTTAGCCACGCGTCGGACCGTTGGATTCAGAGGCCTCCGAACTATCGACCCACGCGGGAATCTAGAGCTCACTCGCCGATTAAACGCCTCAACCACTCGATTTAAGTTCGGCCACCCCGCGACTTCAAAGTTGCGATTCGGCCACCTCGGGCATCCGTTTGCCGATCCGTCACCACCATCGTGCTCCTCGTGTTGTGGGCTTCAAAACCCAATAACTTGTTCCTACATCTACCATAGTTGGGTGGTGGGCCCACCACGAGCCACCGCGATCCACCGTAGATCGACGGTCGAAACTTAGTGTTCGAGGTTCCGAAGTACATTTTGAGTCTCAGAAAATCATCGTTTGACTTATTGTGGAACCCGATCATTTTGGTATAATTTCTTTAACCTATATATTGTGATTTAATTGTGATTGATTATAGTAATTGTTATTATGTGTATTTATAGTATATAATTATATATTATTGATATATGGAATATTTTCTGTAATTTACTGGCTGTCTGGGATTATATATATTTTTTTATACAGGTTTTGATTTTGGAATTGTCCACTTTATAGCCGTTGTGCTGTCTAATTTTCTAGAAAATATTAGATATTAAATAAAGTATAAAAATACATATTTAATTGATTTTATATTAATATGGAAATTATTATGATTAAGTAATTTTAATTATTATTGTTATTATTTTGTTAAGTAAATCAAGAATACAGATTCATATATATATATATATATATATGAAAAGTATGATTTATAGTAAACCTATTATCTAACCATTATTATTGTATATTAATATTTGAATATTAATATAATATCAAATATTAGTTTCTTACAGTTATTGATATTTGTAAGACCAATGAAGTTTGGAGAAAGTATATTTATTATATCACTGGAATTGATATTATGACTAATTAATAATAATATAAATATTTATATTTATATTATTATCATTATATTGATTATTACAACTTTATGTTAAAAATATGATTTCTTTTATAAAATGACTATTTGAATATATACATCCATATACGTATTGCTATTGAAGTATTTTGTTATTAATATCGAAATAAGTTTAATTATAGACGATAATTATTATTTTTGTTGGGATTATTATTATTATTATCATAAGGGTACATTATCTTATGAGCAAGGTTTAAAGCATGGTTTTATATGAAGAGTTATTTGCATTACGTTGATAATAATTTATTATTATCATTTATATAGTTTCTGGTATTATTAATATACACTATCAATAGTGTATATTTATGATTTTGATAGAATTTAATAAATGATGTGCCTTGAATAGGATTTGTATGGATTTGATTGATTGACTCTTGGTGAGGAATTTTAAAATAAGCTAAGGACCTAAGGTAAGTAAATCTCACCTTTTGTGCTTAAGTGTAAGACGCATGACTGCATTGATTGTGTACATCTGATGAGTTAAGTATGGTATGATGATGATGCATATGTTAAGTATGTGAAGAATGGTTATATGAACACCATAAGGGTGTTGTGTGATATGTAATTGATGAATTCTGTGATATGTGAAAGATGTCTTATTTGGTTAAGAATGATATGAATTATGTGCAAGTATGTGTTCTTATGTTGATGGATATGTGGATTGCTCTATGTTCATGATTTGTTATATGTTATGATATATGAAGCGTTTAAGTTTTTAGGCTGGAAACCTTAGACCTGAGCCATAGCTCTACGTTAAGGTATAACAACGCCACCAACCCAAAACTTCATGTATTATGACTAAAGATGTTTTGAGTTATATGAGATGCGATACAATGCCTTGATTGAATACCATCAACATGAGTCATGAACACGAACATTGGCATTTCAGCATCAGCATGTATGCATGGCATGTACAGTTATGTGATACATTATTATGTGATATAAGACCATGCATATGAATATAAGAAAAGTTATGAAAGGTCTTGAAAAGTCTTATGTAAAGTTAAACATTTTAATGACACAAGGCTTAAGCAAAGTGATAATAAGATGTTTAAAAAGGGTGCCACTGTTTTGATGAAGCAATCAAGTAAGTTCAGTAAAGAAGACGGAAGTCTATAAGACTTATAGTGGCTGCCCACTAGTGTGGGCTAGGTCAGAGTTGACCATTCAGATATGTTTGCCATGTTTCTGTCTTTCTCCTCCATATGTGTAATAAGTATGGTAGCTATGGCAACGATGAAATGAGTGTTATGATGAGCCTAGCTGAGATGATGGCTAGCCGGAGGAGAACCCATGGGATTCTATATGATATGTGTAACAAGCCCTGCAGGCATTGGCTGAATCAAACAGTGTGCACAAGTGAAATCGGGCCCATAAAAATGTGAAACTAAAAGAAAGAGCATAAAAGTAAAGTTTGAAAGTGCATGAGCAATAAATGAAATGCATAAGTATATAAGTCAGCATATTAGTATATGTGCACTACAAACTCACGACATTCATGTGTATGTGTATGCATGAGATTTGCTTACTGAGCGTTAGCTCATTATGTTATTTTCCAACATTTTTCCAGGTGTGGCTTTAGTTGTTGAGCAACTTGTGGAGCACGGACTCAGTAGCAATGCAATAATGGTTTAGAGTTTTCATATGGCTGCCTTAAATTTAAAGTATTCATACGTGTAATAATTTCTTCTAATAAGTTTATATAAAAGTTTTAAATTTTTCTGTATTTCTTCGTATCATTTTATTTAATTCTTTTGGTCAAGTGCCTTACATACTCGTAAACCCTAGAATTACGAGTATGTGGCAGCGTACCCTACCTTAGGGACGTTACATATATTGAATGGATGGATGTGTTTTTTGAATGCATTGTTGAATGATGAATTGTTAATTATATGGTGATATTGGGCCACATGCACCAGCCTAGTCGCATGCCCCTGACCCACGCGCCCATGCGCCCTTGCGTCCCTGGTGCTGAACCCTTGCGCCCCAGCTGCATGCGGCAACAGCCACTTGAGCCCTTAGGGCTCCTCCTCCATGTGTCGTCCCTAGAGATCTAGGGCACCAATCTTGGTGCACAAGCTAGATCCTATTTTTATGATAATATATCTTTTATTTAATTAATTTTAAATTGTTTGAATTTAAAAAGATAATTATCTTATTTTATTTTTGTTAGAAAAATAAAATATCTTTTAGTTGGTTAAGATCTTATCTTAAGTTTATATAATTATTTGTGCTGACCAACGTTTTGGTCAACAACACTGAGTCACTTTATACGACTTAATAAAAACTAAACGAACTGAAATCAAGTAAATGACACAATTTTTTTTATAGTGGTTCGGCCCCAAGAGTTGGTAATGACCTACATCCACTTGCACTTTTCTTTATCGGAAAAGCGTCACACTTAAGATCAAGAAGAATCAGGGTTCAACTGAGTTTCTTAAGCTGACGAAAGAATACAATTCGAAGGATTTTGTATGTAAAGTGCTTACAAAAGAAATCTCTAGCTATTTCTCTCATCTTTTTCACTTAGGGTTAATGATTGAATAAACCCCTTATTTATAGAGTCTTAATGGGCTATGAGCCCTTACAAGCAAATCTAGGCCCTACACGTGTAGGTGTGGGATCAGTACATTTAGTTACATATTCAAATAATATAAGAACAATACAATTTAAATATCAGTTACATAAATATCTTGAAATATTTGATAGTGTCTCGTGAAACCCGAATCTTTGGGTAAAGCGTACTACTTATCAAGCAAGTCTTATACTCCAAGCAGCTTCATGAGATGGCACTAATCTACTTCATCATCGAGCAGGCTATCGATTATTTATGAAACAGCCTTTTATACTCTGACATAGCCTGTAACACCCCAAGTTGCTAATAAGGTTTAAGACCTTGTTTAGCGTGCCTGGAGGGCAATAAATTTGAATGAATATGTGATTAGTAATGCATGTTTAGGTGGTATATAGATGCATGTGGGCCCTGTTTGTATGTTAGGGGTAAACTGGTAATTTTAGCCCGTTGAGGGCATAAATGTGATAATTGTATTATGTGATTTGTACCATGTGAGTGTGGTGTTTTTATTGTGATGCACGCGTCGAGACGGTCCTAGTGAGCTACTTAGTCTAAAAGTCACAACGGGATTTTGTACCCGGCTCGGGAGGAGCCTAGGGGTACTTTGGGAATCTTATTAGTTGAGTTGAGAATGAGTGGTTTTGGTTATTGGTGTTTGAGTAACCTGAGTAACCATTAGTTACTGCTTTGAGTAACAAGTTTTAGATGGAAAATGGTAGAATTGAAATAGAAGTGAAAGGACAAGAGTGCCCTTGAGGTTTAGTTAAGGAAGGCTTATTAGGAAGGGGTAAAGTGGTCATTTGGCAAGGGATTTTGACAATTTTCAGCTGGGATATTGGGGTACACGGTTTGGGCATTAGGTCATTTGATGGTTTTGATAAAAATTGAAGAGAAGAAAAACTAGAAGAAAGAAAAAGCTAGGGCAAGAAGAAGAAAAAGAAGAAGAAGAGTAGAAGGGGCTGAAGTGGGAGTTTAAGATGAGATCAAGGAAGCTTTTGGGTGAATTCTCCACTTGAGGTAAGGATTTTATGCACATTTAAGATTTGTTTCTGTTTTGATTTGAGAAATCTAAAGCATGAGTTAAGTTTTTAAAGTTTTGGGTTGAGTTGCTGAAATTAGAAATCAAAGGGTAGATCTTTGGGTGGGATGGTGTTTTGATCTTGATACTAGTGTTTATGGGTTGTTAGATGGTTCATATGAAGTTTTAAATTGATCTTGGGGTTTAGGTATTTGTTTGGGATGATTTGGGGAGGTTGTAGCTTGGGAAAAATGCAAGAGAAAACCTAGAAATCTGGGTTCGCGAAGGAGCGCCGCGACCCTGTTCTTGGGCGCCGCGGCGCGAGGCTGTTTCCAGGCAGGGGAGGCTCTCTGACTTGCTGGGCGCCGCGGCCTTCTTGGGCAGCACCGCGGTGCTAGGCCATTTTCAGGACATGAAATTTTGCAATTTTGAGCTTTTGCTCCGGGGGTTCGGGGGATGTTTCCAATGAATTGTTTTAAGGAATTGGAGGTCCCGAGAGTACGAGATTGGTCCCGGGAAGTGGTTTATGGTTTGGTTAGTATTAAAAGTGTTTTATGTGTGTTGTGACTAGGTTTTCGGAGAGGCTCGTGCTAGAGGACCGTGCTTGTGACCTTGGTGCATCGGAAAGCTCGGGATACAAGTAAGAAAACTGTAGCACCCGAGAACAGGGCATGGGCCCATAGTGATATTACAGGGCATGGCCCTAGATTGTATTACGTGCTAATGTATAACCTTAAATGAATTATTATATGATTGAATGATTATTTCGAGATGTACTATATGCGTGATTATAATGAGATGAACGGCTAAGGCCGAGAGCGGCGAAGGCTGAGAACGGCCGTGGGGCCGGAAGTAACACTTAGCACATGGAGTGCCTATAGTCAGGGTGGGACCCAATGGATACCTGAGTTATCCTTACGGCAAGGACCGAGACCCCAGGCTTTGGTTAGGCCTCTGGGGCGGCATGGCCGTGTTTGTTCAGTCTGATGGTTTTCCTGTTTATCAGTGGATTATATGTTATTTACTGTATGAGTTTTCTTGCTGGGCTTCAGCTCACGGGTGCTCTGTGTTGCAGGTAAGAGCAAGGGGTCAGTCAACCAGCCATGAGTATGGAGAGCGTGGGGGCGGCGCGTACATGTTCGCCCTGCCCGACTGCTTTGGTTGGGGGCATTTTGAATATGGCTGTATTAACTTATTCTTTTGATAGTCAATCAAGTGTAAATCTATTTTTGAGTTGTAAGTATTTTGTAAACCTTAATTTTGGGATCCCAGATGTTGATACTTAAAGTTTTTAATGAAACTAAATATTTTCAAAGATTACAGCCTTAACTTCCAGTTAGTCACACTTTGGTCTTTGAAAACCTCGTAGAGTCAGTTAGTTGCACAGTTGTGTTTTAAACTCACCTAGTAATGGCTCTAAGGTAGTAGGGCGTTACATAGCCTCCCCGAGTAGCTACTTCTTCCGACCAGCATTCTAAATTTAATGTAGCTTGACGCCATGTGTCTTCTTAGTAGTAGCCATGTCATCCAGTCAAAATTGGGTCAAACAATTTGAATTTGACTCTTTTTAATTATTTAAATTCAACTAAATTAAAAAGATGACAAAAATGGTTATTTAATTAAAATTCAGTGTTAATTAAATAAATTAATTAGAAAATTAGTTTCTAATTAATTATTTGGGCCTAATAAATTCCTAAGAATTATAAAGATGAGCCAATATGAGAAGAGAAACATTCTTGGAGTCTTGCAAACAACTAAGAGCCATTTTGTAATTATAATTTCTATTTTTTTCAAAGGGTTGTGAATTTAGAAATACCCAATAGTACTCGGTTAATCATTTATTATTTATTTATTGTATTTATTTAAATAAATGTTAATTAATGTCTGATTGATCACACAATCGTGCATTAGTCAATTACATGTCATTCATGAAACCCCCCACATTTTTTTATTAATCATGCAATTTTTTAGAAACATGATTATCTAGAATTGTCCTAAGTGTTTATATGAATTGTTTTGGAGAAATCAATTGCATCTAGACTGCTAAGTCTTAAATTAGTTAAAACTTGGTAATTCACACCATAATAAAAGCAATAGTTTTTATAGGCCTTTAAGATAACCAACTTTATTTAAAAATTATTTTAGTAAAGTGAGATGAATGTCATGAGTAATTATCTAGATCACATTAATTATAGAAACAAGCTCTTTTATAATTACATGTATTTTGTAATTAATTACATTCATAGGGTTATTAATAAACACATATATTCTAAAATAGTAAGTGGGAGAAGGTGAACATCTAAATGTGACCTATGATCTCCATTATTAGTACAACACCGTGAAATATGAATAGGGCCTCGAGGCGGCTTTGTTTCTGTCCCCCTAAGGAAGGTTTCTAGATATATTAATACCAAGGTTGGCTTCTTACGAAGATAGGAAAGAGTGATGTATTTTAAGCTTGATCGACCCTAAGGCAGCACTCTTTAAGTTAAGTCATGAATTCTGAAATAATGGGTTACACTTACAAAGATGCAATTAAGCTTTTGCGGTGGATAATTGTATCTTGAACAAACCAGCGGTACTTTGTTTTTTTAAAAGAGAAAATAAGAGTTATTTTAAGTTTTAAATAATAAAGATAAGATCGTCTTATAAGCTATCTGGATTTAATTTGACCGAACCTAAGGCGACACTTTATTTGTTGGGTAGTTTTATCGTCGAATATTAAATGATAAGTTTATGTGTTTTAGTTGTTACATTCATGCATCAAATTTACTTTCAAAATAATTGATATTTTTTCAAATAAGTAATATTCTTGTATTTTATTTCTTTCAGTTAAAATGTCTCAAAAGAAATGCAATGCAGTGATTGAACTTAATGATGAAAATCTAGAATTCCCATTGTATATCTCATTATAAGCTCTAATCAGCGTGGCTTGATTATCACAATGTATCGAGATTGTCGATACATCAATCGCGGTTAAAGGTATCTCCATCACGAGATCTCTAATCCACTCGACCTCTTTGCCAGTTACTGCTAGAGCTACAAACTTGGTCTCCATGGTTGAGTGTCATATACATATTTGTTTCTTAGATCCCCAAGAAGCCGCACCCCCACCAAGGGTAAATACCCAACTAGTTGTAAAGAGATTATCTCCTATACCAGATATTCAACTAGCGTCGGAATATCCTTCAAGTATCTTTAAATTTTTTAAATATTAGAGATATAGATCTTTGGTCCTTTTGAGGTATCCAAAAATTCTTTGTATGACCTTCCAATGCTTGATACTTGGATTGCTAGTAAACCTACTTAGTTTACTAGCCGCAAATGCAATATCCACTCTTGTACAATGTATGATATACATTAGACTCCCTATTGCACTTGCGTACTCTAATTGAGTCAGCGCTCTCCCTTCATTCTTTTCAAGCTTTTGACTTGAATCAAAACGACGTGTTTGCTTATTTGATATTAAGATGACCGAATTTGTCAAGCATCTTCTTAACATAGTGAGCTTGACCTAAGGCATATCCATACACATTTCTTCTAACTTTGATACATAGTATGGTATCAACCTCTCCAAGGTCTTTCATCTTAAAAGTAGAAGAAGGAAACCTCTTTGTTCCTAATATGTCTTTCATGTTATTACTTAATATCAACATATAGACACACTAGAATGATACAATCATCACAAGTCTTAGAATATAAGCACCTGTCTACACTATTGTGTCTAAACCCATTTGAAACAATGGCTTCATCAAACTTCTCATGCCATTATTTCGTTACATGTTTTAAACCATATAAGGATTTAACAAGTCTACATACCTTATGTTCATTTTCTCTTAGAACAAACCCTTCCAGTTGTTCCATGTAAACCTCCTCATCGAGGTTACCATTTAGAAATGTCATTTTGACATCCATTTGATGAACATATAGATTGTGTATTGATGATAAGGCAAACAACATACTTATTGAAGTTTTCTTTGCCACCGGTGCATAGGTATCAAAATAGTCTATGCCATCCTTTTGTCTAAATCCTTTAGCCACCAATCTTGCTATAAAAGTTTGGATGGTTCCATCTGTGTGATATTTTCTTCGAAATTCCCACTTACAACCTATTGGCTTTTATCCTTGTGGTAGATCAAAAATGTCCTAAGTGTGGTTAGATATTATTGAATCCATCTCATCATTTGTTGCCACCTTTAAAAATATGGAGTCTCTTGAAGACATTGCTTCTTAGAAGATTTTGGGATCATCCTCTACTTGAAGTACCATTGGATCATTTCAAGTGTCTCATTTGTGATTACCCTTCACTAAGTAAAGAATATCCACTTGTGAGCACTTGTCTTGTGATCTTACCTCTTTATGCCTTTGGCTTCTTCTAGGCAATGATGGTTTCCCTACAACTCTTGAAGGTAATTCCCCTTGAGTTCATTCCGATGAGATAGGTTTTTGAGGTTTGTTGTCACTATACAAAAAATTCTCAAAGAACTCAACTTCTCTTGATCCAATTATGACATTAGACTCCAAGTATAATAGTCTATATGTTGGAAAATATTTTTCCGAGTGCATAGCAGAATGCGATTTATCATCCAGTTAATTGCAAAAATTTTATTTATAAAACTATTTCATACGTACGATCCTATGATTTATATATATATATTAATATAATAGAAGAAGATTTACCTCTTGAAACCTATCAAGTGTCATTGCTATCTTCTTCTATAATAAGTGATCATCCTATCCAAGCATGCACGACTCATACTAAAGTCTGATAGATCATAATCTCAGCAAAACAGGAAGTGTATGAGTACGTTAAGATTCAATATGACGATCTAGGACTCCATTAATATTCTCAACACATGAGATCAATGGAGTTTAGGTAAAAAGAAGAGTTACAACAATTTCTTTTCCCTTTATTTTTCTCTCTAAGAAAATTCTCTTTCAGTAAAAAACTAAATATATTTTTATATTTGTCATCTAAGGCTTCATTAATTAAAATAATTTTAATTAATATTAATAAAATAAGAAAGAAAAAAATACAACTATTATCCCCAAAAATTGGAGATCGATGACGTGGCAATAAAGGTGACAAGTGGCAAGGAATGGTTGGGTGACCTAGCTTAGGAGTAACCCAGTGCATCAATGAAGAGTTTTGACTGCTTGAGAAGTGTCATGACTCCGACCAGTCATGACCTTGCTGCCCAGGAATGACCTTGCTGCCCGGGAATGACCCTGCATCCGACCAGTCATGACCTTGTCTGCCCAGAAATTACCTTGCTGCCCAGGAATGACCTTGCATCCGACCAGTCATGACCTTGTCTGCCCAGGAATGACTTTGTCTTCCCAGACATGAACTTGGCCGATCGGTCATGCACATGTCTGACCAGCTAAGTGCATGACCGACCAGCTAAGTGCATGTCTGCCCAGCTAAGTGCATGACTGCCCAGCTAAGTGCATGTCTGCCCAGCTAAGTGCGTGTCTGCCCAGTCAAGTGCATGACTGCCCAGTAGAGATGCGGTCGACCAGAAGGTGATATTAATCAACCAGATAGAACAGACTACGTCAAGATTCCCAAAAACGGCTTCAACAAGAATCGGTCTTGGCATACGCGGAAATCTCTCATTCTTCCCACAAATTTGGTGAATTGTTACATTTTGAATATTTTTGTAATTTAAATATAATAATAATAATAAAATATCCCGGGGATATTAGATGTATGATCCTAAGCCTATAAATATATGGCTGATGAGATCAGAAGGGGACTTTTTGGGCTTTTTGGAAATTTTGGATCCGAATTTTCTAGAGAGAGAAAGTACTCGTAATTGAGAGAAATTCTTGTATTCTTTTAATTTGCACTGAAGAAACTCAGTTGACTCAGGTTCATCTGATCTTGAGTGCAGATCTAAAATCACAACTCTAAGTGGATTAGGCTATTACCAACATATTGGGGCTAAACCACTATAAAAATTGCGTGTGTTATTTACTTTCTGTTCAAAATTGTCTGTGTCGTTTAATTTCTCTTGAAGGCTTTATCGTTTTTGACGTTCTCACGTTGTTGGCCAAAAACGCGGTCAACAACAACAATACCATTGTCTGCGCTAGTCGCAATCCAGGGACAGTGACTAGTGTGTAGTTCTTGTACAATACAAGACATATTTTTCTAATTTATTTTATTTAATTGATTCAATTAAAATAGATCTTATCTATTACTATATTCAAAATATATTTAATTGAATTTAAATTGATTCTAAATCAATCTAACAAACCAGATAAGATATCTAATTGATTCCAAATTAGTTATCTAAATTTAAATTTCCAAAATTTAAATATTAAATTAATTTCTCAAGTTCATTTAAAATAAGATGACATAATTAATTATTTTAATTAATTAAATAATAAATATATTTTCTATAATTATCTCATAATTATGTATTTTCCATAATTTTCTTGACAAATATACCCATACTTGTTCTATTGCTACTCTTACCATGTACAATGTTTATAGAGCCGATTCGGCGACCTATGGACCTATAATTCCAAGTTCTAATAAATTTATAATATTAATTAAACTCTTTAATATAATAATCTTATTTATTAATCTCAATATTATTCTACTAAAAATATGAGATTGCACTCTTGTAATTATAGACTTATATTTACTAAGTACTTTATTAAGTGTCCATTGATATTATCACTTCATGCAATTTAATCCTCCAATAGTTGGTTCATAATTAGAGCTAGGTTAAATTACTGTTTTAACACTCTAATTACTTATTTATCCTTAAGTACTATCAATTCACTAGCGAACAGTTAATTTATAAACCTTTTATAAATTAGAGGCCTTAAACTGTTCAGTTTCAGAATTAACACTTAAGGGAATCATTATTCAATATTCTAACAAAGAAGGCTTGGATTCCATATTTGTAAATCATGTCCCTAGCCATCTACATCAATGAACCCCCAAAACAAAATTTGTTATCCTGATCATTTTGACAGACCTTAACGAGTGAATATAAGACCCAAATAACATAAACAAGAGTTCATGATAACTTCAAGATTTATATCAATTTGCATATGATCGTCGAGTGATATGATTATAACTCTTAAAGGTTTTTCATATCAACAATTGATATGACATAACGGTATTTAGTAAAGAGTTAAATGCATTCGGGTCTAATCCCATATTATTATTATTAAAGCACCTCCACTAAGATCTCTATCTACATCAGTGATACAAATCTAGTTCACATGTATTCATAATACCAATGGACCATACTAGCAATGTTTGATTAAAGATTCTATAACTCTAATATAAACTGTGGACAATTTAATTCATTATTTATAATATTAATCATCTTGTATGCATACAAGATTATAACTACATTAATGAATTAGTAATTTTCCACTATTCATCTAAATGTTGTTAAAAAATAATGAACATTAATTATATAAAAAATATTTCTTCTATAAATTTCATAAGTAACAAACTATTTTCATTGCTTTAAGGGCACTGTGCCCAACACTATATGTTATACTATTTGAGGCATAGTCTACAAATACACACCTTATCGCTATAGGACCCAACTTGGTCCTTTTAGGTTCCGTGCTCTTGCAATAAGCAAGGCACCCCCACACTTTGAGATACCCTAGGTTAGACCTCTTTCCTTTCCATATCTCATATGGTGAAATTTGATTCTTCTTTAGAGGAATCCAGTTTAGAATATGATAAGCGGATAGCAAGACTTCTCCCCATAATGCAGAACTCAAATTTGCATGCAAAAGCATAACGTTTATCATTTCTACAAATGTTCTATTTTTTCTCCCCACTATACCATTTTGTATGGGTGTATAAGGGGTTGTACATTCATGTATTATACCATGCATATCACAAAACAAATTGGACAAGTATTTACCGCCCTTATCAGTACCTCTTATTACTTTGATTTTCTTTTTCAATTGATTTTCAACCTCATCTTTATAAATTTTAAACATGCTAAAAGCTTCATCCTTATTCTTAAGTAAGAAAATGTATGTGAACCTAGAACAATCACCAATAAAGGTAATAAAATATCTATGCCCACCTCTAGTTATCATTCCCTTTAATTCACATAAGTAGCTATGTATCAAATCTAACAAATTAGTTTATCTTTTAACATTAGGATGGGGTTTTTTTTAACCATTTTAGACTTAACACATAATTCACATTTGGCATGCTCAAATTCATCACAAACAATTAAACTACATTTAATAACTCTTCTAATTATGCTATAATTTATATGAGCAAGTCGATTATGCCACAAAGTAATAGAATTTAATCCAAGCATATAACATGAAGATGTAGAAATATTATTATCAAAGCTAGAGTCTTGAGTACCTAATTTAATCATACCATCATAAACATACCCCTTTCCCACAAAGTAATTACCCTTGGACAAAATGAGCTTACTTGACTCAAACACCGCTTTAATGCTCAGTTTGCTCAACTAGTTTCCATTTACAAGATTTCTACTCATATCCGGAACATACAACACATTTGTAAGAATAACTTTCTTTCTAGATGTGAAGAAGAGATCCACATTGACCTTGCCCATGACCTTGGATATATGCTCATTACCCATTTGAATTTCATGGTCATCTTTGGTTTTTTCAAAGGTTTTGAAGACTCCTCTATAATTAGTTACATGAATGGTGGTACAAGTGTTATACCACCATCCTTGCACTTTGTCTTGGTGGCATTCACCTCAATTAAGGTAGCAACCAATTCATTTTTTGTTGTGTTGACCTTGGATTCAAAATTAGTAGATTTTCAGAATTTGCATTCCCTAGTAAAGTGGTCACTCTTGTAACAAACAAAATAAGGGCCTTTGGTACCCTTGAATTACCCTTCATTTTCCTTAGGGCTAGGTGGTTGTCCTTCTTCAATTAGGGCTTCTTATGAGCTTTCCCCTTTGATTGAGAGGGTTTCTCTATGGCATTAGCCTTGGATATCCCTCCATTGGACTCTTCCATACACTTGTCTCTAGAATGAGACTCCTCTTCAATCCTTAGGTGCTTTAGGATTTCCTCCAAAGATATCTCCTCATTCTTATGGTGTATCTTCTTCTTGTAGCCCTTCCAGGATGGAGACAACTTGGCTATTATGAAACTCACTATAAAGGACTCCGAAAAGTTCATCTTTAGAGTAGACAACTTATTCACAATAACTTGTAATTCATGCACTTGAGGGCGTATGTGTTTTTCATCAAAATATTTAAATTTCATGTATTGAGTTATAAGGAATTTCTTAGTACCTTCTTCTTTGACTTTGTATTTCTTCTCAAGTGCTTCCCAAATTTCCTTTGCCAATGTTGTGTTGGTGTAGAGATCATAGAGGCAAGCTGAGAGAGTGTTGAGGATGTGACCACGACATATGAATTTCGCTTCTTCCTCTCCTTGATGACTTATTGAGAATCATTGTCCTTGGGTGGACCTAAAGCCTTCAAATCCTTGTCCAAGATGTAGTAGACCTTCAAAGTTGTGAGGAGAAACTTGATATTGTCTTGTCAACGAACAAAGTTAGAGCCATCAAATCGATCTAGCCTTACTAGATCTTGGGACATGAACTTAAGGACTAAGATTGAGGATCTTTCTTCCATGGTGTTTAGGGTTCTCGAAAGACTAGAACTATAGGTATAGACAATCTTAGAATAAATAAATCTAGGGTTTGGGGATTTTTGATTGTTGGGGTTATGGCTTATGATCACAAAAATTATATTGTAATTCAAGAGAACTAAACACAATATAACAACATAAACAATGGAAGAATAACACATAATAAATCAAGAGAAAGAGATGACCTTTGATAAGTGAAACCCTAGTGACATAAAATCATAAAGATTATAATCTAATATAAATTAATGGAGATGACAAAATACTTGACCAAATAGAATTGTTGTCCAAAAATCTTTATTCCTAGCCCCCCATTAGAGATTGCTTGAAGCTACTACAAGGTGGAATGAAATTAGGATTTACAAGCATTGATCTTCAAACTAGTCAAGCCTTCTTGATGAAGATCTTGGGACAAGTCAAACTAGTAATCTTTGTGAGTTAGATAGAGAGGGTTTTAAAGAGAGAGAGAGAGAGAGATCAATTCACCAAAATCTCGTATGAACCCTTTAAATAGTGTAATAATCGTCACTAGTGTTAACCAATGAAATTAGAGCATTTTAAAATGAGTTTTGGAGCCAAAACACATAACTGTATGGCTCTGCTATCCACGCGATGCATCGCCTGGCAGGTGATGTTTGGGCTTTCATGAGATGGGTGATGCATCACCTCTCAACAAGCAATGCAACACCATTGCCACTAGCTTTTCACCCCGTATATCAACTCAAAACAGCTCCAAATGCCTCCAAACTTTCTGGGTACTCTATACACTCTAAAGAAACACTTTACACCCAAAAATATAATTTTTAAATGCCTACAACAAAAGTCAACCCGCTCATGTTGACTTTAGTGAAATCGTTATAGTATTTGCACCTCTTTGTGTATGATTAATTTCACTATGTATTTAACAAATCCTAACACTAACTATAACATGAATAACTATAACTATAAGATTGTATATTGGTTCCCTCAAGGGTTAATTCTAGAATTGAATGATTTTAAGCTCAAATTCAATTAAGATTATAAATTAACTATTAACTAGTGAATTAATTGTACTTAAAGATAAAGAGACGTAATTTATTCTATAATTACAAGAGTGCAATCCCATATTTTTAGTAGAATAATATTGAGATTACAAAATAAGATTTATTAAATTAAAATTTTTAATTGATGACATAGAACACGCATTAAAAATACACTTAGAAAGAAAGATAATAAGGTTGTAAAATTTCTTAGTATAAAATAAACTGATATAGAAAGATTATTAAAACATTGTCTAAACATCACACCTTGCTACAAAAATCACTAACAACCAATAGGACGACCATCATCTAATTTGTTTGGAGAATAGTAATCCAACCAATAAAAGAAATAAAATAAAAATGGACAAGTACATTAAATTGAAAAAATAATAAAATTAATAACATAAGAAATAAATTTATAACATGTATATAAAAAAGACATTTTTAATAATATTGTCAAAATTGAAAACATAGAACTAAATTTTATTATCATAAGTGAAGCTTAAAACAAACAAATTAGAAAATTAAAACCTTAATATATTAATTGGAATGAAAAAACAAATTATCTGTGAATTTTAATTACTTCCGCATGTGGATCTTTCAAATTCTTATTTTTTAATCAGATGACTTTAAACTAGATGACTTTGGACAAAACTTCTTAGCAATGATTAAATGGAAGCACTTTCGACGACACTTCCATTGATTCGTGGCAACCTTATTGTATTTGAAAATTTAAATTTCGAACCGAAGTGAAACAAAATCTTGAAGATTTGAATGAAAGAATAACAAATAACTTTGATAATAACATAATAACATTAAATAACAAAATAGCTAGTATCACTGTATCCACTGCAACACAGGAAAAATGACCATTCTTGACTTGAATATTTGCATGTAATTTTGAATGAAAGTGTTACTTCTAGTATTAGCCCTTGAATTATGTAACCACTAATTGGTAAATGAGAAAGGGTATATATCTTTTTCCCTTTTGTAATTTGCCTAAATACCCACTTACATCCTTGTGAATTTAAAAATACCAAATTATACCTATGTGTTTTGTTTAAATGCCTATATTTACACCCTGTGTTTTTAAAAGTATCCATTCAAATAAATTTTTGGTAGAAATTAATTTTAATAAGACAATAATATTATCCTTTTATTTGCTTGAAATTAATTTTTAATTTAAAATATTTTATAAAAATATTAGAAATGATTTATTTAAATAAAATAAAATATTAAAAAAATAATAATTTATTATTTGAAATAAAATTTTATTATTAAAGTGCGATTAATAAAGTGTTTGTTTAAGAAATAATTTGTTAAGATATTTATAAATCTATTTTATTTTGGGATATTTTCGGCTAAAGTATCAAAACTTTCATTTTTTTTACATTTAAGTACCAAAAAATTTTTTTGTCAGTGAAAGTACCAAAACGTTACTTAGTCTAGCATTTCGGTACTATTTAACCCAAAATTAGACATGGTGACATGGCATTTGAAGAGGACATATGACAATAAACGACATCGAAACTCCCAAGAGCTGGTCGAGATGAGTCATCTACTTGAGTAGACTTCATCAGCATGAAGGTAGTTGTCTGCCCTGCAAATGATTGAGGGCCCACGAAGCGTGCTGCTGTAAGGGAAGGATGTTGGTCGAAGGCTTAGTCACCTCATGAAGTTGCTCGAAGGGAGACCTGCTTGATAGACGAGTCATTCAAACAGAATGATCTAGATTTCACGAGATATCACGAAATATCACAAGATATTTATGTAACTGATATTTGAATGTATTTTTATGTTATTTTGAATATGTAATCAGTTGTAACAATCCCACACTACACGTGTAGAGACTAGATCATGTTGTAGGGCCCATAGCCCATCAAGAGACTCTCTAAATAGAGACCTTTTACAGTCATTATTTTCCGAGCGCACTTTGCATACAAAACCCTATTGAATTGTACATTCTTTCTCAGGCTTAGGAAACTTAGTTGAACCTTGTTCTACTTGATCGTGAGTCTGAGACCTTCTTGATTAATATAAGTGTACTTGGTCGTAGGTCGTTACCAACTCTTGGGACCAAACCACTATAAATTTCTTGTGTCGTTTTACTCAATTTGAGCTCTTCAAATTATTTACTGTCATTCATATTGATTCAGTGTCGTTGACCAAAATGTTGGTCAACATTTTGGTGCTTTTGTTGAGAGCTGAAATCTAAGATCATAGTCTACCAGGCCTGTTTGAATCAATAGCTATCACTAATAGAAGCCAAATCTAGGAGCAACAAGGGGGAAACCCTACCGCTAGACCATATGACCGCCCCCTCGAGCAGTCAAGCTCCTCCTCTGCACCCTGGTCAGCAGGTTCCTCCACCTGGAGACCTGCCTCCATAAAGAGCATTTGGGCGAGATGAGCCCCATGTGGATTTGGGGAAGACCTTAACCTCGATATTGAACAACTGAAAGTAGTTGCGGGACAAATGCAGGAGCAGTTTGTTGCCAAGCATGAGAATCAGGCAGCATCCCAGGAAGTTGTAACTGAAGCCCTGAACAAGCAAAGACAAGAATTTCAGTCTTGGATGGATCAATGATAGCGAGCCATTGAAGCTCATCAAGAAGAAGCTGATCGTCATAATATGGAAGCAACAAGGTTTCTAGAAGTCGTTTTTCAATAAGCTCAAGCAGCAAGACTTCAACCAATGAATCCTTAACCTGAGAACATTGGCCAAGCAAGTGCTGAGGCTCAAAGGCCAGCTGGTCAATCCCCAAAGCCTGCTTAACCGGTGAGGTCCTGAGACCAAGTGCTTCCTCCTGAATAAACTCAAAGTCATCACTCGAATGGGGGAGCTCAACCAGGAGTACAACATCAACTTTTCCAAGACGTACAAGTGCTACCTAATGGTAACCAAGGTCAAGGTTGTGGCTGGAGTTGGAAGGCCTGTTGATGGGCAACCAAGGCGAGCAACCTCAAAAGGAGGGCAACCTCCTAATAAACAAAACCTAGGACCTAGTCAACAATTCCGAAAACCAAGGAACGAATGACCAGCGAGTCAAAATCGAGGCCAACAACCTTGATGTAATCATTCAGCTGGGTGCAATCATGGTCATCCTCCAAGGAGAAATAGGCGAAGAAATGACCAAGAAGCAAGTAGTAGCTATCAAACATCCTACCAGGATGGTTATGGTGATGATGAAAAGGAGAGTTAGTTCTACCAACCCCACAACAATCAATACTATGACGATCGTCATAATGATGGGCATCCAAGAGGAAAATTTGTTCTGCCTAGGCCACCGAGGCCTCAAAACATCCCTGCTAGGGATAATGTGCAGCCTGAAGGACCATTTGTCCCACTAAGGCAGCACAAACCATCAAATTGTTCATCTAGACCACCTCTTGGTGATCCTTAAGCAGATAGTCAAAATGATTTGGGGGGGGGGGGGGGGGGGCAACCTAAAGGAGGTAGTGTCTTTGACTGTGGTAACTGGTTTACCATGTGCGTAGAGGAATGCTCGGGGTGGTGGGCCCAGAGACTTCAATTTTTTTTTTATTTAAAATAACCAGATCCATTAATATGCAAACATTAATCAATAAGATAGAAAAAGATAATGATTTGCCATTTGTAGATCTATCAAGAATCATTGCCATCTTTTTGTATCTCCTACGAACATCCAATCCGAAGCAGCCTCCAAAATACTCAGACCAAGATCTTCCAAGATGTATCTCTACACCTCAAGATGCGTATGGGCACGTAGAGTTATGGTGGGAATTTCGTGATTCACAAGATATTTTCAACACATGAGCTCATGGAAAATTTCAGGTCTGAGACAATTTTTAGGGATAGTGAAAAAAATACAATATATTTTTCTCTTTGTGAAAAGCTTAGAATTTTCTCTCTCTAGAATATTCTCTTTGTTAAGCGTATTGAAAACAATTTTCTATCTGATAGATTTATAAAAGAATTAATTAAATTCAAAATTCAAGTTATAAACCAATTATTAAATAAATAAAAGAAATATCCAAGATCTAATTTTGGACCTAGTCACACACCAATCACAGTGCACGTGTAGCGTATCCCTTTTCAGGGATATGTGTCTTAACCACTTTTATTTAATTATTATTTAATAATAATTTTTTAAAAAATATCTAAACCTGATTACTAATCTTATCAGATTAATTAATGAATAAATTTCAAATTAATTCAAACCAATTTTGAATCATCTGAATTATCTTTTCATATTATTTAAATAAATAAAATTTAATTAATTCAAAATTAATTACCTTAAATATTTAAATGCCAATTTAAAAAATACCATTTTAATTAAAAAATCATTTTCAAAAAATTTAATTAATTTAAAAAATAAATATAATAATTAATTAATTTGTCTCATTTACATATTTGATCGAGAAGAACAAATTTCTTCCAAATATGTCTTTTCCCTAATTTTTTCCAATTTCAACTCTTACCTTGAATAGTGTTGATAGAGCCACCTCATGGACCTATAATTTCAAGCTCCAATAAATTTAGATTATTAATTAAAGTTCTTTAATATAATAACCTTAATTTATTAATCTCTAGTTCCAGCATGAGTTTAAAGAGTATCACGGTTGAGATCGATGTCTGGTTGATTTTTTACTACTTTATCGACCAACATTTGGAGTAAATCTGGGTCTGCTAAATAATCACTTCCCCAGTGATCGCGTGCATACATCTGGTGATAGCTAGAGGGGAAGTTAGTTATTCGACCAACATATGTGTGCCTAAAGAAGTGTGTTGCTTGAATAAACACAATGGTATATTCAAGCAAGGTTCAGGATGGATCCAAGAGGTAGTTAAAGAGTTTTTTCACAAAACTTTTCACTTACCATTAGGAGGGAAAATTCCCACCATCTTTTTTCCAGAACTCACAATCAAAATTTAATTTCGATTCTACAAATTTTCTTATCATTTAATACACGATCAAGCATACCCGAAGCCTAGAGTACCATTTTCTTACTCTTCATTCACACATTTTCCCAGAAAATCAACGATTTTTACAAGAAAAAAATCAAAATCTTTCGGTTTGCTCAAGAACACCAAGAACACGAAAGTCTAAAAGTTCAAAATCATGAAAAATGTAAAGAAGGAAACTACAAAGCAAAAAAAAAAAAATGAGTATGAGATCAGAAACTTACTGTAGTATTGATTTTGAAGAAGAATCTAAGTATGAATCGGGTTTGAGAGACAGAAAGTGAAGAACAAAGCTTCGATGAGAGAGAGTTCTTGAGAGTAAGAAAGCTTGAAAATTTTGGAGAAGGTAAAGAATGAAGAGGAAGAGGCAAGGCTATTTATAGCCTCATGGCTCGCACTCGAGCAGCTGACGTCATCAAAGGAAATTCATCATGAATTTTTTGGGATGATGTAACGTCAGCTACCTTGGTAAATGAACCGTTGCCACCTTTTGCCAAATAAGTACCATCATTGCTACCTAAAATGTGGTGTCAGATTGCCTCGAGAACACACAACCATTGATTGCTTTATCAAAAAGTATCAACATTGCCTATAAAAGTGATACTACAATTTTTAGTGTGTTAGAATTTGAAAAGGCACTAGCCTAGTCGAAGCATGCAAGTTTATCTAGTGCTGGTCGCACCAAGATAAACTTGGGGGGGGGGGGGGGGAAGGGGAAGGGGAAAATGTTTAACCCTAAATTGGACATGGTGACGTGGCATTTGAAGAGGACACGTGGCAGTAAACGACATCAAAACTCCCAAGAGTTGGTCAAGATGAGTCAGCTGCTCGAGTAAACTTCATCAACATGAAGGTAGCTGTCTGCCTTGTAGAGGATTGAGGGTCCACGAAGCTTGATACTCGAAGGGAAGGATGCTGGTCGAAGGCTTAGTCACCTTATGAAGTTGCTAGAAGGGAGTTCTACTTGATAGACAAGTCATTCAAACAAAATGATTTGGATTTCTGAGATATCACGAAATATCACAAGATATATATGTAACTAATATTTGAATGTATTTTTCTATTATTTTGAATATGTAATCAGTTGTAACAATCCCACACTACACGTGTAGGGCCTAGATCATGTTGTAGGACCCATGACACATTAAGAGACTATGAATAGAGACCTCTCACAGTCATTATTTCTGAAGTGCACTTTTCATACAAAACCCTATTGAATTGTATTCTCTCTCATGCTTAGGAAACTTAGTTGAATCTTGTTCTTCTTGATCTTGAGTCTGAGACATTCTTGATTAATATAATTGTAAGTGGACGTAGGTCGTTATCAACTCTTGGGGCCGAACCACTATAAATTCTTTGTGTCATTTTACTCGATTTTAGCTCTTCAAATTATTTATTATCGTTCATATTGACTCACTGTCATTGACCAAAACGCTGGCCAACAGGTACCGACTGTTAAGTCTGACTTTTGACTAGTTAATAGCCACATGTCAGCAAAATGTTGGTCACGTTTTGATACTTTCACAACCAATAGAACAAAGTTTTGTATTTATCCATAAGTAAGCACAAAGTTTATGTATTTTAGCCATAAATAAACACAAAGTTTTGATATTTTAGCCGTGGTTGGCTTATTTATTTTTAGAAGACAAAATTAAGTTTAAGATTTGATTTAATTTAATTTTTATTTAATACAGCTAGTTTATTTTTTATTTTAACTAAACTAGATTTTAATTATATTTTTCATTTAAAAAATATTTTTTTAATTATTTTGAATATTTAAAATATATTTTAATTACACTATGAAACTAAATGATTCTATGAAAAATAAAATAAAAAAGAAAAAAAATATAATCATGTTTTAAACCCTCAATACTACAACCACCTCTCTTAGATGCCACATTTTGAGTGTAATCAAGTATCATTTATTTTTATTTTGGTTTTTCCATTTTTAAAATCCTATAGTAATTTAAAATTTAAAATATAGTTTAAAATACAAAAACTATATGTTATTTGATTTTAAAATAAAAAAATTTATTAGAAATCTATTTTGATAAAAATAAAAACTAAATTTGTATTACAAATAAAAATAAAAATTAAATTCTAAAACTTACTTTTGTCTTCTAAAAAATAAATAAGAGAAATTTGTGGTTAAAATACCTAAATTTTGTATTTACTTAGGAATAGATACAAAAATTTTGTTCATTTTGGTGGTGAAAGTACCAAAACGTGGACCAACCTTTCGCTGACAAGTGGCTATGCATTAGTCAAAAATTAAAGTTAACAATTGGTACCGAAATGCAAGAAAAAGTAACGTTTTAGTACTTTCAGCGCAAAAAGAAAAAAAGATTTTTGTACTTTAGCCGCAAATATTCTTTTTATTTTTCACTTAAAATATAGTTTCATCCAAAAAGTGAAAGAATATTTGTAAAAGTATTTATATTTTAATTAGTGAATATAAAAAAATCAGATAAATAAATAGAGGTAGTAATATCTTATTAAAAATAATTTTAAAATTTGTTTAAGAATGTATTTTATACTATTTGGTAGAATATACAAGTATAAGTGGGGATCTAAACAAAACACATAGTTATAATTTTGTACTTTAAAAATCATAGGAATTTAAGTAGGTATTTAAGCAAAATACAAAGGAGTAAAATGATATATTCCCAATAAAAAATTAGAGTATATAGTGAACCAACACTCTTTCAACAGTCCAAAAATTCTACTAGTGTTATGATTTGAAGTGATTTGTATACTGAGAAATTTCCTGTCAAATATTAACTCAAGTGTTTGTACGATAGTTATTATTTTTTCAATCCAAAAATATATGAAATGAAAGATTCATACTTATATATATTTATGCAGTAAGTAATTCCAAAAAAAATAAATAACTATAATTCCTTTCTAAATTTTATTTTAATTATATTTTTCTTGTAATTGTCCTCATGCAATTTTTCGTTTGTTACATTTTAAGTTTAAATACAAGATTCATTATTTTTGCGGTGAAGAATAGATCATATAAAATACACCAAACTGGTTCTTTCAAAATACCATACAATTATGCAATTTCAATAGTTATCTGGGTCAAAGTTAAAGGGCAATATAATCATATTATCAAAATACCCCGAAATTGTAATTTTGTTCTTACAATATGCTTATTACTAAATTAATGTCACATCAAATATGCATATTTTAAAGAGGAGTATCATCCATACTCTGCTTCTCACTGCTGATTTTGTTTTTAAATGTACTTGTAGTAAACATTGCGTCATTTCATTGAAAGATAGTTGTCTTACATTTATACATTAGCCACAAGTTCCAGGTATACCAAATAAGGAGGATCATCACTACTTTTGTTGATATCCACAAGTTTACTATACTTGGCAGAAAGACCAGCACAATTTCTATTTATAATTATCTTTTTCATTTATCCATTTTTTGTCTTTTTATTTGGTAGATATAGTACATATAGCAATGCCCAAATCACATGTGCTTTTGCTAGCTGGGAATGTACCATGTCAACTATTATGGTTAGAAGCTACCCATAAACATTAATGGACTACTTGTGGGTCTTGCTTTGAACCGAAGGATAATTCTCAAATTGGGCATAACTACTACTACATCCCTATCAATGGGCCTATCATCTTAGCTTATGGTACCAGCAAAAACATTCATGATGTAAATATTATTGCCAATAAATGTCAACTGGGAAATATCACATATTACGAATGCTAATACTTTCTAATTATTATGTATGCTCCATAACTATTTATACCCAAAATATGTCATTTTGTAATAATTAGACCCAATTGTCCCTCCCATTAACGTCCTCCATTTCTCTTTCTAAAACTATTTCTCAAACTCTCTCCACCCCATCTCTCATTCTCTTCCACGATGATACCACCACAACCACTTCCTCAAGGTGGCAGAACACCGCTACTCCACGCTGCCACCGTCATTAGCATCGTTCACTCCATTGAAGCAGCCAACATCCACCATTGACGACGCCACCTCCACCACCATTGGAGCACCCCATTCAAGCTCTCTCTTCATTTTTTCTAAGTTTTAATGATGAAAAATCTAATCCAAAACATAAACTAAAGAAAAGAATGATTTAAGACACTAATTTATAGATTTCAAACACTTATATACAAGATTTTTGGATTTTATTTGCATATTTTTAGATCTAGAACTCTGAAAAATTGTAGAAAAATGATGCATAATGATACATATGCGATGCCGTTTCGATAGGGCATTGAAAATATGGTTTTTGGCAAAAAAAAAAAAAGATGCCTAACGATGCTTTTGTGATAGTGCCTTGCAAACACGGCTTTTAGGCCAAAAAACAAAAGCCTAACGATGTTGCTGTGATGCTAATGTGATGCTAGTGCGATGGTGCATTGAAAACATGATTTTTGGCCAAAAAATGATGTCTAGCGATGATGTTGCGATGCTATTGCGATGTCTTTGCGATGGTGATTTGAGAACATGGTTATGTCTAACGATGTTGCTGTTATGCTGGTGCGATGCCAGTGCGATAGTACATTGAAAACATGGTTTTTCCCCAAAAAAATGATGCCTAACGTTGCTGCTACAATCCTATAGTGATGATGTTGCGATGGTGCCTTGAAAACATGGTTTTAGGCCAAAAAATGATGCCTAGTGATGCCTAACAATGTTGGTGTGATGGTGTATTGAAAACATAGTTTTTGGCCAAAAAAATGACGCCTAATGATGCACCATCGTATCATTATGCATCGTTAGGGCATCTTTTGTTTTGCCAAAAACTATGTTTTCTAGGCACCATCGCAATAACATCTGTTGACGTGGTTTTTTGCCAACGGCAGATTAAGAAATATAATGGGGATATTAGTGCTAAATTGTAAACCGTAATGAAATAATAAGAACCCTTTTTGTACACACACAACTTTTACGTGATTCAGTGGTTAAAATCCACCTAGTCCACGAGACAATATTATTACTTTTCTCTCACAATTTCTGTAGAGTTTTAGTAATACAAAAATGTCGTCCCCTTCCCTGTCCATTATCCCTGATATTTATAGGGGAATTCCTTGGACAGGTTTGGGTAACCACATGAATAAATAAGGTATACATTGAATACAAATTATTCCCATTTACATTGGGATATGATTTGATAACAGAACAGAATATACTCATGCTATCTCAGATAATAAATGATAGATATGCAATATAGCCTGGGAATTAATGAGCGTATAAGGAGCCTCCGAATCTCTTGGGATCCTTCAGTATGTGTTCTGACCAGGTTTCCACGAGCTGGATATCCCACCCGAGCTAGTGTTCAAAGACTATCTGAACCTTAGTTCGTACTAAGCTCAGAGCGCCCAAATGTGGATCTGGCCATTATAAGTCTCGAACTGGATTATTATCCTAAGAGGCGGTTTGGTAGCAACCTGTACGTTGTGTACAAACTGGATTGAGTCTCAAGCTGCTCACATCATTGTTAACCATATGTTCTACTTGGCTATTTTTTCGCATATTCATCTGCCAGCTGTACCCGAGCTGAGTAATTAAACTTGTGCTAAGTTTTAGGGTACAACATTTGCCCCAAGCTCCTGCTCGTGCTTGATGTCGTCACTTTCTAACATGCATAGTAGAGGCTTTTAGGCTTCTGCCATGTAAAATCGTGCCTGCCCACTACTCGAGTACTGGACATGTGGCTGTCTGTAATTGGCGTCCATTCGGGTTTCGAGGACTGTGATAGCTGTCCTGTCAACTTTTTGTCGCCGTATGGTTCATTTAATCTTGGCCTTTGGATCTCAAACTAACCCAATTGGATGACCCAAATTAATTCCCGTGTTTTACGTATAAATAGGGTGATCAGACCTAAACTCTTACCACTTTGCATTCAAAAAGTTTCCTTTTTAAAAAAAAATTCCCTTTTTCTTCCCCAAATTCTCCCAAAAAACCTTCATCGCCTTTCAAATTCTCAGAAGCTTTCAGGGAGTTTCCTGTGGACGTATCTACACTCTCTGTAAACTGATCATATAAACTGTAAGTGTTTCCTCACCTTGTTTGAATCTTTCAATTCTTTGCTTTCCAGTGAGTTTTTTTTACTGTGAGAAACGTCCTTTGCTCAATGTCATTTAGGCTATGTCTAAGTATAAATATGAAATAGGGTTCGATTTAGGCTGAATGAACGATACTAGGCTTATCTAGAAATAAGGTTTTTATAAAACTGGGCAATTTTTCTGGGTTTTACAAAGAAAATTCTACTAGTAAATCGATTTGAATACCTGTTTGGGGTGTAGAAGTCGATAGGGTTTTAGGTCTAGTTCTGGGTAGCTTAAAGGTTACAATTCCTTAAGCGATTTTGCATTAACCTCTTTCAAAAGAAAAGTAGTGGGTCTGACGAGTCTGACACACGAATCCTGAAGTATCAGGGAATTTTAAGAAATCCAAGCTTGTGGCCTAGGACCATGAGTTAAGGCTAGAACACATCTTAGCTTGTTTAAAGTTTTAAATCTACAAAGTAAACCACTTAAACCCTTGGATCCTTGTACTCGTAACACCGCAGCTAGTAATTGTCTTAGGTCGCCGCTAATAGGCCGCTTTGTCGTCGGGGATCTAAATCATGGCCCCCATAAAGAAAAACATCGCGAGCTCCTCTTCTCAGAGCAAAGATAAGGGAAAGCAGGTTGCCTCTGACTCTCCCATCCCTCATTTCGACCCTGTGGTGGAGAGGGAAATTGTGGTCGACCCCAACGCATTCTTCAAGGCCGAGCACATAGTATCCTAGATCACGACTCATGGGAAAGTTAACAAGATCCTACCGAGTCATGGGATTGAGATGGGAGCTGATGGCCTTCATGCTAGACCTCTGTTGGAAGGAGAGCGGAGCTGCACCCCTCTCCAAGACGACTACGGAGCTTGGAGTGATGAGCACCTGAAGGCAGGTGCCTTCCTCCCCTTGGACCAGTATTTTGTAGACTTCTTGAACTACGTCAAACTGGCTCCATTCCAGCTCCCACCAAACTCATACAGAATTTTGGCGGGGTTAAAGTATTTGTTTATGAGGCATGAGTGGGAGGTCCCTACTCCGACAGATATTATGTATTTCTTTTGCCTCAAGGCCAGTCCCGACCAGAAGGGGCGAGGTGACTGTTTTTATTACCTCACACACTTTCCCAACTCAACATCTGTCATCGACCTCCCCAGCTACCCAAATGACTATAAAGACTTGTTCTTTATGTCAAATGGGTTCAAGAACTGTGAACACTGATACTTCAATCGTCCTTGTAAGTATTCTATCTTTATGAATTCAGCATGTGAACTTTTTATCACTTTCACACACATTTTTTTTGTTTTATTATAATCGAGTTCTTTCCTTGTGCAACTATATTCGCGATGACAGGGCGATCTTTGACCCTTGGGGGTCAATATGAGACCTTGTTTAGTCTTCCTCTGAAGGAGAAAGATTACCGTTAGGTTGTGAATGACGCCACCATGGTGGCTTGCAACCTGATCAGCAAGGTCCAAACGCTGGCTCTCAGGACCTGAGTTTCTCTTCCTGTCATCCCCGAGCTCCCCCCTCCTCAAGAAGCCTTGCCAGCCAATGATGACATCGAAGAGGAGGAAGATGTGGCACCGCTGGTACACAAAAGGCAAGCTCTTGAGGATAATCAGGGGCCTGATCCAGAACGAGTTGCGTCTGGGGTAGTAGCCAGCCCCTCTAGCCAAGGTAACCCATACCCATACAGAAAGTTAGATAAGGCTGCTGCTAGTTATAGGCTAATTCGATTCAACCCTAACCAACTTGTTAGTCGTCATCATACCGACTTGGACCTAAACACAACCCTCCTCGAGTGTGTGGACCATTTGGTGGTATGCTATGACCACAGCTACCCCAAAGGTACCATCGTGGTTGACAACACTCTTAATTTTAGGTCCACAATTTTTTAAGAGTATGGGACAAACCGTAGCACCTGGCCTTCCCTGCGCCAGGGTGCATATGCCCTTGGTTTTAGGCAGTACGTAGACGAGTCTAGCCCCGAGGAAGGACCTGAACCCCCTAGGACCCAGGAGGTCATAATTTTAGATTCTCCCCCACCTTCGTTAATCCAAGAGTTAGAGGTTGTGCCTAGCCCGATCAATAACGCTGAGCTGATCGTAATAGATTCCTCCCCTAGCTTGGAGGGTAGGGTTCTTGCTCTTGCTCTTGTGTTTGTATATTACTTTCAATAATTATTTCTTAAATCTGAACCCTTTGCTCGATCTTTTCCAGGTGAAGAGATGAAGCTACCAGAGGCCCCGGGTTTGAGGGGTGCTTTTAAGGCCGGTGGGACCGGAGTTGGTCCTGTGGTGAAGAGGGCCAGAGTGACAAAGAAACCATCTTTGAAGAGTGGGGGGTACCACCGAGTCTCTGGCAAAAGATAAAGCTGCCAGCTCCACCCGGGAGTAACCACAAAAGAAACTCCCCTTAGCTCCGGTAACAACAGTCACGGTTCAGCAAGCTCCTCCTCCTCCTCCTCAACACGTACCTCCCTCAAACCCTCAAGTGATCCAAGGTGAGGCTCCCACCGTCCAGATCCCGGTCAAGCCAATCGACCAGGACAAGATCCCTGAAGCGTTTCGGGGTACTGTGTACGAGATGGAGAGCCATATTATTG